>NC_137694.1:197461148-198061148 GCF_964034855.1 Anser brachyrhynchus | reverse complement strand
TTTTTTTTTTTCCCCAGTTGTCCTGAGAGTCTTTTGTTAGCTATCTGTAAATACTTGAAAGGATAACATTAAGAGAAAAGTGGCTTTGGAGCTCTTAGTCTACGCTGTTTGAGGGATGTTCCTATTTACAATTCACAATTCTGATGATTTTTTATTAAACTGCTGCAGAAGGGGCAGTCTACTCCATCTGTAAGTTATGGAGATGAGGGCAATAAAAATAATTACTGTGAACAGATATTGTCCAAGCAGGTCTGTTATTGGAAAGTAGAATGACTAAGCATAGAAAATTTACTTTTTCCTCTTTTGTATGTTAGAGAGATTTTTGTACTGATAAAACATTCCCAGAAGCCACAGAGAGAAACTCAGTTTTAGTGCTAGCATTGAAAATGGAGAAATACTTGAAAGAATGGTGTAGGTGTACTGTGCCTCCATCTCTGAGTTTGTTACAGTGGTCTTCATTTTATGCATTATTTCCAGTTAATGCTAGGTGTATCATTCTGTTACTGTATCCTTCCTACTGAAAGGAAAAGCTGTATCTTATATTTTTTGGGTTGTCTTTTGTTAGCTTGAATGTCATCCATGTTGCATAGCTGCCTGCATTTTATTTTAAAATAACTTTTGTCAGTGGTAAGTTTTATCCGGTAGAGGTTTATCAGGGCCTTCTGCAGTCATGCAGACAATAATGAAGAGGAAATGTTCAGATAACAGTATTGTTTTGTACTATTGCAGTAACTGTACTGTCATTTTTTTTCTTGCAGTAATCATTTACACGTACACTTGAAAGTTACCAGAGTTTTAACCTAAGAGCCTCAAGAAATCAAAGTTCTCCAAAGCCTTACTTCTTCTTCACTTCTCCATGGGGGGGATGATGAGAAGCAGAATCTGACTTATTCACACCTATACAAACTAAGAAAGTTTGTAGTTGTAGCATGTTAGTGTGTTCAAGAAAATGTTCTTAAGATGAAGATTTTACTCAATTTGGCTGCTAAGGCAGAATTTTTGAGGGTTATTATCAGATTGTTTTTCTTAATGGGAAGTTTCATTTTTCGTGTTACAAATAGGAGGGGGAAAGAGAGAGGCTACCTGAATGTCACTGAGATTTTGGTGTTACAGGTCACTGTTTTTGTTTAGTTGGTGCTTGTTTTCGTAATAACTGCATATGTATGTTGGTGTCCTCCAAAACCAATAGGAAAGTAATGTGCAATGAGGCTGTGTCATCCTTCAGATTAGTTCTCTCATCCATAATGAATTACTGCTTCCCACACTAATTTTGAGCACAGTCTTTACCTAGGTTATAATTAATATTCCACAGTGATTTTTTTTTTTAATTTTCTCATCCAACCATTAAGAAAATTGACAGCAGATCACACAAGATTAATTTGCATATTTGGCTCGATGGTATGATACCAAGTTAAAATTATTAGCTCTCTGGCTGCTCAGTAATGAGCATGACGAACTTGGGTTGAGGTAGTTCTGGTGATAGCAGCGCTGTGGGTTCTTGTCTGTGCAAAGGGGATCCTAGGCGCATTGTTGTGTACTGAAGGGTGCTTGTAAAAGGATTTAGCAAGCCTGTCTTCAGGAAGAATTGGTTTGATAAGAGGTGTTTTGTTGCATTGTATATTTAGATGATCAGTCATTAATGTGTAACCTGTTACAACAGCCAGCGGGAGTCATTACGGTCTCTCTTGACAATGTGTAGATTGGGGGATCCTTAATTCAGAAACAATTAACAAAATAGTGACTCCTTTGGAGACACTATACATCATCCTGTGTTAGATCCAAGGACATCTGTAAAACTATCTGTTTATTGGATGCTCTAATTTTGAATCACAGAATGGTTGAGGTTGGAAGGGACCTCTGGGTGCATCTGGTCCAGCTCCTGCTCAAGCAGGGACACCCAGGGCAGGCTGCCCAGGGCCATGTCCAGGAGGTTTGGAAGATCTCTAAGGAGAAGACCCCACAGCCTCTCGGGGTAACTTGTGCCAGGGCTCCCTCACCTGCCCAGCACAGAAGTGCTGCCTGGTGCTCAGAGGGAGCCTGCTGGGTGCCCGGCTGTGCCCATTGCCTCCTATCCTGGCACTGGGCACCACTGAAAACAGTCTGGCGCTGACCTCTTTCCACTCTCACTTCAGGGATGTACAGACATCGATGAGATCCCCCCTGAGCCTCCTCTTCTCCAGCCTCTCCTCACAGGAGAGGTGCTCCAGTCCCTTCATCAGCTTGGTGGCCCTTCACTGGACTCCTTCCAGTACGTCCATGTCTCTCTTGTACTGGGGGGCCCCAGAACTGGGCACAGGACTCCCGGTGCAGCCTCACCAAGGCTGAGTAGAGAGAAAGGATCACTGCTCTTGACCTGCTGCTGATACTTTGCCTAATACAGCCAAGAATACCATTTGCCTTCTTAGCAGCAAAGGCACGTTTTAGGAAATTTAAAAATTAAGGAATTAAATGTAAAAATATATTTTTTTAACCTATTTAGGGCTATGTTTTTTCCCTCTTGCTGCCGCTATTTTAATGTGCTCTGTTTACTTGTGTCAAGGAAGCTAAAATGAACGTTTTAGGAAGAGGGTGTTTTTCTTGGCTATTTCTGCAGTCTCCTGAGTAATGCAAAAAGATTTTAGGCTCTTCATTGATTCATATTTACTTACATGTTCAACTGAGGTTGGAACAGCATTGCAGGAGATACACAGAGCGTGCTGAAAGAAGCGTCCATTGCAGTAAAGGATTTTACATGCTCATGAAAAGAAGAAACGCTGCATCTGGAGAGTAAGCTCCAAGATCTGGACTATCATATTTGTCCTCTGTCACTTCAGTTCATATTGCTCATTGTAAGCCATAAATGTCTCCTAGACTAACTGAACCTTTTTTTTTCCCCTACAGAAAATATTAGTTCTGTTTTGTAAAGAATTGATGATTTCAAAATTACAGCCACTTACAGAACTTGTCTTTAATCTTGTTAAGGTTTCCCATTTTTTGATGAGGAGTGTAACTTCATGGAAATGTTCCTTCTTGTATTAAATGGAAGATAGAGGCCAATATGTTAAGCATGGCTGGGCTTTTAAAATGGAATCTGCATTTCCTTTAAGCCTCTTTTCATTGAGAAAAGGGAGAGGAGGATGTGCTGAAACGGAAATCTAGCCAGCCAGTGAGCAGTGAGCCACACAGAGCTTGTGCTCCAAGCGTGGTCTTACTGGAGGCATCCTGGAGGGAAAATGATGTTACTGTGGTGGCGGCAGGGAAATTCAGAAGTCACTATGTAGATAAAAATACAGTCTTATGGTTAAACACCAAATTTTGCTTTACGGATACCCTAATAGCAAGGAACTGGTTCAGGCTCTGAGTGTTTCTATTTTTTAATTCATCCTCCCGATGAACTATTGACTTATTAAAGCTTTTCCACTGTGTGTGTAAACAAGTTGGGTGGATATTTTCCAAAAGCGTCATTATGAGCTATTCCAGTTTCATTCTGTGTATTGCAAGAAGGAATTTTTCCCTAGAAGAAAACCTGTCCAGGCGTTTTCTAGAACTTGTACGTAGGCAAAGAAACGCTCGATTTTCTTCCCTGGATATTGATTCTTGAGATGGAGCTGTGGTGAGGTTACAGATTGAAATCCTGCAGTTAGTGGCAGTTACCATGATTTTGAGAAAGAGAAATGAATTTCTGCCGCACTTGAAAACTAAAAGAAACATTTAACATGCAAAAAATTCGATGTTAAAGTTATTTAAATGTAAAGGATTCCACTTAGGAGACATTAGAGTTCAGTTGTGGAAGCCTTAAACATTCTGTCCTGTTTTTGTTCTAGTCTTTTTATTTTTTTAAAAAAGATGCTTGAACTACATTCTAGTAAGTGACTGTTAATCAAGGAGGCATGATTGTGTGTGGTGTGTTTCTTATGTTCTTGGAGACTGACTTGAACCAGACCCAGTGCACTGAGTGCTGTAGCTGAAGTAACTGGGCATTCTGGAGGGGCTGCGTTAAATGGATCAAAACAAGTTATGTTTTTACTTTCTTTTTAATGAAGTTAGGGGTTTCTTCTCTTCTTTTAATATAAAACTTATTTTTTAAGAAAAATGACGTTCCTTTGGAAGAAAAAATTACGTCTTTCATGGGGACAGGGAGGTGTGAGGAGCTGCATTCTTTCCAGCTCTGGTTAGCATCTCCTGCTCTGAAGGAAGGCATCTGGAGTAATGGGCATGAAGCAGGGACCCAGCAGGGCCCGCCTAATCACCAGTTCCCTGTGTGGCCTTAGGCAATCTTGCTTTCAGCATCTCCATCCGTTAAATAGGGTAATGATGGTGCATATTACATAGAAATACATTTATTCTACTGTCTTTATAGACTTGGCTTGCATGAAGGATGAGATAATTCTGTATTCATTACAGGATTTGGATGGTATGCAGTAAGTAATACTGGGAGGAGAAGAGGACTGAGGAATACTGAACTCTGAAGAAGAAAACAAGTATTGAATAGCTGTTCGTTTGGTGACCACCCTCGTGCTAAGAACTAAGTTAGGAAAAGTTTTGAAGGAAGAGGGTAAAGATAAGCCATGTGCATGAAAGCACTAAAGGTGGCAGCAGTGAAGCTGTACAGGCAGTCTTCACTGGAAGCCTTTTGAGTGCTGGCTTGGTAGCCCAGATCAACTTTTGTCATTTGCTACTTAGTTATTTTTACTGTTTGAAGTTATGCTTAGCACAGACCACTAAACAGGTCTTTGCCAAGAGAATTACAGCCTTGCAGTTGACTGAAGGATACACCTCCTGTGTCTCTGAAGCAGTTAAAGATGATACAGCCTCCACCTGCCCGGAATCGCTCATCTCCTGGAGAATGTCTCCCATCGAGGGATTTGGCCAACCTCTTTTCAGTGGTTTGTGGGGACAGGACAAGGGGTAATGGCCACAAAATGGAGCACAGGAAGTTCTGCACCAACATGCAAAAGAACGTCTTCACAGTGAGGGTGACGGAGCACTGGAACAGGCTGCCCAGGGAGGTTGTGGGGTCTCCTTCTCTGGAGATATTCAAGGCCCATCTGGACGCCTACCTGGGCAGCCTGCTTTGGCAGGGGGGTTGGACCCGATGATCTTTCGAGGTCCCTTCTAACACCTACAATTCTGTGATTCTGTGATATTTCAAGATCCGTGATCCTTAGTTCTGCAGCACTAACTCAGCTTCTCTTCTATCACTGTTTTTAGTTAAAATAGGTGACGCTGCATTGAAAAAGCTTGACTACTGAGCCGTGGTGGTGAATTGGCCCATCTGTGTGAGCGTTAACCTCCTCCTAGTAGTGATCAGCTGATGGTGTCTTGAGTCATTCGAGCTATTGCAAAATGTACGTGTCCAAATCTTCCTGTGGAAAGCATGACAACAACCGTGCTGGGTTGGACCCAAGGTTTACCTGGCCTTATATCCCGTCTCTGGATATGAGTAAGTGCTGTGATGTGAGTTGTACTTTTTTTGTCTCCTCTCACACGCAGTGGCTAATGCCTGGAGTAGGGTATAAGACCAGGCAAGAATGTAGTGATACTTCCGCTGCCTCCAGCGGTTTGTGGCTTGAAGATTTCCTGACCAGGAGGTTATGCCTTTAATAGCTCTCAATAGACTTCTCTGAACTTCTCTAGTCCTTTCTTGAACCCACATAAATTTTTAATATCCACAGTATCCGGTGGCAGGGAGTTTCTTGATTTAATACACATTTTATGAAAAAGCATCTTCTTGTTCTGAGTTTACTTTTTGCTATGTCAGATAGCCTTTTGTTTTTACTTTCAAAGAGATGGCCACCGTTTCTGTACAGCTTGTCATTTTGTGGAGCTCTTATAACTCCCCAGTTGTCTTTCTCAGGCTGATGATTGTTAGCACATTTTGTTAAGAAGATATTCCTACTGTTATTTACCCATGCAACATATCTCTGTGTATTTCACAGCAGGTTTGGTGTGGTGTTAAGGATTAAGGCAAAATATGCCCATAATATTCAAATGCAGACTTGTCATGGATTGATGGAGTGGCATTGTGATATATCAGTTTGTTTCTTTTCCCAATTTCAAATAATTACTATTTGATTTGCTTTTTGACCAGGCCGGAGTATACAGTAATAAAACACTTTAGTTATTATTTAGATGTTTTAATGACAAGATCTCATTTGTGAGCGATAGTAGTTAGTTCAGAACTCATTACGCATGCCCTAATGTAAACAGTACTAGTACTAATGGATACTAAGATTATTAATTAAAGGCTATCACTCTGCCACAGTGATAACAAGAGGATGTTGTCATGTGTTCCTAAGTCTTTCAGTGTCAGGAAAGAGGAACAAAATTCCAGAGAATAATTTTTAATATATATAAAAATAATAATAAAAAAGAATCTAGCAGATGAAACATGTAGACAATTAGTTGGTGCTTCACACAAGTTTTGACTTAAGAAAAACTGGGCAGACTTCAGCAGAAAATATCATAAAAGTCTCTTATTTTGCCTGAGAATTTAAGTAAAAGAATCCAGCGAAATGAACGTGAGAGATATGAGGGATGCTTTGTTTTCCTGTAAAATACGAAGAGCCTATTCTTAGAAATAATTGTGTACTTTGAGAGAAACTTAATATAATTACTGCCTTTTATAGGTTTTGTTTTTTGCCATCTCTGTCAGAATGCAGTAAAACTGGAGGGTATGTACGATACAGACACTATTTCAGAGCTTTTAAGGAAATAGCGTCACATCCAAACTGGAGTAAACTGTAAACTTTTGGGGAACACTTGATTCTCAAGCTCTACAAACAGGAGCTCTCACAGTGAAACAGATTCACAGTTGTGCATTTCATTATTTAAAGGAGCATGTGGGTTTTTTGACTATTTTTTCCCCATTACAAAAATGTAGGTATTTTGGTAACAGATTCTGGGGTTTGCTGTACTGTGTATGGTTTAGTTTAAACTATCTAAAAGGTATTTTTAAGTCTTTCAAGTACTTTCATTATTTTCATCTCTGCATTTTCTGAATACCTTTCATATTTTAAAGGTAGAAGGAGGTTTTAAATAGAATGTTAAGCTAGTTTGTTGCACAAATCTGATGTGTTTGCTATCCATTCTGCCTAAGTAGAGGCAAGTAGGTAAGTAGTGAGCTAGCTCTGTAGCAGACTTTCTGGGTGCAAGAAACTTCTTCAGGCCAAATTTGGTACAACATTCAGTGCCGTTTAACTTCACTGGACAAAATCCTGCCTGATTTGGGGTCTCAGTTCTGTCCTCCCTGTCTGGAAGTGTGTATCTGAGTCTGTAAACAAATGCTACTTACATCTGTTTGTGTCTTTGTAAAACAAATAAATATATATATAAACACTGTTATGAGTAGTACTGAAGTTCTTGTGACTGTGATATTAGTTGTCTGATCAAAGGAATCTAATCAAATGTTGTATTCCAGAGCTCTAAGAGCTCAAAAGAATTTCATACAGAATGTGTTTCATTTCCTTTAAAGCAAAGTCGTAGTATTTTTTTTTTAATGAGTTAAATATACACATTTTAACTTTTTTCCCCTCTCCTCCTCTTCTTACAAAACATTTTACTTTGTTGCCCAAGTGCAAAAGACTTTGCCAGGAAGAAGAGTGAGCAAAGCTTCTGTTTCCCATGACCCTCAACTCTAATGTTGTTCCAAGGGCTCACTGCTCACAAATGCCTTGATAACTGCTTTCATTCCTTGCAGCCCTCCCCCGCCGCCAGCCCGATGTGCCTGATCCTCCTTCCAGCAGCTGTCTTCGCAGAACTGGGGGAATCGACCTAGTGTAAAAATCATGCAAATGCGTGCACTTAAAGATGTATTGTAAAAATTTGTACAGCTAGAGATCTGTACGTTTGGGGGTACTTGCTGCACTGATTTATTCTTGGTTTTCCTGGAAGCAGTTTGTTTACAGCTCCATGTTTGTACCAAAACTGAGCGACTCTTATTTTTTCCCCCTTGAATATACATTTAAGTAATGGTACTGGTGGGGAGAGTGCATCTCATTCTGCATGTATACAGAGCAGAAATGGCAGAACTAATCTTGCACACATACTGAGAGCTGTGGTTCCTTCTGCATGTGTTACAACAGCTTTCTTTATATTATGAAATTGTATTACAATATATTGGTTTTTGCTGTCTCTAAATAGGCATAGGCATTCTTTAAAAAAATCTCTGGACTCATTGTTAGATCAAAAACAAACAGAGAAAACAGTATATTTTAAAATACTACTAAAAGTAGCCGCACCAATGTCTTACATTGCACTAGAAATCTGGGAATTCCCATGTTTTTTCTGGCAACTCCTAGGTTGCTAGACAGGAAGTCACTTTCTGCTTTTTCAACCTCTGGCAGCATCTGGTCTTAGTTTCTCTGTCCTTTTTTTGTGGTACTTCTCCGCCTGCTCACATTCTCTGGGATGTGTCAGGAGGAGTGAGAAATGACGGCAGCAAGCCCGATTAAAAACTGCATTTCGAGCAAGGAGGCTGGGGGGAAAGACTGGGCCGTGGATCCCGCTCACTGGGAAAGGCTGACACTGTTCTGGGAAATCAGCAAACATCCACGGGGTGGAGGAAGAATGTGGAAGATCATAAAAGAGCGTGTAAAATCCCCAGAAGGAGCAAGAGAAAGTATGTTGAGGGTCAAAGGAAATTTGCAGGGAAGAAAGTTTAAGAACCTAGGATGGATAGCGGAGTGGTAGAAAACTATGCAGAAGTTCACCTAACATTGTAAGAATAAAATATGAAAAAGTAACAACAAAAAGTATAGGGAAAAATGTTAACATCTTCTAGCTTTTTCCAACTCTCTACATTTTCAGTATAATCTTATGCTAAGGCTACTGCTTTAGGTTATTTGTCATTCAAACAACCATTGAAACAAACTCGCAATTAATTGTATTTGAAATAAAGGAGAAAAACTGGTGTGTATGCAGTGTTATAGGTAGGTCTAGCAGTTCCATGTGGCCGTGTGCCTTTGAATTATATACCATGTTGTGGTATCTGTATTAATACTAGAGGTGCCGAAAGATGTTGTGTGCTTATATCCAAGATTTTAGAGCAGCCTTACGTTGCATTCAGTTAACTAATCTGGTGTTGTACAAGGCTCTTACCCGGTATTATTGTAAATATCCTTTTGTGGCATAAAAATCAATTTATGACCAAGGCTATATGAACAGAGGACCCGTGAGGTCAGCTATGTACTGGGGTCCGCCAAGGCTACTCTTATACTGTAGATAGCAAGAGACCAGCAAACTGTACCTTTCTAGAAAGTATGGCAAAATGTATGGAAAGGCAGTAGGCTTAGGAAGATATATATAACCCTCAACTGAAGTAAGCAACTTGAATGTTAGATAAATCTGTAAACAATAAAGGAGGATCAGGAGGAATTATTTACTATGTGCTATAGGAAGATATAAGCTTTTTTTCAGGTATATTTCATGTCATGCTTTACTGAATGGTTAAAAAGTTAGGCTCAAGAGCTGAGATCTTCTGATATAGAGCTATGAAATATAGTTTTATCAGTGGACACAAGGAAAATATTGAGTAAGTGCCAATTTTCTGTAATTTTAGAATGGAGAGAAGCAGGGAAATGTGCTTATTTTAAGGGAAAGCTATGTGTATGAATGCACAGTACAAAAAAAAAGGGGGATTTATTCTTCTCTAACATAGAGGGTTCTGTAAATATTGGAATCCATTCTGTGGATCTTGGACAAAAAGTTCACTGAATGAAAATGAGTGTGTTTGCAAAACTGGCATTGTATAGAAATGTTTTGTTTGAGTATAACTTTGAAAAATATAATAACATACTAGAAATAGTACTAAGTTGTACCCTACAGCCAATCTTCATAATTTCAGAAGTAAAATGAAACCAAATGCGTTCTGGAACTTTCAGCCATATTTGTGGAAAATATGCAGCAAATTGCAATCGGTGGCAAAGGACGATTTGCCTTTCTGCGTTTAACCTTATCATTAGTTACTTGTAAAGGTTTTATTGTTGCATTTAACTCTGAATATGGTTTTAGGATTGGAAGGTTTTGAGCCTAGTAATTCCCTGCATGGTCAGTTTGTTTACTAATCAAATGCAGCAGTATAGTTGAACATGCAGTCATATGAACTAAAGTACTGGGAAAGACAGGATTTTTTAGCAGTGAGGTATAATGAGAATTAAAATGCAAGGAGGTAGGAATATTGAAACAAAACAAAATTACATTGTTTAATATAGCAAAAAAACTGTGAAGCTACATTTAGGCCTTAACTTTAGAGAAGCAGATTTGCAGAACATACTGCCTGGCATCTTCCAGATTGCTGCTTACAGTACATGTTCACTATAAGCAAACATTTTTTGTTACCTTCGCTTTTTTCATTCATGTTTATTACTGTACAAAGTCAAAACTTAGTCATTGTATAGACTTTACAGCTTTTGCATAGCAAACAAAAATTCTTTTATTTCTGTTCATGTGCTTAGGTGAATAAGGTTAGGCTTCTACAACTACAGACAAAGCAGACACACCCAAGTGAGTTGGGGCGAAGAGAGGCATAGTGAAAAGAGGGGTGGAATACTACCAATTTTGTCTATAATATTGTTTGTTTCAGAAAGTTATGCTTCTGGGGAGTTTTAGTATGATTTTATTAGGAGATCATGTCTCAAATACAGTGCAAATGTGGCCAACCCCTCCCCCCCCCAAAAAAAAAACACCTCTCATTAAACATCAATATTCTGTTCTAGAATCAATATTCTAGAACAATCAGTATTGTTCTAGAGTCAATATTATGTTCTGTTCTAGTGTCTTCTTCAATAATATGTTGGATTTAGTGCTTAACCATAGAGAAATGCTAAGAATATTGAAAGTACTTTAAAAACTTCAAAAGTTTCTAACATAAGAAAGCTGTGTTTTAAAGAAGTTGGAGTAAATAGTTAAGTTTGTAGAAGATACAGACCTTTCAATAGCTCTTGCATCCCTGTGTTAAGAAAGTGGGGATTTTGTTGTGTTCAATCAAGGGGATTTCTCTGTGCTCATTAGAATGAGAAAGTAAATTATGGGCTTTTCTCATGGAAATATTCATGAGTAAGAAAACGACACTGAAAAATTTTGAACTGCTATAGTGCTTTATTTAACCCCAGAGGAATGCAGCAGTGCGTGGACTACGTGTTGACATATTCTGTTGATGTCCTTTTCCTTGATATTACGAGAAAGAAATTAGCTTCTCTGGAATTAAAGAGGAAAACATTGAGCCTGAGGTGGAAAAGCAGTGTGGGGTGGTTGGGATTGTGGGGTTGTTTGTTTTAGTTGCGTAGCATTGTTCCATGAATAGCAAGCTGGCAAAGAACATAGACCAAAGGAGCTGGCAAATACGGGGGATAAAGAGTTCATTGACAGCAACAACAAAACTCTCTGTCAGTACAGAGCAATGCCCCTTGTGCTGCAAAATCTTTGGCTCTGGACACTGGCCTCAGTATCCCATTGTGGTCATTTCTTGTGGCTTCTTCGTTAGAAGGCGTTATGGCAGGTGGCCAGCACTAGCTCCAGCTGCCCCTACAGACAGCCTCTCTGCCGTGCCAGCTTGCCCTCTGTTTTGTGGAATTAAATTCTTCTGCAGAAATTTGAGAAAAAATGGGATCGCTTGTAAGAGGAGTGTTGTTGTGTGCTTTTTTTTTTTTTTATGATAGTCAGAAAAGTTAATTTGTTCTGCAAATTAATTCAGTTGAGTTATGAAGAATAGCAAGTGTGTGTGTGCACATGAAAGTGTAAATAATTCATCTCATGCACTTCTAAGACTAGAAGTGCCACAGGCAGTCCTCCATGCAGTGGTGCAGGCTGTGAACCTTGTGCGCTTGGAAAGACTCTAGTGATAGAAGTCACTTAAAACTGAAGGTGGCAGAAGCTATTTCGGCTGGTTTTGCAGATTTATGTTTGTGTTTAAAAGGAATGCTAGCGTGCATTTTGAATTGCTTTCTAACTGTATGTGATATGGGCATGCCCTGGTTTCGTGGTAGTGATGTTTGTTAAGCTGTGATTACCTCTTCTGGCAGCAAAAGGCAGAATTCTGTTAACATAAACAGCTTGTGTAAATTAATTGCACTTCTGAGATGTGAGACAACGTCCCCATGCTGCTTTGGGCAAATTCGTAAGCCCATTACAGGTCCCCTTGTTTGGACGGACCTGCCATTGTATATATTAAATGGGAAGATTTTCTGTATGTGACAGTTACCATGGTGGTTGATTTTCATTAATTTTCATTTTAAAGTAATAACGAGTGATGAAGAGCGGAAAGACGAGAAAACTCCAGAAAAAATGCATTTTAGTGCTGTTTTCTGAATTAAGACCAACAACTGTGAAGCTGAGATTTCTAATGAGAAAGCCCTCGAGGCAGGAGGGAATTTGAAATATAATGGTGATAGACATGATCTTGTATGATCACTGCTCTTAACTGCTTAATCATTCATACCGCCTAAATATAATCATGCTGCCAGCTGCTGTGTTTACAGTCTCTGATGTGGAAAAAGATGTCCCACTGTGACATGTTCTACTTACAATCAAATTGACTATAGCACACACAGGAGCTGTTGAAGTTCAGTGCTTCTCAGTGGGGTGTTCTTGTTCCTCCAGCTTATTTCTGGCTGTTGATACAGCTCACCTCCTTGAAGGTCTTTCTTGTAGAAAATAACAAAACTGAGGCAATTCCCAGTTCATCTCCAAAACAAAGAAGCGTATCATGAAGTATTTAAGGAGATATGTATCTCACAACTATTTTCCTGGATAAATAATGTTTTAAAGATTTGTATTTCTAATACTGATCCCCCCTCCCCCCCCCCCCCACTTTTTTTTTTTCTTTACTTGTATCCATTTTAAATGTTTCCTTGCTTCTGTCTTTTGGTGCAGTAGGAATGCTGAAAATCATGCTCATAGCTGCTGGTTTGCTATAACAATGTCTCTATTATATATCTACTTTTTCAGGTGTTTAGATAACATAGCCAGAAAAATTGTTTATAGGGTGAGAATTGCTTTCAGGAAAATGATTTTATTTGTAAGTCAATTAAAAGAAAAAAAAAAAGTGAATCATTCATTTTCAGGTACTGAGAAGGAGTAAAAGTCAATGACCTCGATAAATGGTTCCCTGAGTTTTAGCATGCCATTTTATCAAGCACTCTAGCAATATCACTCCCTTTCTCTGCTTTATTCGGACATTGTAGTTGCTCCATGCTCGGTTTTTGCTTGAGTTACTTGGGTTCTGCTAAACCTGGACAGCAGTGCACCACCAAATGAGATTGCTCATAAAGCGTGGCCCCACAACACATCTTTAGTCGTACTTGGTAGAGGAAACAAATGGACCAAAGGTGTGAAACACCAAAGGTAGCTGTGCTCGGTCTCCATTTCAATCTTCAGCTGTCCCGAAACTCAGCCTACTGCAGACCTGCGTGGAGTATCCTGCCAGCTCAGCCATCGCCCCTTTGCTACAGCTGCCTTTGAAGCCGTACAGTAATAACCAGCTTTGTGTCAGATCACCAGATATCTTGCTGTTATTATTTAGCCGGAGTGTCTGCTGTTTGAAGTCTGCCTTACTGCATTCCTGCCTGTGCTCGGAGTTAATTTAGGCATGTTTAATCTTCTCGCTAGGTTTCAGCTGCTATTTTTCTTTATTAACCTAGTGAGTGATATCAAGCTTTACCGGGATGATTGACAGCAATCGGGAAGAGTGTTGGTTGTTGGAATTTCATTTCCTAATGAAATCATCCTTGTAAGTAAACAAGTAGAAAGGCTTCAGTTTTGTGTTGTGTGAGAGCAGTTTCTTGCAGGCTAGCTAGTTTCTTACTAGGGTAGGGATATGAGCCCATAGCAAGTGCACCAAACATCTGCTTTTGGAGCTTTTTTTGAGTCCTGTGTAGGTGGCTTGGGCTTTCTTCTGTTCCTCTAGCTGGCAGACTGGTAAAAGAAACCCTCACACCCCAAGCAAAACAAATTTTGTGTGCTTACCAACTTGCAGAAAACTTCTCAAGTTTCCTTATCTGTGGAACTTAATCTTTCTTGTGAAGGGCTGTGCCAAAACTAATACACTCAGTCTTTTGTCCTTTAGGTAATGGCATCCATCATTTCATCACTTCGTTGCAATATTTTATCCTCTCCTCCTTAAAGCTTTATACAATAATTTAATTTTGTCATCTCTTTAACAAACATAGGACAGGAAGGTTAAGGAACAATTCTAGTAATGCAAGGGAGTGCATCTTCCTATGCCCAGCATCTAAGGTCTTATCTGAAGCCTAAAATAAACTAATATATCACTGTTCAATCTGATCAATTCGATCCCTTTTTTTTGGCAATTTGTAGCAGAGCAAATCTTAAATAAACCTGACTTTTAGTGTAATGCATTTGTTTTCCTGTTTTTTATTGGTTAAATATGTATTAAGAAGATTGATCGAAAATATAAAAGTGTCAACTCCAGGAAGAAGTGGTTTTCAGTAGAGTAATGTGTTTCCTGCTTTCTCTGTGACTTTCCTGAATAAATGATGCCTTTTACTATTCTTTTATTAGCATTATGATACCGATACTTGGTATTATATATACCAGTATTTAACACTGGTGTGATACTGCTTTCTTGTGGTTAAGCTGCATTATCCTCTCATTGTTTCCAGCCATACTGCGGTATGTTTCTTTTAGTACTGCCTCTGACAAAACTCCACAAAACCCCCTAGCTGGCCGTTTGACTCGATTCAGCCCTGACTAAAACAGGCAGCTCCACTTCAGTTATCTCCCTCCCCTAACTATAAGCAGAGTGTAGGTGGCTGCTCATGCCTATATGTCCCACTGCTAACCTGAACCGATTCCTCCTTTGGAATTGGGGAACGCGGGACACACGAGGTAGGTGAGTACTGTTGGAAATCAAATGGTAGCAGAAGATGGAGCTGCCAATTAGCAGTTTACCCCTCTGGCAACGGAGGGGTGTTGGAGTGCATTTTCTCTTTCCCTGGCACCATTTGAGAGCCTACAGAAGAGCAAGAGCGACAACACTGAGGTTATTATTGAGACTTCTGAGTGGCCATCCTTCCCTGGATGTGCTTCCCTGGATGTGCATCCTTCCCTGACTTGTGCTGTCAGTGAGTAATACTGATAAGGCTTTTATAGTAATTTGCAGGATCAGCAGACTCTGAAGAGAATTTCTGACCTGGGCAAAGTGAAATATCCTGGTGCAGGTGGACTCCACAGAAAGGGGAAGATGACTATTAGGATGTACGCATTAGAAAATGAGTGACTCCTGTAATGCTACATAGCTTTTTAAGATCTGCAGGCTAATTTGTATGGTGTGATGGACCTCCATACATCTGGAAGGAGCAGAATGTATTGAGACTTCTCAGTGGCATTAAGACTCTGGGATATATGGTAATGAATGACATCTTGCAAAGCTGGACAAAGTCTTTGCTCCATTTCTCTTATTTATTTGTGGTATTATGGATTGCATTTGACTTAATTCAGTTTTGAATCTTTAGATCTCAGAAAGGAGGCCTGCTTATTTCACAGCTGGTCCTTGCTTTTTTATCATAGAATCATTGAATGGCTTTGGTTGGAAGGGACCTTAAAGACTGTCTAATTCCAACCCCCCTGCCATGGGCAGGGACACCTCCCACCAGACCAGGTTGCCCAAAGCCCCATCCAGCCTGGCCTTGAACACCTCCAGGGATGGGGCATCCACAGCTTCTCTGGGCAACTTGTGCCAGGGCCTCACCGCCTTCTGAGTGAAGAATTTCTTGTTTGTGTCTAATCTAAATCTCCCCTCTTTTAGCTTAAAAACATTGCCCCTTGTCTTGTCATTATCTGCCCAAGCAAAAAGTTGCTCTCGATCTATTTTTATAAGCCCCATTAAGGTATTGAAAGGCTGCAATGAGGTCTCCCCAGAGCCTGAACAGCTTTATCCTTAATATGATGTCTTCTAATATTTTCAAGCTCTTAAATAGGTCTTATGTAGAGCCAGAAATCTCCAAATGGTATCATTTTGGATAGTTTGAGCAAGTTATCTAATAAGCTATTTAAGTTTTATTACTTTTTTCTTAGCCAACATTTTGAAGTTAGATTAAATATGCTTTCTTCAGTTTCAAAACCTCTAAGCATTAATAAAGTGATTTACTGACACAGTGAAAGAGATATCAGCATCTGTGTGTGACTAATCCAGTATATAAAATGGAGGCTCCACCTTGTGTATTTTTATCATTTGTTTTCCTTTCCCTTGACTTTTGTTCCAGTGAACCCTGCACATGGGGAAGAGTGATAGGGGAGAGTCCAGGCTCCCTCATTTCCTTCCATATATCCGCAGAGATGCCAGTCATTATGGATAGTTAGTAGATTGTTCAGAGGAAATAAATCTGCAGTCCTATTAGTGACAGATAACTTTTATGTTTTGCTAGTACTTACCATAGAGCATCTTTTTCATTCATTTGCCTTAGGGCCATTTTATTCCTTTCAGCACCAATTGGTGTGCAGCAAGTTTATAGAAGTACTTAGGACTTGGTGAAGTGACTTGGTGGAAGAGCCAGCAATAAAACTATGGTTCTTCCCTTTAAACTCAAAGCAATATGCTGCATATAAATTAAAGTTCAGGTCTTTCTAACAGCTGTAGAATAGTTAGTTACTTAGATATCAGAGACAGTGTATTTCCGTAAAACAGAGAGTGCTTCATTTCTTTATAAAGATTTATTTTCATCTATACTAACAGTAGGAAACACTGTGTTTAGCTTCTAAGTTGTTAGTACATTTAATAATAATTTTTTCAATTTTAGGAAATGTAGGAAATGTTCGGTAAGGATGAAATAATTCAGTGTGGTTTTTAATGGAAAACACAGTATATTTTGATAATGATAAGATTTTTCAGTGTCAGGAAACTACAGGTGAATCTGCTTGATAACATTCTATTACCCGTGGCAGTACGCTGTGAAGAACAGTGTTTCTCATGCATAAAAATAGGATTTACAGAGAAAATTATGTAATGCAAATTTAAGGAAGCTTTATCAAGGCAGCATATTTTCATCTAAAGATAATACAAAAACTCTTTTTTTGTTTAGTATATAAAAATAAGTAACTTCAAAAAGCAGATGGAGTATATATTTAAAAAGAAAAGGTCTAGGAAGTAACTTTCAAATACTGTAAATCATTGCTAAATAATTCTTACTGATACGGTTCACAAGAAGTTAGTTTCAAATACCGTAAATCGTTGCTAAATAATTCTTACTGATACAGTTCTCAAGAAGTTACTTTCAAATACTGTAAATCATTGCTAAATAATTCTCACTGATACAGTTCACAATTTTCTTTTAAAGGAAATATATTTGCTAAATTTCAGGAAAAAAAACAGTTAACTGAGAGATATTTAAGAACTGCTGTGGTAACTTTGTTAATTTTTTTTCAAATAGTCAAAGGTGTAGTGGATGTAGGTTGAAGTAGAGGGGACATTTTTCCTTGGAAGGAGGAGCATTCTTTTCCTTTTTTTTATGCTGTTTATCAAAAAGATATAGATTTTGTTTACCCATTTCTTTACATCCTAGCTATTTATCTGATATAATTAAATAAATATATATATAAAAAGATATGAATCCTTATATAGACAAGAAATACCTGTTTGTATCTGTATTTTCTAAAGACTTTTGGGTCTGGTGTCGGACTGATGTACTCTATAGCTGCACGTAAGCATGGTGAATAGGAGATTTGAGCCCAGGAGTGGGTTTTGGCTCACTGGTGCCTGCCAGCCAGAGGCCAGTTTGAAAGCAGCAGGCACTGAGCAAACACAGGGGCAGGGCAAAATCTTGATAAGAACCGTGACTTTTGATAATGGTCACCTTCAATTACAAAAAAAACGATTTGCAGTTTCTTATTGCGTGGACTCTGATTTGAAAGGATTTTGAAAGGTTTTCAACCCTTACTGTGTTTAGGGTAATGGCATGTTTTTTAATTGTTGAAGATTGTTCGAATTTAAATAACACTGTGTGTGTGTCTGTCTGTCTTGATTTAAGACAATAGACGAATATCTGCATTTATACACTAGATTTTATTCCTGCCAGGAAAAAAGTTAGCCTTCCAGTTTCATATCCAGCTTTGAGGATACCGGTACAGCTAACTAAGTATTATATGGCTTTACAAGAGCGATGCCTTAAGAATCCCAGAATGGTTTAAATTGGAAGGGACCTCTGGAGGCCATCTGGCCCAAGCCCCTGCTCAGGCGGGGCCACCAGGAGCTGCTTGCCTGGGACCACGTCCAGGTGGTTTTGAAAAGATCTCCAAGAATGGGTACATGATGCTTTTGGATCAGAGTTTATGGCTTGGCTTTGGTTCATATCTTACCTAACCACGTCTTTTGATTAGATTTAATCTATATCAGACTCTTAATTGCCAGTTTTCCTAGCTTCTGAACAGACACCATAGATATGTTCTCAAGGACATGGAGAATTGTTGCTGTCATTCAGGGATCATCTAGACTGATAGCATTTGTAAGTCTTGACTGAGTTTGTTCATTACCACATTCATCTCCACACTTGTCGTTAGTATACCCAATGAAGGAAAGAATGGATTTATATGGTTCCATTGATATTTTATTTTTATTATGAATGTTGTTTGCCGGAGTGTATAGAATCCTAATGAAATTTTATGCTACGGGGTTTGGATTACTTTGACGTTTCCTTGGGACCTGAGATCCAGCTGTGTGTGATTCAGTGAAAACAGTGCTCATAGTGCATGGGCAACCTAGTTGATTAGCAAACACTTTTTTTTTTTTTTTTCCCTTTGATTTCTTTGTACAAAGCTTTTATGTATTACTGTACGATGTTAGTGTATTAGAATAGCTAGAGTATACTTTTTGGCAGTGTCATGTATAAAAGAAATTATCATGACTTTTATTTTAATCTGTGAACCAATCTTGCAGTATTTTAAACAACAGTAGTCTACCTACATAAGCGATTTACCACTAGTTGTTGATATCTTATAATATTTTTTCAAGAAATATAACAGTTTTTCAGTTCTCAACATAATTTATGTATTAGTGTTCAAAATGTGGCAACTAGTATGTTTTGTTGGGTTTCTGGGATATCTCAAGTAGTTTGATTTTAAATGGTGACAGGAATGAAATGAAATTACTGTGCAAAAAAGATATTAGAAAGGAAACTTTGTAAACAAAATACGTGAAATATTGCTCCAGTTGAGGTGGAGTAATTCTAAGTTTCTTTTTTCTCTTTCTTTCTCTTGAATTTTAGATTTATCCATGGCAGTGCAAAAATTTTCACAGTCTTTGCAAGATTTCCAATTTGAGTGTATTGGAGATGCTGAAACTGATGATGAAATTAATATTGGTAAGTATGTTCTGCAATATTTTTTTAGTTTGTTAAATGTTTACTGTGATATCACTGTTACAATGCGGCAGATAACTGCATATAAAAGAACTGAAAAATTGAAATAAGTGGCAACCATGGAAGATTTGAAAAATAGTTGTCAAAAAAACTGTCTTCATGAAGTAGCTTGGTCCATTGTAGTTCTAAGAACTCAACAGTGCTTTGTTAACTGAGTCAACCCTGAATCTTCTAAGTCCTGCTGCTGTTTTAACTTTAGACAGTTCTCTTTGGGATACTAAAAGGTGTGCAAGTTTCCCATGAAATAACCTGGGTCTGCAAAAAGCACTTAAGTACCTAGTAAGACACAGGAAGTATTTAAGAGTCTAAAAACAGGAATACGTTCTTTACAACTTGAGCATTCCTAAGTATATAGTGGTCTGAGTTTTTGCCAATAAAATTTACTAGCTGCATAATGTTTTGTCTCTGTGCACTCACAGGACTCAACAGCTCAGCTTGTCTTGAACATAAGTCTCTTTAATATCTTCAAAATATTCTTTCTTCAGCAGACCTAGTCCTGAAAACACATCTGGCATTCAGAAATTGTACCACTCTTTATTCCACAGCGTTGCTGCAGTTGCAGTGATGGTTTCGGGCAGCAGCACAGCAGCTGGGGTGCTCTAGCTTCTCTCAGCGAGAAACCTGGTTACTAATCCATCTTCAGAATGAGTAGGTTCAGTGTCATGAGTCTTAGATACCACGTGGCTCCTACATCTCTCCCAAAACATCTGGGAAGAAGGGAGGTGTGGTTGTTCAAGAGTTGCTTCTAAAAATAAGCAATTTGGCAGTACAATAAGGAACGTAGGACTTGTTATTAGTTTAAAAAAAAAAAAAAGACGCACATAATACAGAGGGGAAACTCAAGATTTGGGCTTTTCAGAATGTATCTCTTATGATGGTCTATTTTCAAATCTCCTCACCCTTCACTGTTTTCACTGTTTCCCTTTTCCTGGGTCAGTTAGCTAGCCATTGGACAAAAGTCTACTTTATTTTACAGGCAAGGTTTGCCTCACCTTCATCCTACACCTTTATGATGGTTAGAAGGCTGTCCTCAAAGATAGCTGGTATTTGTTCACTGTCTTCCACTAACCTTTTATGAGGGAGGACTTATTAAAAATTTTATAAACACTGACATATAAAAAGAGGAGAGTGAAAACACTGAGCTGCTTCTATTCAGACATAAATCTGCATACATTCTTTAGGTGTATCAAAGTTGGAGAACTTCAGCCCAAAAGGTTTGATAAGGGATTTATTTTTTTTCATTGACTTCAACATAATAAAAAGAGGCAATTTGTGCTCAGTAATTATAGCCAGTTTCTAACCTTTTCATTGAGGACACCAATTCTGAGCATAAATTATTTTTTCTGTTCAAACTGCAGCACCTTCATCAAACCAGATATACCCAGTATTACATCTGTTGCAAAAGCAGTTTACTGAAGGTCGTGGCAGTATATGGAAAAGATCACTTGTGTGTTCTGGTCAAATAAAAACAGTTAATGTAGAGGCATTAATTTAATAATAAGTATTGGTTCGTTAACTTTAAGTGCAGATCGTTTTAATGGAAGTGAAACTTCTGTCTTTGTATTTAAAAAGCAATATGGAATTAAGAGCCAACTGATACATGATGTAACTTTAAAAACATCTTTGAGAATTTTTTCCTAATAAACAAAAAGAAGTAACAAAAAAAACAACACAGTAGAATACTCAGCTTTTAGGATGGCAAGATAAAAGCTCTTAGTTTCTTAATTTTTTGAATTAAGGCAAATGTTTAATCAGCTGATGAATTCTTCATTCCTTTTGAAAACAAGTAACTAAACAAATTACTGAGTGAATAAAATGAGAAAATGCTTTAAAAGTTCTTGGAGAGAGTTCCAGACAACTCTGCAGATATTTAAACGCTGTGTATTTTTACTAATTGGTCAGCAGACAGATTAATATTTAGAAACGGATACCACTGAAACTAAATAGAGCAATTCAAATCATTTAATTCCAGTGCCTCTATACAGTAACTCCTGGTCTGTCAATCACTTTGAAAGTTTCTTTTTCAAAGATGTATTTGCTCAGCTTATTGATGAGCTTACATATGAAACATTTTACAATTGTTTTATAATTAACTACTACAGTAAATAGTTACTTTCTGATTTCATACAATCCAGTTTCTTAAATAGGAGTGCATAATATTATGGTACAGTTATACATTTGGAAGTTGCTAGGGAAGTATGAAAAAGGTGAAATTTAGTATCCGAATTTAGTAGTTTCATGTGTGAATTTTATTACTTTGTAGATTTTCTTAAAACATTCAAAAAAGTAGAAAAGCATTTTTGTGCATGACTATGACGCACTATATTCCAATTTACTAAATGCAATACTTTCTGTGATTTTTTTTCTGAATAGTTAAATATACAAATATACTAAAAATTAATCATATGTTTATTGCACTTTTTAACACTCTACATATTATTTCTTGGCTGTAAAAGTTAATTGCACATATTTTATGCATTTAAACTAAATCTACAATATCTCAAAGTTTATGTCTCAGATTTGGTCAGAAACGTTTTTGAAGACGTAAGGGTTTGCATTTAAAATGAGGTGACAGGACAAGGAGGACTTTCATTTTACTTGTAACCTAAATGTAGCAAAGAAGAGACATTTTATTGTTTGGACATTAAACAGGCATTTAAAACTATTTAGGAAAAAACAGGGTTCATGGAGCTTGACAGCTGATTTATTTCACTTGGAGCTTCAAAGAAGGGATTTCTAGCTTCTAAGGCAACCATCCCCTGATGGATTGTCGTGTACATCAAAGAAGCTTATAAGAGTAAAAGGTAAACTGACAGGAATCAAATTCAAGTCTAACAGAACGTGAATGATACTGTGTGCTTTTATAGGGTAAGTCTCAATTTTTGATCTCCCTAGAGGAGTGACCTAGAATTTGTCCACACCTTTAACATGGCCCAACAAGCTCAATGTACTTTTTTATTATTTTTTTTTTAAATCATCAAAGACAGCTTTGTGTAGATGAATCCTGCTCTCTGTGCCGCCTTCACCTCCTTTAAGAAGAGCAGTGATTGTGCATGCCGTTGGGAAGTTTTACTCCAGTCTCCGGTGATACTCTGATTTGATGACTTTTGTACAAAACCACCAAATACACAGGGACTTAATACAGGGACTACGTTCTGAAGGTTTTAAAACATATTTCCATTTCAAGCTTGGTGTTAGAAATGCATGCTAATATTACCTCCTGGATAAGGCTTCTTCTTTCAGAATGTCATTATTTGTTTTTTAAAAAAAAAAGTTTCAACTTTTAAAAAAATTGGAACATAGGGGATTTTTATTTCTTTTAACTATAATAAGTTAAAAACTGAGTTGATTGCTCTGTGCACTTTCTTTGATGTGAAACCAGAGTTGCAGGTCCCTGTTCGTTAGCTAAACACACTCAATATACACAGAATTGTGATAGCATTCTTCAGATTTAGTTAATTTAATATTTAATCCAGTGGTGGATTTGATTTTTTTCCTTTAATTATCATATTTGATTTAAATATTTATGATTTCTTACTGTTTATTTACAAATGTTTAATTCTTTTGTAGAAGCGATGTCCCTTTTTGACAAAAATGTCTGTGGCTATGGCTGTAGAATGCATTTTATGTATTCTTTGTGCACTGTTGCAAATTACCAAAATTTATCTACTTAGCCACTTTCCGACGTACCATGCCCAGTTTAGAATCAGACACTTTGTGCCCATGTTATAAGTTGTTCCTCTGTTTTTTTTCAGTAAGCAGGCTGGCTTATTCCTCAAATCAAATACAAATTGATTTTTTTTTTTTTTTGAACTCTAGACATGGAGTATTCATACTATAAAAAGCCTTTTCAGATTTAAAATCTGCTAACAAATTGAGTTTCTCATTAAAAAATAAACCTCTAGGAACAATTATCAGTGTTGTCTCTTACCCCGTATCAAAATGCACGTGGCAGCATGTGATGTGCAGCGTTACAAAGGCCGTAATATTCCTGGTTAATAGCACATGGACATTAGTTCCAATGGCATGTGATTCAGCCAAACGTTAATTTTTTGTGTGATTGAAATTTGTGCATGAAGTGGCATCTTAACACTAAAACCATTAGTCATCAACACTAAAAAAGCATGGTAATGAAGGCTTGATGTAACTCACTCTTAAAAAGGAGAGGATGTCATCTTACAAACAGCCGTGCTTTCCTCAATATTAAATAGTGAACGGCAGTGCCAAGTCTCAGCTCTTAAACATTTATCATGTACATAGATAGTCTCAGCCAGCTATTCTATTAATATTTTGCATTAAGTTTAAATAAGTGAGAGCTTTTTGCAAAAACAAATGCGTGTTTTTAAAACATTACTATACTGTTAGGTAACCTAGACTGTAGCACAGTTAAGTGCAAAGACTATGTTTTTAATGAACTAGAGTCTTTTGTGTCAATATACACTGTGCAGACATAAATTATGCAAGGAGAAGGTTCTCCTTTTCCAATATTATCCAGCTTGTGTCACCTAATTTCTTCTGCAGGAATCTCCGTGTTTTTATCCTCCTTTCTTCTGTTTGTTATCTGGGTTGTGGCTGATACAGATGAGAATAATTAATAATACTCAGTAGAACTCTGTCATTGTTCTGTCTTGTGTTTTTTTTAGCAAGTTCTTGTCAATTTTGTACTGAGACTTACTATAAGTTAATGAGATTTGATATCAGCAGTGTAAGACAGTGCTCTTCAGAACTAAAGGAAAACAAGACAATACATTCTGTTTTTTCCTTTGTTTTATGCCCCTCACCACGGGGTACCAAACCTTGGCCATTACACTTGGCCATTTTACTTTAACTGTTCTTATTGTTGTGTGCTATATAAGAAAAAGCACTGAAAGGCATATGTATTTCACTGTGTGGCTACTGATTTTTTTTTCCTGAAGTCAGAAGTACTTTTAGAGAGCTATATTATGAAAGATTTTTCAGGTAGCATCAGATGCTCAGTTTAGGAATGTAATAGGATTATGATGATCTGTAAAAATCGTTATTATTAATTAAGGCACAAGGAATAGGTGAGGAGTTTTTAAATTTGGTATCCTTCTTCGTGGGAAATGAGTTCTCTTGCTGCTAGCAGTTGCAGCTCATGTGATCTTTACATGCTCACATTGTAAGTCATTAATAAATAGGGTGATTGAAATTGCTAGTAAGTAGCTATCTACAGAACTATTAACTCATACCAGGCAAGTATGTTGTGTATAGCACTTAGTTTCAAGTTGAACTTTGAAAAATCTACCAAAACGTACTGGGGAGGAAGAACTTACTTTATTTTTTTAATAATAAAAATAAAATAGAAGAAAGAAAGAAACCTTTAACAATAGTTGTTTGTTAGACTCTGCTGCTGTGGTCCTAAGATCTTGTGTTTGAGTTAAGCAACCATGCCAGAAGCTCATTCTTCTTTTTTAGCTTGTACTGGGCATCCACATGCCCAGTGCTTTCAAGTTAGCAGCTGCTCGGCCCTCTTGGAGAGCACGTCAGTGGATAAGTATCCAGTCATTCAAAGCAGCAAATAGATCCACATCAAGTGATTAGTGTATAAAAGTATTCAAGTAAAAGAAAAAAAAATCCCCCCATCTCTTAAAAAAAATGTAAAAGGTTAATTGGCATTTCAAGATGCAAATTCCATTTTTAATGTTGCAAATTGTGCATGCAATGCTACATTAAAACAGAAAAAGACAATTTATAGGAGCTTTAGGCTTGCCTAATCTGTATGGAGGCAAATCTTTACAAACCAATGTATTGACATTACAGTCGCCAATTAGGGTACACTCACTTTTAACTTGTAAGAGGCTCCAATCAGGGACTTCAGAAAATAGTTGTCAAGCTAGTCACAATTTCAAGTCACCTCTATTGTACCTCTATTGTATGTGGTGTGAGATGGACTGTTGAATTAGTCTGTCTGTTCAAAAATTAATTTTTAAGCTGTCTTGAGCCACCTACTGTCTGAATCACTTTGGATATCCTGCAGGTCATCACCTTAATCACTTGAAGTTAACTTTGAAGTTCAAGAAAGTTTTTATAATTAATATTCTACCTACGTTGCACTGAACTCCCATTTGTAATTGTGTTTCTCAATGGCATTACCAAATATCAAATAAGTCATTTCAATGAATTCCTGTGGCTCGGATATACTGCTGCCTTACCCAAACCAGGGAAAGGAGGATCTTGCCACCACCTTGAGGGTGGAGTTTCTGGGGGTGGATTTTATTAGTGTAGGCATCAGCTCAGTAATTTTTTTTAGTGCTTGAGTTTGTTGACCTTGTGGAGCATATTAAAGACACGCATATTTACCAAAGGCATTTTTTAGATGGGTGGGAAGGGGTTGAGTCCTGAATTAGCATAGAAAGCTATTTGCGACTCAGTGTATTTGCATAGAACAATTGTATGCTGTTTTTCCACTGCAATTACCTGCCTAGATTTGCCAGCCTTCTCTCCTCTGGTTGGAAGAATGAATTTTCAGATTAACTTTTAAGTCACCTTTAAAGCAATTTTGTATAAGCTACTTGTAAGATCTGAAGCAGAGGACAGATTTCCTTGGTACTTGTTTTGGTCTATTTTTATCTACAGAAGTTAAACAGTAACTAATTATGGGAGGTACTCAGCACAATCAGGATGTGAAGTGCCTGAAGTATTTGTTTGAAATCTGTTCCTACCATTATTATTATTACTTCTTTTTTTTTTATCCCTGTTGCATATTTAAACAAATGCCACCTGTTTTCAAACACTATTGTTTATTGACTCCAAGAAATGAGTGATCTTATGCTAGGGCTAGGATCCCATAGAGACTTCAAAACAGTATCTGCACCAGAAAGAAAAGGTTGGTTTTCTGTGGGTCCATAGTTGGTTGTGGAAGGTCACATGAGGCTGGCAAAGCAGGAGAATAAGTAATGTTGGTCTTTATCTGTGCAGGAAGAAAAGTTAAAATAAGGTCAACAATAAACACAGACCTTGTTTTTTCTTCTTCTCCAAGATACATATCAGAATGTTGTTAGAATTTGCATGCTCCATTGTTAAGATATTTATTCAAATGACAAAAATTAGACTGGAGTGGCTGATGCAGTTACCACCCATCCTGTCTGTCGTATCCTCCTTCTGTGGCAGTAGAAGTTGGATGTGAAGTAGGGGGATCTCCTGAGCCATGGCAGTTTATACATCCTGCTGTGATGAGAGAGTCTAAAATTCATGCTAGCTCATTTCAGTTACGTTGGGCTACAAACTGTGGTCTCTCAGACTGTCCCTTGCCATGGAGCTCGTGCTGCTAACAGAAAGTGGTTGAAGCTGGTGATGGATAGCAGTAGATTTGGCTGTCCTGGTGCATTCTGCTAAGCAGTTTAAATTTGATGTGAGCAACTTGAACAAATAGAAAAGTCCATGCCACTCACTGGTCAAGATGAAGCATCTGTTTTGTCCTTCATTATTAGATGAAACTTCTGAACTCGTGTAGATGCTTTCTGCTTTATCATCTTCATCCCATGACTTCACCACACCTCTTTTTCCCTCCTTCCTCTCTTTGTTTTGTTAATGTCCAGCTCCACGATTTTTTTCTAGAATTGGATGTCCCAACGGAACTATAATGTAATGAATATGAATGCCTGTGGGGAGACGGTTAGCCTGAGGACTACAGAATCTCATTACAGAGATGTTTGAAAGTAACTCGTGTGTGCTGTTGCTGCTCATAATACACTGTTAGTAAAAAGGCGTAACACTTCAGAGTTGTCAAGTTAGTATGCCTCTTAAACAAGTTACTCATTTTCAAAAACAAGTTGTGGTTTGATCAACTCGGCTTTGAGATACTCATCTTCAGGCTTGAGCAAATAAGGTGAAGGACTTTTACTTTCTAAAAACAGAATCCTTAGTAGAGCTTGGGGTTTTAAGCCCAGAAAGTCCTTGATCACTTTGTAGGCCTAAATTCAACAAAGTAATTATGGCAAACCTAACATTAGCTGCAGTATTTGCTGATAGTTTTCATAACTAAATTGTTCCATCATTCAAATAATAAATGCACTAAATTTTACAAATCAGAAAAAAATATATTAATGATTCTCAGCTGTATCCTGAATGTATTGCTTTTCTTTTTACTTCCCCTTAATTCAGCACCCACATAGAGCCACACACAAATAAGGTTTATACAGCTGGAAGGATGGAAATACCTTTTTTTTCCTCCTCATTTGAAGTATGGATGTGCCTCTGAAGAATCAGCGATCTGGCAAGCTAAAAATGTAGTCATAATTACTTCTAATTCCCTTGTTTATGGAATGCTAGGATTTAATATTACTTCCGCAGCTTAATATGTTGTATGTTGCCCAATGGTTGTTTTCCACATTGCCTTAGCTGCTCAAAAAACTCGAGTATGAAGTAGCCGTTGTTTTCTGAGAATTAAAGATTTCTATTTCTAGTCAATTTATGTTATGATTCTTTCTAGTGAGATTTTGCAGAGGGGGACACAAAGGAAAGCAGGAAGGGATTGGAGGAATCTCTGATTTTAACCAGAGCCCACCTTTGATCTTATCTATTTCTGAATACTCTGAGGTTTTAAAGCTGTTCGTCCTTTGACAGGCCTTGGATATCAGTCACGTCTGGAAAAGTCTGATCTGCTCAAGTCAAAGGTTAATGGATAATTTAATTTAGTTAAAGATTAATTAATGGATTTTTACAGTACAGGACATTACACCATTCGTTTCAGTGGAGGCCAAATCAAGCTGTTAGGGTTTCAAAGTCAGTCTCCAAAAACTCAGCTTGTGAAAGCACGTTGAGGTCACTTCATGCCTGCTGGGCTGAAGCTGAGGTAAAGGATCTGGTTCTCCACGCCCCGCTGAGCTAGGCCACTGGAACACCTGGGCTGCAGGACTGCCCTGCGTGTGGCTCCATCAGGTGGAAGCAGAGGCTGACTTCTCGTTGGCAGATGCAATGATTGTAAACCCTATTAGTGGCATAGAGATGAAGTCTTGCTTAACAGCCACTTGTCTGAAATGGTTACCTCTGCTGTGTGAACACGGTGAAAATAGAAGGTTTGATGTTTTCACTCAAAGACTGTCAGGATCTTGTCGAGTTAGTGGCTGGTACCAGACGCCACTCCTTCAGACGAGTGTAGAAGGAAGGGGAGAGATGAAAAAAGAGCAAGTGAGCATATCGGATTATCCAGATCAGTTCAGTCCCATATTCCTAATGAACTGGAAGAAATCGCTTAGATGATTTAAAATGTTCCTGCTGTCATGTCATGATGCCACATTTTGGGAAAGCTGCTGTAGACTGACAGAGCCTAGGTTGGGCTTTTTATACCAAAGCCCTACTAGTGTTGTAGATAACTTACTGCTTTGTTGGGGGTGAATCAACATGTTGTTGTTCTTAGGTTCTGGTTTCTTCTCTGTCCAGCCCTCTTGGGCTGCAAACTGTGTGTGCCATAGGCAGTATTTCAGGTTGTGTTTGTAAACATTACCACAAAGAGCTCCAGTTTCAGGGTGAAGCCTGTATATGTACAGTGAAAACAAAGTTTTAGTAGCTGGTACACAGAGGCAAGTCTGTCAAGTGTAAGGCTGAGCTACTAATTCTTTAGGATTATTTACAAAATGTATTTATAAAATGTATTTTTATGAGAAGAATTCACACTGGCAAACGGATAAATCTTCACGTTAAATCGTATGCTGTCAAAATATTTGCTGCTTTCGTAATCAGAGTAGAACACAAACATGGGGTAGATCCATTGCAGTTGCTTTTTGAATAAAGTCTCAGAAGATTGGTGGTGAATTTGAATAATTGATTATTTTTTTAATATTTTGTTATCTAACAGTGTGTGATAGGCTGTCATTATAAACATGAGCAATCTTTCAGGGCTATAGGAAATGTTTTGATTTTGCTTGATCTGCCTAGAATTTTCTACTCATATTTGATTTTTAAGGTTCAGCATGAATAGCAAGGCATGACAATTTACTGATATTAAGTCAAATGATTGGATTTATTTAAATTGTGTAACATTGCTTGTCTTAAGGTTCTCTCTCCAAGTGCTGTGTTTGACAAGTGCTGACAGTGGATCTGGTGATTCTAGGTAACCTGACTTTCTTGTGAGTCTGCTTAGCTTGTCTATAAACATACATACCCTTTTTCTAGACTGTTGTTGAAAAGGAGTAGGGTAGAAAATATGAAAGTCTTGGCTGAAAGTATTGTTTTTTTGTTTTTGTTTTTGTCAGCAGCTTATATTTATTTGTTTAAATATTTGTGACACAGCCACCTTCTATTGCAAAGAATTTTCAGGTATGATACTGTGGAACTGGCTTTAGATGCACTGAGAAAGGTTTGTTTCAGTAAAATTCTTTATTGAGGGAAAGGGTTTTTACTTCAAATAGAGGCCCTACATTTTATGGTTTACATATGTTTAGAAAAAAAAAATCATAAAATGCCTTGCTATATTTGCTTATTAACTTTTGCAAGATGAAAATACTTTTTAGTTAAAACTCCAGTTGCCTAATACAGTATGTACACATTGCAGACACATCTTGCAATGCTTTGGGCTTTTATTGGGCATAGGTCTTGATTTGTTCCCTTGTGTGGTTTTGGTATGTTTGTGCTTATTTGTATGTGCTTTGATGCACGTCTGTCATGCTCAGACAGGAGCTTCCATTTGCACTGTGGAACTTGCTGGCCTTTTCTGCTGGTTTTTCTTGCCTTTTTAGTGTGACAAAACCCAGAAGAACGGTCAGAGGAATGCTTGTACCTGGTACATGGCCAGCAACAGAAAGGTTTTTAAATGTCTGTTCATGGGGAACACTTCCTAAAATAGGTATTGGGATTAAATGCTGTAAACCAGTGGAGGTCAAGAAGTAGGAATGTTTCTAAATCTGTGATAGTTTAATTTCTGTTTTTGTCTTCATGGTGAACATGGAGCTAACCTAGCTATCTCCATCTGAATACTGCAGAGCCAATGTGCTCCAGATTCTGATGTAGAGGACAAAATACCAGAATACCTACCCTGAGTGTACAGCGCTTTAACTCAAATGAAGCAGGGAAAATCCTGGAGTTTTTGTTTACTTTTAGTTATACAGATTTCAGTAGCTGTGCTCTGATAAGGTTTGTACTTGCCAGTGTGTAGTAAAAGATATAATCTTTTTTGGAGGACGGTATATAATGCCTGAATCATAACTTCAGGCATAAAAGTTTTCATTATGTGATTTTTCTGGTTTCCTTATTTGTGTAGTTTTTTTTTTTTTTTTTTCAGAAGTTTTAAATGAGGCGTTTTTCATCTCTGTGTCTGTCTCTTTCTGTACTTTCTTTTCCTTCCTGGTGTGTAATGGTTTTGTTTGGCAAATTCAGATTTGTTCCTGTAAAGTAGCACACTTATTTTCAAGAACTGAGAAAAATTTGGCAAAATACCTTTCCTCACAATTCAAGGTGGAAATTGCCATGGTAAACAAGATTAACACTTTAGGTTGTGCTCCCTGGGAGGATTGTACTCTTAGAGTACTCTATTGTTTCTATTTATTTTTCTTATAGGCATGTCTGTATTAAGTTGTCATAAACCATCCTTGAAATTGGGTGGAATTTTTTATTTTTAGTTAATCAGAGTGGAAAATTCAAAGTCTGGGTTAGGTAGAAATTGCTTCAAAATCTGAAAGATTAAAATAAATGCAGTGGTTCTAATTGATAAAAAGCATCGGATTAAACCCTTACAAGTTTGCTAACCATTTTAATTACAGAGTAGAGAGTGAGGATGTTCATCTACTGAATCTGAACTTGCTTCACGTTGTCCATTCTAAGTATGTTTTGCTTTTGTCCAGAGAGCCGTACAGAGTAGATCGAGTTGCCCGTACCTTTGTGTACCTTCCCACAATGGAATTCTTCAAGGCAATTTGTGGTTATTGGGACTGTGAATTTAAACCACTGTCTGCTGGCAGAATTTGCTGTCAATTTGAGGGTGTCTGTCGGGGTATTTCCATGTTGTTTTAAAACCTGTACGGTTGAATCTTTCCTTCAGCCTGTGTTTTACTACAAGAAGTATATTTCACCGTGTTACAAGAAGGTACAAATAGTTTTGTTTCTATTCTTTTTGGAGGCTGTGGTAAATGTAAACACAGACTGAAGGAATGCATGAGGTCCTTATTACAGATCCATAAAATCTGATACCCAGATTAGGGAAATAAAAGAAACCAAATGGAGGCTAAGAAAGCCATTCCAATATTATTTTTCCAAAGTTAAACAATACTGAAACTCCATAAAGAGATGAACCATTATTTTGCTATTCTCCCCCATCCCCCCCCCTTTTTTTTTGTTTTCATGGTGGAAATTTCTAACATAACTTCTCTTTTGATACCACTGTTCCGCCAAGAGCTAGAGGTTATCAGACATGCTGTTAGTTTACAAACTGGAATTAACATAAATACACAAACAATATTACTTTAAGCCTAAACAAAAAAGCGGTTACTCAGTTTCCTCTAATATCTGAGAAATTGAACCCAGAAGACAATGAAATTAGCAAAATAAACAACAGTTTCAAATCCTGTCCACTTTGTCCTCTTTTCTTCTTCATTTGTCTTCTCCTCTGGTTTCCCAGTAAATATTATTTATGGTACAGATCTCAGTCTTCTGAACTGAAGTTTCTCCAAAAGTGTTGCCACTTGGAAAGTGAGGGAAATGGAACCCTGGGTATAGAAGTGGCAGAAGAAATAGAAGCAGCCAAGGAAAATGAAAACATGAGCAATAATTGGGAAGATTCAGCAGGTGTATACTTATTTAAATATACCTTTCCTGAAAATCTGTTTATAAAAAAGTAGCATTTCTTGTAGGAATATGTTACAGTTGTTTTACACTACTATTTTGTTAGTTATACTACAGCACGACTCAGGCCCACTCAGCATTAGTTATGAAATATTTATAAATTGCATGCTTTATTCCTTATGCCGTGAGTTTGCAGGCTAAGGCGCTGATCCTGCAACTCATTCCTTTTAGGTTAAACTGCACCTGAATTTCCTTCCAAAGCTGTAGATAGCTGTATGTTTCCAATATTTTAAGCTTCATTCAGTAGAATAAAGGACAAAAAAGAATTGGTAAATCAGTCCAGATTTGATGGATCTAAAGGAAGTCTGTGCCCTGCCAGACAGGGCTGTATTTAAATTTGTAGTCAACATACTGAAAAACAAAGAGAACGATGCGCTTTTGGGGCCTTAGTTCAAGACAGTTCTCTTTTGGATTTACGCTTTGGCACTTGAAAACTTGCCACAGCGGTGACATTTTGAGACATACCATTTAGTTACCTTCAGAGATATGCTGCAAGTCCCATGTGCCTTTTATGACATTCAAAGTTTGTGTTAGGTATAAAGTACTGAGAAAGCAGATTATTGAGTATTTATTCCAGATACTTGTGGTGGCCTGCCAGTGTTAATCTGAAATCTTTTTTTTTTTTTCTCCTGTCTGCTTAGGAAACCATCTGTTGCTCCCTTTACCCTACTTTTTTTTTTCTTCCCTTCCCTGTGCTTTTTCAGTATGGCTTAAAGCCACAGAAAGAGAGAAGGAAATTTTATTTGATGTTGTGGCTTTTGAAAAAGTGCTTGAAATAGCATTTGTGGCTGCAAATAAGGCTAGTCATTAAAAGCTCTAGAACTGTGTCTGTGAAATAGTAACTATTTAATAATGTATTTACTTTCATTTCAGAACTGGAAAAGAAAGTTTCATCTCCCAGCCCTCCCACCTACTCATGGGGATCTTATGTCTATTCTGCTTTGTCACTGAAGTCTAGTAAACTAGCATTAATCCTTAGGAAATTTTCTTGTGGGTCTTACGTCCGTCTTGATTTCTGATTTAGTAATACATTACTTACTGAGGAGAACTCCCTCGGAGGCGTTAGTTGATGTTCGTGCTCCAGCAGGAGCTCAGAGCCTGTTGTAGCATGTCTGCGCTAGCGGTGACTGGTTCTGGAGAGAGGATGCACTTGGCTGACCTTCCTGCCAGCGTCTGGGTGCAAGGAACAGCCCTGTGCTGTCATTGCCTCAGTCAGATCAAGAAGATGTAAGGAAATTTCTGCCAGGCTTGCAGTTTTTTTTTTTTTTTTACACCTTCACTGAACTGGATTGTCTTACTAATATGACAGCAAGACGTATTTCTGTATGTATATTTATTCCATCCTGGCATTCACATGCCTGAAGATAATGGTGATAGCTGCTTAAAATACTATGAAATATTGTTTAGTGTACTTTGGAGTTTTTGAAAATTGTCTGTGCATTATTTAAAATGGTCAGTATAGGTAAGTTAAATGAACTGTCCATTTCACACAAAAAGCATTTATTTTTATTCTGTCTTCCATGTAACTTTTCGTTCTAACTTCGGTTGAACATTACCTTGCAAACTTGGTTTTGTATCTTTGAATTAGGTACCGGTCATATAAAACTACTTCTGGGTTTCATATGTGTTGCTTTCCTTTACTCATTAAATCTAGACAGCCTCAAAGCTAATGAATGTAACATGAACAGTGCAGTGCAATGCTGTACTGTAGTATTAAACTAATTATCAATAGAGTTGCTTCAGTAGTGTCCCCAGGCATGTTGTTTCAAGGTGATGTGTTCTCTACACAAGTACATAACAAAAAGTTCATAAAAATTATTATTTTTTTTTTCCCTGAGAATTCTAAATCATGAAAGTATATTCTTGATAATATGCATTTTATAAATTCAGATAAAGGAATTCTTATCTTTTTTTTTTTTTAATCTCCCTCAATCCTACGCTAAGCTTTGGTTCTCTTTTAAATATCCAAGTGGAGACGTTTCTAGAGCCATACGGTATGTTTGAAATGATCAGGATTAAAACAAAGAACACTCAGTTTTGCAGAAAAGGACATTGCTGATCTACACCATTATGGTTTAAGCTGGTGGTAGTGTTTAATTAATTTGCTTCATATGGAAGCAAACTTTTTTTTTTTTAAATAAAATAACAGGAGCTATTTCTCCTAAACAAGGAAAAATTTGCAGCAAATTATTGCTGGGTTGGGAATACTCCAGAGAAAACAGCTGGTGACCTGTTTTAATTGTGATGAATGAGACCACAAGTATACAGCAGGGTAAATATACAATTGTTTTTACTTGTTGGGAGTTGCTTTTCACAGACATCGTTTCTATCTTAATGCCAAGTGTATCTTACAAATCCTTTGAATAACCCTTAAATAAAAAGCAGACTGTAAAACAATTTGGATTATGTAAGCTAATGACTTTGGGGGAATAAAGTGTTACTAACTAGATTAAGGCAGCACTTTGTTTTACTTAAACAGCCTACCAATAACAATTGCTTTGTGAAAATAATTAAAAATACCTTAATATTAAAAATTTTAGGTTACATATTGTACTCTACATTATCAATATGTTTTCAGGATTTATTTCTTATCAGCACATTCCCACGGCATTTCCTCTTGTAAAGTATCTCGACTCTTATTCCCTCTCACCCCTTTTATATTTACAAAGTTCATTTTAATTCCTCCAAGCCTATTCTGGTTCAAAACTGCGAGTTGCAGTTAGTGAGGGAAGGTTGTGACGTTTGTGTGGAATTCACGGACTGACTGACAGACTGGAACTGGCCATGTTTGACACACGCAATTCTGATTTTGAGGTCTTCTGTCTTTTAACTACACAAAGTGTCTCAAGTTATTATTTTTTAAATATCTGTTAGTTTCTTGTTCTCTGCTGAGTGAAACACCACCACTGCTGAGTGATCTCCGAGGGATGTCTGCCTGCCCAGGCTAGCTTCTCACAGGAGTCCTGATGCCCCATGGTGGGGGCTGCTTTGTGCACCTCTGTCTGTCCAGCCGAGTCCACAAATGAGGCAGAACCGTAATATATATACAACAACAAGTGGTCTGAGGGAAAGGAGGGAGGGGAGAAGGGAAAAGGGGCTGGGGAGATACAGGAGCAAGGATTGTCTTGCCCTCCCTTTACTACCTTCTGCTGCAGCCTCCAACACGGATGAAGTTCTGTGGGGACATACCCTGCCTTACAGTGAGCTCAGACTGAGTGGGGAATGTATAGGAAGAAGGGCTTAATACTATAAAAGATTCAGAAGTACTGCGATACTCGTTGGTACTGTAGGGTAGCTAGTGGTGGTAAAAGCTTTTTTGTGTCGTTGCAAGGATAGAAGAGCCAGTGAGGTCACCAGAGACAGCCCCGCTACTGAGCACTGTCTGTGTGCAGGTAGCGCATCCTTCAGTGCTCTCTGAATTACACAATGTGCTGAGTGTTTTCCCCTTTGCACCTCCTGTGCTGGGAAGCAAAAAGGAAACGAATGTGAGTGTTGGGCAATGAACAGCAGCAGTGTACTCTGTACCAATGTTAAGATGTCTCTGCAGCAAGGGTGTTTCTGGGGTCAGGGAAGTAACTTGCCTTAGTGCTGCTGAAGTGTGTAGTTTCTGTGCTCACAATGAACCTTGGACCTTTTCAATCCCACCCAAAAGTGAGACACTGGGGATGGGAGGATGGCAGCAGCTTCTCAGTCTTTAGCTGAGGCGCTGTATGTTAATTAGTACTGTGAGATTTCCTCAATGTATAGCATGCTAATGTAGATTTGCACACTTGCAGAATATGTTCTTAAACTCTAAGCAGAAGTTTTGATTTAGAAATTAAAAAACAATAGTTATACCACGAAACTAAGAGGATTCGTTAAGATGCATCAAAAGCTTCTTTTATTGCTTTTTCTGCCTTTTTTTTTTTTTTTTTTCCCCCACTCCTCACAGTTTTCTGCTGTCCTTCTGCCTGGTTTCAACATCCTACTATTCTTCTACTATTCTTTTTTTAAGTAACATTTTGTTCTTAAAATATGGAATGTTGTCTGACCAGAGAGCATATTTTATTTCCTGTTCATATCATGGGGCTGGGAATTGGTAATATTTGTGCTTGGTTGCTGAAAGGTGTTAAATGTTAACTTTCGTATTACAGATGATGATGAAAAAAAAAAATGATGTGATCAGAACCTTAAGGGAAAAGCACCACAAGGCTTGATGTGGGTAGGGAAAACTTCAGTTTCAGGAGGTTTGGGATCTGCTGTCCTCACAAAGATATAATGTTTGGCATGATAATTTCTCTTTGAAATAGTTCTGTCATTGTAAGTGGCTCCACAATAAAACACAAAAAAGGAGAGGGGAATGGAGTTTTAACATGTGACTGCAGTAACACATCATCTTGCGGTTAAAAATTACCAATTATTTCACTGAAATAATCTGGAAACAATTTATCTTACTGGCTTTACTAGAAATTCAGCTGTTTTTCTAAAGTGCCTCCTAATTCCCTGAATAGGTAATAAAAATCAAACAACATGTTTATCTAGTTTATTTGAAAAGATTATTTTTTTTAATGGTGGGTAAAGAATCACTCAGCCACATGTGCAAGAAAGGAGGAACTAGCTCTGTCCTGTTTTCTACAGGCAAGGATAGTTTTTCCTTAAATTTAAGGGGATACCAGTATGAAAATTATTTACTATTTGTGGGTTTGGCTAGTTGTTTATTTTGGTCATAGGGTTTGGTAATGGGTACATAGATATTTTAAATAACAGTCAACAGATTTTATAGAAGCATAAAATAGTTTAGGTTGGAAGGAACCTTAAAGATCAGGGGATTTGGGGGTCGGAACCCACCAGACCAGGTTGCCCAAAGCCCCATCCAGCCTGGCCTTGAACACCTCCAGGGATGGGGCATCCACAGCTTCTCTGGGCAACCTGGGCCAGGGCCTCACCGCCCTCTGACTAATGAATATATTCTGAATATCTAATCTAAATCTCCCCTCTTTTAGTTTAAAGCTACTACTCTGTCCTGTCTCTACACCCCCTGACAGAGGCCCCCTCCCCAGCTTTCCTGTAGCCCCCTTTTAGGTACTGGCAGGCCGCTGTAAGGTGTCCCAGTAGCCTTCCCTTCTCCAGGCTGAACAACCCCAACTCCCTCAGCCTGCCTTCATAGGAGAAGTGCTCCAGCCCCTTGGTCATCTTCGTGACCCTCCTCTGGACTCATTCTAACACATCCATGTCCTTCTTTTGGTGGGAGCCCCATGGCTGAATGCAGTACTCCAGGTGGGTCTCAGGAGAGCAAAGTAGAGGGGGAGAATCCCCTCCCTCACCCCGCTGGCCACGCTGCTTTTGATGCAGCCCGTGATACGGTTGGCTTTCTGGGCTGCAAGTGCACATTGCTGGCTCATGTTGAGCTTCTCATCAACCAACGCCCCCAGGTCCTTCTACTCAGAGCTTCTCTCTTCAATTTTCTTATCAGGTAACTTAAGCAGTCAATCATGTATTAACCAGTTAATCATGTATTTCTTTACTTGTTTTTGACCGCTGTGATGTTATGAGTTGATTATAAATGAATAAGCTAATTTAGCCGATAGCAGACTAAGGTTTTATTATGAAGACGTAAGATGAGTTAAAAAGCTTGTACAAGAGGACTAGGATTTCACTTACTTATAAAGGTGCCAAAATTTATTTTCTGGTATTTGTGATCTGAGGGAAAATCTTAAAGGAAAAGGTTCAAGACCCAACAGGACAACTGTCTAAATTACCAGGTGTATTTGGACTAAATGAAAAGTTCATGAGTAATGATGGGAAGGATTTGTCAGCAAAGAATGAATTAGAGGTCAGGATGTGCAGGTATACCATTACAGCTGCAAAAAATAAACTATGTAAGGTCTTGCAGAAGAAATTGGAACAAACAGTGAAATGTTCCTCAGCTGTAAAAGTTAAAAGAGAACAAGAAGAATGCAAGGGTGACCTCTGCAAGGTCCAGATGGGATAAAGGATAACAAAAATTTGGGTATGGTCCAGAAACTAAGTAGCAACTCGTGTATGCTGAAAATAGACTTATGGCAAGCTAGATACTTGTTTCCTCTTAAGTAAAGGAACACAGTGGATCCTCCAGAAAATGTACTCTATTAACGGGCTGAAGCCATATTATTAGTGACAAATCTGGTAAAAACATTTAAGATAGAAAAATAGTTGTGGTGGTTTCACGTCGATAGAAAGATAAGCGCTATCACTCTCTCACTCCCCCTGCTCAATGGAACAAGGTGAGAAAATTTGATGAAAAAAGGCTCAAGGGTTGAGATAAAGACAGGGAGATCACTTCCCAGTTACCATCACAGGCAAAACACACTCAGCATAGGGAGATTAATATTATTTACTGTCTACTGCTAGCAGACTAGGAGGGCAGTGAGAACTAAAAACCAACTAAAACTCCATCCACCCTCTTCCACCTCCTCTCCCCAAGCAGCATAGGTGAATGGGGGCTGCGGTCAGTCCCTGTCACTTCGTCTCTGCTGCTACTCACAAATGCCACCTCTGCAGCCCTTCTGCTACCAAAACTTTGCCACGTAAACCCAGTACAATAGTAAAGAGGACAAGAGCTCTGTTAGCATACCTTCACCAGTGTGTGCTAGTTAGCTGTGAAGACTTTTTCTTCTTCCTTTCAAGCCTGTTCTTTTAGGAAATTCTACAAATTATGTTACAATTTTTTAACACACATCCCTTCCCTCCTATTTAGAAAGTGATTTAGATCATCTTGAGTTTGTTTTGGGAAGCTGTAGGGGTTATGAATGTGTATTCTGAGATCAGAGATGTCAAATGCAGCATCCTGTCGTTGGCAGCAATTACTGCTTATGCATCAGGAGAAGGTCAAGAGAGCTATTTTGCTTTTCACCTGAGATTCTTCTCTGTCTTTTTTGTCTGTGGAACAGTGATGCTGAATTCTGAATAACCCATATGCCCTTGAAAAAGTAACATAAATAGCCAGATAGGAGTTTTGTAGAGAGATTTGTACCACTTGTTTCATTTGAATGAAGCCTTAACAATTTTTGAAGCATTTTCCATTTTCTTGCCTAGTTGTATGTGTTAATACTTTCATTACGTTTCTGTTGATTTCCAGAATAGCCCTTTGACTCATACTTGAAGGCAATTGTGAGGAAAGCTTCTCTTACAATTATAGCAGAATTTGTCTAAAATCTTTACTGTCAATATTTTGCCTGAATGTTTTTTATTGTTCTTTGTAATTTTTGTTGCCACACTATAATTGGAGAAACCCAAGATTTTTGTTAGCACTCAAGCAGCAGAAAGAGACTGCAAAAGTAAATGTTGTGGCTGAATGTGTGAATCTTTGTTTTGAGACTGATCTTGGCACATTTCACCATAATCAGTTTGCCATGTACCTTTTAAAACTGTGTTTTTTAAATATGCAACTCTTATGACTCAGATTCTTTTCTTTTGTTTTTTACTTCTTTTTACCCTGCTGCTTGCTTCAGTCTGTGCTTCATTTAATGACTACGGATTGCAGGGAAATACTGTATAAGAACTGTATCTTGTCACTACAACATCAGTCCAGTTAGCGGACTTACCTGATCTTGAAGTGTAATGTTGACCTGGACATTTTTTCTTGACTTTTTTTCAGCTCAGTCACTGAAAGAGTTTGCTCGGCTCCTGATTGCTGTTGAAGAGGAAAGGAGACGACTGGTAAGTTTGCTGGCAAAAATCTTTTTTGTTGGCCCTCTTTCTATGTAAAACAGTACTTCTTCCACTCCTCCTGAAGTGCTTTTGATTTTTATTTTATTTGGGCAGTTAGTGTGAAGCATTTCATAAGAATCATTTGAAGTTGTGTAAAGGCAGAAATGTGCTCACACAGACTTCAGCAATTTTTAATGGATTGTTCAGCCAAATACTCTGCACCAATCTAAAAATTATTTTTTCACTTTTTTTTTTCCCCGCAATAGGCTTTTAATGTTGCTTTACCTTTCCTTTTCCACATCTTCACTTGTTAGCAATGGAGTAAACACTAAACAAATGTCTGAAAATTGAAAAAATTGGTATTTTTGTTTAATTAAATGCTTTTTTGAGTATTGTCCAGTGAACGTATAATAGTAATTAAAATATGGTAAGTGTTAAGAAAAGAGACCAAATCCATCACCTCTGAGAAACTCATGCACAATAATTTATAGATCAAACCTGTCAGATTTGTCCTTTGTTGTATTATTTGTATTCCCTTTGTTTCCATACAGATGAATCTGCCTTATGCTTTCATTTACATTCCTCTTCACATGTAACTTTGTTAAAGAAGTTTGAAATGTATTCTCTTAGAAGTATTTTTTAAAAGTTACACATAAACAATGCAACTACATTTTTACTTCCATGGAAGTCAGTCATGAATAAAGAAGATTTGTAAGGATTAACGTTAGTAGGGTGTTTGTTTTTTTTTAAATATTGTGAAAGATTAACCAACTCAAATCCATTCAATGGCTGTCTATTCTTGTTTTCCTTCCTCTTATGAGTACTTAGGGAGGCGAGGAAAATTTTTTTCTGACTCACATTAGGGGGAAATTTATTAATCCAAGAAGAGGCTTACATAAGGCTCTCTTATTTCTAGGAGCATTAAACCATAGAATAGGTCTCCCACTATTTCTGTTTACATACATATTTTAAAGTGGCAAAATCATAAACATTTATGTGGTAGAATTGCATAGTTTCACCTAAAGTGATAAAATGGAAAATTTTTTTGGTCGATGCCAAAAATTTTTTGGTTGATGTATTTTTTATTCATGCTGGGTATATGGTACAGAGAGGGGAGTGTGGGAAGGTGAGTGTTCGGAATTTACCATCTTAAAACATGTTTACCAGAACACACAGTAGTTAGTTAGTTAAACAATGTTTTAGATGAATAGCTTTCCAGTTTAGGTTAAAGATTATTTTGAGCTAACTATTAGAAAAAGGAAAAGCAATGAAGATGTGAACGTTTTATTTTTTAAACTGGTTAGTCTTTCCTGATACATGTACATAATTTCCCTTGATTTCATTCTTTTTTTGATTTTTTTCCCCCTCAGATGATTCATTCCTTTGGCACATTTAGAAGTTTCTGGCTTCTCTGTGGTTTATAATTTGATCTCTTCATGTAATGTTTTACTTCATATCTCGTAGCAAGGCCATTGGAGTAAAAGGGGAAAAAACATTAATTTTCTAAAGTGAAAAACAAACAAACAGAATCATAGAATGGTTTAGGAAGGGACCTTAAAGATCATCTAGTTCCAACCCCAGGGACAGGACTTCCACAACTCCCCTGGGCAACCTATTTCAGTGCCTCAGCACCCTCTGACTGATGAATTTATTCCTAATATCCAGTCTAAATCTCCACTCTTTTAATTTAAAGCCATTGTCCTATCCCTACACCCCCTGACAAAGAGTCCCTCCCCAGCTTTCCTGTAGCCCCCTTTAGGTACTGGCAGGCTGCTGTAAGGTCTCCCCGGAGCCTTCTCTTCTCCAGGCTGAACAACCCCAACTCCCTCAGCCTGTCTTCATAGGAGAAGTGCTCCAGCCTCTTGATCATCTTCGTGGCCCTTCTCTAGATTCATTCTAATATGTCCATGTCCTTCTTGTGCTGGGGGCCCCAGAGCTGAACGCAGGGCTCCAGGTGGGACCTCACGAGAGCAGCGCAGAGGGGGAGAATCCCCTCCCTCGCCCCGCCGGCCACGCTGCTTTTGATGCAGCCCTGGATACGGTTGGCTTTCTGGGCTGCAAGCGCATGTTGCCAGCTCATGTTGACCTTCTCATCAACAAACACCCCCAGGTCCTTCTCACGGTTGCTCTCAATCCATTCTCCACCCAACCTGTATTTGTTACTGGGATTGCCCCAGCTCAGATGCAGGACCGTGCACTTGGTCTTGTTGAACCTCATGAAGTTTGCACAGGCGCTCCTTTCCAACCTGTCCAGGTCCCTCTGGATGGCATCCCTTCCCTCCAGTGTGTAAATAGATACTGTTTTATTTTGGTGTGACAGTGGGTATGCATGGATTGAAGAACTGAGCTGTTGGATCCCATTGCAGGGTCAGAGACTCAGATGAGATTTCAGTCTTATGGAAGAATATTTTACAAATTGCTGTGAGTTTAGTAGAATGCAGTCATCAGATCATTGCAAATAAAGTGGCAAATAGCGTTCGTGTGTAGAGACTCTGCACTTGGGAAATCATTCACACACAGCTTTTCACTGAGTTTGAAAACATTGTTCTTTTCAAACTGAATGTGTGTGCTGAGAGCATTGTGAAGATACAGTTATCATGGCAGTGATATTTGTACAAGAAAATTCAGCAAATGCAGCATTTTTTTTTTTTTAATGTTTGGTCTGCCAGTTGTTGGAATTTATTTAATTTTTCTTTAGGTTAAGCTTTCTTAAATAGTTGGCCATGTAGGAGCCAAATGCAAAAATGAGAACCTGAGTCTTGAGAAAATAAATAGTATAATATTGTTCTGTCTAGATCTCTACATAGTTCCTGTGCTCAATCCCTTCTTTAGGGGCAAATTTCGTAAGTGAAAAGGAGTTTGCTTCTTTTTTCTTTTTTTCCCCTCAGTTTATGCCCAGAGAGTCACATTATGATGGCATTTACATGATAGAAATGCTTTCCACTGTGTGTACTATACCTGGACTGCGCTATTTATTGTTCTAGCCTGAGATCACCAAGTTCTAAATACTCAACAAAAGTACCCAAAGCATTGTTGCTGTACTGACTGCTGAAGTGCAGTGTACTTACTTAAAGATGTGGTCTGGATCTGCCCTTCCCTGGTGACCTGAATGCAGAAAAATAAAAGGTGGGAAGGAGGATGTATTTAGAGACAAAATACAGGGTCTCTTGGCACTCTGCCCATATTGGAAAAGAAAATGAAACCCATTACTTTGCAGCTTTTCTTACTTTAATGAATGTATGTCTTAGAATTCTATGGTATACATCTTTGTTGTAAGGGCTTAAAAAAAAAAAAAAGGAAAAGAAAAGCAATCCAAAAAGTGGGACCGTTGTGATTCTCCAGATCTCTTACTGAAGTTCTGTGCAGGCCATCATAGAATCCAGAGGTAATCCAGAGGTCCCTGTTAGGATCAGCATGCCATGCTGGATGCTGAACAGATAGCTTGTAATAAGAGTTTTCTGCTTCACAGTTTTGTGATTTCACTGTGAAATCTTAAAAACGTTTTTTTTCCCATTTCCAAGGAAGTCTGGAGCATTATGTGTACACTTTGATTCCTCTGCTGGAAGCACTTCGTGCCAGGCAGTCTGCAGATTAGTCATGATTTTAGAGAAAGTCGTCAGCTGACTGGAAAGCTTGAGAGAAGGCATGCAGGACTTTAAGAAATTGATTTCCTTTACTTTTGCATAAAAATACTTGCAAAAGTAGATATAAATATGGAATATTGTTTGTTCTTTTTGATATTTTGTAAAAATGACTTGGAACAAAACAGCTACAGTCATAGGATTATGACTGTTTATGGATACACTTCATCATACAATTTAAAACCTCCTTTTAATCCTTGAAGTGTGTGATAATAAAAGAGAGTTTTGTATCAGTGAATACTGGCTATATGGGAATATGGAGTGACAGACATTGCTTTTATTTACTAACTAATGATTTTGTTTCCCAACCTTAAATCTTATATATTATTAATTCATGATTCTGGCAAACATGCGTATGGGTGCATGAATCAGACTCAAATGTGGAAAGTGCAGATTCATATTATTAATTTATTTCTTATCTGAGTAGCTCTGGTAACTGCCTGTTAAATTCTTCAGAGATAAACTTATTATTGTGTTTTAGTGAATGCAGAGAGATGTGCTGGAGTGCTTTCCTGCTGAATATACAATTATTTCTAATGGTACAGAAAATAGTCTAAGAGGTGCTTAGTAAATCTTCTGTCCTTACATAAGGAACCAAAAGGAACTTGGTTTTGTTTTCTTTGGAAGAAGATAATGAAACAAGATAATATGAATAATATTATTGGGGAAAAAAGCATTGAATTGTAAGATTAAATATAACTGTGTCTTACATAAATAAATATTCTGTTGCCTAAAGCTTTGCACCGATTATTATTGGCAGCAGTAATAAAATGGTGATTATTATGAGTAAATATATTTTGTCCTCATCTTTTATTTGCTGATGCAGAAGAATTGAGTAGCAGTCTTTAAAAAACAGAAAAAAAAAAAAAAAACAAAAACAGAGGTATGCACCAAATAATTCCTCTTAAAACAAAATTAGAGGAAATAATAACTCATAAGAAACTTTTTATAATATACAGCATTAATGTGTGTCATTTAATGTTGTTAATGATGCTGTTGGTTAATGGTGTATTCTCACTCTTAGGTTTTACAAATAGCGTACCAATAGGATAAAAAGTCAGATAAAAGTCAGATTCATCCCTGCTGCCTTTCCAATGACTTCAGCAGCAAGCCACCAGGGAATGTAAAATAATTACTCCTATTTCCTAATGATTATTAGGGAACAATAAAGGTTTGCCTTAATTTAATTTTGTGTGAATATTTGGATCTTTGTCAGTGGAACTTACTTCAAATAATTTCCTTCTGCTTTTGTTGAATTTACACTGTTTCTGTTTAAATAAATGATAAGCATTTTTGTTTTAGAGATTCATGCATTATTTATTTTTCCTATTCATTTGATACTGTTAGTAAAATTTACAACAAACAGAAATGTACTGAGAGTAATATAAAATACTAATGCCTTTTCCTTTCATAGGATTAATGCTGTTTTGACCCAATAGATGGATTGGTTCATGCTATTTAACTTCCTCTTTCTTGAGATCCCCTATTAATTTGAAGTATTAAATATGTTGAGTGTTAAGTTATCTTGAATGTGGCTCCCTAATTATTTCTGAAAGACTACTGAATCTTGAACTGAAATAGGCCACTCTTAACTGCTACATTCCTTACTATTTACCCAGTTTTTATGAGTAGCTCTGAACTGATGAACGGTAGAGAGGATTCTATGTCTCTTCTCTAGCATCGTGAATCAAGTGAGATATGTATGGTTACTTCAAACTCTGTCCAATATTAAATACTTCAGGGGATAGTACAAAATTCAGAAGGGGCTAGCTATGCTTAATGAATGTTTTTGTTTCTAACATCTGTTCCTTTGTATCTCATAACCTTCATGCTTCAGAGAATATCTCGGGTTTTGGTGTGTGTGTAACTGGATGTTCTCATTGTGGTCCTGTGTTTGCCCTCACACAAGGGGTCTGATGCTATCTACTTCTAAGAAAGGCATCAAAACATTCAATTTCAAAAGCTGCACTTGAAGAAAAATAAATGAACTATTAAAACGAGCCACCCCTGGAATGGCACATATAATCAGATAACTAAGGACACAGCACGCTGTTGAGCAGAATTAACCTTTTCCCATATAATATGAAGTGGGCCACAGACTTCCCTCCACACTTATTATGAAGTTTATAAAGGTTTATAAACCTCTTTTTTCTTTATAAAGAAATCATAAAATCCCTGTCCATGGCAGGGGGGTTGGAACTAGAGGATATTTAAAGGTCCTTTCCAACCCAAACCATTCAGTGATTTTGCGATGTTAGAACCCTGAGACCACAGAGCATTCACGTGGTATTTTGTTTCATATGGGGTCTCTTCTGAATACTTTTCTCCATATGATATGCTGTTGGTCACAGAAGAGATAATGTAGCTGTCTTTATGTAGCAATATTTCATATAAATTAGACCGATGCTGTTTGGAGGCCTGGGAATCATTAAGTGCAAGGGCTTACCTCAGCACCCTGTAAAAGTATTGGCACATCAGACCTGTAGTCCTCAGCAGCAAGTTAATGCTTCAGCCATTGAAACTAGATTTTTTTTTTTTCATTTTCCTGCTTAAACTGTTGTCAGTCTTACTTCCTTAGAACTATCCAGAACGAACACTTCCAAGTCTAACTTCACATATGACTAAGCATTTCTGTCGATATTTCCATGTTTGCTACCCAGTTCCCCCACTGTCTTTTATCAGAGACTCATCTGTTCTACTTCCTGATGTGAGACATGAAAATACTGTAAGAAACATTAAAGTAAACAAAAGAAAAAACTTTTCATCTTTCATTCTCACATTACTGAATACATCACTGAGGCTTTTATTCTTGATTCATGGTAGAGGTATCACTGCCAAATCTCGCTGTCCCCACAGGCATCGCCTTTTTTCATGGCTGAAAGTGGACAGAAAGGGTCTGCAGAGCAAGATACAGGCAGTGCATCAGCAGATTGTCCTAGTCCTCTTTTGCCTTCAAGGCAAGGGAAGTTGGGATCTAGACGAAGGGTCTACGTCTAAGAGCTTAAAAGGGTAGTTGCTTGGATATAAGAAAACCAAGTCTAGAACATTTGACTGCAGCTGTGCCTCAGAGTGTAAAGATTAGTAGTGGTTGCTGCTTCATCTCTTTTTACTGTAACTGTTTCATGGAAGTCTTTGGACAAGTCATAGACACTTCCTAGTGTTGGAGTGCTTAGATTGCCTTCAACCTCACCATCTGCATCCTTTTTGTCCTCCTGGAACTGGTCTCAGAACCCAAACCATTAGAAGAAAACAGAACGACAGCAATCAAGTGATCTTCCTGACTGGTAGGCAGACTGAAGACTCTGAAGTAAACACAAGTCAATACCTTGACATAGTGAGATTCTGAAGTCATTACCCTTGTGAGAGATCATATCTCATAGAGGTATCAAGTAATCCATAAATCAGCGGAAGTGTAAAGCAAGAATGAACCACGTTCATCTGAAAAGTTTCTGCAATCAAGTTAGGGAAGATCCTGCGAGTTTTGTCTATACAGATGAAATTCATTTAACTTATGGTTCCTTATACGCTGTAGACGGCTATATTTTTCCAATCTTAACTTGCGTTTTGACGTCTGTGGAGAAAACTGGGCACTTTTCAGATACACTCTAACCTCCAGTAGATGCTTTAAAAGGAACTGAAAAGTAATTTACTGGTATTAATGTTTTTCTTTGGGATGTGTGAGTTTTTATCTTTTACGTAGTTAATTTAGGTGAATCTTCAATTTTTGTGGAATGTGCTAACTTCCATTTATTTTAGTTTAGAGACTAACTTTTTACTTATGGTTTTCATTTGCCTCTTCTGGAGAAAAATCTGGTGTCAGTGCCATATATAACACCATACAAATGCTAAATTGTAAAGTATATACTACTGTGTTGTTCAGATTTTTACCTCTTAGACTTGGGAATTATTACTGAAGAGAAAGGATATGGACAGCAGCACTGTGTGGTTTTCTGCTGTGTTTTCACTGTGGAGCAGTTGTAATAACTGCTACAGAAACTTTTAACACCTGAATGTTTCTCAGAACAAGGCTTCAATCCCAAATCTGAGTCAGCTCTGTGTCCCAACCACTGTCAATGTAAAAAGAAAAAAAAGGGTGTAACTGGTGTGACACCTAGTAAAATGTTTTTGTATTGATACTTACTAATTGCATATTTGTAGAGTCTTTCCTGAACCATTTAATAAAATGTCCAGTCTTCTCTGTTGTGTTGGTACAAGTGTTTGTCTGACTGTGTAGTGAACGTAGTTGGAGAAGTGATCCAGCTGGAAAAATAATTCCTTCGACCCTGACTCTATCAGCTACTTCCCTTTACTTCAGTGCATGCAAGGAAAATGACTTTCTGGGCCAGAATTACTGTCAAGAAGATAGTAATTACCTTGATATAATTACTATCAAAAAGATAATTTTTTAACTATATCTTCATTTGCCTACAGGCATTATCTGTGACTGATAAATGAAATAAAGAGGTGATAGGCTTGTGTTTCTCCTGCAGGCTTCCTGGAGGGCAGCTTTGCAATGTGATCCTCTGGTTTGCTTGTCAGGGCAGAATTCACAATGCTGCTTTCCCTCTTGCTGTGTCTCAGGCTAGAAAGAATCCCGTTTGCTGTCTTTCTCTGCATCACTCAAGTATAAAACATATACGTGTTCAGTGAATGTTTCTTAACATTTGTGCTCAGTCTTTAAAAAGGAGTACAATATTGAATAATAAAAGTAAATTGCTCCCTTTCAGTTATCATTAATGTAGTTTAACATCTAACATCCGTATGTACGCATGGGGTCTTTTCCCCCAAGTAAAAGACACATACTAGGCCAGACAAGTTGGAGATAATATTATGGGTTCTCCTCGTGCTGAGCATTAGTTGGCTCTTCCAGATTAGTGTCAGCTTCCGTAAGTTTCTAAATAATAAATAATAATCTCAAGTAATAATTTCTATGTTTCTCTAATTTTCATTCTTTAAAATTGTTTATTCCACTATTTCTGTGGAAATGAAAAAAGCATGAAATCATCCTGTGACTTTTGATGATGTTAATATTTAACAGATCAAACTGATCTCACTAGAAACTGGTTGTAGCTAGTCCCACCTTTAACAAGTGCCCACCTGTAGACATCTGGATTGAAAATACAAGTCTCAGTTTTGTTTAAGTTTGCAGAAAGTACTTCTGGAATATGGAGTTAGCTCAGATTTTTATTGTTATGAGGAAATCAACAGAAAACATACTGTCCAGATTTTGTGCTGGATTGCTGTGGTTTAGCCCCGGCAGGCAGCTCAGCCCCCCACAGCCCCTCGCTCTCCCCAGGTGGGTTGGGGAGAGAATCTGAAAGGCAGAAGTGCGAGAAGGCATGGGTTGAGATGCAGACAGTTTCCCAGGTAAAGCAAAAGCTGCACACAAATGTACAGCAAACCAAGGAAATCATCCACTGCTTCCCATCGGCAGGCAGGTGTTCAGCCACCTCCAGGAAAGCAGGGCTTATCACATGTAATGGCTCCTTGGGAAGACAAACACCATCACTCCAAATGTCCCCCCCGCCTCCTACTTCTTTGCCCCAGCTGTTATTGCTGAGTATGACACCACATGGTGTGGGACATCCCTTTGGCCAGTTCGGATCAACTCCTGGCTGTGTCCCCTCCCAGCTCCCTGTGCACCCCCAGGCACCTCGCTGGCAGGGCAGCACCAGGAGCTGAACAGTCCTTGGCTCTGTGTGAGCGCTGCTCTGCAGCAGCTGAAACATCCCTGTGTTATGAACGTTACTTTCCTCAAAAATCCATAACACAGCATGGTGTGAGCCTCTGTGAAGAAAATTAACTATCTCAGCCAAAACCATGAGAAGGATGCCTTAGCAGCTTTCTCTTTTCTATTTTCTTTGCCTTTTAAAATGGGGATTTTTTCCTGTCAATATAAATGTACATAGTTAAGGAACAGATCAGTCCTTGATAACTCTGTTCCCTCATGAAGCCACCAGCTGAGGAAGAAAGCAATCTGACATTTTTTTAAGACAGTCTTCACTGTGCTCCAGGGTAGTTGTCATTGAGTTTGAAGCATTATATTGTTATTTTCTTGTAGCAAACATTTTTTGTCAGAGGTGGCAAAGTGTAGCTCCATCATGTTGATCTCTGCTGTTCAGTGCTGGCTGGTGAGCTGGCATCCAACAGTGAGCAGCGCTTCTCTGTCTTGACGAGGCCAAGGGACTACAGGTAGGGCCTGGGATGTTCATCCAAGAGGAAGGGAAAGGGGGGAGTGGAGATGATAAGGGGCTTCACTAGCTCTTGACCTTGTTTACAGTATTTCTTAACATTCATGCACCTTTAACATCTCATAAACTGTATCCAAAGACTTTGTGAGAAGGCTTTGTTAAGTAGTATCCTGTCATTATTTTCTCTTCAGTTTTCTGCAGAGAATGAAAATGAGGAAAATCCATTCACATTTAAAGTGTGATGTTTGTTGCAGGAGTACTACAGTGTAGATTAACACAGTTGGTTCATCTACCTGTTAAAATATCTCCTCCTTTCTATATTTGGGATGCTTGTATTTGCATTTGCCTCCCTATGTATATCTGGCCAGAAAGGTGCCAGGATGGTTTCTGCTTATTACAATATGAAAGGAATCTTTAATCTTTGGAACCTGAAGCATTCTTTTAAAAGATTTAAGAGCTTGCTGTAAGCAGTCTCACGATTTTTATAATGTCTTGGTAGGCTGCCATGGTGCCGAAGTACCTTTTTATTTTTTGCAGTTCTTAATTGACTAACCAGCAGTGAGTACAGATAAGAATAGGAAGTGATTATTGAAAACCAAGAAGTAAAACAATGGCTCATAGCCAAATTTCAGAAAATTTCTGATGTACTTTGCAGCATTTTTCATTTAGGAGAGAGGCATTGCTTGCCGGTCCCAATTTTGAAAAGTACCATTAAGAGACAGACAGATGAAATCTTCCTTTCAGTCAAAGTGCAAAATGAGGGGTTAGTTGGAAAACTGCTTGCTACTTCTCATTTTATAAACCCAATTTATTCTTGATTTCATGTACTCATGTTCCCTGCGTTTCAGTGAATGTGATCTTGCATTACAGGACAGTAACTTCTCAAAATGTTTTGAGAGGCATTCACTGAGCAGTGTGGCTTGAGTGAGTTTATTGTACTGACATTTTAGTCTCTGTAGTAATGCAGGTAGTTGTGAGTTCAGCCTGCAGACACTCTGGCTTTCAACATGGTCACTAACCAGAGTCTTCTCAGATGACTGTTGACAAAGAAAAAAGTGTTTGCACTTCTAAATGAGTATTTCAAAGCAAGCAGAGCTTTGCTGGACCGTCCAACCTTCCAGCAATGAAGTTATGCATTTAATGTGTGACTGTGCAAAGGAAGGAAATGGATTTGCTCATAGCAGAGGGTATTTGTTGTACAGTTTACTGCCCTGTAACAATGTCAGAACATGCATCTGCCACTTAATTTTTCTTAATGGTCTCTGAATTTATCTCCACCTCTTCCAGTAGTATGAGAAAAGGTACTTCATTCTTACGAACAATTTATTCTAGATTTTTTCATCATTTATTTTGATCTCTTGAATAGTATTAAGCCATATATTTCTTGTCTTATTCAGTGTCCTGGTAGATGTGATCAAAAATGGAAAACAACACAAGCACTTTATGTACCTTAGGGTATGTAAAAACAAAGATGCCTTTATTTAAAAACAAAAACAAACGAACAAACAAACAACAACAACAACAAAACCACCTTTTCAGAAGAATGCAAATCAATGAAGTTTTCTTATAGTCAAAGCAGCTCGGTATTCTGCCTTGGGGAAGTTGCATAATCTGCAGGAGCCCACAGCTATATCACAGATAAAGATGTTTCATGTAAAATCTTCTCATGGGCATGTTGTCTTAAAATTTGCAGAACACTTAAACTGTTTTTTTTTTTTTTTTCAAGTGCCTGCAGAAGCTCAAATTGTTGTTACTTTGACAAACTCTTTTAGATGCCTCTCCCTGAGCAAGTGTTTTTACTTTGATCTAAGACTGCAAGTGATTAACTGTTTTGTTTATTTTTTCAGTAGCCATGCCAGTTTATGCATGCGCTCCAGGAAAGTGACCTGGATGAAAGCAAAACACAAATGAAACTTTTTACTGGTTATTGTTCAGCCCCATCACCACAAACTGTTTCAGCATCACAACAGAGGGCAAAGAGTCAAAGAGAGCATGAGTAAGCAATGCAACATCAGCAAATCCTGCTCAAGTTAGCATGGCCACCAAAATAAATGCCTGCAGTCTAGCTCTCCATGCAATGTTTGTTGCAGCCCTACCAATACACCTAGTGGTGGTCAAGGGAAGAGGTTATTTTTGTGGCAGTACCAGAACCCTCTAAATTACAGTTATTCAGCATATGAGGCTTAAATAACCTCAGCATTTTATTGTGTCAAATACCAGTAAAGTTTTACGTGTGCCACTGTAAAATTGTATTTCACACTATGAAGTCAATTTAAATCTGTCTATAACCTTATCTATTATATTTTCATAATAGTTTGTTTATCATTATACCTATTTTAAAGGAAAAACATGGTTGGAAGGAAAAAAATAGCCTGAGCAGATACATTGTACGTTTCTAATTTACTCTTGAAATTCCTGCTGGGGTGCAAAAGTGCACTTTCTGTGGAGTGAGGCAATGCTGTCAATAGCATGGACATACATAGTGAAAGATTTTCCATCGATCCAGCACCTATAAAAGTTCATTTACCTCTGAATTGTTCAAATCTATGGCCAACCTACTTTTCTTCTGAAAATGCCTTAAATGTTCATACAGGTGCTTTTGTTTCCTGAAAGGATGCATGCTTACAAGCTACGAGTTAACATTTCCTGGGCATAGGACCATTACAAACAGCTTGGCTGACTTTGGCTTTGTGCCTGGACGTTTTCATTCATGAATACTTGTTAAAACAAAATACAACTTCCAATTACATTCAGCTCTTAGAATGGCTAGTATCCTCAGCTTTTTTTTTTTTTTTTTTTTTTAAACAATGACGTTAGGGGTTCAGAGGTGTTGGTGGGATAATGAATAGTGGCTTCTTGGATACTGCCATGGCTCTTATGCTTGTCAAGAACCAGGCACAGCACAGAAGCAGAGCATTTAACCATCAGACTGCCCTTCTCAGTGTTCTATTTCATAGCAGCTGCACTATATAACACAATGTGATTAATTCCTAATGGTTCTAGATAGTAGAGTTTAGTAGCTATTAACCCTGCTCTTGCAGTTACTGGAATTGACCCATTTACCCATGGGGACCCACAGTGTCTGTGAGGATGAAATTCATTTTCATACAGGAGTGTAGTACAGATTGGTCAAATAGTGACTGCAGGGCCAGCTGCACCAACAGCACAACCCCACCTGTATCAGTTCTCAGCCTCCAGCAGGTATTAAATGACTTCTAATAAGCTTGTACATACTTAGTTGCTTGGTCCCAATAGCCACCGCTTATCCACTGATAAAGATATTCTCTAAAGACAGAAACCTATTCTAACGTCTGAGCTCTGGAGTATCTGTGGATTAGCAAGTATTTACAAAATTATACTCAGGCTCATTCATTTTGTATTTTAAGCAATAGTAGTGGTAACTTTCTACGAGATCCTGGTGAGATTTCCAGTAAGGAAGACCTGCTACTATGAAATGAATTTCGTGGGCCTACAGTGAGAGGTTTATTTCCAAGGTACCTGTTTCCAAAATGACAAGCCAAGAATAATACTTGTCATGATAATGACTATCACAAAAGGGATGCAGTGAAAGTTACATTTGCAACCCAGTTGGTAGAAGAAAATTTCAGTAAAGATTACTCTAGTACAGTGTCCTAAAAATGGCAGCAGCTGTTACGGGCCCAACAATTCCAGGAACATGGTCTTTCTTCAAAGTAGCATCTTAATATAATGTGATAACAAAATTGGACTGTCTGCTGTAATTTGCAAGGTCCATTTTCAAAATCATCTTTAAAATTGCTCATGTTAGCAACTAGAAGTGTCATCCTGTTTTCCCCACTCAGCGCTGGGTGAGGCTGCACCTGGAGTCCTGTGTCCTGTTCTGGGCCCCCCAGTACAAGAGAGACATGGACATACTGGAGGGAGTCCAGTGAAGGGCCACCAAGCTGATGAAGGGATTGGAGCACCTCTCCTGTGAGAAGAGGCTGAGAGAGCTGGGACTGCTCAGCCTGGAGAAGAGGAGGCTCAGGGAGATCTCATCAATGTCAGTAAATACCTGAAGGGAGAGTGGAAAGGAGACAGAGCCAGGCTCTTTTTAGTGGTGCCCAGTGCCAGGATGAGAGGTAGTGGGCACAAACTGGAACACAGGAGGTTTTGTCTAAACATAATGAAGCACATGTTTACCATGAGGGTGATGGAATGTGGAAACAGGTTGTCCAGAGAGGCTGTGGAGTATCCTCCTTGGAGATCTTTCAAAGCTGCCTGGACATGGTCGTGGGCAGCCTGCCCTGGGTGTCCCTGCTTGAGCAGGGGAGGGACCAGATGGACCCAGAGGTCCCTTCCTGCCTCAGCTGTATGTTTTAAATAAGTTTGCTGGTTCTAGGTTTATTAATAATGAAGTTTAGGAAGTTAATAACACTTGTGTTTAAACCACAATCATGACAATTGGCTGTGCATTTACACTGATGCATGCATGCTATTAGCAGTCACATCTATTTTCTTAAATTTTATGTCAGTAGTTGGGGCATCTTTTACAAGCATTTTCAATGTTCTGTTAAACCGAACAAATCACAACAGCAGAAATATATTAATAATTTAATGTGGATAGGTGTTTAAAAGCTAAAAACAGCTTTCTAATTTTTTACTCACAGATTCATTATAAACAGGTCAATATGTTTATATATATATATATATTTATCATTCCAGATTCAGTGTCTATCATTCTAGATTGAATATGATTTCTGTAAACATCGGCAGGTTGAATAATTGTTCAAAACTCTAGGAATACCTAAGCATATGTATAGGTAATAAATGTATAATTTGCCTGCTTCGCTCTTTGTATTTTTATCCCTGTTCTTTTCCTTAGGGATTTTCAGAATCTGTTGTGTAAAAGCAATGAGATGAGGATCTGATACAGCACTTTTCAAATGATCTTTTTTGCATTTTTCTGCATGAGTTCCTGAAAAGAGGGAATTTTAACTTCTCCATTTGTACATGATGAGCAAAACTTTTGTTTCTTTGTGTGGGAAGTGTGTATGCTGCTTACATCATCTAGTTAAGAGGCAATCATCTGACAGGAAGAAATTGGGAGAGAATTTAGGCTGAATGTCAGGAAAACTTCCTCAGGATGAGCTACATAGTGAAACGCTGTGCCAAGGAAAACAGAAGTGTCTAAGGCACAAAATGAGACCGAGCCAAGTGTTAGAAAATGTAATGTAGAAGCAAAGTACTTTGTGTTGTTAGCTTATTCAGTGACCGTAGATCCTTCTGAGCCTGAACCATGGTTAATCAGATGGTCGTAAAATTGTTTAGTAACTTATTTCAAAGATGTCTGTCATGGTAATGAGCTAAGAATACTAAATATTTCTCACAAAGATTTCCACTCTCTCTTTTTCAAAGGAGTGGGATTATGAGGAGTAGAAGAGACAGTCAGAAGTTGGGTGATCACTAATGAATATCTGCTTTTCCAGTTGTATTTAAGAGTCATTAGCCATGACTTTTTATCAAGACTGCTTTTTGGGAGGCTACAGAAAGATAGCTTTTACTATGTAGAAGCCTAAATTTCTGTGGAGTGTTGTGTAGCTGGCTAATTTTCTTGCTTATTTACAGAAAATAAAGGAACTAATAAGTCAAATATAACTGTTTCTGGGAATTTGGAAAACTTGAAACAAAATCCTGGCTTTAACAATCATATTTCTGCCAACATCTCTTGGCTTCTTTCTTGGGGGATCTTTTTATCCCTTACAGCCTCACTGTTAAATATTCATGCAGAGTTTTTTGCCTTTGTAATGTTTGTTTGTTTGAGTTAAAATTTTGGGGTGTTTGTTCTTGTGTTGGACTGGGAAGAATTTACTGATGACATTCAGGAACTCAGGCTCCTGATCTCCTTTAGAAGTCTGTCGCTGAAGAGCAGCCTGCACATCTGCCTTCATTTCTCTAGGTTCTCTCTCTGAAGAAGGCACCCGCTTTCTCTGTACTGAGGAAAGCGTATGAAAACTCAGTTTCAGAATTTCTGACAAATCCAACTTTTTAAAATAAATGCTGTGGCGAGTCTGACAGCTCAGTATCCCTTAAGGGATAATGTGCAGTAATTGAAAAACATTGTTTTTACTTTTCATAGTAAGTCAGAAAGTTCTTGCTTCGGTTAGTCGAGTGTTTATTTGTTCTTTTATTGATTTCCAACTTTCCCTTCACATAGTAATGGACCTCACAAGGAGCCTGGCTGGGGTCCGTTTGCTCCGCTCTGAGAAGTTTTGTTGACATCTGCACAGTGAGGAAAACAGGCCTGGCCACAGCATTTACAGATCTGGATTTGGAAAGGCAAAGAGAGAAAGTGAAAACTGTGCAGGACTTATCTGGGGTGGTTCTTACCTAGGTTTAACAGCCAGCATGCAACTGTCTGGGAAGGTTTGAAGTGGGGACCTTGCAAAGTAAGTCTTGTTACTTATTTGGAAAGATTTATCTTAATCATGTAATTCATGCAACTGTTAATGCTTTGAATTTCAAATAAAGTAAAAAGAATAACAATAATTAAAAATAACACACAACACAACCTCTCCACTAAGACAGAGGTTTCTTCTCTTCTTAAATTAAAAAATTCCCCTCTGGTACAAGAAGGTTTGTTTTTATGTTGGTTTTGTTTTTTCTTCCGGGGGGAACAATGATTTTTCCTGTGATACATGTTAAAGAAGTGAAGGATATTTTCAGCATAGTAAAATGGCTGCACTTAGCAATGTCCAAAGTAGAACAATTTACTGTTAAAAATGTTGTGAAGCATAGGTATATTGGAATTCTGGGTCTATTTTTCTTAATTAGTTCTGTGCCCCAATTATGCTGTTTCCTGTGTTTATGTAGTCATTTCCCCCTTGATAATATGTAATGTAAACACTCAAGCTAAGGATTTTTTTGTTTGTTTGGAAAGCCATAAAGGGAAGAAAAACCAGAAAAGTTTTCTTTACCCTGGTTATCTGAAATGGCATTCTGAAGTTTTCTTTTGCTTTCATTATGGTTTGAACTCTCAGCCTAGTCAAGAGACGTAGACTGTTTGTATTAATGGTAGTGATAAAAAGATAAATACCCAAACTTGTAAGTACACGGCTGAGCTATTTTTCCTTCATTGTGGTTGTGCTTGTGATGACTTTATCTTTTACGCTTTTTGCTGGGACGATCCGTAGAATAAGCCATGAAAAGAAATGGCATGTCTTACCAGATGATTAGCCACCTACCATGACCATATCAATTCCTGATTTATGTCTGTGTGCTAAATATTTTCAGAGGGATGAAAGCAAGATGGGATTTTTGTTTGTTTACTTGTTTGTTTTTCTTTTACACCAGGCAGTGTTCAGTTTGTTGAGGAACAGAAGCTGGTAAATTTGCTGAAAAACAGGAAACAAATAAGAGAAAAAGGGTATAGCTCTCTTAGTTAATGAAATTCACCAGCTTCAGCCATCTTTGTAATTCTTCACAGATCAAAGAAAGTTGAAAGCATTCTCTAACAACTTATAAACTAATCCCAGCTATGTAGAAGATGAGAAATAATTCTGCTGACAGAAATAAGAAGCAAGACGAAGGGAGACAGGAGGGCAGAAGCTCCCTTGCTAGGGAGATAGGCAAAGCTTCTTGCAGTAAGTGAGGGTAGTGACAAAAACACACTGAGCTCGTGCCCACTGAAGGAAGAACAAGAATTCAGGACACGGCCAAAACAGAAGTTCTCTGTACTGCTTTGTGCAACGAAGGAGTAGGTGGTGGCATGCACGTTCTTTGTTATGTGAAAGGATTTTTAGGAAGAAAATCACAAGACTATCCTAAAATGAGACAAATGAAAGCATGGGGAATACAAAACTGGAGCCCCAGATGTGTGCAGCAAACTTGTCCCAGGATATTGTCCTCTAGTGAGCTTTTGCAATCAATTACAAGGCACAAGTCAGTTGTTTTCTTTCCTTTCCTTTTGAACTTGCTGGCCGGTAGCTTCTGTTAATCCATTTAAAATTTGTATTTTCACATAAATAAAAATTGGGGAGAAAAAAACAACAAACCCTTAACATACAGTATTGTCTGCATTCAACTCTGATAACTTTGCAGTTAGCAGGGCATGCAGTGTTGGGATATTCACAAGCAGGAGGCTCTTGGCAGTGCCCGCTCACTGCTGCCCGGCCAGAGGAGCGCAGGCCGTAGTGGTCAATGCTGTGTTACGGTCGGTCAGTCTGTGCAGAACTCCAGATCAAGAAAATCAGTTGGGAATAACCAGTTCCTGCCCTTCCACTTCTTATTTCTGAACACACTGAAGATGAGACTCTAATGCTTTGTAAGACTTTCATTATCAGTAGGTACAACAGGAATTTTCTTAAGCGTGTTCCTGTGAAGTTTTCCAGTAGATCAGCACATCCCAGAATCTGACCTTGCATGTGTTTTACTTTTCTGCTGGCCCGGAACACTTTTCAAGGAGGCTCTTCATTCTGTCAATTGTGTGTAACAATATCAAAGTCCCTCCCGATTAATCAGAGACAGATTTGAGCGTCTCGCCCTTCACATTCCTGACATTAACTCTTTGAGCTGAGCTGAAGGAGAGGTTGCTGTCCCTCTCTAGGCACTCCCCAGGCATGTTTGGTATTTTCATAAAGAAACAACATGTCCTAAGTTCAGTTTTGTTTTTGAATGTTAGGAATCTTGGGGTCTGCTTTTGCCTTCAGGACACAACAGTAGTTCTGTAAGTTACCAGAAGGGTAGTCCATGCTGTTGTGAACCCTCCGGCTGTTAAAGATCATTGGCTGGTGTAGATATGTTTGTAGCTTATCCTGGTTAAAACTGAATTTGTAGAACATTGCTATAATGAACATTTCCTAAAATGGAGTTAGGTGCCCAATTGTAGATGATTGTAGATTGTAGCCTGAGAACCGAAATTAAATATGACTTAATAATAGTAACCTTACAGGAACTTAGTGTACAATTTTGTGATCCATAAGTTGCTTTAGGTAGATAGGACATGCTTCTTTTCCAGATTGGTTCAATTGGTTGGTATCAGTAGTAACACATAAATATTTTATGCCACCACTAGGGCAATAGTCCTCAAAATACCAGCAGTGAGATTTCTGAGTAACCCTGAATAACTCCCAGATACTTTCTTGCCTCTAACCGCTACACTCAGGACTTGACAATACCTTAAATTTTGCTGAGAAGCTCATAGGAAGCAGGTAAAAAAAAAAAAAAAAATTTGAGTATTAATAATTACTGATGAATTCTTTCAGCCTTCCCAGGGCATCTCCCAGCACACATTACAGAGCCTGGCTGAGAGCTGAGCAGGTCTGGATAACCACTGCAGGGCCACAGTGGTGGAGGAAGCCTTTTTTTCAGCTTTCCTTTCAGTGCACGGGAACTGCACGTTTGTTCCTCCGTTGCGGCTGCCGAAGCAGGAACAGCAGCTGTCCCAGCAGGACGGGCAGGCTGGGACGGGCTCGCACAGGCGCCGCTGGCAATTCAGCAAAGTGCTTGTAGTTGCACGCAGTGCAGCAATGCAAAGTTCAAGCAGCATTTCCATCCTCCAAACTTTTATTGCTAATGAGGGCCCTTTATTCAAATCCATTTCTTGGCAAGGCGTACTGTGAGAGGAATGAAGTCAATTTTGTTAAAAGTTACTGTGGGAGGGTAATAACAGTATTGTTAAAACCCATGTCTGGGTAATTCCCTTGATGCTTTTCTTTGCATCCTAATTTCCCCATGAAGCCTAATTAACAACATGCCAGTGTTTACATCTTATTTGATACTTGTAATTCTTGGGACAGTATTTGCTATTTGGAATAGAGACTTGACACATGAGAAGAGCTGTGCAATTTTATTTTCATTTATATTCAGGTTACAAAGGGATAAGAGGAGAAATAGAAGAAAAGAGGATGTAGGGAATAAGCTAAATTTTTAAAATGAAAGATTTTCATAAGACATTAATTTTTGAAATTTTCCCCAACCACTTCAGCTTCATTATAAAGCATAACCTCTTTGAATTTATTTGGGCCCCTTTTGTACGCAGATGTTTCTTCTGGAGAGTATCTAATATTTCAACAAATACAGGACTCCTTTGCTGGTGTGTATGCTGCAAGTGGGAGAGGAGAGAGGAGTTAAATGCTCACTCTGCAGACACTTTCAAGTCTAAGATCTGATTTCCTTCAATTTAACACATGTAACTAGTATGTATTTATTAATCGTCATTAAATTAGCCATGCTCTTTAATAATTCAGATGGATTTTTTGTCATGATATTGAACTCTAGTATTCAGTTTCTCAAGACCATTATATATTACTACTACAACCGCAGATTTATTTTATAGAATTCTTATCAGCTGCTGTTTTGTGTCAAGCAGCCTGTTTTCTGTACTGCTGGGTCATAAACAGAAGGCAATCACATTTTACTTTATCCATTTTAACATTTTTCATTTCTACATTTCTTTGTTTATCTTCTAAACTTTATTGTGTTGCTTTTCTTGGAGGTTATTTTCATTCATATTTACATTGTTTGTAGATAGTAATGGCTGAAGGTATATATTTTGTTATGTAATCTTATTTTAAAATACATTGTTTTAAATGTAAATTTGTGTATAGTATTTTTTTAAAGGGTAAACATATTACAAAGCCTGTGTTAAAGACTTAAAGACACTTGTAAATGTTAGCATCACATGCTTTTCCTATTGTAATTTGAGTTCATAAAATACTATTGGATATGATAGTAGTAAGAAAAGATATAGTTTAATCTTCTTTGGGTCAAATATTTGATATATTTTACCTGTCTCTGCACTTCAACTATCTAAAAAGAAAATTAAATCTAGCATTCTTTTGAAAGTTACAATAAAATAAACAGTTTTGCAAAAATGAGAGTATCTGACTTTATATATTTACTTATACACATACATGTATATGGAACATGACTCTTTTCAGCAATCCATTTTCTTCAAGAGTTATTTTGTGTGTCTTGAAAACATAAAATGGAATAAATGTAAGCGTTTATAGGAATTTCATTTCAGCAATTCAGAATGCTTGAAAGGCGTAGAATATTCCTCTGAGAACAAAGCTGCTTTCTACATGCAGATGACGTTATATTATGTGGCGTAAATAATTTTTAAGGCTGCCAATAAAATGTATTTGACATTTCATTGCCACTATGTGTTATCAGAAGCAGCTTTCTCACTGGGTAGTGGCAGGTTTGTAGCCTCTGACTTACTGCTGCTTGGGGTGATTGATAATGTGCATCTGTTGCTCGGGCTCAACTCAGCAGGACAGCTTGAGCATCGGCTATCAAAACGTCTTTAACAGTTAATATGGTTTGTCAAAGACTGATGCATTTAGTAGAAGGTGATTATAAAAAAAAATGCAATTTCTGTTCCACATACAAACAGAAGTAATTGAGCAGGTTTTTCTAGGTGGTGTTTAAAGTTCTGCTTCAGGTATTGGTGACATGACAGTACCCACGAATCGTGCATTTGTGACCAAAATAGATTAGCATATAAACATTAAAGCTTACTTACTGTAAAATAAAAACAATTCTGGGAGCTTAAGTATAATGATATTTTCTCTTTAAATATTTATAAGGCAACAAAGATATTTCAAGCTTACTGCAAATTCACAAATGTGGAATTTGAAACAGATGGAATGAATATTTAGCTTTTCCCTCTAGAGACATCACAAGAAATGAATGCAGAGAGTGAACAAGATACTTAAAAGGAAATAACATTAGAAAGAAGTATTAAATGAACACGTAGATAGTATACTTTATCCTAGATATGCTAAACACCATTTTTTCCATCTTTAAAGTATCTTTTAATAGATGGAAATTTTGCAGCCAACTTAATTGTCTTTTGCCTGCAAAGATAAGTTCAGACAAGACTGTTGAGATGTATGTGAAACTTTTTGCCATAACTTCATGGTACAGTTATTCTCATCTGAGAGTCTTTGTTTCCTTCCCTTTGTGTCTTGTCTTTCACTGAACAATGTCTAAAATCATAGTCCAGTCTTGTGGTCATTAATTATCATCTGTTGTGGCTACTGTTCATGAGGAGATAAACAACTCATTAAGAAAAGTAACCATAAAAGGTTTGAAGTCACCAACTACTAACTGTATAGTTCCATTAAATATTTTTTCTGCTATGAATTTTACCTGTGCTTGCGAGAAGAGTAGAATGTATATCGGGCATGTCTCCAGACAGTGCGGGATGGCCCCCTGCCCTGCTTCTCTGCTTCATGCCTCGAAAGGAATAGCCATGGCTGGTGACCCACTGTGCCAGCGACGGCGTAGAGGTGTGCCTGTTACCGACAGAAAACCTGAGCAGCAGAAGCGGCGTGCTGTAACAGGACTCCATGGTACAGGACAGAATGCTTATTTCCGAGACTGAACGTCATTACGTCTTAAAGAGATCTGCACTGGCAAGTTTGGGTTTTAACACGCACGATGGCATGGATCAGACAGGTGGTTTCGAATGTACCAACTGCAGCACTCCACATGTGTATCTGTTGGTACTACCTGTAATAACTATGCTAGAAATTAATTAAACAAAATGAAATCAAGATGTATAAAAACAGAATTTCATTCTGTGCCTAAGATTAAGCCATATGCTTTATTACTTAATATGTTTTAATAAAGTTTAACTAGTGTGGTCTCCATTTAGCCCCTCTTTAGAGAATTCTGTTAAAATGAACTTTTTTTCATTTAATTTCTGAAGGAAGTTGTTAACCTATTTCATTATCTATAATAATTTATTCTTGGTCATTTTGGGGTTATGACTACACTTGTAGTTCAGCTGTTTAGTTAGGTATTAGATGTGTCATGTACCTTTGTGAGTGCAACTTTGGACTAAGCATTACTTCACAGTAACCTTTAGTGAGTCCTGTAACGTCTGTGGTGTTCATACTGGCTCTGCTGAATCTGACTGCTTTCTGCTGAATGAGCAGTGACCTTATGTGTAGTCCCAGATTTCCTTGGGAAATAAAACTTTAAATGGGTTTGCAGAATCCCCTGAGTAAGAACTGACTTCAGGCCCAGTGGCCCAGACTACTATTTTTTTTTTTTAACTTTTTTTTTAAACTTTGATCTCTTAATACCAGTCCTTAGAGTTCGTATTTCTCTGTTACTACTTGGCACCAAAGAAGGTTAACCAGTGTTGGTACAGAGTGAACTCAAAAGTTCAGGGCTTCAGGGTCATGCACAAGGCTTGTCTTCTAGGAGGAAGCAAGGGGCTTCTGCTCCACGATCCCTGAATGCGAAGAGGACATTGGTGCCTCCTTTCACACTGAGAGAATCGAGTTACTGGTTGTGCTACACACTGAGATCTTTGAGTAGGTGAAGTACCATAAATGTTGTAGTTTGCCATAGAGATGGAGATACCACAAAAAAGGCAAATGCTTGAGAATGGTTGGGCTTTATCAGATACTCGCTATGTTGCACCTGACATCTGAGAGGGCAGTTGTTGTCTTCACCTTGGTTACGAGCTTGTGGAAAGATCTCAAAAAGCACATGCCCAACTTGGAGACTGTTGAGTGTAAAATCAATGAAATGTGATTTTCTGTGAACACGTTATTAACGTACTGTTCTAACAAAAAAAAATCTTATACAGTTCTTTTTAATTACATGCTGTGCTTAAAAACAAAAAAAAATGGTTTGATGGAATATTTCTGAAAGGATGTGTACTCAATCATTTCTGCCAATGAGCTCACAATATTGGTTCATTGCAAACTTCAGTGTTTTCTTCCTTGCCTGATATTTGAGAGAGATGTCTTACTATTTGGTATTCTCCCCAGTTTATGGGATAAAGTCACATCTGGTTAATGATCGCAAGCATAGTTGCAGTACTCTATGCAAGGTTTCCTTGTTTTTAAGCCGTGCTTAGCAATCTTAGCATGAATGGGACTGCTCGTTCATTTATTTATTTATTTATTTTTATTTTTCCCCTCCAAATGCAGTCCTGGGAGGATTCCTTGAATTGGCTTCCCTTGATGAAGTCTTTGGCTTTTTGTTCCATTAGAACAGAAAATGGTACAACTATAGTCCTGATGCTTATCTTGCTCAGAAGAATGATGAAATGTTTCTTTTCCTTCTCAGCCTAGGAATTTCTTTTCCTTCTGTTAGTTCTGGTCTCAATTACAGCTGATGTAATATTCTCTACCTGACTTGCCCTGTAGCTTATGTGGACTGGAGACTGGCAGAGGAGAGAGCAGAGTTAAAATTAATACCACCTTGGTAGGCTGTTAATTCTGTGAAGGCAACAGAGAATAATGTTTAGAATAACATTATTCTATTATGAATAACACTTAACAGTTTCTGTCTGGAAGCAGAGAATAACATTATTCACAAAAACAAGTAGGAAAAAAACCCTATGAAATATGCAGATTTTTAAAGAGCAGTATTGTTACCCTAACGTGTGTGAAAGATGTATTGTCTTGCAGAGTCCACAATAATATAAATTTCGGTAATAGCTTGCTTGAACTGAAGGGGTTAACAGAATGGAGCATCTGAGTTAAAAAATAGCTTTTTACATCTCTGTTTTTCCTTCTCTTTCTGTTACAACAACACAGACCTCCTAGAATTTTCTTTTTCTTTTCTTTCTTTGTAAATTCCTGCAGCGTCACGATGGTTAAGCGAGGACAGTCACAGGAAGGGCAGCAGGGCAAACCGAATGCTTGGCTAATTGCTGTGGGATTTGACTATACCAGGGAAATAAACTCTGTAGAGTTGGAGGTCTCCTGCTTGCATGGAATTTGCAGTGTCCTACAGGGGAACAGAGGGGAAAAATTAAGGCTTGCTGGTTGCAGGAGTGGCTAGCCAGTACCTCCAACAAAGTAGTCCTGCGTAGGTGGGGATAAAGTAAATCTGACTATTGAGGCAGAAAGCTCTGATGGTGTTAGGATTACTTTCTTGTGGAGTCTCCTTTGGAAGCTTTGCATGCCAGAGACATTTGAAGCTTTGCAGGAGAATATGGCTTGCTCAGGGTATGAGATTTTAAAGATTCCATCAAAAATATTCTCAGCTGTTTCAGATCCTAAGGTCTTGCCAAAAATCACCTTTTCAAGATCAAGTTTATTTCTTCATAAATGAAGTTGTGTGCTCTTTAGTAGCACTTGCCTCCATCTCAGCAGCACTCTAAACTGTAGTGCGCCAACAGTTTCTCTTCAGATGAACATTAAAGGATGTCTCTAACCAGATGAAGAGGACGTTTGGGATCTCCTCCTGGCTCATAGAAAAGCGGACATCTGTATATGTCTCTAGCTTTGTCAGTTTGCCTGGAAATAGAAAGAGGCATTCATGGAAATGGAACAGGAGTTGATATCCTAGCATGATAATACCACAGCATCATTAGAGGACATGGAGATAAAAAGACAGAGCATTCTTTATGGAGTACATTTATATCTGAAATATGGAGACTTCTAACAAAACCCCCCAATTTACTTCACCTCTCCTCAAAAAAAAAAAAAAAAAAGAGAATCTAATAGCAAATACTTTGAAAGATAAAGCTTTTGGATTTAGTTTATGCATCTAAAATTAGATGTTGGGGGTAAAAATGTATCAGAAAGCCTTTATTTACCAAGCCCCTTACCAAGCAATTGCAAAGTCAGGATACATAAAAATAGAAATAATGATTGCAATGTTAACTTTAAATTATTATTCCTATATACCACATCCTTTTCTTCTATACATGCATCTTATATCCATATGTAGTTTGTAAAATAACAGTGTTTAGGTTTAAAAAATTGATGGTAGAATGTGAGTCAGGGTTATTCACGAGGACTGATTTTATCCAAAGGGGGCTGTTTTTCTTGTGCTTGCTCTATAATCAGAAGAGAAAAGCTCCTTGAGGAGACCTAAAGTCTGAAGTTCAGCTCCTGCTCCACATTGTTCTTTGGAGGAGTGTTTCTTCCTCTAATCTTCCAAGAGGACTCCATAAGGAGACTCGTGTTTACATGCTAAAGGCAGCCTTTGTACATGTTCTCGTGTGTTATTTCTTGACTATTTCAAGAAATAGTTATTTCAAGTATGACACCATATTCATATTTTTTAAACAGTGAATTATCATAAATTATAGGATGATTTGTTTCCTGTAAATATCAACATAGCTTATACAATATAAAAATAAAAAAGTAATGTTCACTTGAAAAAACTTTGAGAAAAATAATTTGTTCAGCCCTCTATAACTACCCCCAGCCTTGACTGGTGTGGGATTTGTGAGCGTTCTCTTGGGGCAATGTGCTAAGGCCTTTTGATGTAGCACTAGCCTTTTGCTAAGAAGCTGAACATTGCACTACACATTGTACATAGAAGTGTCCAACCTATGTTATTACTGGTCCATAGTTAAGACTTTGTGATCTTCTGAGCTTGAGTTAACATCTGTGTTTCAGCTCCACTTGAAATAACTGGCATTGGTAGTGATATTAAAAAAATATATAAAATAAATCACAAGCTTGAATATTGTTTGATATCATCTTTTTTGTACATGTGGGAGAGGTTCTGATAAACTTCAAATATATTCTTTGTTCTGTAATTATGTGATTTGACTGTGTACAGTTACTTGTACAAAGCTGTTAAAATATTTCTCCTACTTAGGTCAAATATATGTGTTCACTGAAACGCACATTAGTAAGTTTATGTAATATTTATACTTTTAATATTTTTAAATAAGAACTGAGGATTTAACTACATGACTAGTGTTTCACAATGACATATTTATATTCTTTGTAGCATGTAAACCTGGTATATAAGTAAGGTACATAAATGCCTGATTGTCTGTATTTGGTTTCTGTTGTTGCATTTGAAGTTGTATTGATTAGGAGCTGTTGATACATGCCACAGACTGAAAGAAGTGTTTTGTTGTGTTTTGTTTTCCTGACAGATCATGACATTAGGATTTAGTAGGATTTGGGGAAAGGATTCAAAATTATATCATTTCTTTTTTGTCTATGTATTTCTACATTAGTAATGCATTACTGTGAATGTATTAGCTATGAGATTTGTTGCCTTGTTTGAATGAATTTAATTGCTGTTTTCTAAAAGTCTTACACCAACATGAAGCAAATCAGTATTTGTCAGCATTCGGAAACCGTGAGTCATTCAGCACTTCAGGGAACTGAGTTTTATTTCCAATATGCAAGCATGATAATTCTGTGTTGCAGTGAAAGTACTTGTAGCAGTAGTATTTTTTTTCACATATACAGAATATCCAACAGCTGTTTTCATAGTTAAAACATTTTACTATAATTCAGATGAGCTTTATTTAATTCCTTATTCTGTTGCTGGGGAATTGCCTCACTTGCTGTTGTTGCTGTCTTTTCTGTCAGTTGGGAATCCTGTTAGTTACCTCTCTCTGTGAGCTGCCTAAAGTCTTTAACCCTACAAATACACATACACACCTTAAGAGGTACTGTGTTTTTGTTGGTGGTGGTTTTTTTGTTTTACTGCAATTCACCATTTGTAGATTGCCACGTGAAGCTCAGAGCTTGAAAAACTCTTCAGGGCTTAAGATTTCTTTGTCCATATTGTTAGTATTTAATAATGAATAAGCAGCTGCATCAATGTTTAGTTAAATTTAGTTAAATTTTAGTTCAATTTCTGCCTATATCCACTGGTCCTAAATAAAATAAGATGAAGGAGAATAGTGGAGGTGCAAACTGCTTATCATACACTGTCCCAAATTTGGGCTAGAGTTGATTCTGTTCTGTTGAAAAAGCTGAACATCAGCCCTGGTCCTACAGCTTTTCTCACCTGCATGCATATTCCTTCAGTTGGATGCATTATGGCAAAAATACATTCATATATAGCTGAAATGGTTTATGTTGCAAATAGCGAAGTTGCTGTCTCTTGACTGACATGCTTTATATTTGAAGAGTAGCTGTGTGCAGGTGAACAGCAACGCGCAGCAGGAGGACAAAGGAAAATTAAAAACAGATTCCCACTTGATATAAGGGGGGAAAAGATCCCACCAGGAGTGCAGTTTCAGCACTGGATGAAGGCTGCCCTCTGAGGCTGGCTGGTCTCTGTCGTTGGAGGTTTTCAGGACAAACCCCCGGACAGTGTGGTTCACCTTTGGTACTAACTGTGGCTTGAGAAGTGATTAATCTCGAGAACCACCTGAGGTGGCTTCAAACTGGAATTACTATGTCTTTCTATGAAAGATGGAAAACAGGAGTAAAAAAAGTCAATTTTATTCACAGCAATAAAACAAAACAAAAAAATAAAATTCAGTTCAAAGAATTCTGTATTTCATAAACAGAAAACAGAGGCGTGATGTGTTCTGCTATAAAGCTTTTTATCAGAGTTTATTTTGAATTCCTTGCATAAAATATTCACACTCAAGAAAGCATGTATCCCAAATACAAGTTGATATAGTGCTTATACGCTAACGTTATGTAAATCATATGAATTTATATTTAGGCAAATACATAAAGACAGGAAATAAATTCAAAATTAGCCAGGAATTCAAGTTATATATATGCAATTTATATAATACAGTGTGTCATAGAAAACTTATTCCAGAAATTAACATGGGCTTAAATTTAGGAAAATCTAGGAACAGAAATGTTCAGGTAGCTTTACAAATAACTTTTATTTTTCCCTTTCTAACATGGTTTAATAATCATGACTCCTATAAGGATATGTTAGTTGATGTTGTGGGTTTTTTTCTTCATTCTACCGATGATTGATTTTTTTCTGAAAAAGAACAGTTTAAAAATGTTAGCCAACAGTGTCCCCAGGTATAGATGTGGACTTTCTCTCTGATATGTGAAAACCACAGTTTATTCTCACCATTGGTGCTTTAATTCATTTTTACAGCAAACTTCTGGAAGGAAAGGTGATTGGTTGGAAAGGTGAAAAAACATGAGTGAGAAAAGACAACTTAAGGTGATTCACCATGTTGGCTCAAGGGGTGTCAGAGCACAGAGTGGTATTGCAGTTATGTAAACTGAGGGCTTACATTGTCAAAGCTGGCTGAGAAAAAATGCTCATTTTTTATGTGGTTCTTTTTCAAGTAGCTTTTGCAAATTCAGTGTGATTTTGGTGGTACTTATATTAATGGTACTTTTAGCAATAATGCTAAATAGAGGGATTTATACATATCAAAGTTAGAAAGTTGATTTAAGTTCTTTATAAAAATCTGTTTCTTTTTACTAGATCTACCTAATATAGATTTCTCAGTTTTCAAAGTAACATTTTCTATTGTATCTTCCTTACTACATGTCTAGCATCTTAATTTAGAAGACTGTTGAACTGACACTGAGTTAGAATTGCGTGGTTCTTTTTTTTTCCCTTCCTTTCTTTTTTTTTCTGGAGGAATATGGGTACTTTTCCAAATGAGAGAAACTATCCCATTATTTGATTGAATGCCATGTGTTAGCCATGCAGGGAGATGGAACAGTGCACCATTCAATAGCTGAATTGGATCAAAAGAGTGTGACTTCCTTACAGGTGTGACTAATCTGAATAAGCTCTTAAGAAAAAAAGATCTGTATTTTAAGCACAGCGTGGATTTCTGAAGTTGCTATTTACAGAAACCATTATAGACTTTTTGACATGGTTTGCTTGTTCCAAGTGTCTGTGATTTCAGCCTGCTGCAATAACTGAGTAAGAAGGGGATTATCGTCTTGGCAGGAAGAAAGTTACTATATTAGAGCCACACAGGGAAAATTCCAGATTATCTGAAGCAATTGGATTGCAATTAAAATGATTGTGGGAAGATTAGGTTCCTAATTCTGGGGGGCTGGGCTTAGCCAATTTTTAACCGTTAGTTAACTTTAAATAAAAGTAATTGCAGTGAAGAGAATCAGTGATGAAAAGAAATGAATAAATAAATGCATAAGGCAAAACAATTCTTCTTTCTATGAATTTTTTAGTTTCCAAAAGCTAGGCAGGAGCTGGTGGCAGTCAACAGTGCGCTTTGGAGCAGGCTGTGTCCTGTGATCTGGGCTGTCAAGAGGCAGCTGCTGGCATCTCTGGTACTTTGCTGCCATGTTCGTCCCAGAGCAACAACCCATCACTTGACTAGCTCATACTTGTGCCAGGAGGTGATGTGCCACATCAGGGCTCTGGTCAGCAGAAACTTCCAGCCCAGGGATGTTCTGTCGATGTGGCCCAGCAGCTCTCTTCAGAGGCACAAACTCGGACTTGATGAAGTGTGTGACAGCTTTTAATTAGTCTTGTGATCCCCACTGGCTGCTCCCAGCTGGCTCTAGCTGGTGAGAAATCCAGCAAAGCCGCTTCCTCCCAGCTTATTCCTCGCAATGCCATGTGCTGCCTATGAACACCTTCTTCCACAGTGCTTGAGGAGGGACTCTTTCTCCAAAAGATTTCATTCAGAGTTGAGTGAGGCTGGTAGTAATCATGTTTCAATCACTTTAAGGCTATCAAGAGGACACTACATGTCTTGAGGTCTCCTGGTGGGGCATGGAGGCTATCTGTATGTGATAGCTTTGAGTAAACTGAAGGAGTATTCAGCTCCACATGGAGTTAGTTTGGACTGACGATGACTAGCCACAAGACTGGCAGTGACTGTTGACATCAAGAGTAATAATTCAATAACATGAATGTCTCTTTTAATTGAACACTGAGGTGTTCGGTATATTGTTGGTGTATATAAAAATGACTCTAAAAGTGAAAAAAAAAATTACTTTTGTACATGAAAAAAAGAAAACATGCATCCACACTTCTGTCCCAGTGACTCCAACAAGCCTTCATGATTTCTGTACAAGCCAAAAGCCATGTACATGCTCTGTAAGCTCTCAAAGCTTCCAGCTGCTTCCAGATATACACACTGCAATTCTGCCTGATGGCGTACAAGTCATTTAGCATTTTTGCACCCCTGTTAATTTTTATCTGCCTTATTTGTACAGTAACCCTTGGGATAGGAATTATCTTTAGTTAGGTATATGCATGCACTTTGCCTTGTAGAAAATGTTGAATCTCAGATAAATTGCTAGATATTGGCTGTAAGTCTATATATGTGGGGGAAATGCCAGCTTGGAGAATAGTACAGCTTTACAGTCTGTTCCAGTCAAACTAATGGAATATGTTGAATACAGCAGAAGCTCACTGAAACCATCCAGCACTCTGCTCCTCTACTTTCCCAGTGCCTGATTTTTAATTATTACCATAAAAAATTGGTTCCTTTTCATCACTGCATCATCAAACATGCCACTGTGCTGCCTTGGACTTTGTTACATCAGGATGTCAGAGAGAGACTTGACTTTTACTAAAACTCTGCCCTACTGAGATAAGTGGTGATTCTGTGGTCTTTCAAATGGTAATGTTAGGTTTGGGAGGAAAGAAAATGTGTTTGTGTTTTAATGGTTTTGTTCTGTATGTTTATTGTTACAGCCCTTTGGGAAGTTTTTGTGCTCTAATGACAATGTAACTTATCAATTATTGGAAGAATTACAAGAGCTTTATTTATTCACATTTGGCTTAGGTACATGTTATCTTTGCCCAGACCTCCAAACGTGCCAAAGCCCAAACGTGGAATGTGATGAGTATGGCATAAAGGCTGGACTGGTGAGGAGCAAAAGAGCTGTTCATGCGGAAAGCCTAAAGTTTTGCCTGTACTTAGTACAATCGAATATTGTAATGTGCTTTATTGTGCTTTATTTCTGATGTGTTGGCAGTTTTCAGGAAAGATGCATGAAATCTGTGAGGCATTTTTGGGGAGGTGTGGTTCTTTGTCTATGAAGCTGGAGCAAAAAAGAGAACTATTTTTCCTGAAAGGTAGAAAAAATGCATTTAGAAAAGATAATGTTGATGATAATTATGCATATAAATATTTGTTATCTTGACCACAATAGTAAAAGAGTAGAAAATCATTTAATGAAAGAAAAAGAAGGTGAATATACCCTTTGCAGACAGGGCCCAATGCAATAACTTAAATGTGTTGTAGGCACAAAGCCTGGGTTTTATGAAAAAAATATATTATATATTATTAAAATATTATATTATATGATGTTTCTTCTGATTTTTCTCCAGTAAAATCAGTTCAGTTGGTTATTCTGTCTGTCCTTAAAAGGCACATGGTTAAGTCAAGCTACATTTTATGGTGAGGGACACAATGGCATGACTGACATTTGTATTCTGCTGCCTGTGCGTGTCCAGCCCAAATGACGAGGGACCAGTGAAGGTGGCTGGGGGTGTGAGCAACCTCCAGAGGTGGATTCCAGGCCTGGATTTACACGAAATAAACAAAGACCATGAGGGGAACACTGTGATTCATTAGGAATCCTCATTCAAGTTAAAGTGATAAAAATAGCTGTCAGACATCTTCAGTTCATTTTAAAAAAATAGTAAAGTGAAGGAATCCAATCTAGAATATTTTTTAAACTGTCTACTTTTCTTTTTAGTGTTCCCTCTGCTCCCGTACTCTCCTCTGCTCAGTGTAACTAGGCATATAATCCAAAGACATAGCTAAAAGATTCAGCTGTCAAAGCTTCAGATTTTGTAAACATACGCTTTTTAGGCAGTGCTGTCATTACTACTATGTTTGTCTTCTGTGCTCTGCCAAAACATTTTCTTGGAAGTTTTCATTTTCTATTCTGATTTTAGACAAGATACAAGAAGTGGAAGTACAATACCAGAAAACCCTTCTATGTCTTGCAATTAAACTTATCACATCATTCATTACAATTGCTTTAGTTGCTCATGGACATGTTGCATGACTGGTGAACATGTGTGTAGTATGTTTTATCTAAAGAAGCCAGAATTATTTTAGTCATACCCATATGCTGTTAGTAGGATGTTATGGACATGAATCTTTCCATCCTATACATTGTCAGAGTTACAGCGGCTCCAATTTCTGAAAATACTTGCTATTGAAAAGATATGCTTTGTGTTAACTTTGCAGATCCAAAATGCGAATGATGTGCTCATAGCACCCCTGGAGAAGTTCCGTAAAGAGCAAATCGGAGCAGCAAAAGTAAGTGGCTATGGAAACAATTCTTTTTCATTTCCTCTTTCTTTATCAGTGTGTTTTGAAACCTGGACTAAAAACAGGCAGATATATTCAAATATATTTCATGCCATCATCATTAACATATTAATGAATTGAATGGAATTCTTTGCTTCAGAGAAGGAGATAAGCTAGATATGGAGTTTAAAGACTGAGCATATGCATAGGGTACAGGTCTTTCTGTGTATTGTGAGTATGTGAATCTTGCACATTCTCACCATGTGGAATTGTGTTTATTTTTTGATGTCTGCATTTAGGTTTCTTTCCACCTTGGGTTATCACAGAACCATACAGAGGGTTCAAACAGTTATCATGGGTGCAGTGGCCCTGAAGTTGCTGTTGTGTAAAGACCAAGAGAAGTCGGTATGCCACAGGCATGCTCTTTCCATCTGACTTCCCTCTCCACTTCACACAGCTGATGCAGTGTGGTGATGGTTATCTTTATGTTGCCCAGAGATTTTCCCATGGAGGACGGGCTGCAGTTGGTGATTTGAGCCAGTTCTTTGGTGTTAGCCAAACAGTGCTGGCTGCCTCTATCAGGGTTCAGTAGTCAGGAAAGCAGATGTTATTGGGAAAAAAAGATGTTAAAATGAACTTCATCTAGAAGAGCTATTTTCAGTCTGATTTTTAAGTCTGTATTTTTAAGTGGTTATCAGTCACTACTTTGATCCCACAGATGCTTAAAGGCTGTGGTAGTCAGATATATGGTTAATAACCTTTCCTCCTGTTACACAAATATGCTAGTTCTGAAGCATTTTGCATCTTGTACTAGCACTCATAAAATTTTCTGGGAAACTTTCCATCTGTAAGGTTAGGCGGGTACAAAAAATCTTTGATGTTGTAGCTGAGGTTGCACTTGTGCTGTACTCAAACAACCTCAGAAGGAGAACAGAGATGTTGGAAAGAGAGACTGCAGGCTTACGCTTTTTTTACCACTGTTGTGAATGTGCAGAAAACAGATGAGACTGTTTCCGCTCAGGAACTAAATAAACATTTGAGAAGAATTTTTACAGTGAACTTGAGGTCAGCTTTCTCTGAAATGGATGCTTTCTTACTTCTTGCTTGATATGTTTTTGTGTACAACTGCATTCTTTTCTTGTCCCACCCTGCTGCTGTTAGATGCAGGGGTGGAAGTTTGTTTACTGTGTTGCTGCACAAATCAAAATGTAATCCCAGCACAAAACTATTTGCAGTTTTCAGTGGGTTTTAGTTGCATTGTTCAGCTCTTTGAGCTGCCACTTCATTTTGTATTCCTATAGCTTAAGGGATATCGTTCTTGTCTGCCGAGAACGCTGTTTGAAAGCCTAACCTGCTGTGCTATTGATTGTCCTGGGACATCAGACAGAAGATCCATTGGTGGATCATACAGGGTTCTGTGCAGAAGTATATAAGACACTGCTGTCCCCTCTGACAAGCCTTGTCCCTTGTGATATCTCTCAGTAGATGTCAGAATATTTTAATGATCTAATTGAAGATTACTCATTTGATTTTTCAATCAGCAATTGTTCAACATTAATTCCAGAGTACTGCAGGACAGACTGAATCCTCTCCATTCAGTATATCACAAGGGCTAGTTTCCCCTCCAGAGAAAATATGGGCATTTACCCATCTTATATTATTTGGGGAAACGGTGATCATTTTGACTTGTCTGTAGTAACACTACAGTGTGTACTGAATGAGTACAGGAGAGAACCTGGATCTACTACATTTCTTCCCATGCCTAATGCATTTTATTATGCAACGTTATGTGTGCTTTGGGCAGTGTAGGATATTGGCTTGACACATCAAGACCACATGGAGAGCTCTCAGTTCATTGTTTTATAAAGTGTCAAATAAACTCGTATTTTCTTTTGCCGCTCGTGGAGTTCAACTGTCAAGTTCAAAAACAAGAGATTCAGACCACCCGCATGACCTAGACTGTGGAACAGTTTCATACATTCCCTCTGAATTGATTTTTATCAGCAGAAACAAATTCAATTGGCCTTTTAATAAATAAAATCAACACAAAGAAGTGGGTGATTAATTACATTTAATACTGTTTTTCTAGTAATTAAGAAATAGCAACATGCAATCTAGAAGTAACAAGATCACTTTGAAATATAGCAGAAATTTGGCTTTTCTGAAACTCCTTGTTAGTGAAGGGCATGGTCAGAGCACTTACCTCTGTGCCTGTTCACTTGGTTAAACCCTTGAGAATTTATGAACTCGTGTAGATATTGGATGAGTTTAGACTGCTAGTTATTTATCTGCAGTTAATGAAGGCTTGTGCAGAGATTTGGCTCTTTGAACTCCTCTGGGGTGATCTGAATTGATAACAAAACAGGAAACAGACGCTTTCTTGTTATTTGGATTCCTGCAGCAAGTTTCACAGGACACTGGGAATGTCACTTTTTATTAGAGATCTTCTCTAAACATGTCAGCTGTGTGGACCATGTATCAGCTGTTACTTTCTGCTCTGAAATATCATGTTTGAGCTGGATTTTCTCTAGTATTAACTTAAAACAGGGTAGAACTGTATAGTGAAACATGAATACACTATTATTTCTCTGTCATCACTCTCTCCGCCAAAACCCCAAACATTTCACTGTACCTGGTCCTCTCCAGACCGAGGCTGAGATGGTGTGAACCATGCAGGATAGCTGCTAGTTATGCCATATTAGATCTTTCTAGAGCACAAAATTTGCAAGTAATTTACATCACATGGGTTGACATTTGAAGAGATTAGGAATAGAAGTGTGAGATTAACTGTATAACTTTTGCATTGGTGATTTCAGCAGTAGTTAGAGATGCAAGCAGTTGGTCTTTGTGATCAGCTCTCCACTGTGAGAGCATATTTTCTAAGCAGTGGTGAGTATTGCATTATTTGTCTTCTAACTGGACTTTGAAATTTTTCATTTCTCTACTCCATTAAGCTGTGTTTCCAAACTTTTTCCAGGGAAAAAATATTTGCTAGCTTTGTTACTAATATGTGTAATAGGAAATGATATTGTGTGCCACTGTAAGAGAGCTTGCTGGACTTTTTTTTTCTTTCTAAAATATTAGGTAAAATTCATCTGGAAACAAAAAATCCTCCACCACTGCTGCACCACACATATGCACCCAAAAAAAAAAAGGAAAAAGAATATAAAATAATATTTTTCACTAAGACGATCACCATGTTGTTTTTATAATAAGTAATTTAGAGAGATTTTTACTACCGTAAATGTCACTTTTAATACAGAGAATGAGAATGTTATATTCCATCTTCAAATCTACATGAAATTTAGGCACAAAATATGATTACAGAAATCAAAGAGAATATGGAGGATAAAATATATCCTGTTGACATTACAAAGCTATACTTCAAATACAAGGACAGCATAAACCCAGAGTGCAAAGTTCAAGTGTTTTAGAATGTCACAAGAATAACATTAAAGACCAATTATTCATATGCACTTCAAAACCTGAAGGTACCCAACAAATCTGAGAAATGCTCTCCGTTAAACACTAGTGTTTGTAATCAAATTAACAATATACAAATCTGCATCACTTGCTCTTCTCGATTTATACTACTTGCTCCTCTGTTTTTATTGCACATATTTCAGTTCTTCCTTTTCTGTACACACTTAGTTTAAGTAAAGCTGAGTCGTCTCCAGAGACTACACAAACGTGGCTTTGCATTGGATAGCCCGTTGATTTACTCCATCTGAGCTTAAAAAAAAAAAAAAAAAAAAAAAGACCTCTGCAATTATTGTACAAATCCTAGCAAAAGCATGGTGAGCTAACTGGGAAAAGATTCCAGGCACGAAGCACTTGGCCTTTTTTGGTAAATGTGGTCTGCGAGTCCCCAGCTGGTAGCGGTGGTGAGGTCACTGTGTGATGTGCTGTGTGCAGTAAAGCCAAACTTCCACGGCTCTCTGCAGCCATCCAGCACTGCGTTTAGCAATATTTGTTCCAGTGTTCATTGACCTTTAGAGTAACTTAGGCGAGATCAAAGAAAACAGAAGCAATTTAGTTTTTAAGACTTAAAAGAAGAGTTTTGTTTCCGCCTTACAATTCCCTCTGTTTGTTTCATAAAGCTATTTATTTTGGCCTGGAGGGTTATTTTTTTATTATTATTTACTTTCATTCCTTCATTCATTCAAAGCTGTGAATCCCTTTCTACTTGGGAAACAAGTCCATGTTCACTGCTGGATTAATTTCTCACATTTATGTTCACATCTGTGCTTGCATGATGGTCCGGAAGCTGAGGATCATAAAGCAAAAAATGCATTACTTTTTTTAAGTCTGTCAGAAAGCTTGTCAAAGCAGAGTTCTCGATAGGTATCCAGGATCACTAAGGTATGCCAGAATGCCCATTTTGTGAACTGTTTTCCTTGGTATCTAATCAAATTATAGGAATTATTGGAAATCCTAGTATTTCTTCAACTGAGAGAAATGAGTGACCTTGCTCCAGTAGGTAAGGTAGAACGTGTTTGATTACAAGCCACATCTGCTGCTCAAGTTTTGGCACTCGTGTCCACTGGTTTTGGAGTATTTTAGTGTCAGTCTGAAGTACAGAGGGGAGGGGGTTGGGGAAGGGAGCAGAAACACAGCCCAGGCCAGGATCATTGATGTCCAGCTATTCCGAGTTAAAATGCAGCGCAGGTTTCCAGAAATGGTGAGTACCAGAGTTACCTGATATCTCTTCTGATAAGATAACTGATTCTGTAGGCAAGGAAATGCAGTGGATCAAAACTCTCTGTTTCAGCAAGGCATTTAAAGCACACTGCGTGAGACAATTTAGTTCAGGTGGAGATAAATACAAGAAACGTGAGAACTGGCTAATTGGGAGGGCAGTGAGTTTTGTTTGAGGGAGAGATTGTCTGGTTAGAGAAGAATTAGAAATTAGAAGGTCCCAAGGGGCAACTTGAGATCGGTCTCTTGCTTTATTTTCAGTAATGGTCTGGTACAAAATGAAGTAGTGCTAACACTATTTGGGGTTGCTGTAAGTCAGAGGTAATGCCAAAATAAAAGCGAAGGACTAGAGGATCGAGAAGGTGGAAGATGAAACTCCTTCCACAGGAATTGAGGAATTGAGGCTGCTAAATGGTCACAACACCACTGTAAATCAAAGAATTTACTGTAACAATAAAAAAAGTAAATCAGCAATCTATTTATCTATTTAGTCTTTAAGGATGTCTCTCTGGAAAAGTGCAAATTTTCTTTAGGTTTTCTTTTACTTATATCGTTTTTCATATTTTGAATTAAGCTAGTGAACTGTGAAAGTTTTAAACCTCAGTTACAAATACATTTATTTCCAAGGTGTTGGTCCTGGACCATTTTTATCATTTTATCCAAGAAATATTTTAGAATATGTTGTCTAATCAGATAGTCTTTGTTAAACTAGTACTGAGAAATGCAAGAACTGAGAGTTTAGTAGGTGGAAAAAATATTTCATAATACTAAATAGTGTTTGTGACAGTTGTAACCAAAAACGTTTGAAAATTTCTTAAAATTAAATTTTGTTAAAAATTTGTTATTTCATCTCGCGTTTTGCTATTTCCCTCAGATTCAGTGGGGGAAATGTCTATCAATCGTCCCAGATCTTAAAATTTGGAACAGCTGGATTGTTTTTCTATCAGCTGAAGCTATCTACTTTTTCCGTTTGTAATTTGCATTTAATAAAAATGTAAAGCATAAAAATGTTGTTAAAATATAGACCAAATATAGTTCCACTTTAAAAAAAATAGCTATTCAGATAAATCTATGGAAATAAGAATTTTTGAAAGACTTGCATCCATTTGGTAATAGTTATTACAATTTTAGAGAAGTACAAAATAATTCTAGTGCTACAGTGTGACTAGCCAGTGCTTCTTGTACACCTGTACATGAAAATATTTTGTAAGTTTCAAAACTTATGATAAAGAGCCAGGTGTGAACACACTTCATCTTCTCAGGCAGTCAGATTTTCATTTGCAGAAAGTCAAAGTGTTGAGCTGGGAGCTGTCACTGGCTGAGCACCTGGACCCAGAGGATTTTTGAAGCAATTAATATACTTGGAACAGCTCTTGTAATTCTGCAAATGCAATTATGGACACGGTAATGAAAAACTTTCCGTTCAATCCATTAACTGCAGGTATTTGTTAGAAAATTGGTTAATGTTATGTGCAAAGTCAGTTTTAATAAATTCTGCTAAATGCATTCTTTCTGCTACAAAATAGTTTAGCTGATTGATTGAAAACAATTTATGAAGCTGTTTTTGTTTGTTGTTTGTTTGTTTGTTTTTACTTTAATAAAATTCTAATTTGCATCCAAAAGCAAGCAGGTTTAAATTAAGGGTAAATACATTTCCTATTTCCTAGAGAGGGATAATTCAATTTACAATGTTCTGCCATAACATTTGAAAATTAAGACTTAGAATAAATGTGTTAATCTGTGAAATTGTTTAAGTGACTATGCAGTGTATTTTTGTTGGCAATAAGAATAATTGATTTTTAAAAATCTACAGTTAATAAAACAAAACTAGAAAACAAGACTTATGAGGAGCAGCTGAGGGAACTGGGGTTGTTTAGCCTGGAGTAAAGAAGGCTGATGTGAGACCTCATCGCTCTCTACAACTACAGGAAAGGAGGTTGTAGCAAGGTGCTGGCCTCTTTTCTCGGGTGACAAGTGGTAGGATGTGAGGACATAGTCTCAAGTTGCACCAGGGGAGGTTTAAATCAGGAAGAATTTCTTTGTGGAGAAGGTGATTAGGCATTGGAACCGGCTGCCCTGGGAGGTGGTGGAGTCCTCATCCCTGGAGGTATTTAAGAGACGTGTGGATGTGGTAGGATGTGAGGACATAGTCTCAAGTTGCACCAGGGGAGGTTTAAATCAGGAAGAATTTCTTTGTGGAGAAGGTGATTAGGCATTGGAACCGGCTGCCCTGGGAGGTGGTGGAGTCCTCATCCCTGGAGGTATTTAAGAGACGTGTGGATGTGGCACTAAGAGACATGGTTCAGTTATGGGACTTGGTAGGCCAGGTTGATAGTTGCACTTGATGATCTTGAAGGTCATTTCCAACCTAGATGTTTCTATGATTCTATCCTATGATTCTATGGGAAAGAGTACAAAGGAAAAAAAAGTAGCATGCATCAGCCCTTCTTTTGGAAGACAGCAAGAGAATGTAAACATGGAAGCAAATATGCCACTTTTCTAATTAAATTAAGTCTTTTTCCTTGCTAATTTAAATCAGCCCACAGTAATTGGTATCACGTTGAAGGATTCAGGAAGGTTGCGTCCTGACCCCACACGGCTGCTAGAAACCTACTGCATTCCTCCTGTGCAGTGATTAAAAGTACAAGCAAAGGCATTCATTACTGCCTCCAGACTTAATTTCCAGTTCACAGGGGAACCAAACCCCTTATTCAGTGCTTAGTTGCAGGAAGGATTTGGCAAGTGTTTTCAATTTAGAAAATAAATAAATAAATAAAGTTTTCTAAGTCTGAATAGGATACCGTAGCTCCGCTCATCGATTCTGTCCTTTCTTCCCCTCCCCTTAGCTGGTAAGGCCGAAGTGGCTGCGGTGCGGAGGGGATGACATTCCACACCTCCGAAGGATAAGGAGGAAAAGCAGGTCTCAAGGTTGCAGACAAGAACTTTGAAGAGTGTTAAGGAAAAATTAAGAGAAACAGACAGTGCCCAATTGCCCACGGCCAATTGCCTACGGCCTGGAGCCGGGCAGAAGTTAATTAATCTGTTAATCTATTATAAACTGTCTTGTTCTTTTGCACCAGTATTGGAGAAAATGAAGATTTCTTTCCCCATTGCTTCTTTTTCTTATGTGGATTATTGAAGATAATAGCATAAAAATACCTCTGTTATGTTTGGGCATTACTCAGATGGTGTTGACTCTACAGGTCATTAGTCCACACACAGGGTAGAGTCACGTTTCGCGTTCTAAATAGAAACTCTTTTTATTGTCACACTTGGCAGTATTGGTATGAATTTCCCTTGTCACTGCACGTTTCCATTCATCCAGTGTTTTGTTCTCTCTATGCAACAGGTTCTGCAGGGGGCTGGGCATATGCAAACACGCACTCTTTTACCATTGTAGCAATTCTGCTTTTGGAAAAGTGAGAATAAAATAGCTCCACTTCAAAGTGTCGTGGGTGACGGTAGCTGGAAAGCACCACATCTGTACTGTAACAAAAGGCAGGCATCATTCCTTGAAACTTGAATGTGTCTCAGTGTAGATATGGGAGCACCAACAACTCCCATCTTTCTGCCAGATGAACCAGCTTTATTATTATGGGATATTTCAGGCTGTAGTAGCCATCACAGAACCATTTCTTCCTGTAGAGCTGGCCAAGAAAGGGTTATTTTGGACAGTTGTTTTGATGACAAGATTGTCCCTCCCTGAGAAGTAAACTGAGAGCACTGGTGGAGCTTAACAGTGCTGCTGAGGCATGGCTTTTCCCCCAAAAGTGATAGTTTGTGTTCCTTTATCAGTGTTGCAAGAGGGACCCTCAAAATAGATGCTTTTAAAACAAAACAAAATCACTTCTGACATTAACCCCAGACTGTTTCCTTGTTTTTCCATAACTTTCTCATAACACATCTCTAGTTCTTCCTCAGATAAGAGTTACAGTCACGTCGCAATGACGTTGGAAGTGGCCTGGGAAAGCAAGCAGGGCTGGACATACCGCTGCTGTTTGGAGGTCAGGGATGTTGGCTCGTTGCTTGGCATGGATGGGAGAGAGATCCCAATGAGTATTTAAAAACAGAAATTACTACTTAAGAAAGAGATATTTTTATCTTCTGCTTATAAAATAAGCAGTGTGTGACGCTATAAGGTAGGCTTTCAGAATTGCTTTGTTTGAATAACACTGCATTCTTTGCAATCTTTTTGTAGTTTCTTTGAGTGCGCAAAAGAAGGAAGGTGGTTGCTAACTACTTGCAGGTGAAATGGTTCCTTCATACACTTTTTAGATTGAAGAGATTACTAGCGTACCGGGATATTGCTGAAACACGCTTCATTTGTGAGGTAATCTAGCATCCGAAATGAGGCATGGAGAACCTGAAACTGCAGCAGTGCCTCCAAGGGGTGGAGAGGAAGCCAGTGCTGACGGGAAGAAGTGGGGTGAGGAGGGTGGCAACACCACGGATGGGAGGCCACGAAGGCAGCTGTTTGGGGAACTGGGTGATGGCAACTTAGGGAGACAGAGGACCAGGTGAGGATAAGCAATGATGGTAGGAAAGGGGCAGTGGTGAAGACCAAGGGAGGATGTTGACTAGTGTAATACAGCTGTGAAAACTGGATGCTCTTTTTGCATTTGAAAAGAAGTTTACCACTGTGCCTGTTCTGAAGGCAATCCTTAATGTGGAGTGCAAAGGTGCCAGCTCAGTGACTTTACCATTTTGAATATTCTAAATCACAACGTGTATTATTACTGATTGCCTTTGATTTTTGAAGATTAACATGCCCCATTTCTGAGCTGGTTCCTTTGCTTTCATCACATAAGCAACGATTAAGGATTGAGTTGTATCTTCCGGGGTAATTTCTAATCAGCATATATGGCTGTACTGATGTCTACAAAAAAAAAAGTCTGGATTGCTTACAACACGAACAGCTTATTCCATATAATTTTTGATTGAGTACACTGAATTAACTCAAGCTTCCTTCTGAATTCCTAAACAGCATGTGTAACTTTAAAATCATTTAAGGTCACTAGCTTTTGGGTAGGAACAGGAGACCTTTTTGCTATTGTGATAAAACATTTTCAGCTTTAAAAAAATGTCCTAAACCTGCTTAAGAGAATAGTTTAAAAAGTCATTTTCTGCTGTTCTAGGAATCTTCATATTATTTAAGCAGTAATATGCTGAATAGCCTAAGTATGGTACTCCACTAAAAATACTTCATATTTAGTAGACAGTAAAAACAATAAAACCAGATTACGTGTGCAGACTTACCAGTCCTGCTGTTTGGGCAGGAATTTAACAGATTCCCAGACATCTAGCAACTACTCCTGGAATCAGCAAATGCCAAATAAACTCAAGACAAATCTGCAGCTTAATAATAGGGAGTCTAATGTGTCCTGCTTTGCAACCTGCCAGTATTGGCAGGTTTGCCTGTCTTTTCACAGCAATGCTGGGAACTTTGGATTATTTTTCCATTTCAAGAGAGATTTTATTGGAGAGAAATGAATGGCATCTTACAAACACAAGGCCAAATGCTGCTATTTGTTCATTTAACAGTAACTACTTCTTAGTTTGAACAGAATTTTAGATCTCATCAAAATAGTGAAAATTTTCAGCTTTTTTTTTTTTTTCAGTCTTTTGGTAAGGACATTCTGTCTGCATACATCTGATGTAATTAAATAGAGTATTATGAAATGGCTGTAGGGTTCTCCACTTCCAGGAAACACTTTGGAAACTACCTGATATTTGGATCTGTCATTACAGAAGACATTAGAAAGGGAAAAGAGTATTTTTTCAGAGCCTTATGAACCTGAAAGGAAATTATCTCTTGCAGAGTTATTCAGTATTTTACACAGATGTGAATTCCATCCTAAACTTGGATTAGTTTGGGACTCTTTAAAATATGTTGGTAGTTCTATGTATCTCATACCTGATTTGAAATGAGATTATTTTTTAAACTGCCAGTTTTTAATATCTGTCTTCATAGCTTTAGTGCTGCTAAACACTCCTGTATTTCCTGTTTATTGCCTTATTATTCTTCTTAGTGTCAATATGTGCCTTTTATTATGATAATTTGTGTCTTACACACCATATTCTTTTCTGCATTTTCATAGTTTGCATATGCTTGTAGGTTTTTAGTAAAGAATTGACTAAAAGATTTATAGTTGCTAGGTCATTTATTTTTTTATGTGATGAATTCAGCTTCAATTCAAACATGTTTTCACTAGCAGTTATGAGTAATGTAAGTCACAATTTATGGCTGTGTTAACCCTATTTTATATTGAGCAGCAATTGTTTCTTTATCAGCTATGATACAGCTTTGTTTCACTTCATATTATTTGCTAGCAGTACATAAAAGGATGCCCTTTAACCTCATAGCTTTCTCACAGACTTGGAGAAATCCTGTATTGTCCTGTCCTATTAAATTCTGATTGGGAAGAAGAGCAGAAGGGAACAAGTTTTATACGCCCTTTTTATTTCTCCTTTTGAAACATCTCTTTGGGCCTTATATTGGTCATGTGAACATTCACATAACAAATAAAATCTCTACCAAAAAGAAATCCCACCATCCAGACATCTATCCAAATGCAGTCTGTGTCCTTAGATGCCTGTGATAATTAGTTTTATTAAAAACAAACAAACAAAAATAACACACACACACACACACAAAATAATCTCTATCCTCCGTAAGATTTCTAAGGCAATATAAAATGAAGATAAAGTTATTTTCTTCTCAGAAGTTGTAAGAATTGATTCTTACATCTCCCATGAAATCCATAGGATCTGAACTCAAATCAGTCCTTGCAAGACTCAGTTTAATTCAGTATCCTACTTTTCCTTGTCTTATTACCAACTAAGAGATGATCCCCAAACTTCACAACTCCAAACAAAATACCAATACCTTTGCAGAAATACATTTTGAATTTTTGTTTGCAAAGTAATGAAAGTATGTCTTTGAAAAATGGATTTGAAGTCTAAAATCCAAGTAGTGAACCATCCCCAGTGTTCCGTTAGATTGATCTTTTTGTAGTTCTTGTCAAAGAGAAAGAAACGGAATGTGGCTTTACTGAATTCAGCTGAGCTCACCATTGCTTTCAGTTTCTTTCGCTGACAAATCTGTCTGTCTTGTCTTTCTGTTGCACTTCTGTAACACTTCCTACTGTTTCTGAATCTCAGCTTGAGATGGTGCAAAACATGTACTAATTTTGTGTGGTGAATAAAAAAAAATAATTGCAGCTGTGTTTCATAATGTTCACTTGTCTTCTAATTAAATAAGGGATTCTCAATGATATTTTTTTCTCCAAAAGTGCTTCTTTGTAATGTTTTCATTTCCTTTCTTGATCCTTTTAAAGTCACCTCTTACAAAAATGTGTTTTGTTTTGTTTTTTAATAGTTACACAAAAATACTGAAAATATTTTTTCAATATTGAAAAATTATTGAAAAGTTATTGAAAATGGGTTTATTTTTATTTTAAAGATTATCATGGTAAAATTTAACTATGAGTCATGTTAAAATTTAACTATGAGTTCTGGGACAAACAAAGAGTAAAAATATTTTATTTAGGGACAAATGTAGTCAAGATATGCTAGCAGATAAGTATAACACCGAAAGTCATCACAACTACAATAAACAGAAAGAAAAGTTCCCTTCCAGATGGCAAAGGCTCTTTATGAAAAGTAAAGAGGAATAATTTATATAATAATTTTTTTGGGAAATGTAACAGATTTGACATAAAATACTAGACACAGAGTAATGGCAACTTAGTCCATTAAAAAAAAAAAAATCTTGACATTCCCACTGGAAAAGAGAAGTCAAAATGTAATATGTCTTTCTGCTTCACATCCCAAAATGCATCCTATGGTTAAAATTTGTGGGAATCATGCCAGTGATTAGTTGCATGCCTGTGATTAGCTGCAGCATGGAATCAAAATCTTTCTGAACAGGAAAAAAAATATCTGACTGAATTGAGTGACCTTATTGATAGTTCATGTCAATCTTTTCATAGCCATACATTTCTGTAAAGCAAAGTGACTAGAGAATCATAGAATCACAGAATGGTTTGGGTTGAAAGGGACCTTAAAGACCGCATAGTTCGAACCCCCCTGCCATGGGCAGGGATACCTCCCACCAGACCAGGTTGCTCATAGCCCCATCCAGCCTGGCCTTGAACACCTCCCAGGGTGGGGCTTCTCTGGGCAACAGCTTCTCTAGGCAACCTGTGCCAGGGCCTCACCACCCTCTGACTAATGAATTTCTTCCTAATATCTAATCCAAATCTTATCATAGAATCATGGAATCATAGAATGGCCTAGGTTGGAAGGGACCTCAAGGATCATCTAGTTACAACCCCTCCGCAATAGGCAGGGACGCCAACCACTAGATCAGGTTGCTCAGGGTCTCATCTAACGTGGTCTTGAACACCTCCAGGGATGGGGCATCCACAGCTTCTCTGGGTAACCTGTTCCAGTGCCTTACCACCCTCTGAGTGAAGAATTTCCTTCTAACCTCTAATCTAAATCTCCCCTCTTTCAGTTTAAAACCATTCCCCCTTGTCCTATCATTATCTACCCAAGTAAAGAGTCCTTCTCCATCCTGTTTATAAGACCCGTTTAAGTATTGAAAGGTTGCGATGAGGTCACCCCGAAGCCTTCTCTTCTGTAGGCTGAACAGCCCCAGCTCTCTCAGCCTATCTCCATAGGAGAGGTGCTCCAGCCCCTTGATCATCTTTGTGGCCCTCCGCTGGACCCACTCTAAAAGCTCCACATCCTTCTTGTGCTGGGGGCTCCAGACCTGGACACAGTACTCCAAGTCTGGCCTCACCAGGGCTGAGTAGAGGGGGACAGTCACCTCCTTTGACCTGCTGGCCACTCCTCTTTTAATACAGCCCAGGATGCAGTTGGCCTTCTGGGCTGCAAGCACACACTGCCAACTTGTGTTGATCTTTTCATCCATCAGAACCCCCAAGTCCTTCTTTGCAACTGCTCTCAATGAGTTCTTCCCCCAGTCTGTACTCACATCCACATTTCCCTGGCCCAGGTGCAGCGCCCTTCATTTAGACGTGTTGAACGTCATTAGGTTCACGTGGGCCCACTTCTCCAGCCTGTTCAGGTCCCTTTGGATGGCATCCCTTCCTTCTATCATATCAACTGCAACACTCAGCTTGGTGTCATCTGCAAACTTGCTGAGGATGCACTCAATCCCACTGTGTCATCGATGAAGATATTAAACAGTACTGGTCTGAGGACAAGTCTGGTCCAAAGACAAATCTACCCTTTTTTAGCTAAAAAACATTACTTCTTGTCCAGTCGCAACACTCCATGACAAAGAATCCCTTCCCAGCTTTTCTGTAGGCCCCCTTTAGGTACTGGCAGGCCGCTGTAAGGTCTCCCCAGAGCCTTCTCTTCTCTGGGCTGAACAACCCCAACTCCCTCAGCCTGTCTTCTCAGGAGAGGTACTCCAGCCCTTTCATCATCTTTCTGGTCCTCCTCTGGGCTCATTCTAATACATCCACGTCCTTCTTGTGCTGGAGACCCCAGAGCTGAATGTAGTGCTCCAGATAGGGTCTTACCAGAGCAGAGTAGAGAGAGAGCTGTCCGTGCTGCTTATAATGCAGCCTAGGATATGTTTGGCTTTTTGGGCTGCGAGCACACATTTCCAGATCATGTTGGGCTTCTTATCAACCAGCACCCCCAGGAAAGGTCCTTCTCCTCAGGTCTGTTCTCAGTCCATTCTCTGGATTTGAAGGCCACCAGGTTTGTCAGGCACAATCTGCCCTTAGTGAAGTCATGTTGGCTGTCACCAATCACCTCCTTATTTTCCATGTGCTTTGGCATAGCTTCCAGGAGGATCTGCTCCATGATCTTGCCACACACAGAGGTGAGACTGACTGGCCTGTAGTTCCCCGTGTCTTTCTTTTTTCCCTTTTTTAAAAAATGGGGGTTATGTTTCCCCTTTTCCAGTCAGCGGGAACTTCACCAGACTGCCACAACTTCTCAAATATGATAGTGGCTTAGCAACTTCATCTGCTGGTTCCCTCAGAACCCTGGGATGTATCTCATCAGGTCCCATGGACTTGTGCACCTTCAGGTTCCTACCTGGTCTCGAACCTGATCTCCTACAAGGGCGGTTCTTCATTCTCTCAGTCCCTGCCTTTGTCTTCTGGAGCTTCGGATGTGTGGCTACAGCTCTTGTCAGTGAAGACTGAGGCAAAAAGTCATTGAGTACCTCAGCCTTCTCCATATCCTGGGTAACCAGGTCTCCCATTTCCTTCCAGAGCGGGCCCACAATTTCCCTAGTCTTCTTTTTATCACTGATGTGATAAAGGAAGCCTTTCTTGTTGCCCTTGACATCCCTAGCCAAATTTAATTCTAATAGAACATCTCTTGTGGGACACATCCATAATTAGTAGTATCTTGAGCAAAATTTATTTCCAAAAAAAATAATTTTCTCCTTTTGGAGATTGTTTAATCAGTTTCCAAATGAAACTATAATGGAAATCTAAGCAGAAAGTAAAAACAAGAATTAAATCTGGATCCAGTAGTATAAAGCTTGGCTCTGTCAAGGAAGTACTGGACGTTAATGAGACTTCCTTACATGCTAGAAGCTGAGCATCTGCTTAAGGGCTTTCCAAATAGTGATGTTGGAAATTTGAGGCATTTAGAACTGTGAATATTTTTATATTGATTTAAGGCATAGTGACTTGACCTACCTGAGAACAGTTAAACAGCTAGAGACAGACATTTACAATGCTTAGAGTCTGCAGACTGAACTTGATCTTTGCAAAATGTACTGGTAACGTATACACCAATATAAAATGTACCAAGGAATGCTTTTTTGTAATTTGTCTTTTTCTGTATTTAGAATTTTTATATTACATCCTCTGAATTGTCTCAACAGTGATTTCATATATATATATAATAAATGATGTTTTGAGAAAAAAAAAAGATTTATAAATTTCCAGGGCAAAGAGAAAGGATGAGGATTACTTGCAGGAAGGCTGTGCAAGGAAGAAAGGGAAGCGGAGGCTGAAGGGAATAAGAGGCTTGGTGCAGAGGTCAGCAATAGTATCTTCCTAATGGCCATGTACCTTATAGTTTATGTTATGGCTGGTGCTGGCTGTTCAGAAAACAGTACACCTTTCTTGTCCAGACATAGCTCTGTGCTCCTTGGAGTTTGATCCAATATGAGACCTAGAGACAGAGGCAGTCCTCCATCTCCTAAGCTTTGAGGAGATAGCTTCACATGGAAACTTAATTCATAAACCTCCTGGTTTGCAGAAAAGCAGGATTCCCAGTCTCACAGGCACAGATTGGAGGAACAAGGACTCAGATGACTCATTTGGGCAGCTGCTGTGTGTAACAGAATGTTTTGAGGATTGCAGAATGAGAGGCTGGATCTGGAAGGAGATTAACCTGTGACTTCACTTGAGATGCGCGTGTGCTGTGAGTCACTGGCTGAGTGTGAGGTGAGAGTTATCTTGGCATAAGCTGAAGTTTCATCTCTTCCAGAAAATGAATCACCTGCTTCTGTGTCTTTTCTTGTTAATTTCTATGAAATAAACAGTTTTCAGAGGCTTCAATACGTTCAAATGTGTTTTTACTGGCAAGTCTGATGGCATCTGAAGCAAAAGGAACTCACTTACCTGTCGAGGCCAGTGTTTTTTAGGCATTTCCCAGAAGCAGGTCTGAGATCTGCACAATGCCAGAAGCACTATCCTGCTGCCACTGCAGCCTTATTCCCAGAAGTATCACCTAGTAAAGTGACATACACAGTCAAAACTGCCAAGTGATCTATATTCTCAGTCTACTTCAGTTTATTCTCCTTACTCTCTCTCCTTTCAGTTTGTCTTTGAAGTGAGAAATTTTGATGTGTTAGAATCCAGTGAAAAAGAAAGAAGCTAGCAACGTTGTGCCTGGAAACACTGCACTTGGGCTCCAAGTTATCCTAGTATCAAGGAAAGCCCCAAATTGTTATCTTTCTCTTTAAATTAACTGGTATAAAAACTATGCATATAAAGTTTTGGTGGATCACCGTTACAGTGGGGTAATGTGTTTTGGGAAGGGACTGGCAAGGTGGGCAGAAGACCAAGAGAGCCTTCATATTCTGTTGATGGTGCCGTGGAGATCACCATGAAGCTTCATGTGAGGTGCAAGATGCCTCACAACCACAACTAGTTTATCTGTATTTATTTTATTTTATTTTTTGTCTTATTCTTGGATGGTTGTATCTGGTTAGATGTGATGATTTAATATTTGTGTTTTCTTTTTACATGCGAAGAGTATAGCTGACATGATCTGTAACTCATGGGGTTCAGGCACGGTTGGGCTGGGTGATTCCCAGTCTTACACAAGTAATCCTGCAGGAGATTTGCCTTGCCTTGTCTCATTCCTCAGTTCAGTTCTTCTTCAGTGTCCTACAACACTGTCCTTTGGTGTTCACTTTTCAGTGGTGTGGAAACATTTTTTTAGAAGTAATTCTCTTTGCATTTTTTATTGCGTAAGTTGACTGTGGCCTTGACTCAGCAATTCCCTCAAGACAGTGACTTTGCCACCTGTGTCACTTGGATTTCAAGTAATGTAATTCCCTTCTTTTTTGTCCAGCACCTTAGTAATGTCATCTCAGAAAATAACAGTAGGCAACTAGCTGCACCTTTTATTCAAAAGATACATATCTGTGGTCCATAACCATCTGAACTTGATTTCTGTTTGTGACTGGAGGAGGTGTTGATGTACTCAGCTTGCTCTTGCTTGATTGTAAGGGTCTGGAACTTGAATATTGCCCGAGAAAACTGTGGTCATGGAACTGATCTGTAATTTTGGTCCCACAAAAGCTGATTTCATGGCTAACTGGTCATTTAGTGAGTCCTACATTCTGTCTTCTCTCTTTCTTTTCTGAACGCTTTTCGGAAAGATTTGGAAGGATAATTCATACGCTTTCATTTCCCTTGTGATGCAAAATTCACGCTTCTTCCCCCCCCCCCGCCCCCCCCCCCCCCCGATCTGCATAGCTTCGATTAAATATAGGTTGGCGTTGGGGACTTTATTGTATTTCTTTTTAATTAATACTTTGTTGAGTCAGGTGCTGTCTTTCCTCTGGTGTCTTTTGAAGCTATTTCTATTGTGAAATAAGAACACTAAATTGTGCATATTTTTCATGCTAAATACATTTATTTATTTTGCAGGATAGGAATTACCTGTTTCATAATTTAATATAATTATCATTGATAACTTTAGTCACTGGAGCTAGTCAGTCAGAGGATTGCTGTTATAGTTAGTTAAGAGGTTTTAATTCATGGCATTAAGTTCTTCCTTCTATATCTTATTTCTCTGGCTGACCAGACTTTCCCATGAAATGACAAAGAAAAATGGTGATCCTAAAATGCAGGCTAGTTGTTTGCTTAGTTCGTAACAAATTTTAAGAAGAAAGGGGTCAGGAAAAGAATCACTACTGCTCTGATTGTGACCTGATGTTACTATTATGTCCAGTAATTAGTTTTTCCACCATTAATAGCTTTTGCACATGTGTGAGTAGGACAGGTCATGTTGACCTTTCTTTGTTTTTTTAACATATTCAACTTGTTAAACATTAGAAAGAATCATTAGGTCTTACTTAACATTATAAAAGTCACTGGCAGAGGGTTGCTTTCAATTACAGCAATGTCTCAAATATACATCTTTTCAAATGTCTCAAATACACATTTTTAATAATGAAAAATATATTTTTAATATTAATAGTCATATGAGATGTTTGCTTTAATCCCTTCTCTCATTTCCTGAAATCTGGCCCATCTCAAAAGATAGAAAAGCTAAGAAAGATGTCTTATTCTTAAGCTTCTGTGAATATCAGATCTTAATTTTTAAAGTATATGTTGTAAATTAGGTTACAGAAAATAAAGTATTTTAAATGTAACAGTAGCTTTCTTTTATATTAACATTCATTAAAGTAGTCTCATGGTGAAAATGTGAGGATCGTCTGCACATGGTGAAAAAAAGAGGAGTGGGGAAGGAAAATGTCAAGATAATTCTTTTAAATGAGACAAGCTTAGATATTCAGACACATCAAAAAATTATTGGAAACAGACTTTTGGACCAATTTTCTTTTGCAACCACATACGTGCTTTTCCATCATCCACATATTTTAAGAGTGTGGGTGGAAAACAAGGATATATTAGTCTTAAATACAGAGGATAGGCCTCTATCATCATCAAATATGTTATACTCACCACCTCTTCCACAATGTTTATATTCAGCAAAACAATATGAGACAGGTACATATATTTGTAAAGCTTGGGAAAGATTATTTTATGCTAAATATCTGCTTGGGAAGATCCTGCCTAGCACTTACATGTATGTATACGGATGGGAAGCTACACAAGTCTGTTTTATAGGTTTATTATTTATGGAAAAAGTTCTACTTAATACTGCATTTACTAATCAGTCCTCCTGGGGTCTTCATGCTCAATTCAGAACTGAACCCTAAAAACATCTGAACAAACAAAATGGTTTTATAACCAAGCATATTTTGGCACCTCTTTTAAGTTAGCTGTAATGTTTAGTCAAATGCTTTACTTGGCAATGTTTTGTTTTTCAGGATGGGAAGAAGAAGTTTGACAAGGAAAGTGAGAAATATTATTCCATCTTAGAGAAGCACTTAAATTTATCAGCAAAGAAGAAAGAATCTCATTTGCAAGATGTAAGCACTTAACACAATATTACCCGGTTTCCAGTTTGCACAGAGATCATGATAACAGATGTGTAGTATTTTATTTATGTGAAATGTGATAATTTCTTGTAGTTACTCTTGCTGTGAATATAAATTCCTGAGTGGGATTAATACAGTCCTAATAACAGTTAAATATTTTAACAAGGCAGTATTCTACATGTCCAACTCTGTTTACTTTAAGTGACCAAACTAATGTTTATCGGTTACAACAACATCAAAGAATTATATTACTACAATAAAAACGTGAGTTTTATTTTATAAGGAATATCTGAACTATTTGAAAGACAAATAAGTAATAGCTTTTTTGCTATTCAGTTTATTGCTCAGTGAAATTATGCTTGTTTCACATAAATTTTAATTTGGGAGGCTGAACCGAGATAATTTGAATGATACTTTTTGCGGTTCTTTTTCTTCTTTTTCACCTTATTGCAGCATCATGCTGCAATTGTACCCACAACTTCAGCTTTAAAGAGTTTGTATGCCTAATTCTTATTTAAAAAAAGAAACAAAACTGAAGACTTCCAGTTTAGCAGGAGGATTCCAGGGTTTTTCAGTATGCTGGTAGAAATAATTATGATTCATCTTTGAGACAAATTACAGTATAAAAATTAATTTGATCTCAATGGCACTGTTTTTTCCAGAAGTCGTTAGAATTATTTTGAAGGGGTTACTGTTATCATGATGACTCTTAAAATCATGAGGGTTATTTTGCTGATGGAGTTTTCACAGAATATGTGACCGTCGGTCACAAATCATAGATTTTTTTTCAAGTTTACCAGTAATTCTGTGATTTGTATCAAAAGAGGCTTAGTGATTTAAAATTTGCAATAATATTTATAATCCTGAATTACCATAGCTGTGTATGTAATAATCAGTTTAAATAGGACATTAATTATATAGGACGGGTTAATTGTTCCACCCATATATCAAAGTTTTGTATGTATAGCTTTCATTTTTCCTAAATACCCACTGTATTGATGAAGAAACAGTTCTGTTGGAGGCTAAGCAGCAGCTGAGAAAAAAAAAATTAATTTCTTACCAGAATGTGGAAAATTGAACTTAAGCAATGATTTACTCTAGAATATAAATAAATAAAGTATTTTACTCTTGAGACATGAGAATAATTGCAGCCTAAAAACAGAAACTAAAGCGAAAAGTAATGACTGTGAATCTAATAAACTGTGGTAGAATAACAATGGATTTGGCTCAAGTATATAAACTAATGGAAAATCAGAGTAAATTTTTCCACTGTGTCCTTAAGTGACATTTCTGGATTTGAAATTTCATACTGAGTCTGAGGTTTTTTTTTGCTTTTCTGGATACCCCACTTGTAAAGCACATAGGACATACCTTATCATTTTTATGTTCCCCATTTTTATGCAGATAAAAGTGTGCTGAATCAGCAACATAGACCTACCATAATTAGAAGGCACTATAGCAAATCAGTACCAAAAATGATGACCAGGGAGACTTTCGGGCTGTATCCGTATTGTAAAGAAAAGGATGCCAAGCACCGATTCATGGCCCAAAAGCCAAGTGATAGCTGTTGACTCACACCCAGAGCAATCACACCAAAAATAATTCTTTTTTTTAGACCACTGTTTATTTTAATTGCTCAGGTTTCTTAGTACTTCATCATATTATGTGGGTTGAAGAGTATTGGGAGGGGCAAGTTCTCCTGCTGTCTTAAGCTGTTTTACATATCTCACTTGGGTGCAATTGAGAGCACCTTAATTAAGCATCTAAAGTTTGATGGTCTGAACATACTCTGTAGAGAGTGGTTGGCATATGTTCATGTAATTGAAATGTGGTGGATATTTTAAGAGTCTGCAAAGACTACTGACACAGTTTACACAGATCAGTAGAGGTTTTTCCTGCTAGCATCAAAAAGCAACTTCATAATACTGTCTTTTCACTGCCTGCAGAAATTCATAACAGAGAAGACATTGAATGATGTGGAAAAGTTAGTAAATTCTTGATATTATTTCTCTGAAATCCGTTCCAGAATTAGGCAAAAATACAGACCAAAGGCTTCACTCTCCAAGCTTATGTGAAGTTCTAGTATACACTTTACTGATATCGTACATCAAAGAAATTATCACTCACTATAACTAGATATCATACAAGTAGAAACTCAAAATCACATCCATCAAATCCTTTTATTTTTTTTACATGCAGTTTGAAGTCATAAAAATATGTGAAAATCCTTTCAGCTTTTGAAACTTTAAAATAACTTTCAAAGTGTTTCTTACAAACCTAAGTCCTCATTATTCACACAAATTTATCCGCTTCTACAGAAGATGTATTCTGGAAATTGTGATTTAGTCCCTGTACACTAGTGGTGATTATGGCCTTAATTTAGGAAACCATCCATACTTGCAATAGCACTGAGTTATCATAAGTATCATTACAACTACAACCTGCTTAAATGCTGTTCAGAATAGAGATGGATTTAATTAGGTCTTTAAATACTTTCCTGAGTTGAAGCCTGAAAGACCTCATTGCTAATGCCAGATTATACTATTTATTTAAAATTAAATGTGAAAGCTAAGGTCTGTCTCAAGTGCTTATTGACTGCACTTGTGTGAGTGAGAATCATGTCCCAAAGTGGTAGCACCTGGTTCTGTTCAGCTATGTAGCATTGCCTTGGTGATATTTTTTGTGAAATAAAGCTATTAACACAGAGTACGGAAGAAGATAGTAGCTGAATGCACTATATGAATGGCATGTGGTAGAGTTAATTTGGTGGAAAAGCCCTTGATTCTTGGAATTTTGAGTGTTTGTTTTCTGTTTCATAATATTAGGTTTTGTACTTGATTTCCTGATTTGCCTTTTTGTAGGCATGGGAAGGGAATGCTAGTACTGAATCACTTGAAAGATATTGTTGAAGCCTGTGCTTTGAAGTGGTGCTAGAACATAGTGCTAGGGAAGTGGATCAATATTGTTAAGGGCTCTGTGCATCTAAATCGTGATAGTAGCATGTTCTTAACTAAAGAAGCAATGTTAATTATGTATGATGCTATTGATGGCCTAAAGGAAAACAATGATTTTCTGCATTTGTACAGTTACATGTACTAAACCTCTTTTTGATACGTTTGCTGTTTTAATATTTGCTGTCAAGGGAGACAACATCTAGCTCTTCCATTTTTCCCATATTTGTTATTCTCAATGCCAAAAATGAAACATGGAATTTACAGAAGTACATGAGTATGCATCAAAAAAAAGCTGAACTGGTTTCACTTGTATGGTTGAAACTTGATAAAATCTCTTTTTGACCCAAGACCAAAAGCTGACAAATAAAGCCCAAAAGGGATTTGCTTGAGAAGATGATTTGTTACTGTAAAGGGAGAATTAAAATGGAATCTGCATCTCTTCTGTAAGGATTATCCTTGTATTACACTGCTTGTCTGTTATGTCCCTCTCTCATGCCTTGTTTAAATTGAGGATAGAAGCCTATTACTCTTCATCAGCTGATAAGAGTTAATTCCTTAGCTTTGTAGGCAAAAGTCTGTTTTGGTCCTGTATCTTCATGTTGGATGGTATTATTGAGGCATTTCTGACAAATTTTTTGAAAATTAAAATGTGAAACATAAGTGATATATGAGGATAAGGACTTAAATATGTTTGTATTCCCTGAGCATAAGATCTATACTATGGAGCAATGTCGCAAGATTTTGCTGTTAAAGACACTCTCTTTTAGAAACAAAACAGTTTCTTGAGAAGGTAGTTGAAACTGAGAAATATGTATGGTTTTGGTGCATGTGATAAACATTTCTATAATTTCAATAGAAATATTGATCTTTTGGCCCGCCCTGATTCCTGTCTTGATCTCTTCTTTTTTTAAACATTCCATGTGCTACGGACAAAGTTCCCCATGCCACCTTGCTTTGTTTCCTTTCAGCCTCTCCTCAAAAGTAGAATATAAAAGTTCAAAAAGGAAAACAAAACAACAACAACAAAAAAAAAACACTGGGGAAGAGTCATGAGGCAAAAATGTATAATGTTGGCTTCTTAAGCTTACATTTAGATATTTTAAGTAGGTATTCTATTTTTTCAGGGAAAAATGAGCCCCATAAAGATTGTAAAGTAATCTTATGAAGGATCTGTTTAATTATGGCAATATCTGTTTTTAAAGCAATCATGAGTAAACTAACGTCTATGTTTTGTTTTGCCTTTTAGGCAGATACACAGATTGACAGAGAACATCAAAACTTCTATGAAGCATCTTTAGAATATGTTTTTAAAATTCAAGAAGTACAAGAGAAAAAGAAATTTGAATTTGTTGAACCTGTAAGTTTTATATTTTATTCGTACAAAATTTAGAATGCATTTATTTAAAGCTGGAAATTTAATACAAAATATCTATTTTTTGTCTCTTTTTTTAAATTGTGATTACAGTTCATTTGTGTATAGAGAGGCATTAAGGTCTAGGCTTGGGCATTTTCCGTGGTTATTAAAGGTTTATGTAAGAGTATCATATTTACTATGAAGTGAAATGTCAAATGACTTGGAGTGTGCCTAACATTTTAATGGGACAACATGTAATGTTTTGTCTGTGCAACACTTACTGGGTATTTCCTAATATCATGGTTTCATGGCTGAAATTTTGAGCTAGTTTTTGGATTCATATATTCCATATAGGCAGCATATATGTTTGTTTTTCCAACTTATACATGAAATAACGTGAAAAATCAGTTCTATAGGATGGGTGTATTTCCGTTTTGCTGGTGAAGTCATTTGTCTTTAGTTTACCGTGGATAAAAAAGAAACCATACCTTGACATGCCAAAAAGAGGAAGATGAAGTTATGCTCTAAAGTCCATGTTTAGATATGGGATTTCACGTCTGGGATTTCCTCCTGGACTGCACCACACCCCAGAGAGACCTGCCAGGTTGATCAGAACCAGAAGCTGCTTCAGTGCGATGTGCTAGCATATTTCTATGGCATATTAGTAGTATTAATACTGTTCATGTCATGGAGGACTAGCTTGCCATTTGCCTTATTTATTAGCACCTGTAGGCCTTGACAGAGAACTTCTAGTGTCGTCTGTCCCTTCCTGTTAAGCATTCTGAGCAGAGCAGAACATCATTTGTGAAAAAGGAACATGACAAGCATAACTTTTTCTGTCTCCACACCATCTTCTAGCTCCCCTGTAACTAACCGAAGCTGCACTCTTGACTGAAACAGGTTGAATTACATCTCTAACACCCAGTGTCACCAAGTAGAGCTTCTCAGATGCATTCCTCCTATGAGATGAGAATGTATTGTATAGTGAATGTTTGACATTGATGCAAACTAATGAACCTGAATTCAGCAAGCAGTACTTACAGAAATCCTATCTTTATGGCATGCAGCTGCCAAATCTTAGAGACTAAAACTTTGCTTAGATTCCTAAATAAGAACATTTTTCTACCTGTCACAGATTAATCCAGAGTGTGTCTCTCTGTCTCCTTCTGTAAAACTCTCACATCCTGGAAAAATCTAGCAAACTTGACCTAGCTCTGACCCTTGTATAGGAGACTTTATGCTCCTTTAAAGTAGTAGAAACTTGCTGTATTGAGAAGGCATGGCACATCAGGAAATATTGTTGTGCAATTCTGTGTAGTTAAAATAGGGCATCTTTCATCCTATGTGCTAGACAGAGAGGAAGAAATAAATTTAATTCTGTATATTATAGCTGGAGATACAGAGTTTTATTCTTTTGACCAAGAGCTGTCCTCACAATATGTCAGCCACCACAGCAGCAGCTATCAGTTACCAAAATGAAAGAGAGATTTATTAGTGCATCAGTGCTGATACTGAGCAGACAAGCAGGGGAGGTTGCCGGTAGACTCTGTGTTGTGGACCTGGGTATTTTTGTCACCAGGTGTATGCATCCAGTAGGTGAAATTTACTTGGGGTAGATCAGTTGCCATCCTGTGTTTGATCAGTAGGCTGTTTGGCCCAGTGTGCTGTTTGTTACACACAGGCCATTACTTGATGTTCCAGAGCAAGGTACAGGAAAAACTATGGTGACTGGGTACTGATAGCCCTTGTGGGAAGTGTCTTCTGGCTCTAGTGTATATTGTTTATAATCAAACTGAATGTAAATAGAGCTTAAGTTTTAGCATCAGTTATAAAACTTTGAATCTCCAAAATTCCTACTTTTTTTGTTTCTAGTCTGTTTCGTACAAGGTTTTGGAATTTAAAAAAAAAAAAAACATTTACAGAAACCCACAAGGCAAAGTATGCCAAGTGAAATATAGTGCACATCAGCAATACCATGGGATGAAGGAAAAAAAAAAATCAGTCTTCAATATAGACTTTGTAAAAATGCCTGGTGATTTATGAATTATGAGCATGTGCACCTAGATGCAAGTAGATAAGGACAGAGCCTAACACTTTAAAATCTGCTATCGAAGGAATTACCATATTACTCATTTTCCTCTGTGTGCTCTAAAGATGTTCAGATGCTAGAAAAAGCCTGGTTGTGTGCATATACAGACATTCCTCCTCATGAGCTCTGCTGGTTGTGGGGCATTCTGGTGCAGGTGCTGCTTAGGTCTGATTTGTCAGCTCAGTGTTGTGTCCCAGTACAATTCTCAGTCTGACATACTACTAGTAGACTTTTGGAAGGGGGTCTTAACAACATCAAAGAAATGCCATTAGTATGGTGAAAGAGGGAATTGTCATGCCTATGTGGAAGAGGGGCAAGTTCATGACATGAGAATAGAATTTAAAATTATCTGCTGGAGCTCCTTCCAGCATCTTCAGTTTGTCCATGCCCAAAGATAAGGATTCCCTGGGAAATAGACTGGGATAGGTCACCCAGCGAAAACTGCCAGGTGGGTTATGCACAGGACAGTAGAAGTTGGTGAGAGTAGAGAATGTTTCTTCCTGGAGGGCAGTAGGGAAGGACTGGGAGGCACGAGATGTTAATGATTCGTACTCTGCATAGAGGATAGTGGCATTTAGTGTAGGCTTCTGCAGCTGGTCCTCAGGCCCTGGATTTCTCTGCTCTTCTGTGCGTCTTGTCTCATGATGTTCATGAGGGTATGAGTAATGGGTGGCTGCCTCTTTGTGATCCTCCTAGATTTTTTTTTTTTCTTCAAGGAAAAGAATAAGCTTTTCACACAGATCATGAATTTAAACTTTTGCTTTCTCAAAGACAAATTATTGTTAAAATTTACCTTGCAGTTAAAAAACAAAAGAAGTGACAATAATCTCTGCTCCCGGCCTTGCCCGTGTGGGCCCAGAGAAGGTCATCAAAAATAGTACAGCTTTCTGAGGATGTTGTGCTTAAGAGGGAAATACAACCTCCTGCCCTGAGCTCTGCTCTGTCCCTCAGTGATGCCAGGGCCTTCCTGGCCTGCAGGAATCAGGGCACAGAGTTCATACGCAGTGAGCTGAAATGTGAGGGGTGGTCCGTTAACCGCCACAAAAGCCCAAGAGTGTTTATTTAAAGGGGAAAAAAAAAATGTCAGTAATTGCATGCAGTACATGCGACTTCACTTTTTAGTCCAAAGAGACTGTGGATGTTAAACTCGATTTCTCCTTTCTTGGATTTTCTACATTATTAACTACATTCACTTCAATCTGATGGAGAAGTACCTTCTGGTGCTATTTACTTATAAATAAAATGAAACTGAGGAGACAGGGACTTTTGGCTGATGTGCTGCAGGCCAAAGGTTAAATTCCTCTCCTATCCGAAACCTAAGCACAGTCTCCTTCCTGTGAGAATGAAATGACCAGGCAGTCTTGAGGTCACCAGCTCTACATAAAAATAAATAAAGTCTCAAGAAGTAGCTGGATTTTGTTTCAGGTTCTGTGTTGAAATCCTCACAGCCCTTGGACAGTGAGTAGCATTGTGTTACTGAGCTCAGTCCTCAGTTTTTGTTGACGTGACCGATTAGGTACTCAGAACGAGGTAACTGCAAGGTATGTGCAGCTTGTCAAACTGATGATACAAACATTACATGTGATGTTTGGTGAAATCAGTCAGCTCTTAACATGTGAAGACCACCTTGAAATACACTGGAGAGGGAAAAAAAAAAAGGCTGTTTTTCTTTTCCATCCTTTAAAATAAATCCCTTTAAAATTATGAGCCTAGACTTAGCAGCAGTGCCTCTTGTAACATCAGCAGCAAAAAAACCCCACTGTGAGCACAAGCCTGGGGTGGAAGTCCTTGGCTTTTAGATCTCCTCCATGTAATGCTATGGCTATGCCTGTGATGATGGAAGCAATTAGGAAAATACCACACAGCACAGGCCCTAGGTGCTTTCTGTCCCTCTGTTCTTCCACCACTAGAGGAACATAAGTAGCAGCAAATACCATCCTCACTCAGTATCAGTTGTTTCAACAGAACTTGAATAAATTAGAGTAGGACTTGCATAAAACAAACATGTTTTTACTTTTCTTTTATTATTCCTCTTTTTCAAAGTGCTCAGAGAGTATTTGACCAGGCGATTCTCAATGCACACCCTCTGCAATGCACAACTGCCAGAATAGCTGAACAGGACTTTCACCAAAATACATTCTGATTTTTCTGTGGTGGTGTTGTTTTTGGTTTTTGCTCTGGTTGTGTTGTTTTTTTTTTCTTTTTCTTTCTAATAAATTCATCTTTGCTGCCATCTAGTGCTAAATCTTTTCCTTCCCAGTATTTTCCCATGCACTCAGTAAAAGCTGTTTGTAGAATGGAAGCTGGTTTTCTTTCAGTATTCAAGCTGAAATTTAAACAGTTTGTAGTTATGTTCTTTAGAAATGCATTTTAAATTGATCTTTAAAATTCAGATATCAGCTGACATACTGCATCTTTCTACCACTAGCTCTTTTACTGAAATTTTAGTGTGCCTTAACAGCCTGCTCTGGCTGCAGTTTTGGTGGGTGCTCACAGTACTCCTGCAGGTCTTCTGGTAAAAGGGATGGGTTTAGCACTGAACTCATAATTACACATTAACTTAATCCCCTTCATTTTTTACTGAAACAAGATTGAGTAAGCACAGGAATAGTTATGCAGCTGTATCTGAAGGGGCTGTGGTTGGGTAGGTGATGAGTAACTGGATTTGTACTATGAGTGGGGGCTTTGCACAGCTGGAGCCAGAGCAGACTCTTAGTTACAATTTACTTATTTGTTTTAGACTTTATTCATAAAAAATGAAAATTGTTTTTCTTTTTAAAGAGTTAGAATTACATTATAAACCTTAAAATTATAGAACTTTTTACAGCAGTTTACATAATTGGAGCTTTTTAAGATAGATTGTCATATTTGGACCTTCCTCAGAACTACTCGAATAACCAGTAAGGGACTTTCAGGACCAGTCATTAGCTGAGATAATGCTTTCAGCTGGGCAGATGGTCATTTAAATTTGAGATGATTTATCCAAGATGTGGAGCGCTCTGCTGGGTTGCCTGTGTTGTTTGTTTGGTAGTGGGATGTAGTTCAGGAGCTCACACCCATTGTAGAGGACCCTTGGCTTTTATGTCCAAGGATTTTCTCAGTTCTTCAGGCTCTGTGATGCCATAGTTTTATCTCATCCTACAGTATCAGTAAAAACCAAGGGGGAAGTCCTTCACCCAGCCATGCCTTCACACATATTTATGCAGTACTGATGGTCTGTAAACCTCAAGCTGTTTTAACTTTCTAATGCAGCAGAAGAACTGGCTTTCTGAGTCCGAGATATGCTCACTGAAGGACTCAGTGACCAGGGCTGGCAGAAGGATGTGAGGGGTGCATGATGAAGCTGAATGGGGAAAGAGAGAAGGAACTGGGATGTGAGAGTAAGATTTTGGTCCAGCAGAAGCAAGTCATCATTTTAGCTCCTCTGTCCAGTGACCTGCGTCATTTCTCATCCGTCAAGCTGCTGCACTTTCTACGTTAAAAGGTGTGAAATGTCTTGCTGTGCTGGGGAACTGATGAGGCTATAAAATTACAAAACATTATTTTAGCTATTCCATCAAAATACAAATGTTTCATTAGTGTTAATCTCAGTGTGTGAACAATGCAGAGGGCTGCTGAACAAAGGGCATGGAGTGATGTGAAAGGAGGGGATCACAAAATCAATGATGTGATATCAACAACCTTGAGAGGGGTCACCTCCAGCACTTGTAGGTATTTCCTTGCTAACCTGCAAGGAGCATTATGGAGAAATCCACCAAACATCTTCTGGGAACACAACATGCCAGGGTAATTCTCTTAAGTGCCTGTACAGTAGCACAGTGTGGGGAATAACAGTAAGTTAGAGAGCTCTATGTACTTGCAGGGCTATGATCTTACTGGCATTATGGCGATGTGGTGGGATGGCTCCCATGGTTGGAGTGTTGGAATGGAAGGATACGGGCTCTTTAGGAAGGACAGGCTGGGGAGACAAGGAGTGGGCATCTCCCTCTATGTCAGTGAGCAGCTGGAGTGCCTGCAGCTCTGCTTGGGGATGGATGAGGAGCTGACAGAGAGCCGATGGTAAGGATTAAAGAGAAGACAGGGCTAGGTGGCATTATAGTGGGAGTCTGCTACAGGCCACCTGACCAGGAAGAACAAGCAAGTGAGGCCCCCTGCAGACGTACAGGAGCAGACTCACATTCACAAGCTCTGGTCCTCATGGAGGACTTCAACCATGCTGACATCTCCTGGAGGGACTTTTTCCACGTGACAAGGGAAGCCAATGAAGAGAGGTGCTATACTGGACCTCATTCTTACTATCAAGAATGCGCTGGTGGGGAATGTGGAGATCAAAGACAACCTTGGCTACAGTGACTGTGAAATGCTGGAATTCCAGATCCTTTGGGTAGCAAAGAGGGCACACAGCAAGCTCATCCTGGACTTCAGGAGACCAGGTGTCCTGGTTCCAGTTAGGACAGAGTTAAGTAGCTCATAGTAGCTGGTAGGGTGCTATGTTTTGGATTAGGATGAGAAGAGCGCTGATAACATGCTGATGTTTTAATTGTTGCAGAGCAGTGTTTACACCAGGCCAAGGACTTTTCGGCTTCTTGCTCTGTCCTGCCAGCGAGCAGGCTGGGGGTGCAGCAGGAGCTGGGAGGGGACAGACCCAGGACAGCTGACCCAAACTGGCCAAAGGGGTATTCCATACCATCTGACGTCATGCTAAACAATATATAGGGGTGGCTGGCCGGGGTGGGGGGGGCCGGCTGCTCGGGGATAGGCTGGGCATCGGTCAGCGGGTGGTGAGCAATTGCATTGTGCATCACTTGTTTTCTTACACATTATTATTGTTAATACTATTACCATTATCACTATTATTATTATTATTGTTATTATTATTTTCCTGTCTTAATAAACTGTCTTTATCTCAACTCACAGGCTTCACTTTCCCGTTTCTCTCCCCCATCCCAGAGAGGGAGGGGGGAGGGTGAGCGAACGGCTGTGTGGTGTTTAGCTGCCAGCCGGGTTAAACCACAACACCAGGCTCTGTCCTTTTCAAGGATCTGCTTGGTAGAGTACCGTGGGATAAAGCCCTGGAGGGAAGAGGGATCCAAGAAAGCTGGTTAATATTCAAGGATCACCTTCTCTGAGGTCAGGAGCAATGCATCCTGATGAGGAGGAAGTCAGGCAAAAATGCCAGGAGGTCTGCGTGGATGAAAATTTGGTCTGGCCAAGCTCAAACACAAGAAGAAAGTCTGCAGAGGGTGGAAGCCAGGACAGGTAACCTGAGAGGTTGTCCAAGCAGCCAGGGATGTAGTTAGGAAAGCTGAAGCCCAGATAGAATTGAGTCTGGACAAAGACATCAAGGGCAACAAGAAGGGCTTCTACAAGTACCTCAGTGACAAAAGGAAGACTGGGGGAAATGTGGGCCCTCTACTGAAGAAAACAGGAAACCTGGTTACCTGGGACAGTGAAAGGGCCAAGGTACTGAATGCCTTCTTTGCTTCAGTCTTTACCAGCAAGACTGGCCTTCAGGAATCCCAGGTTACAGAAGCCAGGCTGAATGGCTGGAGCAAACAAGATGCATCTTTGGTGGAAGAGGATCAGGCGAGGGAACACTTGAGCAAACTGGACATTCACAAGTCCATGGGCCCTGATAGGATGCACCTACGAGTGCTGAGGGAGCTGCCAGATGTGATTGTGAGGACGCTTTCTATAATCTTTGCTCAGTCATGGCAAGTAGGAGAAGTGACCAAAAGAATGGAGGAAAGCAAATGTCACTCCTATCTTCATGGAATCATAGATAATCATAGAATCATTAGGGTTGAAAAAGACTTCCAAGATCATCTGGTCCAACCATCATGGATATTGTCTTCCTGGACTTCAGTAAGGCCTTTGACAATGTCCCGCTTGGTAGACACCAAATTGAGTTAGCAATGTGCCCTTTCTGCTAAGGCTAATAGCATTTTTGGCTGCATTAGGCAAAGTATCACCAGCAGGTTAAGAGAGGTGATCCTCCCCCTCAGCAGTGCCTAGTTCCAGGACATGAGGTAATGAGCACAAACTAGAACACAGGAGGTTCCTTCTGAACATCAGGAAGCACTTCTTTACTGTGCAGGTGACGGAGCACTGGCACAGGTTGCCCAGAGAGGCTGTAGAGTCTCCCTGGAGATCTTCAAATTCTGCCTGGACATGGTCCTGGGCAATCAGCTCCGGGTGTCCCTGCTTGAGCAGGGGGTGGGACCAGATGGCCTCCAGAGGTCCCTTCCTACCTTAACCCTCCTGTGATTCTGTGAATAGAAAAGAGGGAGGTAGAACAACTTAATTAAGTTTCTGCAAGTAAGGATGAGTGAAAATTTAAAGAAAATACAAACTCTGTGAAAGCCGCATTTTTTTAAGCTTTTTCATTTACAATAATTTATGGCACTGGTAACTCAAAGAAAAGTGCGTTAAATATGAATGATGGAATTTTTGTTGCCTGAGTCTAGGCTACTTCAGTAGTTGATGGAGAGAGGTAAATGTGTCCGTTGGATCTTTCATCCTATCCTGAGAAAGAAGTCTGAGAAAGGAATCAGTATTATGCTTTAGAATACCTGTGGTTTTTTTACTGGTTTAGGAGACAGCCTAGACTATCTGTTACTTAGCTGAGATGATTAGCTTTGCAATGGCTGTAATATAACCAGATAAATCTGTCCTGTTTATTAAAGCTTTTGTTACTGTACATCAAAGTTAATAGCTCATTTTTGTTGTTTGTTTTTTTTCTTTACTTGGGTGTATGTAAGCTAAATTTATATACAAAGGGAAACATTCCATAATAAAAAATTAAATGGTTGTTATTTAATAGTAGGTAAGACAACTTTATGCAAAGTATATATATATTTTTTAATTTAGAACAGAATGAGTTAGAATTATTAACTTACAATTCTATAAACTTAATTTTAAGTTTTAAAAGTTTAAGACTTTTAAAACTTAATAGATGGTAGGAAAGCATTAACTCAACCACTAAAATAAGCCTTCTGAAAATCTAGTTGCACTTTTTACTACTTAAGCATTATTTCAGAACAAACTTCAAAAAGAATTTTCAGCTGGGTAGTACAGACTTCAGCTGTTCTGTTGGAGTCAGTTGCAGACATACCAGATAGAATTCACATTTTGGTCAGAGCAGGAAGAAATAGTCTGGACTTCTTGTGTTGTATTAAGCTGTCCAAAACTTATCTTCAAGAGTCTCATTTGTGAAAAATAGGTCATAGCCCATTCAATTACTATGAAGAAAATGAAAAAATATTTCTAAGAGTAATAGAAGAAAAAAACCTTGAACTCTGAAACTATGAGCTTGGAAAATTCATACTGTCAGCTGAAATATTGGACAAAATGACTGGGATCGTGAATTAAATTGTTATAAAAATGACAACTTCATGATGCAAAAGCCTTTTTAAAACCTCTCTTTCTTAAGGTCTGACCAGTTTTCTTGCTCAGCAAACCATTGCTATTGCAAGTAATGAAAGCTCAGAGTGTTCCAGGAGCTAAAACATGGGAAGTTTTTGCTGAAGGTTTGCCATCTTTTGCTCCAGAAAACAATTGAAAATCAGCTGTCCTAAGTTTTTGCTTTCTAATTTAAACTAATTTTTCACTATCATTGGTAATGCCTATACCTTATTTGTAAGTTAGTGTATGTCCTGTTATCATTGTGTTATTTAGCATTAAGAGCATGTTAAAAATCTGTAATACTATTCAATTTTACCTTTTCAGCTCTTGGCTTTTCTTCAAGGATTATTTACATTTTACCACGAAGGATATGAACTGGCTCAGGAGTTTGCACCATACAAGCAGCAGCTGCAGTTCAATTTGCAGAATGTAAGGATAATTTGTATTTACGTCATTTTGTTTGCTAAATTAATTTCAGGATACTAAAGTAGCCTCATATAGCACTTTTTTTTTGGAACTGTAAATATTACAATGTTTTAATGAGCTGAAATCAAATTAATATATGATATAATTGATTTATATATGATATAATTGATTTTTGCTAAGGTTAATGTAGTGAAGTTAATGTAGTGAAGATGCTGGTCAACTCTGGAAAATTTAATCTTCATGTAGTTAATTTGTGATTTGCAGGTCAAAATTTTGGGAGTGAAAACTAGAAAAGCAGAACAGCAGTCAAGTTTTGATTGGAAAAAAAAAAAAAAGAGTAGTTCAGATAGGCTTAAATGTGTGTGTTTTTTTGAGAGTGGGGCCTGTCTTTTGGAGTAAGTGTATATCCCAGAAATGCTTCAGCTGGTACAGAATGATGCTGTTTGTTTCTTGAAGATCGCGGATTGCCACGAAAAACTTGTCCTACTGTCCAGTAGCTTCCCACTGTACATAAAGGAAGCCCACTGTGCTCTGGATTTACATTGTTTGCATTGGAGGATTGGTGAGGCCTTCCTCTATGGCGAGCAGCTCTCGTGAGCGTAAAGTTCCACTGGAAGAAAGAATCTGCTCCATAGTGCTCACAACTGAGCTGGTGAATCTTTTACTGGAGATTGGTCTGAATTTGGGAGTAAGATTAATCATGCCCAAAATTTCTGTAGCTTTCAGAATTAACAACAAAAAAAAAAGTCGTATACTTTTTCACTCACCATAACCACTTTATTTGGCTATGTACATTTTTCATGAAAAGTAACTTGAAAGTAAAGGTGAAATGAAAAAAAGTCAATGACTCCAAATGCTATTTTTTGGGAGTGGCTCCATTTCTTTTCCATTTCAGTCTTTCAGGAAAACATACCTAACAATTCTGTGTAGCTCCTCTGGAGTCAGAGAAGCTACAACAGTTGAGAACATCTGACATCAGCTTCTGTGGATAGCACCTTGGCTTTTGTGCTTAGAAAGTAGGAAACAGGTCTGGGAGTGCATGCACACTTCAATGCGTCCAGATCATCTGCTGGCCCCTGTGGGTTACTGGAAAATAAAACAATGACATTTTCCCTCTAGCATCTTGCTATTGCAGAGGTATGTTTGCTTAGCATTGGAAGACAGCACTGCCTTAGCGCTATTAATGTAAATCTGTATTCTCAGTAGTAATGCACTATTCCAGGTTTCGCTGCAGTCCTCTGTAGTCCTTTCCCTTTTACCGCTGTTGTTGGCATGTAGGTGTAGATCCCATTTAAACTGCTTCGTGAGGAAATCAGACAAAACCTCCTAGTTGATTGACCTTTTCCTCTGGGATCAAAATGCAAATGTTCTCTGACTGTAAAGCCTCTCAGCCTCTTCTCCTTTCAAATTAATTTATGTATTTGCTACATTTCTTTCACTGCTGAGACTTAGATAAAGGCACAAGGGGTCAGTGTTGTTGCACAGCTCAGTTTCAGTGAAAAATGTGCTTCAGTTCAGAGACTGATTTAGTTTAATGTGACAAGGCCTGATAGGAGCATGAGTCCACAGCACAGACCAAAACTGGCATTGTAAGTCTGTGTGTTAGTATGTTCTATGCACATATCAGTAGAAACCAAATTATTAAAGGATTTTTTTCAATTTCAATGTTAATTAAGAAATAGGTAAACAGATTATTTTGTTAAATAGTATTTAAGTACAACTTGAATATGTAAATAGGTTGCAGAGGTAGTGGGAAATGTAAAGTTGAGCAGTAGGAGCAACCTATTATAATATTTTTAAAATATATTTATAAATATATATATTATATATTTATTATATATAAATATATAATAATATAAAATATATTTATACATCAGATAAACATATATATATATACACACACACATAAATAGTGACCTACAGTATATTGCTTACCACTATTACACAGAAGTTTGGATTATGGCTCCAGATCTAGGTCCACATCTGCTTTTTGTCAGCTGGGCTATCTATTGACTTGTCGCTCAGAGCATCACCCAACCTCATAATGATGAGCACTATTTTTTGGAGGGAGAGACAAAAACACTGAGGACAGTGTTCAGGGACAATTGTGTTCAGGCTGGCTATTGTAGCTCTCCGAGTTACCCCTCTCCATTGCATTGGGTGTTATAGTCTTGTAGTCTTGCAGAATTGTTGAATTCTGCTTGTGTTCTTAAAATTTTACAGGTTAGAGTAGCAGCAGTAAAAACAGTAGGAGGAGCAGAGGAGTGGCAGACCCTGCCCAGCTATTAATAGGTCCACTGTGTCTTCGTACAACCTGGTGTCATCTTCACTGTGACATCTGTGACACAATGTCCCACAAAATGAGGGGAAGTATTCACCAGTATATAAAGTCCAGACAATATCTTCCTGATTAGCTGGGATTAGATTCCATAAGACAACTTTGCAAAATGATTTTGCAAAAGCATCACAAAGATATTTATTCTGTTGCCTGTAGTAACAAAGTGCTCAACATCTCGTATATCAGTAGCAATCTATCGAATCTCTGGCACCTCATAATAATTCTCCTCTGCTACACCCTGTTAGGTATGTAGAGAAAAACCCTGGCCCCAGTGAATTCAACAGAAAAAAATGTTAATTTGCATGCATGTGCACATTAGTAAATATGAATTACCCACCTTTGTACTTGCTCAGCCAGCTGCCTGGTTACACACACAATATTTAGGGCAGACACAGCTTTTCCATGCTTGTGGCACACTTGTGCCACTTGTGACTTGTTTTTTACCTAACATAATTTTGTAAACCACATAACTGTGGTTTACACAGTTCTGTCAAACATTGTTAATGACAGTGTTCTGACTACCCTGAGTGTCAGCAGCCGTGGTATTACTGAAGGTATGGATACACAGTCTTCTGAAGCGTACTGCTTCCAATTGTGAGACTGCAAATGTCTAGAGGCATTAGCCTTGCATTAAGACAAACCAGTACTTTGCTCTGAACTGTACTTTCAGTGGTTCAGTGAAGCTTGGGGTTATGCTATCAGCACCTTCTAGTTTAGCCTGCCGTCTGTCTGTGTATCCTCGACTACACACAGAAAAAGAATGCATCTCTCTGCAAAATACTGTGTAAGTAAACATGAAGATACGAAATGGCATCCTTTCTGTGGTTAGCTACCTGCAGACTTGTGTGCTTAAATTGAGTTCTTCATTGCTGTGTTTTTCCCAGGCTTCTAGAGCAATGAATAATATTATTCTTGCACCCATTTTCCTTTCATGTCTACTGTAAACACTTCTGTTGTTCTCCATTTGAAGCAATCTCACTCCTTGTCATTATGAGTTCTTCGTTTAATCATTGTTTTTGTACTTGCATGAGATCATGTGGATTGATTTTTTTGTTTGTTTGTTTTTGGGGTGTTAGACCCGGAATAACTTTGAAAGCACGAGGCAGGAAGTGGAGAGACTCATGCAAAGAATGAAGTCCGCCAACCAGGATTACAGACCACCAAGTCAATGGACAATGGAGGGCTACCTCTATGTGCAGGAAAAACGTGAGTAAAGCAGATATACCATTTAATTTGACTTGAAAGGCGCAGCAATGCTGAGAAAGGCACAAGAAGGACGAGAAAATGATTTAGTTAGGATAAAGCAACAGCTCTGTGTTTGAATGTCTGCAGACCTCTCCTATTGTTGCTTCCCAAAAGAAAGGTTCAAAGAAAAAGAAGCGTTTGACACAAAAAGCACTCGGAGTAGCTAAGGCTGCTGACCCACCTGTAAGCATCTCATCTCCTGCTTCCTGGGTCCTTGTGGGTAGGTCTCTGCTTAGGTATGTCCCTTTGTGGGTAGGTCACCCCAAGTAACTGACTGGCAGCAAATTTGTCAAAGTCCCCTTGCACACAGCTCTCTGGCTGGCTGCCTTTCTCCTTACTGCAGAACTGCAAGCACTCAGGTCTCTGCTGTAGCTCCACCCTGCCAAACCCTTCTGTCTCTTCAGCTTTCTGTGCCTGAACAAGCTCTATAGTTCACCTGGCAGGAACAACCTCCACATTTTACCTGTCATCTATGCTGACCCAGCCACCGTAAGAGTAAATGACATGCACATAATAGAAAACAAAGGTGTGAGAAGAAAATATATCCAAATACAGTCTGCCACAGCTTCAAAATAGTTGCAAATCTGCACCTAATCATCATTCATGTCATCAGAAGTATCTGTCGCCACTGTTTTACACTCTAAATCATATAGAAGACCAAGCCAAATTAGCTGCATTAGGCAAGGATTATTCAAAATTCTTAGTAAAATGTTTTTCAGTGTGTGGGTTAACCAGATTTATTTATTCGTTTCTTTGATGTGAAATCTGCCAGATGCTAGAAAAGTATGTAACAATGTTTTGAGATAATGTGTATATGCTCTTGCAAGTTTGATGTTTGTTCAAAAGTGATCAAATACTACTTTGTACTTGATTTCTCAATCTAAAAATAAATAGAAGGCATCTGAATGTAGAATTCCCTTGTGGGACTTGGCTCCACTTAACCTCAGTTTTGAGAGTATCTTCTTCTCCTTCACTGCTCCTCCTTCACTGCTCCTCCTTTAGACAATAACTCAAGAGACTGCATGGAATTATAGTTAATTGATTTTCCAGATGACATCATGAAATTACTCTTTATTCCATATGTGAGCTAAAATAAAGAAGCTCAGTGCTTATCATAGTTAACCTCAGCCACTTTTACCCTCAGTAGCACTGAAAGCATGAAGAAGACCCTTTATGTTTTAATTGAGTAATAATGATAAATGAAACCTGTGTTAAGTGGAAATTACATTGAGCCTTGTTAATGGGAGAGGGACAAAAGGAGTGAAGCACTGGGCACATGCTGTGCTTCATTAAATAGTGAGAGGCCAACTTGACATCCTCCTACTGAAAAGATATTTGTTCATTAGTGTACTCTGGAGTAAGGGTAACAGGATCTGTAATCCGTGTGTCAGAGGGGAAGGTACTAACTGTGTATTTCCTTGTCATGCGGGTTGACTTTCCTGCAAACAGCATCCCATAGGCTCTTGCCAAATTATGGACAACAGGCTTAAATGTTCACTATTCTTGAAAGTAAATTCTGTGTATTTTTATTACTGGTATTTGTGGTGGTAAATATGTATTTTGAAAAAGTGGCAGTAGGCTATAAATTACTTCTTTCAGATGGACAGTCATGAGTAACAGAATTAAAGTTAAAACCTAGGTGTCTGGCTACAATTTTTTAATAAAAAAAAAAAAAACAGATGACTTCTAAACTCATTTACAACTTCTTTGAGATGGCTTATCCTTCTAAAAGAGCTAAATAAATGGAACTGTACTCTGACACTGAGACCAGCTTGCACTAGATATCCCATGTTCCTTGTTAAATTTCCGACTGCCAAAATTTGGGGATAAATGTCTAAGTTACCTGTGTCCATGTGTTACCTACTAAGCATGAGTGCTCCCAGTACAATTTAATGTACCAGTGCAGATATAGCCATGATGTTCTGGCCCAAGGAGCTGCAGTCACACTGCAAAAAAACTTGAATTATCCCATCTCCTGCAGCGCAACACTCCTTTAGATGTGTCTGTGAGATTCAGGGATCTTATCCTAATCTTTGGCTGTGCTAAGAAATGGAGGGAATTCTGGAAATGGCAGGATTTACTTTGTCCTCACAGCAAAGAACTGTAGGTAGTACAGGCATTATAAGTGCCTGTACCTAATCTGAGTTAGTAGCCAAAGTTGTGCTTAAGTTCAAGGGGGCTTTCTGTTTAGACTCACTAGAGGTTCATAGCAATGCCTGAGCAAAGGCATCAGAAATCAGATTTTGCAGTCAGATTAAGTACTGTGGTGTGACCTCTCCAGGATAAAGGATGCTCCACTTATCTGGGGATTGTTGTAGATTTCATGTATGGCTAGCTAAATCAAAGACTAGTGAATTCCGAAGTACATTATCTAATGGTATTGTGAGCATAGGTAATTGTCAGTTTGTGGACTGTTTTGACTTTTGACTATTTATTCCTCTCCATGTGCCAAGATAAATGTGTTTTCATCTTTTGAAAGTATGGCCCTGTAATCCTCGTCTCTGACCACGGCGAATTCTCTTAGGGATCAGCCTTCTTTTCAGACTCAGTGCCACTGTTATACCCACCTCTTCCCTGGCAGGACACCATTCCAAGGGATAAAAGGCCAGTGTTTCTTGCTGAAGGTGCCACCTTCAGCATTTTACCCCTTGTCTCTAAATCACTATTATTTTAGAGTCCACTGTTCCTTTTCTTGTCCATTCTTGTAATAGAATCATCCTCCAGTGTTCAACTACATAAATTAACTCTATGTCTGAGCCATTGTCATTTTATCCAATGTCCTAAAGATAACAGGTATCAGAATAAAGATCCTATGATGTTACCAAAAGCATTCGTTACCTTCAACGAGAGCTCTGAAAGTAAAGGAAAATATGTTCTGTTTTCATGAGTTTGTCCAATTTTCTGAGACTGCTACTAGATTTAAGTTTTCCTTCAAAGAAAGAATGTAATACTGAATCCTAGTGCTTTACTTCTGTTGATAAAAATCTTTAGCTGTATTTCCTAAGCAGAATAATCCTCAAGATCTGCTTCTATCTGTCTATCCTATCAAAATGCTGTTACCTATCTAGTTGCTAAAGAAAATCAGTCTGCTGGAACATGAAGCAGAGATTGATGAAAATTAGACCTGAACATGTTCAAATTCAAAAATCTGTTTTTTTTTTATTGTATTTATTATTTTGTATGCTACATATGGATCCTGTTATATTTCATCTATGTACTGTGTTTAACTCCAAACAAAATAGTGATAAAATACCTAAATAATTATTTCTAATACTATCTCTCTTTAATTTAGGGCCACTTGGATTTACATGGGTAAAACATTACTGCACTTATGATAAAGGAACAAAAACATTTACAATGAGCATAGCTGAAACAAAATCTGGTGGAAAAGTGGTGAGTCTTTAGCACATACATATATGTACCATACTTTACATTAAGCATTCAGGAAGTGTTAAAAGAAAAAGATTTGGTGGAAAGAGTTTAAAGCTGTTTTCATACATGATGCAGTGTATGTTTTATATACATACACAACATATTTAAATAATAATATTTCTTATATAATATATGGACCATATGTTAAATAACTCCTCTAATATAGTAGTTCCAAAAAGCAATCACATTTACACAGTAGTAGAATGGATGAGGTTTGAAAAAGAGCTCTAGAGGTTGTTTATTCTGGTCTCCATGCTAAACAAGATATCTGAATATTTCCATGATACTTAGAACAATATCCATTGTTCTTCCCTCATTCACTGAGCTATCTTTCACATTGTAGTTGGCTGTCAGGTTGGTCCTGCATGATCCTTCCCTTCATAAATTCCTGCTGACTACTCCCAGACTCCTTCTTGTTCTTAATATGTTTGGAAATGGCTTCTGGTACAGATGTTGCACCCATCTGTAGTTCCCCAGGTCGTCCTCCTTGCCATTCTTGAAGATAGGAGTGACATTTGCTTTCTGACACCCCTCAGAACCACCCCCCTGTCAATTACCACAGCCTTTCAAACATTATCAAGAGTAGCTTCACCATGACAGCAGCCAGAACTAGGAGTTAGACAACTTTATATTTTCATCTACATGTGACAGAAGTATATGACACTTGTTTTAACATACAGCATTCAATCATATATGCAAATGTGAAGTTTTGAAGTTAAGGAGCTCTCTGAAGTATAACATTACTTAAATAACAAATAATATAAAAATACAAAAAAAATGACAGAAAGCAATTAAGTGTAGTCTTTGTATACAGAAAAAATACTGTAAACGTTCATAAATATTTTTAAGCCCCAACATACTGCCTGTACTAATTTTGTTTTGTTTTGTTTTATAGAACGGCCTTGTCACAAGCTCACCAGAAATATTCAAGCTAAAATCTTGCATCAGGAGAAAGACGGATTCAATTGACAAACGGTTCTGTTTTGATATTGAAGTATTTGAGAGGTGTGAATTCTTTTCATTATGTTAACAAAGTAAATATAAATAAAAAATAAAAGCACTCACAACCAATATATAGTAATTACACTTGTAACAGGGACATATATTTTTCAATATGCTTGCATCCAGACAAACCTGGCTTTCAAGACCTACTACTTATTTGTTCAAACCTGTTCAATGTATTTATTGTCAAAGTTTCATATGGATTTCTTTTGTGTCTATCTATATTTCAAGTTACATATGCATCTTCACATTCCACATAAGTAATGCGCTGAGGCTGGTAGATCTTGTGGTGGTAGGGGGCTGTTACATCAGCATGTCCTGATCTCCTCATTTACTGGAGATATAATAGAAGAAATTAAATTGTTAATAGAAAATTATTTTTAGTAAATGTTGATAGAATCATGTATAGATATATATATGTCACATCTGTATTTTGCAGTAATATTAGTCTCTTGTGATCATGCTAGAGCTAAAGTTGAGATTTGTCCAATCTTGATATTAGGAACAAGGCTTGCTCCTCCTTGAATGGTTTGGTGTATGTGTCGATACATATTTTGCTATTTTATATTTTCCAGTAGCTTTTTTGCATGTTTTCTAAATACAAGTTTAAAACGGAGGTCTTTGAGTGAAGGTGGAAAAGAACAGTGGTTTATTGGTTATTTATTTTTATGGTGGAAGATAAATACCTACTAAAGGGTATATTGTTTTTATTTGTGAACCTGCCATAGAAAAACTACAGTTCTGGGCAATCTGTTGAAGGTTTTGAGGAGAGATACACTGCATGAGTGTAGGAGCAAGACTTTTTTGAAATGGGCTGTCTCTTGGGCGCTCTGTGTTGGCAAATGAGTGAATTAATATCATAGGATTTCTTAAAGAAGTTGCTTGTGTGTGATCACAAATATAGACAAGATTCTTTGTGTTTACACATCTGTTCATATAATAATTTTGGGAATAAAGATTGAAATTGTTTCCCTTATCCCTTCACTGGTTCCCATGAATATTTTTCTATGCAGTGTGAAAGTTTCGTCAAGAGAGAGAATATGGCACTTTTTAAACTTGTATCGCAATAGTTAGAGCACAACCTGCAGAATAAACAGTTTTCTGAATCGTCTAAAGCAAAAAAACAAAAACAAACAAACAAAAAAAACACACCTGCATCAAGGCAGTTGGCTTCAGTCGCCATACCTGACATACAATCTCAAAGTGCAATTTCTAGGCAACCCTTTTAGGGCATGTTTCTTTTGACCTATTTTGGATGTCCTTTGGGGGATTTGATGACTTTAACTCTGATTTTGGTTACTGTTTGAGAAAAAGAAATTAGTAACTTCGGTGTGTGTGTATGTTTTTGACAGACCTGGAATCATCACACTGCAAGCTTTTTCAGAATCCAACCGAAAACTGTGGCTCGAAGCTATGGATGGAAAGGAACCTGTAAGGATATTTGTCATTTCCTTTTTATTTTTACAGCTTTATGACACACGTGTTAAAGAAAGAAGCCAGTATACATTTTAGACATAAAATTTATTACAATACAGTACAATAAAGGCAAATACAGTTCTGTTCTTCATAAAACACAATTGCAAATGCACAGTGAAGATAGGTACAAATTAGTGAAGTTAGAACTATTAGTGCATTTAGACCTTTATTTATAGTTGTGTTTTTGTTTTTTTTTTTTTAGGATATTTAGTGTTTCATAATAATAAGCCTATTGTCATATAAGGTTTGTGGTTCAGATTAAATTTGCAAAGTGATAGTTTCTACAATGGTAAAGACAAACCATCTTTTAGGCAGTGTCATGAAGTAGGCAATAAGTAACATCTTGAAAAGCACTGCAGAGAGTATAAAAATGTGTTGAAAGCTAGTAAGAGACAGGTTTATCTGAGATTTCTTCTCACTCTTAATCAGCTCATGAAACTGTCACTGAATGAGGTGATGCCAGACCTGTACCCAAGGGGAAAAAAATGGTTGATTGGTTTTATGAGATAGATAAGTGTTACAAAGCTTCCTGCTTGACTGAAACAGTGCAGAAATTAAATCAGTCTTTGTATAGATATTTAACCCATTTGCAGTCTGCAAATCTGACTTCTAACACGTTTTACGTGCCTATAAATTTAATGTTTATTCCTAGTCAATCTAGAATGTCAAGGCCTGAATACGTTTTTGGGACAGGTCCTGCTGGCTGTACGCCTTCTCCCTAGAGGTGCAGAACATCTGTGTATTTTACTCAGAGTCCAGCTGTGCATTGTTGCCCTCTCCACCTACTCAGTTCCTAACAAGGGGCTGCTGTGGAGGAAGTGAAGGGCTTGGTCGGCTTTCCCATAGCAGCAAGCTAATAAGCAGCATGTCACAGCTGCTTAAGAGCTATCAGCAAACCTAGCAATAAAGAACTTAAAGCTACAAACATTGACATTTCGTGAGTTTTTTTGTTGTTTTTTTTTTCCAGATCTACACACTACCAGCCATTATTAGCAAGAAGGAAGAAAGTAAGCACTTTATTTATGAGGATCTACAAAATATTCCTAGATTTCTGTAATGGCCTTATTTCTGGATGCGTGTTTTCTTTCTAACGCTATGAAGATACTTTAAGGTGTCTTTTTGTTGGATTACCTGATTGGGATATATGAAAGCACATCCTAAGTTATATAAACTATATGAAAGACTTCTCCTACTGTATTACTATCAAACACAAATTGGAAGAAAATTTGATTTGGTCAAAAATGGCAATATATTTAACAAATCTGCAAAAGATCTATATCTGCAATCTGTATACCTAAATGTAAATATTATGCCTGTGTGTAAATAATATGCCTGTGTGTTGAAGTAATATCTGTATGTATCACATCTTTTGTTTGTAGGTATATTTGCATCCATTACATATACACTGAATAATAAAATGAGTATATGTAGAGACATTATGCGATTTATCTGTGTAATTGTATTATATTAACATCTGTACACAAATATGTAAAAATATTTTAAATATGTTTGGGTATATATAACAGAGAGGGAGAGAGAGATGTGTCAGATATTCCCAGGTGTCTTCACAGGAAGTTTATCTGAGACTCTGGAAATCTACAATTTAAGCCAGTATGTCTGTTTTTTTATGTGATGGTGCTATTTTAATGGTGACAAATATGCTGCTATAAAATCTCTATTTAGTTCGATAGAGCAATTAGTGTTGAAGATAAAAGAATTAATGAGAAACACATTCACTCAAAATAACCTCAATAATTAAAGTCAATACCAAAGATTGTTTTTCCCATGTTACCACTTTAGGAGCAGTTATGTGCAAGGAACAAAGAATATTGTTGTATTAAAACCAGTGAAAATATTCTGGTCATAATGTTAAGTCCTCAACTCTTAAAACCATTTCCCTCAGCAGAGGGAAGGGAATTCAGTAATCTTGTAAAGGAACAACCTTTCAGTTCTATGTGTTACTGATTTCTGAGAAAGATGGTAGAGTGTTTCCCTCCTCATGATGAGAAAGTTGGATCTTCAGTGCTAAAGATATATCTAGATGATGGCATTATAGAATAAGTATCATAATCACATGGTCCTCTCTAACTGAAATGTGAATGTTGCTAAACATGGAGATTTTGTGTGTTGATGAGATGCAAAAATACTTTTCTTATCTTTCTAGTGTTCTTAAATGAAGCAGGTTTCAACTTCGTGAGGAAATGTATCCATGCTGTAGAAACAAGAGGTGTGTATTAAATCACAAATGATGTATTAGATTATTATGAATATTTTTCTCAAACAGTACTTTGCGTCTACATATGTTACAGCTCTGTTTTGGAATGTGTTCATCATTCAGTCTGCACTCTTCACATTTCATGGGTGTGCTTTATGCTTAAAACCATTGCCACAAGTTCCAACAACAGTCCTTAGCATATCACTAAAGCACTGGGGGGAGGGTTGTTTTGTTTTGCTTTTTTACATTTTCAATAGTTTTATGTTGTTTAGACAGCTTAACATACAGTTGCACACGTCGTTTAGTCTAGGTCTTTAATTTGTGTGCACTGAATTGTGCTTTTTCCTGATGAAGCTGAGACTCCCAACTTTGTTTTCTGGCGTGAAACATAACGAACAAAAAGTAGATGGTGTGAACACTCTCTGCTGGAACATCTTTGTGGTAGAGCCTGATGTCTATCATTTCATCCAGTCATTTTGCACATGGTTTAGTCATTTTTTTAATGCTTAGAAACTAGTATATGCTAGTGGGAAAATAGGGGAAAAAAAAGTTGTACTATTCTTGAGGTGATATCTTGGAACTCACAGTAAGCTTTTTGATAGTTCCCTTTCAAACAAAGAGATGTAAGTATGTGGTCTTCCCTAAACAGAGATAATCTTATCTTGTCCATCCACTGAACTCTCAGTATGCAAGTCTGTTCTAATCCAAAAGCTGTGTGATCGCTCTGTGGAGCATTGAGCCCAACATAAATCCACTTTCTCAAGTAGCAGTGTTGTGTAGCTTTTGAACCACTGCTGACTCAAGAGATTGCATTGTTCTGAAAAAAAAAAGGTAAATTAAAAAAAAAAAACAACAACAACAAAAAAAAACCTGCAGATCAGATATTAAAATGTTGTTTTCAAATGAAAATTTGCAATTTTGAAATGATAAGACCTGAAGTAGGAAGAAGAACGTAATTACATAACAAAATTAAATCTACATATCAAGAGTTAGTTTTGAATATATCCTGCTAAAGATAAAAATCTGGCATCCCTCCTAAGGGATGAAGGGATGAACTGTTATCGGTTTTGTTTTTTTTCTCCTCTGGGGCACACAACCAGAGTAAATGAGAAAATTATTTTTCTGTAGTTTTTGCTGAGACACCAGTACAACAAAACTTAATGTGGGTTGAGAAGAAGAACAGGTCATATTAAAAATTGCTTTCTGCTTTGGATTTCCAAGTACTGCTGATTTTAAAAGAAAGCCAATAAAATTATCATAAGTGGAATCCTGAAACACTATGTTTTGAATATCACACATATCATTATTTGCTCTTAGTATCTGTGCTATTAAAAATAAAACAAACCTAGAATCTATGGGTAAATTGGGTCTTGACTGTTTTTATTTTGTATGGAGACCACACGTAACGTAAATTCTGAACTACAATGTTCCAGCAGTATATGATGTATGTTTTTATTTTGGGTACAATTATTTCTCCTATAGATGTCAACCAAATTTTAGCTGGAAGGGGTAATGTAGATGCATAGTAATTCCACTGAAGTCTAGGCAAGACAAACTTGTTAGCATGTAATGTGTTTTAAGACTGCATTGGGGTCTAATTTTTCACTTTTGCCAGTTATCCTCTTGGTGTTTTCTAATATGTGTCATTTCTACGCAAGGGCTTCTGTTAATATAAAATTATGAATAGGATATGGCATGGAGTGGTGTGGATTCAGTGGAATGCATTTGTTAGTATCCCAGAAGAGAGCTCAATAGGATAAAGAAGTATTCAAGAATGTAATTTTACAATTTTCCATAAATAAATTTAGATGGTTTGAAAACATACACCAGGGATGCATCAATGTATATAGAAATAACCACATTTTCTCTATTTTCATTGTGCTTGTTTTCCCAATATAGGTATCACCATTCTGGGTCTGTACAGAATAGGTGGTGTAAACTCCAAAGTGCAAAAGCTGATGAATACCATATTTTGTAAGTAACTTAAGTGAACCTTTGTCTATAGCATGCAGCACATATACTATGATCCCTTTTGCCCTTTACTGTTGTACCCAGAAGAGCATCTTAATATTTACAGTTTTGTATGTACACTTACTACCACTAAATTGACTTTGCAGTCTTAAAACGAGCAGTCTATCCAACTAGTTTATTGTGTGCATTATTATTCAATTTCTCCATGCAATCATTGTTATACATGAGCAAATTAGTAATAAAGTGCATTTCTTCTTTTAGCATTAAAGTTCTATTTATTGGCATCTATTTGGCATTTTCAAGAAGTGTTCCAAAATTTAGTTCTGTAACACAGAATAATTCAGCGTAATAGACAATTATTCTTGTATTTCACTTTTCATGCTAGTTTGGCTGTCTGATGCCCGTCTTCAAATGTCCAAGCCAAATAAATTACTAATTCTCTGTTGACTTGGTCTTACTTTACATATTGATATAGTGCATATACTTACTGTTTACAGGTACTAAATATGAATGCTAAATTATTTTATTAATACTTTGGCAGGGATTAAAATATTTCAAATTGATCAAATTGGTAGTTAATCTGGCTAATAAATAATCAAATGACCTAAATGAATAATCTGTTAGCTTCTGTTTTGCTGCTTTTCTTGTCTGTCTGTTAGTCAAACCGTAACAATCCTAATTCAAATTTCTACCAGCCCCTAAATCTCCTCCTGATATGGATATTGATATGGAACTTTGGGACAATAAAACAATAACAAGTGGACTAAAAAACTACCTCAGGTAAGTATGATGAGCAAATCTCAGTATTCCTTTTATGTCCCATTAATCTTTTGCCTATTAGTATCATATTACATTTATTTTATCTATTAACATGGTAATAAGCAAGTATATAATCTTTCCTTTTTTATGTGTAGCAATATGTCTACCGTTTGTCACAAACTTTTCTGCCTTGTTAAGATAGTCGTCTCTTGTATAGATGTAAATTTGGTAGAATATAATTAACTGCATGTTTTTATGTAAAATCTTTTGTGTAAACTACAAAGCATGTTTTTTTGAGTTTTTCTTTTGACTCCCTCAAGCTGTGTACCATGATGTTTCATGGCATCATGGTTGGAGTAGAGTAAAAATCTCTGCAGAAATGGTAATAAACTATTTTTATCCGTAGAAGTTGGTATCTTCACAAGCAGGATATCCCTCCCACATTATCAGTTTCTCTTAATTATTTTTTTTTCTAATAACAGCCAGAATTTTCAAGAGTGTTAGCATTTCTGTTATAACTCTTTTTGGGGTATCAATATGTAATGTTGAAAATAAACACAATTAGAAGTATAAAATCCAGATGATGAGTGTTCTGTGCCTTCTAAATAACTGGATGTCTTAAAGCGTTCACCTAACAAAGGGCAGAACATGAGAACATATATGGAAAATATGCTTAGGATTTATAGTAGAATGTGTGTTTAAACTTCATTGAAACAACTGGCTGTTGAAGAAATGTATCATATATCTTCAGAAACACAGCTCACTTCAGGTCTTGTATTTGTGAAATTAGAATGTGAGCTAGCAGTAGCTGTGTTTTTGTCTCCCTAAGACAATTCACAGGTTTCTTTCTGAGGAGTGTTCTTTCAGAATGTCTCAGGTTAGACTTTCAGTATTAAGTTTCATCATGCGTTTTTCTTGGGCAAAAGATTATTTCTGCAGCCCTCTGTACCTTGTCCTGCAGTAGTAGTATTCCTGTTCCATAGTATGGAAGTCGTAACATAGTGAGCCACTGTGATGAAGACAGTGCTGGTAATATTTCTCTTCTTAACTTCTATGGTGACATCTGGTTCACTTCAAAGAGATTTTCAGACTGTGTACACGACTGAGTTGTATACTACTTCTAATGAGTGAATTGGGTTTCCTGGGACATAACAATATACATTATGCAGATATTGTGGGCTATCGTAATGACACTTGTAAAACCTAAGCAGACTTTGAGTGATGCATTGTTTCAAATGTTCTTTTAAATATTTTTTTACAACCAGGTGTCTTTCAGAACCACTGATGACATTCAAGCTGCACAAAGATTTCATTGTTGCTGTTAGTAAGTAAAGTAATAAATACACTTTAATGAAAGTAAATCATTTCTGTCCTCTGATCTCCTCAGTTATTATCCCTGTTTTAATCCTCGGTGTAGTATTCAGTAATCCTGGCAAGGATTTGAGTTCTTCCATTTCACTGTATATGACAGCACAGTGCCACATGAAAGCCCACAAAACAGAAAAGTCATACTAGTCATACTAGATGAAGCTGTTCAGTGGTTTGTTCTGATCTTTTTAGAGCTTCTGTGTGACTGCCTCCTGCATGAAATTTTAAATCTTGATTTGTTTGTTTGTTTGTTTTACAGAGGCTAATAATTCCTTTATATCATTCATCCCTCTCATCCAGGGATCTTTATTTTCCCAGCTTGCCCTGAGAAATTGGAGAGGAGTGATAATTACCTCCTTATCACAAATGGAGTAATTAGAGAGAAAGATAGTAAAATTGTTTTTCTAACAACTCCAGTTTAAAATTTGAAGTTATTTCCTCATTTCCTCTTGCCTTGATAAAATATGCTCAAAAATTTTAGATATTTTAAATATCAAGGAGTAAAGTCTTGGATTCCACTAAGTACAACACTCAGTCAAAATTGCCACAGATTTCGTTGACTTTGGTATTGGTGGTAACTGCTTTTGTCAAGTTGCTTGAAATCCAGATTCCAGAATGCTCTTGTAATAAATATAATTGAATTGTACTCATCATTTTGAAGGTTAGTTGGTTTTTGCTCCCTGCAGTGCATGTATGTATTGGCATACGGGCACTGCTGCTATTTTTAGTCTCACTTTAGCACATTTTCTAATTTATCAACAATATCTGTTTTCTGTTTAATAGAATCGGATGATCAGAACTACAGAGTTGAGGCAGTGCATGCGCTTGTACATAAATTACCAGAGAAGAACAGAGAGATGCTGGACATCCTTATCAAGCACTTGGTCAAGTAATTCTTTATTTTCCTCTGTTTCATATTATTATAAGTTGCAATCATTTTTGCTTTTAATTTGTCAGTGTTGCCTAATCCATTAGGGCAGTTGTGTTAAGACAGTGCCTCTTGAAATTATATTTGATTTCTGAAATACAGTTCTCAGTGTAGCTGAATAATGCTTACTGTAGAAGCAAAAATAAAAGAAACACCATGATGAGTCACCAAAATGACTGATTATGTATAAAATAAACTTCATGTTTTCATTCATAGTTCCTAATAACTACAGGAGTTGGAACTAATTAAATTTGAGAAACATCTAAAATTATGCTAAGGTTGACAAGAAATTACTGTTTTGGCCCCCAAACCATTTCAAAAATCAAGACTAGACTGGTCCTTCATGTTTTATCTTATTTTTATTTGTAACAGCTCTGAGGTAGAATGTGCTTTGAAAATATTAATTTGAAGGATTTTTATTTATATTCTTGATGGCTGTACAAATGTGTCCAAACCCACTTTTGAATCTCCGCAGTTCCATCAGCTTCTCTGAGTCTTAATTAAATATCACGTGGAAAATATTTTTATTTTTTTGAAGAGATGATCTTTCATCTCCATTGAATTACCCTTAGCATGCACTGTGAGACAAAAAAAAAGACAAGTTTTTGTTCTCTTCTGTCTCTCCGTATAACTAGCTATATATATATACATATATATATACATACCTTTATTATGTTATCATATATCCTGTTTCTGCATCAAACATTATTTATGTAAGTTTTTTTTAAAGTTTTTTCATTTTCACCAACTTTTGCTGAATACTTTTGTAAATATGTTAGGATGCTTGGAATGTGATACTGAAACAGCAGTTTTTTATTTAAGGCCCACATGATTGATGTATGTAGAAGATGTTATAAAGCACTCCGTATTGTTTTCATTCCATTCATTACGTCTCCACTGTTCTGCTTTTTGATCACAGCTTGAGCCACCTCTGCCTGCAGTACACTGCAGTGCAGCCTAATGCAGTTATTGATTTCTTTCGTGGACTTAAGAACATTGAAAATTTCTTTGGTGGAAATTATTTATCCCTTTATGTTATTTGTCCAAGGAGAGCTAGCATAATAGGGAACTGCTGTGAGTGCTTACACTGCAAAAACTGTTTAGGCAAACCTTGCATCTCATTAGACATGGGGTGACCCAGAGAACAGGAGGAAAGCAAGTTTTGTAAGTTTCTAACAAAAGAGTTATTTGATTAGTTAAAAATACAATATTTTCTGCTTTCTAGAAATGTAAAAAGTAGGGACTTTTAATGATGAATTAAAGATTTTTGTAAAAGCTGCTAGTCTGAAGGCCACAAAATTGAAATATATCAATCTAGGAATTGACTTATCTGTAGGCAGATTTAGTTGCAGGCAAACATTTCTTTCTTGACCTCTTTTCCTGAACTCTTTATTCTCACTGTTACCTCAGATGCGTTTTCAAAGAAGAACATGTCTGCAGTATTCCCTTCTTTAATTGTTCTCTTTAGCTCTTGCCTGTCTCAATTTTGATGTGATTTTCATTTCTGATAAATTTAAATCTTTTGGATTTATTCTGAAAACTTTCAGTTTGTCTCTTTCCAACATTCAATTCATCCCTTCTAATTGCTCATATAATTTTCCAGCTGTTGTTTATGCTAGCAATTCTAATGATCCTGAATTCAAAATTAGTCTTTGGAATGTATTAGTTATTTTACTTCCTTCTCTTTCCTACCCGTGTGGAGATTTTTCACGGAACAAATGATACGTAGAGTGCGTAACTTTATGTAAATGGATAAATATGAAGAAAATAATCATGGTTTTTTTCATTCTTTTGTTTAAAATCCCATTTTGAAGTGTATGTCCTTTTACTGCATTTATTTTTTCTGTTCAGTTCCTTTGCATATGCTCTTATGTCTACATAAAAATAGTATATGTTTAATGGTGCCTTATGAGAAGAGGATAATATTTTTCTTCCTTGGTTTAGGTCTTAAGGCCCTTAGGTTTCTGCCTACCTTGACTTCTGTGTCACTGTGCACAATTAAATAGGATCTAGATGTTGTGGGATGGAGCTCATACTAAAAACAATCAAAACCAGCAAATCCTGAAAAGCACTCTGGAGAGAGGTCGTGCTGCATGAATATACACTCAGTCAGCAGCTAGGCAAGAACTGGAGGTTTGGTGTTACTTTAAGATAGGAAACTCATTTTTTTGTTTTTAAACCTTCCTAATTAAATTATCAGCTTGTCTACTTTGAAGAATGGATCATTCTTTGGTATAATTTTATAGCACCATACCCTTCTATAGTAGATAGCCTGCAATCTGGTAGTATCAGAGATTTACTGAGGATACATCAAAGAAAGAGATTTTGAGGAGAAAGCAACTGCACATTAATAAATATCTTATGGCTACCTGAAATGCATGATTGCTTTGGCCTCTACCTATTCAGTAGCCCAGCAACAGTAGGACTAGGTCAGAGGAAAGTGCTTATCAAAATGATCCATTTACAAGCCTGTTTGTTTTTTTTTTGGTTTTTTTTTTTTTTCATTTTTGCTGGAAATTGAGCCTTCGAGATGCTTTGCAGAAAGTCCTTTCTGGTTACAATGTTATTAAATTCACCCTTCCTTTTATTAGCCAAGCTACCAAATTTGTCACCAAGGAAACCCAAACACAGTACAAACACTACTTTCTGTCCTATGCTGTAAGACTATGTTTGTGTAAGAGACCTTAACAATTATTGTGCAGCACAAAGCAGACTAACATTGCATAAAGCTTTTTTTTTTTTTTTTTTAGGTTTTCTAACAGACTTAGAGCTTAGTTATTCAAAATTCCATTTCATTAAGACACTAGTAGACTTCCCAAACACCCCTCAGCCAAACGTAAGATCTATTACAGAGAAACTTACATGGAAATAATTGGCTAAAAATATGCTTTAACAAGGTAAAAATTTACATGATTAGGCTTCCAAAAAACAATCTCTGCCACTGTGTCTAAGTAAAATTTGGGGATGTTTTTAGGCCTAACTTAATGAAACAAAATAGGAAATGTAAGAAGACAGGTATTTATTTTTCTGCAGTTTATATCACATTATCTCCTGTACAAACCTCTTTCCCATATTTCTTCTGATTCTCAGTGTAAATAAGGTGCTAAAGCATTCCTGTTCTGATTATGAAGGCAGTATTTACTTCATTATAGAAGTAATTCTAGTCTAGTTCACCTCTCTACCGAGATAACTCTACTGTTCATTCCCTCATTCAGTGTATCACTAGTGCCTACCCAACTGTGAGACTGAGAGAGGGTAGTCTGTGAGTCCAGATATGGGTTTGATCCTGATCCTTTCAAAATTTCCCAGCAGCTATGGGAAAATCTCAGTCTTTTTGTCACTGGCTTTCTAATCTGTAAAGGGATAGTATTTGTGTAATTTGCTACCAAACTTTGACATCAGACAGATCATTTTGCTAGCGTTTGTATAACATTAAGAACAAATCAAGATCCCTGAGAGTTTTATTGGAAGAAAAGCATGACAGATGTCTCCATAACCTTGATTAATGAATGCTGTCAGAGAAAAACAGAAGATATGGTTTGCTCCTACCTGCTCCTTCCAATGTTTTATAAATTTTACTGTTTCTTAATTTTAAAAGGTACAAGGGTTATTTTACTTATTTAAGAAATGGATAAAATAGTGTTTATCAGTTTGACAATAGTAATAGATAGCAGTAAGAAGGAAGAGGAGAATGTGAATGAGTACCTCTGACTCTATTTAATAGCAGATTCAGTAAGATTAAGCATTAAGGCAGTTATGAAAAATTTACTTGTCATTGTATTTCTCGGACATGTAAGGCAATGGGGCAGCTGTGACTCAGGAGTCACTGCCGCTTATTTTGAAGAATTTATGATGATGCAGATTTTATTCAGTAAATCTTATTTATAAAAGTGAACTTATAAGGAGAAAAAAGGATTTTGACGATTACTGATAGATGGTTTTCATGGCTTTTTTTTTCATGGCTTTTACAAGGCTAGTGTATTTTAAAGACAGAAGATGTCATTATGATCATCTGGTGTTTTATCTATACCACAAAAACAATGACACTGACCCCACTGCTCCTATGTTCTAGAGATATTTAGAGATCCGATTGCAATTTAAGTGTTTTCAGTAACTGTTTTCAGTAACTAAGTTTCTTTCCTTTGCATGAAAGCTAAGTACACCATTGACCTCTGTTATCACCTAATATTTTCAGTCATTTGAGTAATAAAGTTCCTGTATAATCATTGGAGATAGAGAGGTTCTTATGGTTCCTAATCTTTAGATGGACTGGATCTCTCTGTGGCTACATTCAGAGATGGTTCCTTTTCCCTATCAGTTATGTAAGGAACTTAGATGCTTACTCTAGGAAGACTTCCTTATTAGCCACTAAATTATTGTAAGATTGGAGCCTTAATGGAAATACAGTACTGGACTAGCTTTTAACTCGAGTAAATTTAAAAATGTTAAAATATTTTTAAAGGGGAGGCATGAATGTGAGACTTTGCCTGTTAAAGTTGTAGTTTAGCACAATTATTTAACTGCATATCATTTCTGTTCATTTAAAGGGTATCATTACACAGTCAGCAAAATCTTATGACAGTATCCAACCTTGGTGTTATCTTTGGACCAACTCTGATGAGAGCCCAAGAAGAAACTGTGGCTGCCATGATGAACATTAAGTTTCAGAATATCGTCGTTGAAATTCTGATAGAGCATTATGAAAAGGTAGTAGGAGCTTATCTGAATGTTTTGTGATAAAATGAAACTGAGATCTCATTTTTGTTACCATCCAAAAATTCTTAAGGATTGTCTGAATTCAGCATTTGTAGAAGGTTATTGATAGAAAGAGTACCTTTTTCCTACCCCATGCTATGGACCGGTACTCCTAGCAAGATTTTTGGGTATGAAAGGTATAGATACAAGACATAATCTCCTGTGCTTTGAAGGTGTAGTTCTGAATCTTCATTAGCTTTCTGAAGATTGCTGTGTCCTTCTCATATCTAGAAACAAAACGAGAAGGGCATACTTTGCTCCTTTGCTCTTCCATCTCTCACGCTAGCAGCTTATTGAGGTTCGCTCTGAGTGAACTCATGGATTCTCCTGTGTGTACACTTTGTGCATCAGCTCAGAGTCTTTCTGACTATTACTGTCTTTTGGGGATATGCTAGCTGCACAGTGGAGGTCAAGGCCCACCTACTGTCATGAAACCCCAGTCATCCTTCAGTTCCTCTTTTCACAAGCAGAGGATCTCGAGCAGAATCCCCATTTCTCTGTGCTCTGTCATTTTTCAAGTGTGTAGATACTACATCAAGCTGGTAAAAAGAAGAAAAAAATAGTTTCTTAGGTGACATTTTATCCCTAGTTACAGGTTTTTAACTTATCAAATCTTTGGGATTTGAAAGTTCCAACATTGAATTTCCTCTCCAGAAAATTACCAGCAAATTCAATACAAAGACCACAGTTGCACAACCAAAATGACCCTTGCTCTATTTCTCTGCACTGAGACATGTTTTTTCACTGATGTGATACTTACCAATTACTACTATGTTTTTAATATACTTCAAGAGCATCTCTAGTCCTCTGTTAAAGTATTTTCTACTATCAAAGTATATTTGCTTCCATCCACGTTTTGAATGGCACAAAGGTGTCTTCTCATTGTTCACCCCATCCTGTTCTAAGAGTGCCCTATTTATAAGGAATCCAGAAGTCCTTGCAGAGACACCTTTTGCTTGGTATTTAACCTACAATGCTTAGCCCTTGCTCCTTACACTATGGAGACTGAACACTTGTGATTCCTTCAGTAGCTTAACAGAACAGGCAATCTTTCTCTGTAGAACCCCTTCTCCTTGCCACAGAACTAATCACAATTCCTTCCACCAAATTCTGTAAGAGATACTTAATAGAGTTTACAAACACAGTCCACATTAGGAGAAATAAGTGAGGAAGAAGATCTGAAAGAAAAAGAAATCTTTTGGTTACATTTTTTTGTTTCAATCTTCCGCCAAGCCAGTTACCATTTTTAGTAGAAGTATACAAGATGATTTTTAGGGTCTTTCAATACCTCTACTGCAGGTGTGTTGAATATTGCAGAACAGGTGATATAAATGAAAGTCACCTAAATGAAAGTTGCCCAGCATTGTTCTTGGTGGCAGGCTTGCTGTTCTCATCAGCGAAGAGTTGTTAAAACTTTATGTATACCTATGTCAGATCCCAGTAGTCCTGAAACCTGAAAAGATTTGACCTGAAAAAATTTGGAGTTTTCTGTAACGAAGTACATAATTGACCAGTGATAGCAGGGGTACATGAAAGATAAAAATCAGGAGATGCTCCAAACCTAAAGGGTGATCCTCATCAAACTTGACTTGTTTGGCAAAATAAAGTAGTTTTCTGAAATCCAAATGGTTTTTAAATAAGTTACAACTATGACTCTTTTATGTGACATACAAAAGCTCTCACACGAACATAGAGAACAAAATTCAATCTTTCATAATATTTTTTTTTTAAATATACTTCTTAGGCAGGAGTTAGTAGTAAGTGCTTATTGTATGTTTCACAGTTTAGATTGTTAAGCACTTTGTAACTGGGACTAGAAAATAAAACCATTTAAACAAATATTTTTATATAATTAATATAAGTTTTATGTACAGCTTGTTGTTCACTAATCCAGTAATGTTCTTCCTGGATTGTAAAATCAGATCAGAATAAAGCCTATATTCTCTTAATTTACACTTTTATAATGTGTGAGACTATTACAGCATTCATTTCAAGTGCAGCAATTAAGAAAAGAAATGGATTATTAATGGAAGTCTAAGAGTACCTCTCTTGTTTATGTCTTTTTTCTTTTTTTTTTTTTAAATCATACAGATATTTCACACTGCACCAGACCCCAATATTCCTCTTCCCCAACCTCAGTCCCGTTCAAGTTCAAGAAGGACAAGAGCAATTTGTCTCTCCACAGGTCCACGTAAACCCAAAGGAAGATATACACCATGTCTAGCAGATCCTGACAGTAAGTTAGTGCATGTTGACTCATTATCTTCCTTTTTATGTCTTGCCTTTTAATTATCCTGAATAATATCCAGTAAATATTGTATTCCAATAATATAAGCATAACAGATGGATTTTCATCAGCTTTTTAACCTCCGTGAGTCACAGCCGCACTGCTGAATGACTGCATTCCTTACTTCTCTCAGAGGAGAAAGAATATTTGTTTTTAGGCAAGTCTTGTATTGCATACAGTGTTCAAAAATATTTTATAGTAGACTTTATAGTCTAATCTAAGTGTAGCCTGCTTTGAAACTCTGCAAAGTTCACTGTATGACATTCACCTCATTTGCTTGTAAGATGATTGTTAAGGTTTGGAAGCTGTAATAAATGCAATTTGGTCAAGGTCGGAGATCAAAACCATTACTTGGCTTTTTTCACATGCATGAAACTGTGGTCTTTGGTTCCAAGTAAACCACTGCCTAGGTTGCCAAACCACTGAAACTTTGTTAGTTTTTCTGGAACAGAAACAAACGCCCATATTTTTGTGAGAAACAGCGTACTCATCATATGACAATGTTTAACAGCAGGGAGCGATGTTTGCAGTTAACTGCTGCAAATGTGTGTTAATTTTCATGTAGAAGTGACTGTTTAAAAAGTTGCACTTCTTTCTTTTTCATCCAGAGGACCATCATTTATTACTTACTGGCCTTACCATTAAGAGGTATTGAAACTGTAGCAAAGAATAATTTGCCAACTACTGCAAGAGATTTCCAAAAGAACTTTTGTCTCCCCTAATTCCTCAAGAAGATTTACATTAAACTAATACAGTAAATTATTCCACAGTTAAGGTTATCTGTTCTGTAGGATCTATATTAACTCTCACGTCTGTAATGTTGGGAAATATATCCATGCTATGCTCTTGCATGGATGCTGCATTTTCCATGTATATATGTTACATACTTCCTGTTGATGAGAATTTAAATGTTGAATTAGAACAACAGCTGTCTACACATCAGTTGCCTATTTGAATGACATGGGATCCTTAGAGTAAAAAGTTACAGATGAGTTGTCAGTTATATACACCAGAAGAGAAATTGAGCAAGTTTCAACTGTTTCTCACTGTGTAACTTTTTTGCATTATTGTGGGGCAATTCTGTGCAAGTATTTTGCAGGGCACATGCAAGCACAATCTTCTTTATTCAGACGCATGCCTTCTGCTGGTGGCTGGACTGGAGCTAGCCCTGACCCAGGGACTCTCGACATGGGCTTTGCTTGTTGGTTCAAGCTCAGCATTTGCTACACAAGTTCCAGTTAAGATCTCATTTGTGCCTGGAAGGGTGAGGCAGGAGCACAAGTATTCTTGCTGAGTATCTCTGGCTGTGCCAGAGACAGATAAGAGAGAGTCCTGGCTTCCAGCAGTAGCTATTTCTGAAGTGCTAGATGGTTTTAAGTCATCATTTAAATGAAGGATGGACATTTAACTATATTTCAGGAATTTAAGGAATTTTATATGCCAGCAGAAAATGAAGTATAGATGCCAAGCTGTAGGGAATGATAGAAAATTATAGAAAATGCATCTGACAAATCTAGGCTCCAGCCTATCTTGCAATTTTCAAGAAACTAATGGTCTGTCAGGAGTAAGTTAGGGCACAATCTTGTCTGAAATACCGACATTCTGAGCAGAAGTGGACAGAATATTTCAAATTACTGTTCCAGTGGCACTACTGTTTTCACACCTACTAGGCAAGACACTGGTGTTTGTGAGTATTTTAAGTGGCTTTAGTCACCTGTTGCCAAGGACATTGAAACTTCTGGAGGCAAAAGCATCTGTATCATGTTGTTATCTTCTAAATACTATGTGGATGAAAAATAATGTGTGGATAAAAAATGTACGTTCCCTGCTTCTTGTGAAATTTGAGAGTTATATCTCCTAGCTGTGGGGAAAAAAATCTTATTAGAAACTAGCACATGACTCACTAGACTATTACCACATTTTTATGAATCCAATCTTTAAGATAACTCAGCTCTCACTATACTGTAGGCCAGTGCTTCCTCATTTCTGATGAGTGTTCGTAGCCTCATATCAACAAATTTCTTTAGGATGTTTCCACTTCTTGTTGCACAGTATCTTTGAAAATAATTAGATCAGCACAAACATTTTTGTGTAGGTAGGTAAACTTCTCTAATATCAGTCTAATTAAAGAAATTAATCAAATGTTCAATGTTAAAGTTGTAAATAACGGAATGAGTTGTCCTTCTACAGCACAGGGATTTCATGAGAGGTATGATGATTCAGAAAATAGCGTATCTGCAGATAGACTTATGGACTAGTCTTAGAGAGACTGCCAAGATCCTCAGCAACTTGGTAAACAAAGTAAAACTTAAGTATTTAAGTTGCTGGCAATAGAGTTATGCATTTCAGAACATAAATGTGACAAACACCACATTTGCTTTATTAAGCAAAGTAAGGTGCTTGTTAAAAGATATTGTGACACTAGAACTGTTTAATTTCCTACTGATATTTATATTGCAGGCAGTTCTTTGAAAATGCAAACTTTTATGTGAAATAGTACCACCATTATGTTCATCCACTCTAGAGAAATATCCACAAAATGCAGCTTTTTCAGGTTAAAGATAGGAATGTGTGAAACTTAGAGGAACTAAATTGTTATTTTGTCTTGAGAATGACTGTCGCTGGAACCACAGTTTAATGAATTTGATGACAAGTAATGTACAGGGGCTAAAGGTGGCATGAGAGAAATGTACATGGTAAGACAATGTAATTATCTTTTTATTTCTCTTTCTTCTCCCCTCCCTCCTGCCTAGGTGACTCGTACAGCAGCAGCCCAGATAGCACTCCCATGGGCAGCATTGAATCTCTCTCTTCTCACTCCTCTGAGCAGAACAGCACCACCAAATGTGCACCCCCGCAGCCCAGGGAGAAATCAGGAGGGATTCCATGGATTGCCTCTCCCCCTTCTTCTAATGGTCAGAAGAGTTCAGGCCTCTGGACTACAAGTCCAGAATCCTCATCAAAGGAGGATGCAACAAAAACAGACATGGAGTCAGACTGCCAAAGTGTAGCTTCTGTCACTGGACCAGAGAATGCCTCTCCACCAACAGATCTGACCAAGAAGAGTTCTTACAGTCTATCCGAGCTGAAAAGATCTTCAGGTTCATCGCTCAGATCAATTCCATCAGCTGAAGGTAATTTCCAAGGTCCTTTAGGACATCAGTGAGTTTACTGTGAGGCATCAGAAAACATGAAGTGCATTTGAAAGCTAATGATATTCTTTGGTCTTGTTTATTTTTTAACTATTGTGGTATGTTCTTTTCACTTTTCCAACTGCTTCTGACATATTTCTGTTGTCATCTGTACAGTTCACATAGCTTAAAAGTTACAATTTTTTCTTGGAATTTAGAGTACTCACTGTCCTGCTGTGCTTCACTGAGGCAACTAACTTGTAAGATGATTTCTGGCTTATAATATAGAAGAGTTGGTAGCTATGGTTTATCACTGTGTCAGAAGAATGAAACCTTGCAACATGATTGATAATGATCAAAGCTAGCATTTAAATTTAAAATCCCTTATGCTTAAGGCATCTAGTGAGTTACAGCTTTGTCTCTTCTTGTCCATGCCATGAAATGTATGTCTGAAACCCTCCCAACAGAATAGAGTCTTCATTCTGCCCTGCCTGCATGTTTTTGTTATCCAATACAGCAAGTAGAGTACCTCGAACACAAGATTATGGCTGAACATGTCTGTATATGGATGTACATGATGTTCAGGAACAATGATGAACTTGCAAACCCACCTTTAGTTTCAATGTGAAAGTTAGGAAACCAATCTTCCTGTTCAGTCAAAGAAGGATGCTGATTTGAAGAACACCCTCCTAGCACCTAAGAAGAACTTGTGTTCCAAACAAACCTGTAGAAAGGGTCCTTACAATATAGGGAAGGATGAAATTACAGCTTCTTAATATAGACACTTGCTTTACCTCTGTGAGTATATGAGATAATATTGACAGCTATCTGGAAATTACTTTAGAACAGACACTGTCGTGAAATGTTTTGGATTATGAAGTTTAACAGTCAGCTCTGAAACAATGAGCTCCAGTGGACCAAGTATTAGTGCTGAGTTTGCCACTGAGCCGTCAATACGATAAGTAATAGAGGTACAGGTAGGGTAAATATGTGTTTGTGTGGGAAGCACTAAAAGTTTAAGAAAGTTCTCTCCCCTGTGTCCCTCATGGTTTGTACAAGCTTTTTCCTACAACTCCCTAATATGAGTGAGTGTTAATTAATAACAAGATTAATATAGGTAGTGCTTTATAATTACAGAGACCTCTATATTTTAAGTGCCTTTAAAGCATCATTAAGCATCTGTTGTTCTTGGGAATAAAGAAACATAGAAGTAGATCCAGTTCTTGTCTTGCAAATGTATATGCAAACAAGGTAGCAGTCCACAGATCAGCTTAAAAAGCACATAAGACCATGCCTTGTATTCATTTTTTTTCATTTAAAAGCTTCATGAAGCTTCTGTGAATACTGAAATATTAATTCTTACAAATTAATATCATCTCTTTTCTTAGTGAATACTGCTTTTAGCAAGACTTTGAACTAGACGACTTCCTGAGGTCCCCTCCAACATGAATTTTTCTACAATTGTATGCATTGTACTACTTTATAAATGTTGAGGTGTTTTATTTTCACTTTTTATTGAAAGTACTATCTAGCCATTTAAGTGCAATGTAACTTTTTAGCCTTTACAATTTTAATCTCATTTCTTCATCCTTGCTGCTGGTCCTTTTCTCCTAGCTCTTTGTCTGAAAGGCTGTTTCTTCTAGTAAGTACTTAGTAAGTTCTAGTAAGTTCTTTCTGCCTATTTTGCTTCTTAAAAAAAAAAAAAAATGCTTTGCATGTTGTTGTGAAACAGCTTCAAATTCACTTTAATATTCCCTATTATTTGGTTGCTTTCTTTAGGTAACAAAAGCTACAGTGGATCTATACAGAGCTTATCTTCAACAGATACCAAAGATACACCAAAGGCTCCAGCAAACCCTGATTTGCCTCCCAAAATGTGCAGGAGATTAAGATTAGATACTGCATCAAGTAATGGTTATCAAAGACCAGGATCTGTGTAAGTCAAGACCCTTTGGAGTTTTGAGTTGTTACAGTGTTGTCTTCTATCAAGTGATCCCAAAGAGCTAGTATAAGTAGTTGAAAAAGCATCCATGAATACTTGATTTGAAATTTCTTTATGTATGAATTATTTATCTAGCTTCATTAAAATTGTAAAGTAAACAAAGGAGACACGACACAGTCTGATGAAGTCAGTTGAAAGACTCCCATTTACTTCAGTAGACTATAGATAAGTTCCCTAATGAAGACATGGATCTTTGGAAAGTGATAAGTATTATTATCTCTCACTCTTCTGGAATTTAACGTTTCAAGGAGCACAATTGCTGCTTACTGCTAATGCTGTTATGTGAAGAAGATCATCAGATCTTATTTCTGTAAGTCAAAAATTGGAGGGAGGTTAAAAAAACTGAAATTTCTTCAGTTGTTGCATGATCAATAATTGAGATCTTTGGTGTGTTTTTTTCTGACAATATTTTTTTTCTTGAGAGGAAGATAGTTCTAACAATAGAGGTTATAATTCAGCTGTTTGAGATTTAGGTTAGCAATCATTCTTAGTGCTTATAGCACAAGCTTAAGAATTAGAAGATCTTTGCTGCAATCCTGACTCTGTCCCAGGCTTTCTCTGTTGTCATGAGCAAGTGATTTACAGAATCACTGCAGAACGCCAAGAAGTTTTCCAAATACTGGAGGACTCTGCTAAGCCTCTCCACCTCTTAAGCTGGAAGAGATCACTGTAGTCATTTCACAGATTGATGTGTCTTAACTTAAACAGAAGTACACCTGAACAGCTCAGAGTTCAAGCATGAAAATGACAGACTGGAATAACAAGCATGTCCAGTATATCCATTGGTCATCCATGAATACAATTTTAAACATAGTGTGCTGAGGTTTTCCTTCTTGCTGAATCAACAAGGCTCTGGAGCACGTGGAATTCAGTGGCCTAAATTAGGTTATGCGCTTAAGAATTCTGTTGAATAGGGATTTAAATGCAACGTTTTAATTTCCTTTGTTTCTCTAAGTGAATCATAGAATCATGGAATGTTTTTTATTGGAAGGGATCTTAAGTATTATCTAATTCCAACCCCCCTGCTATGGGTAGGGACACCTTCCACTAAACCAGGTTGCCCAAAGCCTAATCCAACCTGATTGTCTGATGTCTCGCTGAATGGTAGCACAGCCTTCTGGTGTGTCAGCCACTCCTCCCAGCTTTGTATCATCAGCAAACTTGCTGAGGGTGGACTCTATCCCTTTGTCCAGGTCATTGATGATGTTGACCAAGACTGGACCCAGTATGGACCCCTGGGGAACACCGCTAGTTACAGGCCTCCAACTAGACTCTGCACCACTGATCCCAACCCTCTGAGCTCTGCCAGTCAGACAGTTCTCAATCCACCTTGCTGTCCATTCATCTATCCCACACTTTCTAAGCTTCATTACAAGGATGTTGTGGGAGACAGTGTCTAAAGCCTTCCAGAAGTCAAGATACACAACATCCACTGCTCTCCCCTCATCTCCCCAGTTGGTGACGACATCATAGAAGGCTGCCAGGTTGGTCAAGCATGATTTTCCCTTGGTGAATCCATGTTGACTACTCCTCATAACCTTCTTTTCTTCCAATTGCTTGGAAATGGCATCCAGAACAGGTTGTTCCATCACCTTTCCAGGGACAGAGGTGAGGCTGATTGGCCTGCAGTTGCCCAGATCCTCGTTCTTGCCCTTTCTGAAGACTGTTGTGACATTGGCTATCTCCCAGTCATCTGGCACTTTTCCCATTCTACAAGACCTTTCAAAGATGATCGAGAGTGGTTTGGCAATCACATCTGCCGGCACCCTCAGCACGTGTGGGTGCATCCCATCGGGGCCTAAGGATTAGTGTGCATTGATTTTGTCTAGATGCTCTCTGATCAGATCCTCCTCAGCCAAGGGGAAGTCTTACTTTCCCCAGACTCTCCCTTACCTCCAGGTCTGGGATTCCCAAGGAGCAGTCTTAGCAGTAAAGACTGAAGCAAAGACGGCATCCAGTATCTCTACCTTCTCAGCATCCCCTGTTACAAGGGCACCCACCTCATTCAGTAGTGGACCCACATTTTCCCTAGGCTTTCTTTTACTATTGACATACTTTAAAAAGCCTTTCTTGTTATCCTTGACCTCCTTTTCCAGTTTTAATTCCAAACTGTCCCTAGCCTTCCTTGTCTCATCCCTGCAGGCCCTGGCAGCGTTCCTGTATTCCTCCCAAGTGGCCAGACCCTTTTTCCACCTTTTGTAGACTTTCTTCTTGCCTTCAAGTTTCTCCATGGGCAACACAGAGGCCTCTAGCCACCTTGCTCTGATTTCTTACTCTTAGGGGTGCACCAGTCTTGAGCTTGGAAGAAATGGTGTTTAAGTGTTGACCAACCATCTTCTCTCACACTGGGCAGTTCATCATTTTCTCAAGTCCCTGCCTTTGCCTTCTGGGCCTGGGCTACATTGCTAGAGCTCTTGGCAGTAAAGACTGAGGCAAAAAAGTCATTGAGTTCCTCGGCTTTGTCCGTATCCCAGGTAATCAGGTCTCCCATGTCCTTCCAGAGAGGGCCCACAATTACTCTAGTCTTTCTTTTATCACTGATGTACCTATAGAAGCCTTTCTTGTTGCCTTTGACGTCGCTGGCCAAATTTAATTCTAAAAGGACTTTAGCTTTCTTAACCTGATCTCTGCCTGAATAATTAAAACAATTTTTAAAAAACATGTTTCCTTGTCTTTAGATGGTTAAAAGTGAAATTAGTAGTCAAGTTGCGCATCAAGCATGGCATTGCTAGCCAGCTGAGGGAAGTGATTGTCTTGCTCTGCTCTGCACTGGTGCAGCCTTATCTTGAGTAATGGATGCAATTTTGGGCACCACAATATAACCAAACAGAAACCTATTAGTGTCCAAAGAAGGACTACAAAGATGGTGAAGGGTCTAGAGGGCAAGACATATGGGGAGCAGCTGATGTCCCTTGGTTTGTTCAGCCCAGAGCAGAGCAGGCTGAGGGGAGGCCTCATGGCGGCCTGCAGCTCCCTCACGAGGGGAGCGGAGGGGCAGGCGCTGAGCTCTGCTCTCTGGGGACAGCGACAGGACCTGAGGGAATGGCATGGAGCTGGGACAGGGGAGGGTCAGGCTGGGTGTTAGGAAAAGGTTCTTCACCCAGACGGTGGTCAGGCACTGGGACAGGCTCCCCATGGAAGTAGTGACAGCACCAGGCCTGTTGGAGTTCAAGAAGCATTTGGACAATGCTTTGAGACGTAGAGTCTGATTTTTGGGTGGTCCTGTGTGGAGGCAGGAGTTGGACTCAGATCCTTGTGAGACCCTTCCAGCTCAGAATATTCTATGATTCTATAGTCTGTATGTTTAATTAATGAGCAAAGTATAAAGCAAGGTGCTTCCTTATTTTCAGAGTGGCTGCAAGAGCCCAGTTGTTTGAAAGTGCTGGTTCACTTAAACAAGTTTCTTCAGGACGGTAAGTACCTCACACTGTTTAACAGCTTGTAAAATCGTTTGTATTTTCCTGGCTCCAGAGATTAAAATAGAAGCATTGGAGCTTTGTTCTGTGTCATCAGGACAGCATCATGTAGCATGCACAACTGTCTTGGTTTGTTAAACTTATCCTTTCTACAGAAGAATACTGAGTTTCATGTATATTAACAACCTGGCTATACTTTCCTGTATGGAAATTGCAGTGAGAGATGTGCAGATTAGTGAGCTGCCTAAGGACACAGCTACAGGAGTAAATTAACAGGATGAGGGCACTGTACTTATTCCATATAGCTGCTTGTATATACATACTTGCAGCAGAGTAGTAAACTGCAAGTTTATGCTAGTTTATGATAATGTGCTTGCATAGTCAAGTCCTAATAACAGCTGCTTTAGAAAGTTCAGGATTAACTTTTTCAGGATCTCTTTTTTTTTCCATCACACATCTTCTGCCTTACTACTTGTCTGGAGAAACTGTTGTCCTCTCTTCTTGATAGCCTGCAGCAGGAATTATTTACATTTTCTTTGTATGCATTTATTTGGTAGATTTGACCCATTCTTACATAGAATGAAGCTAGAATGTTCCTGTAAGTGTTCATCTAGGAAGCACTAGTACTTCTTTGCATTGCTAACCAGACTGCAATTAATAGGCTAAAGCAGATAAATAAATAAGTGGATGCAGGGAAAAGTCTCTCTTTTCACTCTCCCTGCATTTCAGATTTTTTGAGACAAAGTGTATGTTTTTGTCCATCATTTTACTCAGTGATACCATGATCTTACTGGAACTGTTGAGCAATAAAATGTTAATCAAATAATCCAAATATAGTAATAAAATAACATAGTTGTAAACAAAGATGCCAGTGTGCACTGAGATATGCAGTAGAATATGGCTGTCTTATCTGACAGATCTATCAGGGGAGAGAAGGAGAAAGCTGACCTGCAAAGGCCCACTGATTTTGTTTGAGAGAAGTGGTTTGCAGGAATCAAGGCTGTTCTTGTTTTGCATGGTAGATGAACTATAAGAAGACCAAAGAAACAGTTTGATGGTGAATGGAAGGAGATAAAAAGAACAGGGCATTAATTTAAGGAAGAAAAGTATAAAGGAAGAGACTGGAATGTTCTTAATCCAGTGACCTAAGCCAAGAGCAATGTACTGCTTCACGAGTACTACATCATTTTACTTCCACCTTTGTTCCTTCTCTTATTTTGTATTGCTCTCTTTCTTCTTGTAAACTCTATCCTGATGTTCCCTCAGAACCTGTGCCATCTCTATCTGTATATAAAAAGCATGTAAGAAGCCAAAATCTGATAAAGGAAAAATGTAGCAGTTTGATAATGGATATGGAGAGCAGATAAGAAAGCAGAAAATGCTGAAAGACTTAATAGCTCCTCTACTTCAGCCTTCCTAAGAAAAGCAGAAGAGCAACAATAACAAGGAGAATGGAAAACAAGAGGTCAGCAGGCAAAACGAGGAAAAAATAAGAAACAGCTCAGCTGTTCCTGTAATGCTGCTCAAGTCTGACTGAAATTTTGCATTTCAGAGCCGGCTCATATTTACTTCTCATGCGTGCTATGGAGAGGAAGCCTGAACTGAGTCCTTAGTGTATTCTTTTTTGCTCTGAATTCATGGTAATTACATTTGATCCACCAATTAGAAAGGCCTTCTGTGTTCCTAATTCTGCTGTCCAACGAGTATATGCAGGGCAGAGTGTAAGACAGAGAAACTGTTTTTAAGCTGGTCTGATGCCAGAAATATATAAGTCTGGACTGTGTTGACCTCTGTGCAGGAGTAATTTATGCTGCTATACATAAATGTTTTTTAAATTTATAGCTACTGCTTACATTACATTACTACTAAGTAGCTTCATTCTGACTTGAAACATCTGTTGTCTGAAACAGTATTTCATAGTCACCTGTACAATAGATGGATCAAAAGTATCTATGTGGCTTTGCAGTCTCATACTGTCTTATGTATTCCATCAGATAATTTCAAACTTGACGCTTTACCACCACAGTGACCTGGACTGACTTAATTCCTTCTTCCAGGTAGTCTTTGCACCACCTCTTTCTGACTTTAAGTAATGCACTCTCTCGACTATGGAAGTTGTATCCCCACACACATTTTTTTCTTTTTTTAAATGCTTAGTCATTATTTGGGCTGGCTGTTAACAGTCTTTGTATATACTTGCCCCCATAGTGGCACCAGTTTGAGTAGGTTTATTATAGTCAGAAAGAGAAAGAATGGGAGTCTATAGTACGTGTTTTAGGATTGGACAGGTAAGACAAATATATAATGCCCTGTCCAGCCTGTGCTCTTTTTCCAGTTTCATAGTTATTTTCACTTCTCATTCTTCCCATTCATTACCTCCTGACATCAAGTTTATTAACTGTCCATCTCCCAGACTGTGGTATTAAGGTACTGTGTGCTCTGGGTCCAATCTTTGTTGGGGATTGAAAGAGGTGAAAAAGTTTTCTTGCTGCTTTCAGAAATACTGCAGTTATCTAGCGTGAGATTTCTGTATTACAGTTTCTATACAAAAATGCACCAACAATGACTTTGATTTAGAGGTGCACATAAAATCAGAAACTACATCATAAAGGATTTTCATTAGAAGAGAATACATACACAAATAGGGAACAGGAGCTGTTGACAGCCAATAGCCCTGGCTTAGCAGCAGGATCTCTGGGTGCCAAGCTGGGACTCTAATAGGAATAGAAAGGCAACACGAAATCCTCTAGTTCCATGCTTCCCTCCCAGCCGTATGATTAAATATTAAATATTTCCAGTCACACTTCTGTTTTTATTTTCATGCTATATTTTGCATTTCCTTGAAAACCTGGAGTACTCTTTCCAGCCCAGACCAGCATTTTCTACTCACTCATAAGTCTACCATTTCCATGAGTCGACAAACTTTTCTTCTTCCTGTAAGATTGCATTAACTGACGAGTCATCTGAAAGAAATTCATGTGTTTTCCCTGATTTGTTCATCTGGCTTCTGTCTGTGTCTTTCTAGACTGAAAACTTATTATGGCAGGAGCATAATTTTAAAGCTTATTTATAACTGTTAAAATAGGTTATTAAAAGTACCTCAGGTGTTGTTGACCATGTGTAGTCAAGTAATATGGTTTCTGATCTGATGAGTACCAATCCTTTGACTACTAGTATAAATTTATCATTATGGTCTCAAAATAAACATAATAAAAGGTAGAAAAGGGGAAAATGGATTTTTCTCCTTTGGAGTCTATCTATTAAAATCATGGAAAGCAGAAACTTCTAGGAAATGTGGGCACCATTTTCTGATTTTTTTTTTCTCTGAAGTTGACACTATGAATCACACTCTTCTGAGAAGATTAGCATCATCTTAAGAGAACCATAATAGAAGACGGTGATGTCATCACATGCTTTTCAGTGAGCAGACTTGTTTGTAAGGAGGAGAGCATTAACACCATAAGAAACAATATCCATTTTCATAATTGCACAGAAAAAGTTGCCAATGAATCTGTGAGCCCTTTTCCTTGCTAATGCTTCTAGCTGGTTAGGGTTGAAGTGAGCAGTAAGACAAAGAACCTAAGTAATCAAGTTGGGTGTGGAGGGAATAACCAGGGGCTTGAAAATTGCTCCAGAATTATAAGTAAATATTCTTAGGCTTTGTGTCAGGAACAAAGTAGTGGGAAGATAATGTGAAGAATCCAGTAATTCAGAGCTTTTCAGAAGGTGATTTTTTTATACCTTGTGTTTGTGTATCTGTGTATTGCCAAATGCTGGGTAGCTTTCTCTTGGCAAGAACTGAGCAAATCAGAGTCCATGTTTTCTTATCTTCTTTTTACTTTTAAGATAAACATATTTGGATCAGGAAAAAATAGCAGCTGAAAACAGAGTAGTTTAGTAGACATACAAGCATACAGGAGAAAATTTCATTTTACTAACTTTTTCTAAGGGCACTAAAAAACAACATGCCATATTTTGAGAATAGGTTGAACAATTCTCCCTCATTTACATATTGCTATTCTGTTTTACAGTTGCCTTCAGTGTCTTTTATCACAGTATTACTCAGATGTTCCATTCTTAACATGGGAAACTGGCTCAATAATCATGCCACTAAGTGGTGAGGTGCCACATATAATCAAGTTCAAAATTGTTCCTGTGTTATAGTAAATTCACGACCAATTATCTGATTAACATTGCCATTGTATTCATTATTAACAGTTATTCTGCTGTTTTATACATAAAAAAAAAAATCCTGATTATGCCACATAGGAATTAAATGTGTTTTTGTGTTTTGTTTTTTTCTTTCAGAATGTTAACTGTCCGGGTCAGTATATTATAGAACATTTGTAACACTCTTTGTCATAATTACTTTGATAAAATAATGATCTTGGGTTTAAATAATTTGGTTCTAGTTTCTGGGGGACCTTCAGTAAAGTCATCTAATTTCCCTCTATATGTATTCAGTATCTATTATACAGAGTAACAAAACTTACTGATTTTTTTGTCTGTCTGTCCTGTTTACTGTAAAAGGCAAGTTCTTGATAGCAGTGACTGTATTTCATGGTGAATATACAGTCCTTGAGTCTGTGTAAGATCAGGTTCCCAGTCAGAACTGGTAACTGTGCCTCCTGTTGGAATACTAATGCTGGTGTTTGAAGGAGAGCACACTTAAGTTTTTTTGCCTGTGCAGGAACTGATGGTTTCATTTCCTCTCTAGAAATGAGAGTGGATATAAAGTAAATGTTGTGTGGTGACAGTAAAGATTTTTTTTTGTGATAATTTTGATGATATATCTAAATTAAAAAGACACAGGAAGTAGTTTGTGACAGTGAGGTCAAGTGAAATTACTGGCTTTATGTATAGACACACTGCTTAGAACTGGTTCTCTTTCTCTCCCCCACTAAAGTAAACCAATAGTATCCAAAAACATAGCCCCATATGATGGCTTTGTAATCCCAAAACATAAGTGATATTTTGCACACCCTTTTTCATTACACAGCATGTTAAATCATGCTAGGGCTCTGTAGCAGCACACCAGAGCAGTGTTTTTATGTTACAAAACAGAGGAAATATTTGTAAATCCTGGAGAGTTCTAGATCATGTCTTGAAAGCTCACATATGCATCCCCTTTCATACCTTTTTAGAGATTCAGATTAGTCACAGCGTGATAGCCTTGATTGGCTCCAGGGTATAAGGCCAGGGTAGAGGGATGCTCTCTGCACCCTTTAAGAAATGTCCCAGTCTGTCTCCCCAGATTAGTGTGGAACTCCAAAGTGAAGAGCCATGGCCCCAGTGGCAGTACACAAATAAAACAGTCTTCTCCTTACACTAAGGCTTACGATAAGGCACTATCATTCATATGATATATGACTCAGTTATCTCACTGTTGTGGGAGGAAAGACAGAATAGATTACAGATCACTTGCATATGCATGCTCTCAAAAAGTATGCCAAAGTCTTGAAACTTCACCAAAGGTCACACACTGGGTCATTGAGATAAATGCTGGCAGGAAGGAAAGCTGAATCGGTAACCCCCTATCACATCATACAAAGGTGAAATGGTCAACAGGTTCATCTTTGCTTGGCATAATGTGGTTTTCCGATAAGATTAAAAAATATCAGGAAAACTGGTGGGTCACACAAAAATTGCTTCCAGTATATAAATTAAAGTCAGGGTATTACTGTTATAGGTAAAGCACAGGAATCTAGTGAGAACTCTTAAGCGATGCATCTTTATGTTCAATCCCTCATTTTGTGTTTTGCAGAAGCATGGTGCTAGAAGCCATATCAACAGGTGGATGATAATCTGTCCTGCTCTGTAATCAAATTATGATGTATCTAACTAGTTCTTTTTCTTTGTAATGTTGGTTTTTTATTTTTTTTTTCTTAATGAATGTTTAGTAATGAGAATTCTTCAATTCAGAGATCGTCCAATTACTAGCAGTTCCAGTGCTTTGCTGTTCTGACCAAGAGTAGGTTTTCACAGCTATAAGTGAAGAGATATAAACTTAGCTGTCTACACTGAGGTCTCTTCATGACAGTTTCTATTTGAGAAAATAGTTAATTGAAGGTTTCGCTAAGGGCAGTGGAACCTGGAGAGCCATTCCTTGCACTCTCAAGTAGGCTTTTACCATAGCAGAACCCAGGCCTTGAGAGCCGGCTGAGCTAGACACAAAGTTTATTTATGGACATCTGAGGTGGATGAAGCTGTAATCCACCTCTAATACGTGATCTAGATCTCCCATGCTGCAATTTAAATCAATTTCCATCTCTTTCACAGTCAGCCTGGTGGACACATTACTCTTTTTAGTCCAATATTTGCCTTATATTTGTTATTTTCTTCTGTAGACTAATCAACTGTATTTTCTCACAAATCATGTCTTTAGACCTTTAATGACTTGATGATCTCTTTGAAATTCTCTCCAGGCAGTCCATAACTTGCTTCAAGCACTTTGCTCAATTTATGTATGTTTGAAGTACAGTTTCAACTAGAATAAAAGATACTTTTTTTAAGTTATTGTATTCCTGTTTAAATTTCTAAGTAGAATGTTGATCTATTTTCTGCAGTAACGTACTTGATAACTCCAGTAAGCCAGGAGTTATTGTCTGCTGTAATTCTGCTCCTCTGAACTACCGTGTAACTGGTTGTTATCATCCTGTATTTGTGCAGCTGATTATGTCTACACTTCCCAGGTTTTCAATTCCATTTTTTCAAATGTTTTTCCTTATTTTTTCAAACCTATATATTTTTTTTTTCTTTCAGGCAAGCAAAAGCCATGTATTCCTGTAAGGCTGAGCATAGTCATGAGCTGTCTTTCCCACAGGGGGCAATATTTTCCAATGGTAAGACGTTTTACATTCTTTATTTACATGAAAAACAAACCAGCCAACAAACAAAAACAAATAATAATTAAAAAAAAGAATGGTACCCACAAGATAAGAGAATGTAATTCCATTTCCAGCTCTCGGCTTTTGCCTTGATTATTATATTGCTCTTGAATAAAAGCTATTTAAATAAATATATGGAACATGTAGAATCTTTTAACTGTCTTAATTTATTGTAAATATGTTTTGTTTGGTTGTTTTTTTGCAGTGTATCCGTCAGTAGAACCAGGCTGGTTAAAAGCAACTTATGAAGGCAAAACAGGACTCGTTCCTGAGAATTATGTTGTCTTCCTCTAGTAATCTTCAGTGGACAGCAATATCTTCATGGTATCCATGGTAACAAATAATAAGCACTATGATTTTTATCTGACACAGATATGGGATCAGCCCGTTAGCTGAGAGTGGTAGATTTCCTTCAGATACTGCAGCTGCAGGTTATATAGCTCCCTATCAACGGAACAGAATGTAATGAAACAGTTAACAGTTACTGTACTGAAGACGGTACTCTGTTTAAATAACTTCCATTGTTTGCAAAAGGTTGTTCTGTTCTTCTTTTATGGGTAAGGAACACTACAGAAATAAAATCAAAAAAGTTGCCATTTAGCTGCAGACCTTCAGGTTCTCGGATGTTGCTCAGAGAAGTGTGAAATTTAGAGGCAATGCACTCTGTGACATTTCTTACAATCTGTATTTTTTAATATGAAAAATTGTGGGTTTTTTTCCTAATGTAAGTAATGCTTCTGTTGTGATCTGAATGCTCCCATAGAAAACTCGATTCTGAGATTAGTCCTAATCATTTCAAATAAGAAATGAGTCTTCCATAAATCAGAAGTTTGAACTTGTTAGTCATTGAGATTACAATATGTTATAGAATTTATGTAACTGATAATGAAATCAGATTATACACTGCCTGAGCAGTAAATGCTCATTCAAAATGTGATGTGTTTAATGAATGTTTCATTCAAGTACTTCATAGATTTATTTCCTTCTTTCTATATCAATATAAATAAGAATAATAATAACTAGTATTTCTGTAATAGCAGTCAGGTGGAAGATACTCTCGGTGTAGCTCAGAGCAACAGCAGTAGAAAACAAGGAGATACTCAATCTGGAATGATGGGTAGATATGAAGTGAGCAATGAAAAGCAGCAATATGTTTCAAAACCTGAGATAAAAAGTAACAAAGTCCTTTTCAAGTTTTTTCCATTGCAAATAAGACAAAAGTACTTAGCATTATTTCTCCTGACTTCCACTAAAGTATTTGGCAAATGTTTCCTCCATTACATGGAATTAAAAAAAAAAAAAAAAAAAGAAAAACTTAATTGATAAAGATTTTGTAAATACCCATTGTTTGCTCCTGGTGGGTCTGGAAAAAAAAAAGAAAAAAAAAAAAAGAAAATATAAGCAGCTTTCTAAATTTGAACCTCTTTCTTGTACACCTTGAGGGAAAACATGCAGTGCTTACTTGGCTAGTTACCATGGCCTATTGAAAAACAAGATACTTAAGCTCCATATTAGTAGCTTTTCAGCATTAGTGGTACAGAAGGAATCCACTGTTTCATAGACCTATCCAGTCTTAGTTCTTTGTTCAATAACAGTAATCAGTATATAAACCTTCTGTTGATTTATAAGATGTACACTGCTTCCAGAATGTTTTAGGAAGAACTTTTGCCAGGACAAAAACACCAGTAATCTACCAGTTGCTTATTTTCTTCTTTTCTAAGCCTTTTTCGGGTTTAAATTAGAAAACAGATTTATTGCCAATATTAAGAAGCACATCAGAACCTTCTTTACTTGTGTATAGTGCATGATTTCTGCAGAAAAATTCCGTGTTGGAATTCAGGCTGGTGGCAAAAGCCTGCAGGATCCTTCTTCTCGCTAGTTGAAGTATCAAGTGGCACTCAGGAAAGTGGAGAGACTGGAAGAACATCCTTCCAAGAATGGTGTGGCATTTCAGAGGGGGAGTCTGTGGCAGTAAGCCAGGCTAGTGTGGGTAAGGCAGCTGAGGAGAGACCCCTTGAATTAGTGACTGACTGATTTGGGTTCTTTCTTCACTCTAAACAGTTTTATTAGGTCCCAAATCGTGTTTCCCTTCATCTTAAGACCAGGCTGTGTTCAGGACATTGTGATGAAGGGTTCATCTCAGGCAGTGGAGGCAGACGTGTGTGCTTGTCGAATTTTCACAGAGCAGATGTGAAAGGAAGGGAAGGGAAGGACTTTTTCACCAGACTGAGCCTTATTTTTAAAGCAAGCCAACGTTTGTGTAAGCTATGCCTGCAGCTGCCGTTGCCCTCAGATCAACATGGGTTTTGTTGTGTTTTTGCTGTATTTCACAATACAAAAATTGCAGGGTGCCAAAAGGCTTCCTTCTGCTGACCTGCTCAGGAGAATGCTGCTGCAGGGGAAGAGGAGTAGCAAGGGAGACAGAGCTGTGAGCAGAGGCTCCAGGTCCCGCACGTCTCACCCACGTGGAGAAATGCAGTGGTCTGGGTCTATCAATTGCACCAGGCAAACTGACCTTTGTTGAACATCCTTTTCTGACCCCTCGTGCCTCTTACGAGGAATTTGATTGTTGTGAAATTCTTGAGGAACGGTGAAATAGAAAACGCGTGCTCTTACTTGCTTTGCTTTAGTCTGATTAAATAAAAAAAAAAAAAAAAGAGAGAGAGAGCAGGAAGAGACTAATTGTAGGTAACCTCACAACATCTGCATGTGTTTGGGTATTCTGCAACAGTATGTTTTGAAACCAGCTGATCTGAGTGCAAGCTAGAAGACTCAAAGATGCTCAGTTCATATAAAAAAATCATAAAAATGAAAAGTTCAGTTACAGATTAAGTAAGTAGAGCCTGTAAGCACTGAGGAAAAGGTTGTAGAAGGAGGAATCCCTGTAGAGGGGAGGTGGTGTGTCTATTCCCATGCATTCATTTTACATTAGACACACAAGTCGATTGCAGAAGACAGCTTCATCAGAAAGGGATCTCATTCATTCTGCTACTCAAAAAAGAAATCTATCTTTTCCTCTTTAAGACTGTGCACTTTTTAAGGCCCTTCTTCTGTGAACCAGCCATGGTGATAACATAAATAATTTTAAAGTAGCTTAGCTTTAAAATGTTATTTTTATCTGGAAATGTTACTCCCATTCTTAATTACAGTTAGTATCAATGGATAGTAGGGTTATTCTGTTTCTCTCTTCTGCGGTACATAACAAGCACTTTCCGTATCATTCCACTGCTGGGTTGTGGATGCCTCTGCTCTTCCCTGACTTTCCAAGAGGGAGTTTATCTCCAGGAGAAGCTGTACAGTGAACTGGAAAGTTATGTACCTGGGTGCTCACTGACTGGAATGGGGGAGAGTGCAGCACTAAGACTTGTCTACTGATGAGACTCTCAGCCCTGGCCAAAAATCCCTTCTAATATTTGTAAAGGATCAGAAATCCATGTAAAATTTAAATGAAGATATAATACTGAGATAGTGCCTTACCAGCAAGTTAGGCGAGCTGAACTAAATTAGTTCATAGTATTGATTTACTATTTTTTATGAAAGTCAGATTCACTCTACAAGCAAAGTTTAATTTTATTATTATTTTTTTAATTATCCTTCCTAAAAGGATATAGCAGTTTTCTCAGAATATCACTGTAGAATTTGAGGTAGATAACATGTTGTGATTGCTGTTTGTCTTGTGAAAATACCCACCACTTATGTAATCAGCCATGTTTTTTCTATGTTAAACTTTTGGTACATGTTGCAGTACAACATGAATCAAATTAATAGTGTGAAGGACTGATATATTGTATGATAAATATGTAAAGTATATTATATTATATATTCACACTTTTTATTAATGATAAAGATGAAAAAATATTTTTTGTGTAATTCCTATGAGTTCAGTATTAAAATGTCCTTGCCATATTTTGGCATTTAGAATACTATGTAACAAAACTCTTAAATTAAACCATAGATATCACTTAAGTCCCTAACTGATCTATAAAGTTCATTTGTTCGATTATTTCTGGAAAAAAATGACGCACAAATTTGCTGACCAGTCTACTCTATGATAGTAATAGTAACTTATTTAACTTTTATATATTTTCTGTTGATAATCTCTATTCTTTGCCTTTAATTGAATTCATTTTAACATGCCTTTAGGAAAGATACATTAGGAAGAGAAAAGGATGCAAAATTCAGCAGTTCAGAACAATAGTTACAACAACAAAAAAGCATTATATGGCAGTAATTTGCTTTTTGTTACATTTCCCCACCGGTCTATTTTCTAGTTAATAAGATTGGATCAGAATAAATGATAAACCCCAAAAGCCTGTTGTTCTTCATAATTCCTTTCCTAAGGCAGCAGTTGGTACAATTTTGCATTGAGGAGCAAGAGGAGAAAGCCCAGTAAGGAAGCTTATCCTCAGGCTGGTGTGGATCTTCTTGATTGATGGAAACTCTCAGAGCTCTAGTGAACACAAAGATAGACCCTTGGCAAATTATAGTGAGGTTTTGCTGGCCAGAAGCCCACATACAGTAAGTGGAATATAAATGGGATATTCTGTTAATGAGAAAACGTGATATGGCTTGTCATTATCCGTTTTTTGGGGGTGTTTTTCTGGTTCATCAGAGTGCCCTATCTGAATCATTCAGTTACCAGAGATCAAACTAAGCAAGGTTCAGTTCCACTCTTTGTGGTCGTGCAGCCCGGACAGCCACTGCTGATGCAGCCCTTCCAGTTACTGTTCGTGCAAAAGTTAGACTGTTGATCAGGCTGTATCAGTACAAGTCGGGAGGTCTCTTTTTGCATAGGATTTTGCAAGGGCTTTGGGAGTTTGCTTTGTTTTGTTTTAATAAGGTGCTTGGTATCCAAACAGCTACTAATACAATGTTTTAATTCAGTCACTGAAGATAATAGCATTGTTTTTCTTGTCCTGTATGTGGCAGTATTTAATAAGCCATTGGTAATCTGCGTTATTTTAAGTATAGAGAATGGTGCTTCAACCCTTGGACATCTCAGCTGAAAGCTATTCTGCAACTGGGCTTTTTGCAAGTGTTGTATCAATAATTGTCATAAAGTTCTGGCACTAGAGGCTGCAAAATGATCTCAGCACTATGAGAGTTTCTGTTAGAGCAAAGGGCAAAGCAGCTGAACAGGGCAGATAGACAACTTCAATTTTTCAAACATATTTATGACGATTTTGGAGGTATTAGAGTTTATAGGGGTTACCTTAGATACTATATGGTATTTTAATAGGAAAGTATATACAATCAATAACTATATATATATTTAATAAAGTCCTACTAAATTATCTTATTGAACTCTCTGTTTATTTTGTAGTGTGGTTTCAATAATTATCTGCACTCTGTATATACCTACATGTAAATAACTGGCATGATATGCGTAAGCTGACTTGCAGACATAATTCTATGTTGTACTTTACACTGTATTTCAAAAATTTGAAAAATGTTTTTAAAAATAAAAAGCCTTTCTACACAGACTGCTTTCTTTATTATTTTTAAACTTGGACTCTGATTCAGCCTTTTTTTTTTTTTTTTTCCAAAATAATAACACTAGTGCTACACAGAGTTGCTGTCAATGTCTCAATATTCAGGTGGAGATCAGTAAGAAGGGGTCCATCAGGGGTCCGTATATCAACAATGCCAAGTGCAGGGTGCTGCACTTAGGTTGGGGCAATCCCAGACATGAGTACAGACTGGGAGAAGAACTCATTGAGAGCAGCTCTTTGGAGAAGGACTTGGGGGTTCTGGTGGATGAAAAATTGGACGTGAGCCGGCAGTGTGTGCTTGCAGCCCAGAGAACCAGTGATATCCTGGGCTGCACCAAAAGCAGCATGGCCAGCAGGGTGAGGGAGGTGATTCTCCCCCTTTACTCCATCTTTCTGAGACCCCACCTGGAGTACTGTGGCCAGCTCCAACCCCAGCCATACTTGGATTCTATGACCTGATCCTCTTCCACCAAGGGTTCCAAGACATCACTGATGAGGTCTTTGCCTCTGAAAATTCTCAGTGGATGGATCACTGGAAGGGAGTTTGGTGATCCAAAGTCAACAGTACTTCCTGGAAGTGAAGTAACATGAGTGATGTGGTTTCTGCAAGTTTCCTTGCATCCCCTTTCCCAGCATTTCTCAAAGGCTTTTTCCCTCAGAGACCAGCAGCTTTTCTAGCGCTGAGAAGGGAATTATTCACCTGCCTAGACTTTCTCCTGAAGGGACTCACCAAAAACCTAAGCAGCTGTTAAACGCCTGAAAGACAAAAAAAAAAATAATCTAAGGAAAGGAAAAAATCTAAGGAAGATCAAAGCAGTTGATAAAAAGCTAAAGGCTCTGGCCTGAGTTTCACATTCATAGGCTGGCATATTTCATATTTCATATTCATAGGGCTGGCAGGTCCCAATCAAATTGGCTATGTAGACTCAATTTCTGAATACCCATTTTTATTGCCCTTAGTTGTGTGCTCACCTGCTGTGTTTGCTCCTGGGGTAGGGCCAGAAAAGCACTGCAGTGGGTGAGGGCTCCGAAATGGTGACTGCTGACGAGCAAAGAGGCCGCACTCTGCCGCCAGTGGTCACCAAACATGACCTGCACATTGCTATATCCCTAGCATCTCGTGCAGTCAGGAGCCAGGGAGGAGAAAATGCTCCCCTTGCCAGAGCACCACGGGGACATTTTGGATACAAGGTTAATCTGGGGGTGACTGAGTGCAAAGGGGAGCAATCCTGGCCTGCCCCACTGCTGGCTCTGCTGTCAGGGGGCAGGTAGATGTCAGCCTTGCCCGCACCCACGTGGAACTGCATGGGGCTGGCACTTGCCCCTTTGCTCTCCTTGGCTGGTGCTGAGGACCACAAAGCATCATAAGAGCTCTCACAGATGCCCAGCTCTGCTGATTTGTGAGTAGGCATGAAGGGAAACAAAACAGATGCAATAACTAATTTCAAGTTCAAAACTCGAAATAAAAGTCACTTTTTCTTTGACAGTTTTCTGTCTTTTCCCATTGGGTCACAGACTCCTTGGCTTTCAGGTCATCTGATCTGCAGAAACCTACAGCCCAAGATTAATTCTGAGGGCATAGACCAAGCCCTAAAACAGATGTCATCACTCGTTTTTCACATGCCCATAAGGCCATTTTACTTGGCATCATAGGGCAGCTGCAAGATTTCTCACTTCTGAGGAACAGACATTCTGGCTTGCTGTATTTTGATGTTTCGGTGAGCATTTAAATGTAAAAATACATGAATTCCTGTTAAACTAACACAATGTTACCGTGTTATCACCAAACTGACAACTGCCAAAGGAGGAGACAGTGCATTTCTTACTAGAAAGCCTGATGAGGGACTTCATTTGGTCACATTGAAGCATCGTGTAGTGCATGAGCCTCAAGTGCTGGGAGAATGCTCTCCTGCTCTGCAGACTCGAGGTACTTAATGGGTTGGGAAGCCCGTGGTGGGAATGGTAGAGCAGTTGACTTGTGGAATAATTACGGTATAAACGGGCGCTCACAGCGGTGCGGAGCCCCTGTGGTATCTGGCTGAGGGGAAGCAGACGGGAGCTGGGCCCAGCAGCTGTGTGTGGAGGTGGCCTGAGCAGGCCTCAAAGTTTAGGTCCCAGCTGTGAACATTTTCACGTGGATTGGGTGTGATTCAGGCCTTCAAAACCCAGCTTCCTTTCTAACTTGAACATTATGCTTATTAAGCATGATCAGTATTTGCACTTCTGTGTTTTTTAATTTTATTTCACATTCACAAAGCTTTTCCTATGTAATTTTGATTAATCACTGATATCGAAGGAAAAGTATTGAAAGATATTCTTGACTTTTTTTTTTGCAATGGTTGGCTGGTTTTCTATTGTATTTATGGCAACAAGCTCAAAAGCTGAACTAACCTAGAACAAGTGCCTTTGCCAAAGATCATGGTGTGCTTTTTTAATGTAAACATGCAAGTATTCATGGGAACATTCAGTGACCTCCACAGACGGTACAGAAAGGAGCCTTAATTCACTTGAAAGTACTTTGGTAATTGGAATACATCTTTCTGCCAGTATAATTGAGGAGCTGATTAGTTAGACTTACCTAGCACGGGTATATTTCATTTAAAATTACTGTTAATGGCTCTTGGGTGCCCTTATAAGGGATTAGAGTCCACTCTGAATAAAAAGCATTAGCAATTTATTTTTGTTGATGGTCATTGCTTTCGTCTTCTTACAAAAAAAAAAAAAAAATTCAAAGGGAAATATGCGGCTTATCTTGATGGTAGAGATTTTTCAAAACGTGCTTTGAAATTGCATGTTCTGCATCCTGACAGCAGCACGCTCCGTCCCTGCAGTGTGCAGGTGGGGTCAAAGAGCAGAGAGGGTCCCGGTGCTGCGCTGCGGGCCTCCGGCAGGGCAGGGAGCAGTGTGAGGATGCCATGAGTACGCTGCAGCACGACATGCAGCAGGTGCATGCAGCATGACTCCAACCTGTCCCACCCAGGCTGTAACGCCACCATCCACAGGCTCGCACCACCACTAGAGCCTGTAGGCAGGTGAGATAGGTGTGCGGCGTGCAGCCCCATGAGAAACCTTTCAGGGGACAATTCGCAAACCCCGGGCGGAAGAAAGATAAAGAAACCTGAGCTTGATAGATCTCTACGGTGTTCCTCCAAATAAATTAATTGGTGTACGGGATACAGCTGGTTCCCAGAGTGAAACAAGCGCTGCTTGCAAGGACCTCACAAGAGGATAACAACAATTAGGATTTCAGTGTGCCTGAACTGTGAAGCTGAGCACAAAGCGATGGAAACAGGCTTTGACAACTGCAAGTCCTGAATTACACAGAACAGGCAGAATTCCTATTGGTAAGGAAATTCCACAATAAATAAATATGTGGAACACATCAAGGGGTGGCAGCACCCTCCAGGGACACCTGAGAGGCAGCAGGTAGACTACAGGCCTCAGAGAGATTTCAGTGATACTAAGTTACACCAGGCACTGGTGATGCAAATACGGCCTTACATAAAACAACAGCTTAAACAGTCATGCTGAGTTTGTTCTTTCTTGCCATTGCTGTTGCTTGAGGGACGCTTATGTTAGGTCATAAGAAATACAGTTTCTAATCTGTAACTATGAAAAATTGTTCTGCCTTGAATGGGAAAAATTATCATTCTGCACAATTTCCTATCTCTGTTACAGGTTTGCTATAAGGCATCTCACCAGGTCCTTCCTTGAGAAATTTGCAGTGAATGCTGTACAGGCATTTCACTCATCTTCCAGCTCTGGTTTGCAATGCCATTGTTTGGAGTGTGGGTCCTGCACTTAGTTTTCCTATCTGCATATTGTTCAAATGGTGTAAAATGTAAGCACAATTAATTTTGTGTTTAAAAGATCACTTGCAATATTTCCTGACTACATGAACTCAGAAGCCAAATGTCCAGGTATCTGCAAAGGTGTCACCATGAGAAACTCAGCTGAATGTTTCTTGGATTTGTTTTTGTTTTTGTTTTGTTATGTTTTTACCTAATGTGATTAGCTTTGCTGGATAATTTATATCCAGAGGCAAAATGAGGAAAAGGTGTTCCTTTATCATAATGTTATTTGTGTACATCCCTCAGCTGAGTGCAGCAGGAACGACCACAGCTCTTGGCTTCCCACAGTTTCCAAGGCACCGTTGTGGTCAGCCTTTTCCCTGTAGAACGCACCAGGCAAGCAAAACAGCCGGGAAGAACAGCGCGACGAGGATGTGGAACCCCTCATTGAGCCTCCTCACCCTTCGCTGGGGTCAGTGCCTTCTCCATGGCCTGAGCCTCTTCATTGCTGACAAGGAAATAATGAATTCGTCTGCATTACTGTGTGGCAGGTTTCTGACACCTCTTATTTCTTTCGCTGAGGTAATCACACAATAGCAGGGCTGTCCTCACTGGGAGCTGCAGGTGATTAGTGCAAGAACTCATTAGTATATTTAAGTGAAAGCTCTCCGGCACTGTGCAAAGATGAGTCAGTCTCCGCAGCATCTGTGTCATTACAGAGTCTGAAATGCTGCAAGGAACAAACACCTCATTTAGGCGGGCTGCTATTAGCTAAAGGCTAAAGCAAAAGCTTCTTCCTCCAGGGGCTTTACCATCTCACCTCAGCTAATGGGTAACATTCTTTTACTCTTTTAGACCCTTCCTTTACCATGCCTGTTGTTAAAAAACAAAACCCAAAACCATTTTTGAGGAAAAGAGAGAAATAGGCATTCAGACTGAAACTGGACAGAGGACATATACGCAGTCATTGCACTCAATCCAGAGGAGCATCATTGCATAAATAAATAACTGGAGACTAAATAAAGGCGCTGGTGCAGAGGTCCTTAACTGAATGCATACTTAGTAGGAACAGAGACTTCAACTTCGACACCTTTTAGTTCTGCAGTGCCTCAAAAACTCTTCACAATTATTTTCTTCTGTGTGCCAGCTGCTAATCCTATTTTAAAGAAATGCATGTATTTTTGTATTGCATTATAATTAAACAGTAGCCTTCTGCTATTGGTTAGTACTGCATGGAGTATTTTAAAACTAAATGCATTTTGGGAAAAACAAAAACAAAACAACCTTTGTATGGTAACTCCCAGCCTTGTTAAATTGTTCATGATGTGCACATGGAGTACGGATAATACCTAGGAGATCAATTCACAAGAATGCGGACATTCAGAACAAAACTGAAACATCACTTTCGAGATGTACCATATTACATGGAAATAGCATGGAAAAATATCGTTGTTGTTGTTGGCAAGGTCGATGCCTCTCTGAGAGCACATTAACTTTATCGTGTGTCCTGAGCAAGGAGTGACATCTAAATCGCTGGTCCAGACCTGAATTGGTTTTCTCCCTGGCTTTCTTCCCTCTCGCTCCTTTAAAACTAGAAAGTAGAAAGCTGGGCTCGAAAATCCTGGGGCTTTCCAGCAGCAAGCCTGTGGGGCTGGTGCCTGTGCTGGGCTGAGGGTCCTCGTCCTTGCCAGCTGCTCACAAAGCCAGAGGCAGCAGGCTGGGATGTGGGATGTTTATTTTTGAGTGTGGACAGGCAGCACAATGCAAGGGTCTCTGCTCCCAGCTCAGTGCCTGCAGTGAGCATTGCTGTGCAGGCAGCTCCTGTGGTCTGGGTCACACCTTTTTTTTTTTTTTTTTTTTTTTTTTCCTTTTAATAGATGTCTTTTCCACAAATAGATGTATTTGTGCCAAAAGGCTGGGACTGCACTGTGACTTTTAGTTTTACTTTTCAGGTTTTACATACTACCAGTTTGACATTTTGCAGGTTTTTTTTTTTTAAATTACTACCTTCCATGTCAGAAAATAATAATAATAATAAAGTGTCTGTCTTCCATTCTTTGAGCCTTGTAGAGTACTTAGATTGACAAAATCATGGCAAACATTTTCCCCTCCTATATAGGTTTGAATTCCCTAAGCCAGCAGCGTGTCTTCTCTCACCTGGAGCTGCCGAAGGAACCCAGTCAGAAGTGGCCTTCCCAGAGGCTGCTCCGTAGGGTCCCCGTGAGCAGGAGAGGCTCTGCCAGGTGTTAGTGGCTGCAAACCACCCCAGCCGCTGCAGCAGGGCGCCCTTCTCCAGCCTCACTTGCAAGCTGAATGCTGCTCGTACCGTAAACACGGCTCCAGTTTGTTGGACACGACAGAGTGTAGCTAGACAACACCTTTACAAAAATACTTGAAAGCTGTTTCAGATGTACAAATATAGAGATGTGCGTTCCTCTTCACTGGAAAATTCAGGAACCTTATACAAGTCTTTTTTAAAAAAATAAAAATAACTGCAACAAACCACGAATTACATCCATCCCTCTCCTGAACATTAAATACAGAGAAATGCTTACACCAGTCCAAGCGTGCCTCAAAGTTAAGGATTATTTGGATTCCTACAGAACATTCCATCCAGGATTACACAGCCCCTACCAAGTGCTAACTGCACAGCCCAGGAATCCTGGGGAAAGAAAGTGTGGTGGCTGGGGGAGGGAGAATAAACATTTTATAAACATGGGAACTGGGACATAGAGGGTGTGTGACATTCAGAATGCACACGAGATCGTGTACTGCGAGAGTCCCCAGCCTGGTTTTTAACCCTTATGTTGTGTTTTTCTCTGTAATGTAGTTTTTCTTAGAATTAGTGGCTATCTTCGGGGAAGGCTTTAAGGATAATTTAAATGCAAAGTCTTCTTAAAATAATATTATCAGATTTTCAGACTTTTTTTTTTTAATACCCAGTGCTTATAAGCTTGCTTTGTGAGCAAATAGACACGTGACCCCTATTTTATTTCAGTGCTTGACTAAGGTATCAGTTTCTGCATCCCAGTCCAATGCAGGCTGACCGTAGCCATCACTATCAGACACAGGGAACAGCAAACCCAATGTCATTGCTGCTGTGTAAAACTGTAACAGGTAAATCAGCCAGTGCACAATATGACTGTACTGTAGAGCTCTGGGATACAAAACTTCTAGTTACATTTTTCAGTGAAAAGCCTCGTGACTCTCAGTTGGCCGACCCATGGTGTGCAGTGATGACAGTGCCAGAAGACAGTGCTCTCATCCCTTGTGCATGACACCATCACAACAGGCCCAACACTGATCCCAGTGCCTCAGCCTCCCTACCCTGACTCCTTGGCCATTTCAAGTAATGTGAAACATTTGCCTGATTCTGGTGTCGCATTTCTTCTGTTTAACAGTGTATTATTTTTAGCAAGTATGTTGTACTTTGCCTGCAAAATATGCTTATGTAGAACAGCAAAATCCAGTTTTCATAATTACAGATCTGTGAAAATGGTTGGGAACATTTTCTTTCCTCTACTGAAGTCACTATTCTGAAGACAGAATACCACATTACAGAGGTGATATCTCCAAATATTTCTAATAAAAGGACAGTTCCTACTTGTAGCAGACCACCACCTACTTGTCTCTAACATTTCAGTTCCTTCACTGAAAGTTGTGATCTTAACTTTCTGTGAGCTATGGGTGAAAACTCAGTGCATTTAATTCATAATGATGCACAAACAAAGCCATTGTAACTTTGTAATATGCATTTATTTATGCAAAGGTTAAGATATATGGACTAATAGCAGGGCCTTCCTCACACACGCAGCCTCACACACACACAGAGGTAAACATCTCATATAGACAAACAATGTTCTTAACTTGATGGTTTTGCAGATGATTAGTGTCTCAGACTGGACAAAACCCAACAATATGAGGTGTAAAAAAGCATTACTGCATTTTTATCTAGTGTATGAAAAATAGGCATCCGTGAAAACGGTACACGCAAGAAGGAATGAGCCACTTAAGATCATGTCCAGAAAATTCTCATCTATATCATGCAAAGATCTCTGCATGGGTCTACCCAGTTATCTGGGACTCAATGGCAATAGTTAAATTTATTATGCCCATCAGATGCTTTTCATCCAATCTGCCCCATATTTGAAAGTACACAGTTTGTAGAGTCACTGATGCAGAGTGTAATTCCCGGAAATTATGTATTTCTTTTTCCTCATCATAGCAAAATGAGTTTTTAGTACTAGCCCGGCTGGGTGGATATTTCAATTGAGCTGTGGGAAAATGCAATAGAGTGAGACTATTTGAATGACACTGTGAGAACCTCCTCACTGATCTGCCTGAATGCCAAATTGGTGGAACTATTGTACCTGGAGAGGTGAAAGGGTAATTTAGTTTTCATGGTCAGAAAACCATGATCTATGGCTAAAAGACTTGTGATGGTATTTTTATAATGAGCACACCTTACACGGGCAAGAAGCTGAAATGTTGCCAGCTTTACATGATGAACTAGAATTAAAAGAAAGTTCACCACTCCTTGATATTCTTTATAGTCTTTAAACACCTTTGTGCACAGTACTGTGGGCCCAACACAGGAAAGAAAATGCCTAAATATAAGCAAAAAGAATGCATGTAGTGAAAAAAAAAAAATCATGTAATACAAAAAATACATTTATTTTGTACACAGCATGTACACGTACTTAAGTACATGAACAGTGCAGCTGCTTCGTTCGGGATTCATTTCCAACAACACTGGTGCCTTCTGAGGGTTATTTTCTCTATAAGGTATACAGACACCTAAATTTTATGAGTTATTATTACCCATGCAGTCACCTTTTACTGCATGTTTCTGTCCAAGCATCTGAAAAACTACAGTATCATTCTGCAAGCAAATAATGTCAATCTAACAAATTAATAGCATTCATCTAAAAACAAACAAACAAACAAACAAAAACAAACAAAAAAAACACATAAATTTTAATATAAAAACATCTAAAACATGACTTTTTTTCTTTTCATCTTCCAAGGGGGAAAAGAGAACTAAATTAAAAACAATTCCTCTGTTCCAAAGTCAGGTCATCATGACACAAAGCAGTACAAACCAATAAATCTAGCGATGCTGACAATCCACCCTGGCAGTATATACACAGGCTTTTGAGCCATGGAAAGTTGGGAGGGCTTTGGATATTGGCTCTGTGGCTGCAAGCTGACTTATCCAAAGGAAAGAAAGGTCGGCGTGCCACGGATGGCATGCGAGGAAAGAAATACACACTTGGAGCTGCACGGCGCGCGGGTGGAGCACGGCCCCACGCCCTCCTGCTCCAGGGGGAGCCCAACCTGAAGGCTGTGCAGGTGGGATAGCACGGGGAGGATCCCTACAGGTATTGCTGTTTGTGCTACTGATAACCAGAACAAAGATTTGTGTATAGACAGGAACACAGTAAAGCAGCTGAGCTTCCCCATAAATCCGAATTATTAGCAGATGCACTGTCATAAAACCACGGAAAGTTTTCAGATGAGTTCTAACTTTAAAAAGCCAGGAAGTTTAATTACCGTGATTCGTCCTAGTGCCTGAAGGATTGACCCTTGCTCTTCAAGTCTATTTGTGGGAAGTAAAATTTCTTTCGTGTCATCTTGTAATCCCTCTGGACATATTTCTGTACGTCAGAAAAAGTTAAAAGATTGCTAAGGTACTAATGAAACTGGCCAGAAAATACCAACTGAATTCTCAGCTTCTCTTGTTTGGATACAACACAGGCCAACATGACTGCAGTGCAGCTGCAGGAACAGCTGGGGTTCCAAAGCTTCACTTCACTGCGCACACACACAACAAGGGCACTCCGGAGCCCCATGAAATCGACTGGATGTTTTTCAGACTCCGTTTCCCTCTGTCACGGATGAGGTGTTAACAAACCAACACTCCCCCTTCCCTAAATGCTGGTCAGAAATGTTGATCCAGCTAGGATCTTGTAAATAAGTCTTTGACCCTTTTGTATTTCTTTGACATCAGTGTGTACGATGGCCAAACACCTCGGTGTGAGAGCTTGCCAGGGCTGGAGGTCTCCTGCTCCCTGCACAGGGCGCTGCCACAGCCAGGCAGTTTGATGCTTGAAACTGTCTTTAAAAAGCTACAAATACAGTGAGAACATGATGCCGCTACCAAACTGTAGAAACCTACAGTTTCTACAACAGCAGAAACCAAAGCAGAGCACTTCATGCTTTTGCTTGTGTGCTTCATGTATCAGCAGAAGGATATGCTAAAGGCCTTACATCAAAAATATATAAATTGTACAGAATATGAGAGGCTTACCTTCAGCCATAGCTGACATTATTTAGTGTAAGAGGACTAACTTTTAGTGGCACCTAGACAGAAAAAAAAAAAAAAAAAAAAAAAAAAAAGGCTGCAATTTGCAGAAGATGCCAAGCTCTCTAATTAGTGTAACAGATATAATATTTTTTAAATGTAATTGGGCACTTCTTAAATGCCAGAATGCCAGAGAACAAAAAAGTTCATCTGTCAAAACCTCTTATTTCTGGTATGCAAAATGCAACATAAGAAGATCCAGCCTTATTATGCCTTATATGCCTTATTCAATGTATAGAGAAGCCATGCAAGTTGCTTTATTTACACCTACTTGTAAATCTCAGGTCAAAAAAAGAACCCTTAATATTTAAATGAATATAAATGAAGTGAAACACCAACAACTAAGAAGCCTCTTACTCTTAAAAAAAAAAAAAAAGGAAAATTACTTTGTTGACAGCTCTCTGGGCATCAGTGCAGTGCTGAAAAGTCGCAGTAGATGAGATTTATATAGGAAAGGAAGTAATCTTGTGTCTTGAATACTGTTAATGGCATCTGTGTAATCTGGAGCAAATGATAGCATCAAAATGGAGACCATAGGCTCTTTTATAAACTCCGCTCAAAGCCGAAAGATCTTAAAATGAAATACTTTTGTTCAACTTCGAACAATCTAGTAGTGAATACAGGATTTTCAAATGATATAGCAGTCAGATTTAGTCAAACTTGTTCTGTCTTATGTAGTGCATTATTTAACAAAACCATGAAGTTCTGGGATTTTTTTGTGTGAGTTACAGATGTTCAAGAAATACAGTTTTAAAATATTGTAACCTTTGCTATCTGTTCCCTAAAGACATCTATTCATCCTTTTTTGATTATGCCTTTGAGATACATATAGAACTTTTCAGTCTGATCTACCATATTTGTGGGACACGGTGACATGGCAGACACTTGGAACACATTTTAGGGATTGAGTAAAAGGCAGATATTGGTTCATCTAAACCATTTCTAAGGCAAGCATACTACCTGCTCCATTTTGTAATTACAGAATTAGAGTGTCAAGGAATCATTTTTAGTGTAGGAAGTTTCTGTTACTAGTTTAATCTAAACAGAAACATTGGAAATCTATTAATTTGATGGTAAATTAAATGACAATACTTAAATTCCCAAATAATACATGAAAATACTGCTGCTAACACAAAAGCTGAATGGTTGAAATGGACAACTTTTTAACTGAATGTAAATACAAAGAAAAATAAAGAAAACAAAACTTCAGTATGTAGAAGTAGAATTTTGTGTTATTTATTAAAACATAATTGTTTTAAGGATCACAGTTAAGAGTCAAACTGTATTGAATAAGAGAGAAATAGCTTGTCTCTGGGCAGTTAGAAATTAGGAACATAGTAAACCAACACAAAAGCCTGCTTAGACCATTTTACCTTGGGCCGCCTCTGCTCCAGCTCCACTGGGTTTTGTACTACTAAGTGGGATGTTTTTATTCCTATTTGTAATGTAGCTTCTTCCTGATGGGCCTTTGCTTGCCTGACAAAAATCTGTCCATACATACCAAGTTACACACTATCAGCTGTATGCTACCCACACAATGGATGCAACCAGCACCTAACAGGGGAAGAGCAGTAGAGTATGGCCAGCAAGTACCGAAGTAAGAAATGATTTTCCTACATTGCTAGAGAAGTTCAGTACTGTTTTTGTGACTGGCAAAAATTTGCCATATATGTGGCTTGAGCACCTCCCCTATGAAGAAAGGCTGAGGGAGCTGGGGCTGTTCAGCCTGGGGAAGAGAAGGCTCCGGGGAGACCTTACAGCAGCTTTCCAGTATCTAAAGAGGGCCTACAGGAAAGTTGGGAATGGACTCTTCATCAAAAAGTGCAGTGATAATAGTTTTAAACTAAAGAGGGTAGATTTAGATTAGACATTAGAAAGAAGTTCTTTACTCAGAGTGTGGTGTGGTCCTGACACACATTGCCCAGAGAAGCTGTGGATGCCCCATCCCTGGAGGTGTTCAAGGCCAGGGTGGATGGGGCTTTGAGCAACCTTGTCTGGTGGGAGGTGTCCCTGCCCATGGCAAGGGGGTTGGAATTGTGTGATCTTTAAGATCCTTTCCAAACCAAACTATTCTGTGTTTCTGTGTCAATATATCAAGAATTTACTGCCTCAAATGCATGAGTCATTTCATATCCTTATCAAAGAAAAAAACACACCACATTATCATTTTTTAGTCAAATATTTCTTTTCCATGATAAAACATGACATTCTTCTTGAATGTATAAAATGTATAAAGCTAATTTAGCCCAACAGCTCTTATCGTTACCCCAATTATAACAGCATGCCTTTAAAGTATAAAATATGTAGCTTCATTAAATTATATTAAAATGAGCCTGATGTGTATTAAAATATTTGTAGTCATATTTTCCATTTCTCTTTTTGCATTTAATCTCTCTATAATTTGCTGGTAATGGTTGTTTGAGTATTCAACACTGGAATTCAAAAGATTAAGGTTATTAAGAGCTGTAATGAGTGAAAACATTTCTATTTCAAGCTTCTGAAATACACAGTTTTAAAGTTGATAAATTTAAGATTACAACTAAGTGATTTAGCTTTAATAAGTGCCAAACTTTTAAGGAAAAATAACACAAAACAAAGCGGAGTGGGTTTGCATACACATTATTTCTGGTGTAATATACACTGAAATTTTCCTATGCTTTCTGGTTTTTGAAGAACTGCACTGAATGATGCAGAAAACAGCATACTGATCTCAGAATTTCAATACAGCAAGAGCACAGACAAGAATATGAATCCACACTCAGTGGCTTGCACTTCAGTTGAATGTACTGCAGTGATGTCTACTTAGTCTTGGACAGCCAACTTTGAAAGGATATTTCTGTGAGGTGGATTAGTAAATAAAAAGTGAAATATCTGTGAGAAAATGCAGGTAATAAACATTTTAATTCCTTTAAAATCTTTAGGATTACGCACATGCCCACATGTACCCATGCACACAATGTATTGAAGTAAAAAGTTTACACCATGTCATATCAGAAATTTGAGTGTGTAATATGTAAGAAAAATGTATAAGATAACTGTTGTTAGAAATCTGAAAACTCTATTCATTGTCATTCTTATGCATATCTAAAGAGCAATCTACCCAAGTTTACAAAACATTTCTTATGATGGTTGTGATTTGTGCAGTTATGGAATCAGGAACTCACAATATGTACATCAAGCTTAAATGGCTTGTGTATGGTACAAGTATAAAGCAGTAGGCATGGTATGACAAATACACTGAAGTCCTGACATTGCAAAATCTTGATCAAAATAAACAAACAAAAAATGACCCAGAAATCATCTCTACGATAAGAGAAAAGACGTTTCACTTTTTGTGAAAGAGAAGAGGTTTCACCATCCCTGCTAGAATCTTGGGTAGCTGGGCAGCAATCACCTCTGACATCATCTCAGGGAATTCAACACTCAGTGCACGGGACTGGAGAAATGTGTTCAGACAGAAGAGATGGAGCTGTTTCACTAGCTGTATGTAATAAAACACAAACATGATAAATAAGGCTAACAGTAATGCAGCCAGATAAACATGCTGTCAATCACTTAGCTCATACATCTATCTGCTGACATCACCATATACCATCCTCTGTCAATCCTTGAATCAGTAATGAAGATAATTTGTCATTCCCTATTAAAATATCATCCCAAGGTAAAAATCATAAATATAGCTAAATGGCATGTCCTATAAAAAGAGTGACTCACTGGCTTTAGAAGGTGGAATCATCCTCACTCATGACATGCAGCATGATCAATGGCAGGTACTAAAAAGCATTCAGTCTTTCATTTTATCCTCACTTTCAACATATGTCTCAATACCTTGCTTACTATATGCTATTCAAACATTGCTCTGAAGACAGCATTTACCACTTCCTTGTGAGGTTTTCCATGGCTCTGACTATGGTCATACCTAAGTGTGCTAACATTAGACTTAACAGGCCCCTCTCCCTTGAAAGCAACTGTTAAATATATGTACTTTCTCACCCCTTCTATCTTCTCTGGGAAGTTCCAATTTCATAGCAGTTTTTCTTTAAGACCTGTGATATTTATGTTGTCAAATATCCTACTATTTCTGTTATCCTAGGCTTTAACAACATGCAGCCTCTCCAGTGAGATGGCCTATCTTGTATCTCCCGTCTCTTTGTCTTTTTTGGAAGAGGGACTTGCACTAAGATACTCTACGGAGCAAACACTACCCCAGCCAACTAACTGCTGGATATTTTGCAGTAAGTCTCACTTACTTGCTTCCATTGAGGATACTTTGTTTAAGTATTTGAAATTAAGAGATTGACTCTACAGCCTAGTACTCAAAGAGTTTTTCTCTAGATGCTGAAATTCAAGACTGATAATTCTTACTCATAGTAAGGTAGCCCTTTTATCCCAAACAAGACAGATCCATTTGTTAGATGACAGATTCCTTGAGCACCTGGCTAACACAAGTAGCATACTGTACAGGAGTTGTTTTTGAAAGTAAAAGCTGGCTGACTAAACTCCAGGGAAGGGTTTAGCAAAGACAGTCCCAAATGACAACTGGAGTCTGAATAAAGGTAAAACTTAAAGTTAGGCTTCATATCCTCCCTTCAGAATATTCTATTGTCTAATTTGCCATGTAAGGATGCTTTTCCTAGTTGTCTCATTCACCTTGATCTGGTATCTGAGAAAATATACTAGTTTAACAGTGAATGTGATTTCTGTGGATAGTAAAAGTTCATGGACAAGTTTGAGAAGTGGATCAAAGGATTCTAGACTACCTGGTTAACCACATTGTTATCAATATTGTTACCTCTCTTGACTTCTCTAAATGGGATCTTCACTTTTGTTTCCCCCCATCAGAAGGAGGAATTAGTGACAATGGGAGCTTTTGGATGAAAAAATGAATTTATTTACAACAAAGTAAAATAAAACATATTTGCTAAGCGCAGAAGAATACAAACAAGCAAAGACCTCATCCTTCCCTAAACTCCTTGTGAGTTCCTCACAGCCAGCGCTGAACTCAAAAGCACTTTTCCTAAAGTATTTTAGCGCCACTCACACAGTCCTTGCTAAGACTGTGGGAGTATGGCCATGTACCTCTGTTTCTTGCCTCTCTTGCAGAGATACACAAAACATTAAAAAACAATATTCAAATGGGTAAAGGTTTATAGAGAGTGTCATTCCCCAGTTTTAATGGATGTTGAGCCCATAAGACACATGCTAGATTCTCAAGGATGTGGAAAGGGTTCAGATGCATCTTTTAAAACACTTGTGGATCTCTATGATACCACTATTAGAGCTCTCCAAGATAAGTCAATTCCAGCATATAGATAGATAATAAAACACAACATAAAATACACATGTAAAAGTAGTTGAATCAAGGTTGCAAAATCAATCTTAGCTGTCTTTCACTAATTCTTATTAGTCTGACTTTGAAATTTGAATTACCTATTCTTTGCATTTTGTAAATCTTTTCATGAAAACTTACACACAAACAGACCCCTATCAATGATCTTAAGTGTACTAGTTACAGAAATAATGTAGCAAAGTGGTAGCATTCAAAAGCCTTTTTCTCAAACGCTTGAACTTTGTATATAATACAATATACGTACAACACATATTGATTATTAAATATATAATTAACTATTCACACATTAAAGGAAAACTATACTTACAACATTTTCAGTTTGGAATTCTTAACTAGCTACTTTCCATAAAATTACTTTTAAGAAATTCTAGTTCCTTCTGACCTAAAAAGCAAAACAAATTAATAAGTAAACTTACATCATGCATGGAATCCATCAGTTTTGTAAGTTGATAGAAACGTTGGGAGTTGGCCACAACGCCTTTCTGGCGCAAACCAATTGCCTTCACCAGTTCTCTAATGTAACTCGTTCTCATCTCATCAAATTGGCTTTGACTTCTTAGACCTTCCAAAGGAACTAGAAAGAAAGCAACACTTGTGTTGCAATTTATTCTGAAGGCAACGAGAGAGATTTAAAGTACAGGAACAGTTTATGGTGCATTTCACACTGTGCAGTGTAATTTGTTATTATATGCCAGATACTTCTTCCTGTTATTCAGCTACTCCAGAAACAGTAATACAATTAGTTAAAATGATGTATCAGCAACAATTACTCAACTGTGCCAACTTCTGACGTCTAGAAGTAGCCTTAAACTTCAGCTATACCTATGTGCTGAAAAGAAGATGGCTAAAAGAACCACTCCTGCTCTTAAGGAAATATATCATGGGCTGGCTCATCTCATACTGCTGATAGTCAGCCCTCTTTACAGCATATTTATCTTAGATCTATCTGGAGTGCCTCAAAATGGAGTCAAGGAATGAACTAACAACTCTAAAGTAATGTAGACAGTAAAGCATCCAAGGCTCAGATTTCCTGTTTGGGCCTCTTTCACTTAACCAAATAGATGTACACTCAGAGTCTTAAATGTGAATATTTTTTAAGAGAAATTAGCAGAGAGGAGCAACTCTTCTCTTAATGGTCTGTTGTTAGGATCAAAATGAAGACATGGAGAGAACACCAAGAAATTAAGCCGTTAGTGTCTCTTAGTGGTAAGACCAATTACAACCATTTATTGTAAGCTTTGGCGGCACTGTAAAGAAACAGGCATAAGTTCTAGACACTAGACATTCTTCACATGGTAGAGTGTAGTTTTTAAGTCATAATTTTTGAAGGCAACTATGAAATGAAAACTTGAAAAATGAAACTTTAAAAAATATTCCCATCTGGCAATCAAATCTAAATCCTTGCTTCACGAAAGTAATCACATATTAAGGCATGCTCTGGCTTCAAATACATGTTTTTTTGAAAGAACTGTTAAATTCCTTCCCCCTTCATTTTTATTTTTCAAATAACTTTTCACACTGTAATGTCACATTTAACATTTCATATTCTGACAGCAAGTATATAGGGAAGGACATTTCAGAATATAGGCATCTCCATCTGAGCTGGTTACCACACCTCCCTGTATTTTTAGTGGGGAAAGTCAGGTCAGTACAGGGCATAAGATACACTCAGTGTTTTAGAATTAGCTTTAGAAAGACATGAATTTTGCTGTAGAGATGTTTATTTCTCTCCATGGACTCTAAAAGAATCTCATGGGCACTAGCTCACATAATTAAATAAATCACATGGTAGGCATCTAGTATACCTTCAATCTGGTCATGGTGAGTATCAGGCCATGACTTGATTTCATTTGAATCTCTTAAAAATAAATAAATTGAAATTTGTTTCATAATGACATTGAACTATTTAACACTGTAACATCTAACTTTCAGGTGATTTGTTGAATTCTGAAATTGAAGAAAATAACTGCGCATGCTGACTCTGTTACAATGCACAGTGCTGTTAGATATCTAAGAGTGAAATTCTAAAAACAGAAGCTACCCAAAAAGGAGACGGCTGCACAGGGGTTGGACTTATGCCCATTAACTGAAAGGGAATTAGGTAGTAAGGCCTGCACTGAGAGTAGCACAGCTCTCCCTTCAGAAGCCATAAACTGTTCTGAAATCAATTGTCTAAGTCGTGTCTTGTTCCTCAGGAGAGGTAAGGGGGGAAGAGAGACATTTCAGACAAACATTAAAATTAAGAGTTGCCCTCACATCGAGCCCAGGGAGAGCTGACAAAGCAAAGTTCAAATCTCTACTTTACTCTGATTTAAGCAGAGGCCTCCTATTTTGTGGGAGAGTGCCCAAGAGTGGAAATGGTGCACTTTGCCACAAATGGCTTTTGTCAGCATCTCCTCAGACAACTGAATGTCTGGGGGAAGGAGGGAGACAGACACATACACAGAACTGCAAGTTTACTATGAAGACAATTGTCTAAGCACTGAGTTGGGCAATGGAAATAACATTCTACCTCCAAACTAAATCTGAATTTAAATAAAAACAGACAATAGAAATTTTGATTGCTTCCACAAAAACTAAACTCATAACAACATTATTGAATAATAGTCCGGCTTTTAGGGATGTCGTGTGTCATGTTAGATTTCTTTTGGCAGCTGATGAAGATGAAATGCTGGACTAGGTATTGAGGGTCTGAATAGAAGGGAAAAGTTCTGTTTTATGGAGAATACAACATGCTTAGAACTAATACTAAGTGGGAAGCAGTTATGTCATGGAAAAAGATCGCCTTAATTTTTAAAGCCTGGATGGTTCTGGGGATGTCTAACAGCAGAACTACAGAAAGGCATTCTGAAGAAATTTAGGAACCTCCTAGACTAGATGCACAATTTCAGTTTAAGTACAGGTAGCTCAAATGATCCTTTCCCCTGAATATACGTCAAGAACACCAATGTTTTTATTCAGTGGCAATAAACCAGCCAAAATCTTATGCAACAAGGTAATTCCTCTAAATCAAAAAATCTGAAAAACATTGGAGTTAGAACTGCCCTTGCTATAAGATTATTTCTCTCTTTTCTCGCATAGCTCTACTTTCATAAATCTTGTTCTTTCTGAACTATTCAGAGTACTACTTCTTAGATACCTTTTTAGAATTCTGGGGCATTGTAACAGCACAGCATATAAAATGTGTAAATATGTAAAGCATATAGTAAATAAGGAATTGTAAAACTAAAACAATTACAGAAAATTAAAAAGTTGGTCCACTTTTTGCAGTGACTACTTCTACTTTCAAGACAGCTTTAAAGCTGTCACAAGTGCAGTGAAAAGGAAAAAAAAAAAAGTCTAAGCCACAGCAAACTCAAAGAAAAAAAGTAAAGTTGAAAATAATGTTAAAACTTAAGTTGGGGTTTCCATTCAGAATTAGAAATGTATTGAGATTGACATTTAGTTATGTTTAATACAAATTACTGTTTCTTTAAAATGATATAAAAAGTAAAACTAGTTCATCTAATAATAAATTAAACAGAAGACAGAATGAGAGACTAGAAATTCAGACTTGATTTACTGTTAGTATATGAAGGTTTGAAATGGCCATACTTTCACATTTGAAGAGGATTAAGGTGAATAGCATGACTGAAATAAAAACACTCTTAAAAAAACACTTTAAAGCAACAATCAGGTTATATGTTTTTTTGAACACAGTTTTGTGGAGAGTATTGTATTTATACAGTACCAAACGTTTACTAAATGTCTCAGCAACAACGGTTAGGTGTGTTCCTTTTCCCAAAGATCTGACAAATTGTTTTTTCCTATAAGACAATAAGTGTAGGAGAGAACAAAAAGCAAAACTCATCAGCACAGGTAAAAATACTTTCATATTTTTTAAATTAATTTCTTGCATATATATAAACACATGACCTTAAAAATGAGGTTCTGAGGGGAATGGAGTTGATAAAGAATAGTAGGTTGATGAATACTGTTAAACTGATGCGCTCTTAATTGAGAGGGAGTTGACAACTGCAGTATTTTTTAAAATTTCATTTGAACTTTGTCGTATGGAAGTGGAGAGCTGGAATGTCATAAATGTATCTACGTTTCACTGAAATTTAAGACTTCCCTCTAAAATTCACATAGACAAGAGAGTTCTATAAGTGATGGAAAGGTGGAAAATACTTAACAGAAATACATTCAAAACCTTGATGCAATTCCATGAAAGCAACTGGAGTTACCAGAGACGAACTAATCATAGAGATTTTTGTCCACATTATTTTTATTGCTTTAGCAGAGTGTATACTATTTTGTTACTATTTCAGTAATTTTTATATTCATATGAGCTAACTCTAATCTTTACTCTTTGTGCTCTGCTGATGGCAGGCTTTTTTAAGCATGAACTTATGCTAATAACTGCCAAGTAAAGTTTAAAAGTGAACACATTTTAGTTCCTTATCTTTTGCTGAGCCTTTGTATAGCCAAAAAGCAGGTTATGAAGGACTCACACATCTCTTCTCCCACTCAGTAAGTATGTAGAGAACTAAACTTCAACGTTTGGTTCCCCTTCTAGTTCTAGGAAGTGTTTAGTGCTTAGTTACTAATAGCAGTTGCACAATTTAAAAACTTTCTTCTTGGGGACTGTTTAGGGCATCAGCAGATGTACTGATGTTTGTGCTTTAGAAAAGGCTTCAGAAGATAATTTTATCAACTACCACATTTTCCAATTAAAGTTTAATGTAAGCTGTATATGGCATTCTTACAAAGATGTGTATGACTGAAGTGATCATAGAATCAAAGAATCATTAAGGTTGGAAAAGACCTTCAAGATCATCTGGTCCAACCATCCCCCTACTACAAATGTCACCCACTAAACCATGTCCCTAAGTGCCAGGTCCTAACTTTTCTTGATCAGACTTTGTTCTCAAGCAAACAACTGAAAAAATCTATTTGTTTATAGCTGTGCTAAACCTCTATAGGAAAAAAAAAAAAAAAAAAAAGTGGTAGCATTGTTTGCCATGTCCACTTGTCCACTTTCTTAATTCTTTTGAGTAAGCACACTTTAACTTCTTGGCCAGAATAAAGCCCTAAGTCAACAAACCTGAAAAATAATTAAATATATATATTTTTATATTTCTAACATATAGGGGCATAGGGCTTATAGGGGTAGTTTTATCTGTGTAGAGTCATTTAAAGTGAACAGCTTTCTGGCAGAAAGTCTGTACACTTGCTTTGAAAATATATAATACAGTATACCAATATTTGAAAAGGAATCTAATATTTCCCCAGTGCCTTTATACAGTATAAAACCAATAATGAAACACAGATTATTTGTTCCTTATAAACATTACAAGCATACTTTTAAGTTTTGGAATACTAACATTTTCCTCCTAAAGAAGTTTTCAGTTTGTTTAGCCAGATATCTTAGCAATTGTCAAGTTAAACAATGTTGTTCAAAACTAAGATTTTACTAGTGATATGTTGCAAAGAAATAAAAGAACTTACTTGTATTGAGAAGTAACAGAGCTTTCATACATAGGAACTCTTCTTGGCTAACTTGAAGTCTGACAAATTCCTGTGGGAGTTGCCACATGGATAGACACAGTGAATAGAACGATGATTCTTTCATCCTCTGTCTTACACCCAGAAAAGGAAAAACAAAGCAAAAAAACAAAAACAAAAACAAAAACAAAAACATGAAAATGAAGAAAAGAAGCAGCTCAGCTACTAGTTGTTTGAAGTGTCTTGTTAGCAGCTTAATTATCACATTATTAAAATTAAGAGAAATGTAAACAATTTTCTATTTTTCTTATACCTTTACTAGTTTTTTAATCATAAGGATTATGCTGCCATTTTGCAGGTTTATACTCCTGCAGTGGTAAATAGTCCATTTCACAAGAAAATATATAAAATTGTTTAGTCTTTTGCAGCACTTCAATCTTACTTTTTTCTTTGAGATTTTGGTGCACTGATCATATTTTATTGCATATATTTATTGCGAAGGCATTTTATAACTGAAATGACTGCAACAATTGAATTTTGAAATTTGTAAACTAAATTAAACTGAATTCATTGATATTTTCCATGAATAAAAGACTTTTCTCAAAGCAATGAGTTGTTTTTTGTTGTTGGTGGTGTTGTTTTTTCTTATGTAATTTAAAGTGTAATTGCTACATTGTAATTTTTTTTCCAGCTTCGTTCCATGTCTGAAATTATGCACCAAGTCTCCAATGACTTAAATATGAAATTTTGATCTGTTAGTTCCCACAGGATTGGTTATTTCCATATTCAGTTTAAATCTCCCTTTCTATTCCTATCTGATATTCTTCTCTACTCATAAGCAGTATTTTAGATGAGTGATAGCAGATTTAGATGAGTGATAGCAGATTTCGAGGTACACTAAATGCTGTTCATAGCCATATTTTCGGGCACTGCAAAATATAAGTAACAGCCTTGTAGTGTTTTAATGTTAAGTCATGAAATCATTGTCAACCTAGCACTCCTGGCCTTCTTGGTCTGAAATTGATGCTACTGAGCAAGTCGTTCTCACAGAGAACAACTCTGGATAAATTCACTAAATGACAGATTGGCTGCGAAACAATCTTTGCAACGTGATTTCGTGGTCATTTTCAAGTAACTTAAGTGTGTGTTGCCACTTTAGAGGGAATTTTTGTTCTCTCTTCCCACTTCTAGGTGTGCACTCCTGCTCTCCTGGTATTACTGCCTGCCTGCCCATGTGGTGACTCAGATCGGGGATGAGCTCAATTGGCAAATTAATTTTTTTTTCTATGGCATTTTTGGAACATACAATTTCTTTATCTGTTTTACAGTGCAGCCAGATAGCATTTGAAACAGCTTAAGTGATATTATGGGCATGCATGACCAGGGCAAGGAGGCAGACAGCATTGACATTTCTGGTGGTGTTGAGCAGTTACTTTTGTTTAACGTGATCATGGAAGTACAGCCTTAGATACCACTGTAGACAAGGAAGAGGCTTACATTTTACTGACTTAAATCTGAGTGTTTTTTTTCCCAATAAACAGTGGTAGCTCTGGTTTAGTGTACTAGTTACTCTTCCTGACCAGCTCTTTGTTTATAACTTTTCTAACATGACACTGATGAGATATTCTACAACCAAGAGAACTGTATGTCGGTGAAGTGAAGTTCACCTCATTCTCTAGGTAAATGGTATTCAACTGCAAATGAGAAGCTGTCTATGAGGAATTATAACCAGGGTTCATAAATCTCAATCCTCTTCTAGAATAAAGAACTTAATGTTTTCTTCATAAGGTGGCAGCAGTGGTACACACACTGTGTAATGCCCCAGAACGTGCCATTAGTTCCTAAAGCCATCTCATATTGGATTTCTGAGTACATGATATGTATCAGAGTAGGCTAGGACAGAATAGTCCAAAGTTCTCTCAGTCTCATCCCTTCAAAGTGTTTCAATTTGTACTGCACAATTAATATACATGGGAGATGAAAGAATTCATTACTCTATAATCTCACAGTGATATACAATCATCTGGAAGAGAAAAGATCGGGAACTATACAGCCTGCTCCACTGAACATTTTGTATAAATAACACCACTCGCAAAAATCTGGATGTCTATCAATTTCAAATTTGGGTACCTAGATCTTCTGAAAGTCCACCTCTTAATCTTTAAACAGATATGACTTATGAGAAAATTTGATTAACTTTTACTTCACTTCACATTAGATTTTTGGGATCTTAAATAAAAATAAGAAAAATATATTAGGGAAAAAACACATAGGAAGACAACATTGTTTAACTTTTCATGGAAAATTCCTATGTATAATAACCAACGTATCTAAAATTAAAGCTTTGATAATAATAAGATGCAAAGCTGAAAAGCTGAAAAAGATTGAAATGAAGATTATCTGAATTCATCAGCATAGTTAAGGAAAATCCAAACCAAAATCCCACTCCAAAATCAAAACGAAAGTACAGTCTCCTATATTTTATCTTTGATCTCACTTTTTCTTGATAGATTATTACAATTTCATACCAAGAAATGTACTTCTGAAATTCAGTTTTATCAGAAAGTGTCAACACTACTTTAGGCTATATACAAACTTTTTGCAAAAACCACCCAAACAACAATGACCAAAGGAAATCCCACTTAGTTCCATTTATTGAACATGAACTCTTGTCTTATTCAAATGAATTCACGTAAATCTTCTGACAGTATCACTCTTTCTTTAAAAAAAAAGGACAAAATCTCTTATATAATTATGGTATTATTTGAACTCTTTTTTTTTTTTTTCGGCCACATCAATAAAATATTTGGGATTCCCAAACAATCCTTCCCAAAGTTACTGAATTTTGATGTGATCAGAGGACTTCCCTCTGCTGTTAATTTTGAAATAGAACAAATAATGAATGAAATCTTGGCCTCAATGAACTCCCATTCTCATTAACACAAAGAAATCAAAACGTCATTCATTGTGCAACAGCAGAGTCTACTTACTCATTTAGAATCAGATCTGGTGCAAAATATAACATCTGACCACTGACATGTTTGTATGATCTCCATCCCATTGCAAAAACCATTAGACTCATCCAGGAATACTGGATGAGAGTTATCTGATCATCAATATGTAAATTCCGAAATCCTGGAAATTAAATTAAAAGATAACATACTTAATAATTTTCATTTAGACAACAGCTGAGTAGGTGTTCTGAAGATTATAGCTCTGGACATAAGCTATAAAACCAGGAACAGTTAGAAAGACAAGTGCTTTTGAGGAAGTAGCTGTCAGAAATTTGTATAATCACAGGCCACCTCATTTTGATAGTTAACCTATTTTATTTTTATTCAGCGCCAGTATTTTGAAATGATCAAAACAAAACTAACTTTAGAAGTCAGCGGTGACTATTTTAGGAAGGAGGAATGCATCTCCATTTTATTTGGTAAAAATAAGACAGTTTATAACATGATCACTGTAATCAACTCTTATTTAATATAGCTTAGACTTAAGTGTTCTTAACAAAAGATACAGTTGTAATACAATAAACATCCACCTATTAATATATTTCTTGCATTTAAATCCAGAGAATAATCTTCAGTTGTACATTTGACAACAATAACTTTTGGTCTTTGATAACTTTAAGGATTGCTATAAGGTATCAGAGACAATCTAACAGCTACCTGCCACCAAAAGCAGTGGTCCTGTTCTTCATTACCTGGTCCTGTTAACCTCCTTCAAGCCAGCCCTGACATTCGTGCTATGCCTCAGTGAACTGTTTCAGCTCATAAAGCCATCAGAAAATCAGATGGTAAAACAAAAAAAGAAAAGGTTGTTTTCTTCTCACTTAATGAGATGAATCAGTTCAACTAAGAGGTCTGACAAGCCCAAGCTGCAATGGGGAGGAGCAGCAAGTGGTATCACACTTTCCTACAGCAGTGAGGTGTCAGTTAAGCTCACGTGAAACCATATTTCCAGGCTTTCGGCTTAATATATTGTTTTATATATTCCAGGACCAGGCCCCTGTTGTAATCTTTGTTTCTTCATAAAGTCAGTTGCTTCTTAATACTATTCTTCTCTGTTTCTTTTATAATGCACTTTAACAAGAATAAGAATAAAGAATATGCAGAACTAAATTAAGAAAAAAAAATACACCAGAAGAATGAATAGCAGAGGAGGAGGGGTTAGGATGGAAAAGCTGCTATAATGGTGAAGAATGGAAACATTCCGGGCTTTTTTTTTTTTTTTTTGTGGAATAAGTCTAAATATGCTTTCCTTTATGAAGGACCTCCTATTAAAATGCATTTGATTAGTGCATGTATTATCTGACGAAGTGGAAACTTAATCCTTTAACTATTTCTGAAGAATTACATACCATGCAGACAATAAACAAGCAATGTTCTCTTTTGACTGCTCGTCCCATGACACGTTTGCTTAACTAGAATTCACAACATATAAGCGTTATTACCTGGTAGCAATTTTGACCACTTGACTACACAAAGAAGTTGCCTCTCACAAAGATGATTGAGACTGGTCAGCAAGGAACTTGGTGTTTCAGGTTTTGTATTGTCATAACCAGCATAGACAACTTCTGGCTCAATGCCTCGTAAAACACTTATCATTGGGGGAACAAACTGTATTTCTTGATTTGGAGAAAAGGTCAGCCTTTGGGTTAGAGATTGGCTTTCATCTTGAAGGGTTGCTGGCTGCTGGAGAGCGACATCTAATGTTCTCACAACCTTAACTTTGTTAAACTTTTTAAATTTTCGACCTGAAAAAAAGAAAATTGTTTATCTGTTAAAAAGAATTAACCAGAAACATCACTATTTTCCAGTAGTGCTAGATTACACCTTCCATCTATACTAGGAAACTAAAATTGTTTTCTGTTTCCTATTTGTTAAGTATTTATATAATTAAGAAATAATCATGGAAAATTCTTAAGAGTTTCTTCCTCCATATCCTCCTCCCTGCTCTATGAGATGAATGTCACCCACCCATTAAAATTATTGCATGAATTCTAGGTTACAGTAACCTCAGAAAGTTTTTTCTGGTTCAGTTCCCACTGTTCTGTCACAGGCTGACAGCTGAGCCAGCTGGCTCTACAATTCAGTCGCTATTCAGTGTTAATTAAGGATACTGTTTATTTTTTCTCCCTAATATTCAAGAAGAAAAATGCATGTAAGTAATTATTAGATATTGAAATTCCTTTCCTTCAGTTCCATAAAAGCATTTCAGTGTCATGGCTAAATTGTATCTCGATAATCTTTAATGTAATAATTTCCTCTTTTTAACAGGAATGAAAATAGAATTTGAAGGATGACTGAAAATCAACAGATACTGTAAAAACATGTTAACACTTAGAAAACCCTTCACTTTCTAGAGTGCAATTCTCATTTCAATACTGCAGTGGTTTGAATAACACTAACAACAACAACAACAAGAGGCAAAACAAAACAAAAAACACCACCTTGAACTGCTTTCCCAAAATAAACTCAAAGACTACATCTGGTATGTCTGTGTAAACACACATAGCTCTAGGTAGCAACTCTTCAAATTTCTTTCATGGCAACATGCTCGCGGTGCACCATATGGACACAGAAGATCAAACCTGCACAGGCTCAAAGGCAACAATGCTCAGAAAGATATTACATGTTTCAAGGAAAAGTCACACTCATGTAGAGATCCCTGCATGGAACACATTCCCTTTAAATAGACCCTCAAAGGTGAAATCTGTTGTTAGATCATTAAATTCCTCAGTTCTGCCAAGCCATACTTTAACAACAGTAGAAAAAGAGATGCACCAAATTTACTGGCTGAAAATAAAATCCTTGACTATCAAATTGCTGAACCACTGAGAAACTGCCTTTTAAAATGGCAAAATGCAAGAAACACTCTAAAATTTACTTTTGGAGGTGAAAGGTAGTAGAAGTGTAACAGTGTGTACGTATTTGGTTGAATTAAAATTCCATTTATAATATGCATATCAAATTATCTTCTAAAAACAGTACTTTTATTTATAAGTGAAAGATTATACAAGGGAAATAGCGCATCCTAAAGAAATGAAACAGAGATATGAACCCATGCAACCCATGCACAAGAGAGGCTCTAGGACAGTGGAGTAAGGAAGCACACCTCAACTTCAGCACGTGATCTGAATCCTTTCTCAGCTGGTCACAGAAGGAATGTAGAAACACTAGCATAGTCAGACTTATCAATTACTTCCCTCCTTGGAAAATTTCTGTCTCCTAAGCTACATACTAAAACAGAAAGCTTCAATAAAAGTAGCTTTACTTAGGAACATGTCTATTCCATTTTCTTCAGATGCTCCCATATCATACAAGATAATAAATTTTATGAAAATCCAGTGTCTCCATTTTGGAGTATCGAAGATGAACAATTAGAGAATTACACTGACCTTATCAAAACATTAATTAGTGCATTAATAGTATAACAGCAAGCTAGATTAATTCATCAACCACGGGAATATTCCTTTTATTTCTATATATTTTATATAGACCAAAGTCCATGACTTTAATTAACTACTCTTGATGCCTGCTGGTATAGCTGAAGACAGAATGAATCCTCTTGTTTTTGGACCAGACAGCAACCCAAAAAAAGCGTTTAGTGTTTTCCTATCACAAATATGCATACTTAATCATTTTTTTTAAAAAAAGGACAAAAAAGGACAAAAACTTCAATTTAAATTAAAAGAGTATTTAAAATCCAAAGAGAGTATACTAAAGAAAATTTCAAGAAACATGATATTAATAGCATAAATAAGAAGGATAAGCTCTTCAGGAACAGTCATTATCCAATGAAGTCAAAAGTCATAGTCCCACTGACTTGACCGTGAGTTTAATTAGCTTTGTATCAAGTGCCCCAACAATCTTATGTTCATTTTATCACTTGAAGTAAGGATATAAATATTCCTGATCAGTGACTCCTTCCTAAAGAACCAAATGCCGACTTATACCTTATACCTTATATATCTGAAGCAAACCAAACCAAATCAAACCAACCAACCAACCAGACAAAAAAAAACAAAAAACAAAAAAGAAAGAAGAAAAGGCAGTATGATAATATCTCAAGAGACCTAGGACCAATTTCTACCATAACAAAGCTATATATAGAACTAAAAATGCTGGGAATTTCCCACTAAGTATTGTTTAGGCATGAGGGAAAACAGAGAAGGAACAATGCATTTGATAGTTCATAAATAATGATTTCAGGTATTTTCTGAAATAATGGTTTCAGATACTTTTACAGTTCAGAGAACAAAGAAAGAAGGAAACCAAACAGAGTACTTATCACATGGAAATGTTAGTAGTTAATAAGTACCCATGTTTCCAAGTGATTGAATGTATTGGAATTAATGTTGCACTGACTTGAAGAATTACTTATGTGTTTATTTCTAATTATGTTGCTCAACAGCCACCAGTAAAGCAACCTCACTTGTTACCTATCTGCTGGAGAGGTGACTACTGATAACTCACAGCAAACTTTCCGTCTACCACAAGGAAACCATGTCAAATTAATGCAAACTCTTAAGGACATAGGGGAAGCAACAAATATTTGACTACAGCCTAGTTTTTCAACTGCAGCTTACAAAAACATTCATATAATTTCCTGATTTAAGATAAACAAATGCCTCTCATAAGTCTTATAATGTAAAAAGAATACTAATCCACTCTGGCAACTATTCATCTTAGTATAAAACCAATCTGCACATTTAGACAGAATACCTTTTCTTTGTAGCATTTTTATTAATTTAAGTAGGATAGCCAGCCACTGAAGCAGCTTCCTGCTGCTCACAGTTCCCTTACCCTTGATTTACTACAAATAGAAAGTGATATTGTATTTGTATACCACGTGTACCTACAAGAAATAAATAACAAAATTAAAATCTATTTTATCTCAATAACAAGTATATTATGATTTTCTCCATAATACAAAATTCTGTATTTTAGTGTTCTTTTAACTAGGTATACAGAATCAAACAGCAAATCAGACATGATTGATAGTGGAAATTTTATTTTAAAATGGCTCGATTTCTAGTAAAAGGCTGACATCTCACTATCTTTTCCCATACCCTCTAATCAGGTGGAATACGTCAACAATTTATTATTCTTGACAGAACACTACGGCTCCAACTTTAAGGTCACTGTGCTCTTACGTTTTGTGTAGGAGAACAAGCTGTGTACACCTTAGGAGGGTGTATAGAAAATAGAGGAACAAAGCAGAAAAGCAGAAGTAATACATCTTGATTTTAATAAGCCTTTTGACACCACCTCATAAAATATTACCTGGAAAATTAATTAAGATTTGTCTACATCTAATCATTGCAATGTGGACTGAAAGCTGACTGAAACAATGAATAATGTGATAATTTAGCAGTACAGCAGAACAAGGAATCAGTGATAGTCAGCCTGGGAAAATCACAGATCCACTGATAGGAAATAAAATTCTGTGTGTGTTTATTCAAGGACCTGACACAACTTTCTATTATTCTATTAGGTAGAAGATTAGAAAGTGGATTGATTAACTTATTCAGTTATGAAACATAGAACTTAAAGACAATCAATATTCCCACAGAGAATCTCATAGTTAACGTTCTATAAAATCTCAGCTTTTCTCACCTTGATTAAGCTACGTTGAAGGTCTTTGTTTTTTAACTGAAGGCTAGCATTAAGAAACTAACTAGGAGTAAAAGAGAAGTTCATCTATGAAAGTTCCATCTGAAGGATAGAAATCACAAAATGCACAAAAATCCTAAAGTCTGTAAGCAAAGGAAAATATTTGAAGTACTGAACAATTCTGAAAAATAGCTCAGGATATATCTAAGTATGCAATTTGTTCCATGAATTGGGAATTTGATATGGACATTTACCTTTTGAGGATAATTATCTAAGCACAGTAGTGCCCCATATATGAGTCATACTGTGTTGATCAGCACTGCAAGATGTACGTAGGTAATATTTCTCATTTGATGCAATTAAGGAAGTGTCAAAAATGGCAGAATAGAAAAAGTAAGAAGTATGACAGTAAAAGTAGAAAGAGCATTATGGTTAAACTGTTTATACTGAAGTTTTTTGGTTTGAATTTTAAATCCTCATTCATAAATAATACAAGCTTAATCCAGGTTTTTGTTCTTGTTGTTTTTGCCTAGATTTATCTTTTCTTTCCTTTTCACCATTAGTTGTTCCACTTTGATATGTGTAGAAGAATTAGGTTCCTAATCACCCTAGAACTACTGATGCTACTAAGAGCACATGAAATACTACACTCGACCTGATGCAACTGACTAAAAAATATGTTTCAGATGCTACAGTCCCGGCTCCATCTGATATTCCATTTATTCCATTGCATCACTGCTGTCTTCTTCCTGTTTGCTACCAAACCACTTCTTACCATAAGGTGGAGCAGGTAAAAATATCGTGGCAGAGATCCACCAAGATCACATGCCCCTCCAAGAACTAGTTGAACTGAACCAGAATAGTCTCCTCTGAAATGGAAGACGGCTTTAGTTGGGTATGTTTAGAAAACGACTAAAGACCAACACAAACTACCTAGCACTAAATACAAAGAAATGACACCTTCCTAATACTAGCTGGGAAAAAAAAAAAAAAAAGTGATCTAAAGAGAAGGAGAAAGTTTATACTCTCTTCATATATGATGGTAAAGAGCTAAGACTCAGAGCACCTTCATTTTCAGGTTTTGGTTTCAAGTGTGAAGATATTATATACTCATATGAAGACACAGGAATAAAGACATAGCATTTAGTATTGCTAGCAAAAGCGTTCAACCTTTTTCCACTTTAGCTACCTACTCTCAGAGCAAAATGCATACGTTTGATGCATCCCAGGAGGTTCAGACTGGACATTAGGAAAAGGTTCTCTAATGAGAGGGTGGTCGAGTACTGGAACATGTTCCACCTGGAAGTAGTCAAGGCTGCCAGAGTTCAAGAAGCATTTGGACAACGCTCTCAGACACATGGTCTGATATTTGGGGAGTCCTGTGTGGAGCCAGGAGTTAGACTCGATGGTCCTTGTGGGTCCCTTCAAACCTGAAATAGTCTATGATTCCTAATCCAGCTGTGAAACACTTCTCTCTGAGAAAGATTCTACAGCCATCTGTATTGGGTTTGCATGGCAAGGGTTGAATAGTGGGGGGGAAGGGGGCTTCAGGGTGGCAGAGCCCAGGAGCAGCCCCATGTTGAGCCATGAGCAATGCTGGTTGGGCCACTGGGAGAGCAGATTGAAGAAAGGGAAAATCTGCTGTGCTACAGCAGCTGGGAGAGAGGGGTGAGAGCTGAGAGAGAAGCAGCCCTGCAGCCCCCAAGGTGAGTGCAGCAGGAGGGCAGGAGGTGCTCCAGGCACGCAGCACAAGTTCCCCTGCGGCCCGTGGAGAGGCCCCTGGTGGAGCAGGCTGTCCCCCTGCAGCCCACGGGTCCCACACGGAGCAGATCTCCACGCTGCAGCCCGTGGAGGAGCCCCCGGTGGAGCAGGTGGATGTGGCCTGGAGGAGGCTGCGGCCCATGGAGAGCCCCCGCAGGAGCAGGGGGTCTGGGGGGAGCTGCTGCCCGTGGGGGACCCGTGCTGGGGAGCAGTTCTAGAATCATATCATAGAATGGCTTGGATTAGAAGAGACCTTAAAGATCATCTACTTCCAACCCCGCTGCCAGGTATCCCTAGAAGGGATGCCACCCACTAGACCAGGTTGCCCAGGGTCCCATCCAACCTGGTCTTGAACATCTCCAGGGATGGGGCATCCACAGCTTCTCTGGGCAACATGTTCCAGTGCCTCACCACCCTCTGAGTGAAGAATTTCCTCCTAACATATAATCTGAACCTACCCTCTTTTAGTTTAGAATGGTTACCCCTTGTCCTACTACTATCCACCCACGTAAAAAGTTGCTCTCCATCTTTTTTATAAGCCCCCTTTAAGTATTGAAAAGCTGTAATGAGGTCATCCCAAAGCCTTCTCTTCTGCAGGATGAACATCCCCAGTTCTCTCAGCCTTTCTTCATAAGAGAGGTGCTCCAGCTCTCTCATCATCTTCATGGCCCTCCTCTGGACCCACTGTAACAGATCCACAATTTTCTTGTGCTGGGAGCCCCAGACCTGGATGCAGGACTTCAAATGAGGCCTCACCAGGGCAGAGCAGAGCGTGAAAATCCCCTCCCTCCACCAGCTGCTCACTCCTTTATTGATGCAGCCCAGGATGCAGTTGGCCTTCTGGGCTGCAAGCACCCACTGCTGGCTCATGTGGAGCTTTTCATCCACCAGAACCCCAAGTCCTTCTCCACAGGGCTGTCTCAATGAGTTCTTCTCCCAGTCTGTACTCATGTCCAGGTGCAGCACCTTGCACTTGGACCTGCTGAACCTTGTTAGGTTTATGTGGGCACACTTACCTAGCTGTGACGGTCCCTTTTTATGACATCCCTTCCTTCTGTTGTATTGACTGCACCACTCATCTTGGTGTCATACGTGAACTTGCTGAGGGTGCACTTGATCCCACTGTCTATGTCATTGACAAAGATATTAAACAGCATTGGTCCCAAGACAGACCACTGAGGGACACCTCTCGTCACCAGACTCCACCTGGACACAGAGCCACTGTCAGCTCTCTGTCTGTGGCCATCCTGCCAATTCTTTATCCACCAAACGGTCCACCCTTCAAATACATCTCTCTCCAATTTAGAGATCAGGATGTCATGTTGGACCACATCAAACACCTTATAGAAGTGCAGTTACATGATATCGGTCAGTCTTGCCTTGTCAACTGATGCAGTCACTCCACCATAGAAGGCCACCAGATTGGTCAGGCAGGTTTTGCCCTTGGTGAAGCCATGCTGGCTGTCTCGCATCACCTCCTTGTCCTGCATGTGCCTTGACATTGCTTCCAGGAGGATCGGTTCCATGATCTTGTCAGGCATAGAGGGGAGGCTCACTGGTCTGTAGTTCCCCAGGTCTTCCTTTCTATCCTTTTTTAATATGGGAGTGATGTTCCCCTTTTTCCTGTCACCAGGGATTTCACCTGACTGCCAAGACTTTCTGAATATGGTGGACAGAGGCTTGGCAACTACTTCAGACAGTTCTCTTAGGACCCTAGGATGCATGGCATCGGGTCCCATAGTCTTGTACCTGTTCGGTGTCATCCATTCCTGAAAGGCTGCACCTGGAGATACGGTCCCATATGGGAGCAGTTCCTGAAGAGCTGCAGCCTGTGGGCAGCCCCCTCAAGCTCAGTTCAGGAAGGACGGCATCCCGTGGGAGGGACCCCACGGGGAGCAGGGGCAGAGAGGGACCGTGAAGGAGCAGTGGAGACAAAGCGCTATGGACTGATCGCAGCCCCCCATTCCCCCTTCACCTGAGCTGCTCAGGGGCGAGGAGGTAGAAGATGGTGGGTAGGGGGGAGAAGGTGTTTTTAGTTTGCTTTTAGTTCTCACTGCTCTAGTCTGATAGCAGTAGGCAATAATCTCCCTATGCTGAGTCTGTTTTACTTGTGACAGTCATTGGTGAGTGATCTCCCTGTCCTTATCTCAACCCACAAGATGTTTTCTTTCATCATATTTTCTCCCCTCATTTTTCTGAGAAGTGGGAGAGTGCTATGGTGGTGCTGAGCTACCTACTGGTGTTAAACCACCACAACATGTTCTCTTCATTTTGTTCCTCCTTCCCCAGTCCAGTGCCACCAATATACTTGGCAGCTCCATTCTTTTTACCAAGAGGAGGCACTGCTCTCCCAAGGTGCAGGAAGGAGCAACAGACAGTAACACCAATTACATTGATGTCTGGCACAGTTCTATTTCCATTGCTGTGGGGTGAGAGGGATCCAGTTTGGAGAAGAGGACTCAAAGGAGAGGTAGTGTTGAAGGTCTCACGGAGGTTCAGAAGCACAACACAAAACAGAATCCATATTGCAGCACTGCCTCTCCCTCCTGTCATTACACAGGCTGTTCCCTGGAGCTGCAGCACTGTCTCTTATGGAGGATGAAATGCAGAGAGCCAACAACAGCTGCTCAGTGGTAGGGAACTACTGATTTACATCACTGATAAAAGTATAAAATGTAAGAATGACATAACGACCATGTGTGCAAAATACTCCAGCAGCTGTACAATACTACAGGAACTGAAAGCATACAGCTCTGCAATCAAAATGTCAGCCTGCAAACTACATACAAATGTTAATTTATGAATGGACATAGACACAGAAAAATAATGAAATTACCAACAGCATATAATGTCAGTTCTTCCTTCGGGGACAAAAAGCAATACATAAATGCAGAGAGAGAAATATTTGATGAACTAAAACGTTAGAAATATATTTTGTCTGTTCCTTTTTTTTATTATTTTTAATTCCATTTGAAAATATATTCTTTCTTGCTTTCTACTACCTTTATATTATTTTCTTATAGTTTCAGCCATGTATTTTCAAGCCTTGTGCTGGTCCAAAACTTCATATAGCTAAAGTTGTCATGAAAAATATGGGGAAAAGAAAAAAAAAAAAGGAAAAATATATGCCTGGTCCTCTTTGGTGGAACAGAAGGATATAAACTTGTTGAATTCTACACAAGGCAATGACAGAGAGCACAGCAGAAAAGAGAGGAGATAGTAGTGATTTCTGATATTAGCGTTGATCTCAATTTGCTTCTTCATTTTTTTCCCAGTTTGAATTCTCTGATCCAAAACTATTAATAAATACACACCAAAGACAAAATTCCTGTTGTTGCAGCAAAATGAGTGTAAGGAAACATTATATGACACAAAGATATTTTTGTTTCAGGATTTCCAGACTTTCATTAAAAAAAATATAAGCATTTTAACTTATTTTAAACACCAGGTAATTCTTCCAAAGTAATATTTTAATGTGGTTCTTTCTCTTACAGCATCGAAAAAATATTAAACTCAAGGGATTGAAGCTAGTGCTCTTGACTGTCTATTTTTCTGAACGAGATTTGAAAAGCGGCTCACCTCCCAGGACCATACCGGCTTGACAGCACTTCCTCAAGCGACATGCTGGACAATTCTTCCTACGAATTTTATCAACTATACAGTCATTTCTTCCAGCACATAAATAATTGTGCTGCCCTGCAAGCAAGAGAAAAACAAGATTAATATGTTTTCTAACATGACAAAAATATTTCTGTGTATAAATGTTGCAAAAATAACAGAGGAGTCAAAAAAAAGTATAACTGACTCATTACAAGACCCCTTCATTTTGTTAGCTTTTAAATAATCATCTGTTACCACTTAAAGTTTCTTTGGCCTGTTTAAGAGTGACATTCCCCATCTACATCATTCGAAAATAATTAACAGGCAGTACAAACCTCTTAAAATATTAATTGATATTTCTAATGTAAATCAAGAATGAGGACAAATTTCCTTCTGTGTTGTTTTGTTTGTTTGTTTGCTTGTTTTTCCTTGTACTTTATTGTTCCTGATTGCGAAGTAGTTATTTTTGCATGGATTGATAAAGAGTTTCCAACAAAACTGAACAAAGAAGTTGGGGCATTATGCAGTGCAAAAAAATAGCCCTTTAAGGCTATAAATTACCTCTGCTGGAGAATCAGTTCTGCACAACACCTGCTGAGACACCAGCTGAACATATAAGGCCAACAGAGGACAAACAGAGGAAGGCTGTAACTTTTTGGTTTATGTTAGCTCTTAGGAATGGCAACTCCAGTTTATTGTTTAATTCTGAAGTACTCAGTTAGGAAGAAGCTGTCATTAGTGTATTAAAATGGAATCTTCCAAATGAAATTAGCTTCCAGCAGAACAGTAAATTTATTAGCAAAACATGAAATCCAGCTGATATAATAACATTCTTTCTCAAAACAAGCTTCAATGATAATTTTTCTTGAAGAGAACAAAAAAGTGTATTTTTATGCTTTTGTATAATAGTGATCATTTCTGTGATTCATTTTAATTTTGAATGAGTAAACAAAGCTGTAAGAAGAAAACAGAGCAAATCTTCGCGTTACACCTCAGCTTATCCTCTAAGGTTTAACTTTAAAATCTTTCCTATTTTTACACACCATCCTCTATCCGTTTCTGTATTTTCATTTTCTTACATGAAAGCATAAAAGATGTTTCTTTTAAGAGCAAAAAAATGGATAAAAAAGTATGTATAAACTGTAGGAACTAGCAATATCAGGATATTTTCCCTGTAGAATATTGTGGATGTGGACCTGCAAATATAACAGGCATCCACAGCACAACTTTTAGATTTTTATTTATTTTTAGATTGGTACTACTCTGAGTTAGCCATCTGATGTCACCAGGAGCAAACAAGTCTGAGACAATTATTCTATTCAGCTGGTGTTATTCTTTTCTTTATAATCTTATTCTGTCCTTTATCTGCACTTGGTCAAGCGAGCAACTGCTCACCAATAACTTTTCTAAATAGGAGAAAGACAAACTGAAAATGACTCCTCAGATGAAAATGCTGGAGAAGACCACTTTATTCTAACAACAAGAAAAGACTGGTGCTAAAACATGTGAAACAATCCGTTTGCTTCTGTGGTAACATCTTTTCAAAAATTAATTTACTTCCTACCTTTACTTTTAAGAACAACTTGTTTAGTTTTAATGAAAGAAACCTGACTTCCTAAAATTCGTTTTTATAACAGTTTCTTTTGTTTCAGAAAATAACAAGTAAATACAAACAATTGTCTTATGCATTGCCTGGAATTTTAAAAGTATTTAATAACGCACTAAATCACAAGACATGCTCATTTAATTTCTCCCATTATTTCTAATCCTGGATATCTTCTTACAGGAAATGTTACCAAAATTAATGTAATGACTAAAAATCTGTCTTGCTTTGGCAGCAGAGCAGGAAGCAAAACACTTATTTTGAACATTTGTCATTTATTTGCATTTTTTCCTCATCTTGCTTTGGCTTTATTAGCTACAAAAGCACTCAGTCTTTTGAAAGGCAACACCAGTTTTAATATTGTTACTTAAAAGCTATGAAGCATCAGATTATTTCTGCATTGTGGCAATCTGATGCTTTAATGCGCAGTTAATTTACAAAGAAATGCTTAAGTGTACGGTTTCGGTTATATTTGTGGGTTTTATAGTTTTTGTTTGGTTGTTGTTGTTGTTGTTTTTGTCCCCTGAAAAAATATCTCTTTGGACCTCATTTTTATGGAACCCTTTGAATTTATGCATGGTCTGGATCCTTTTAGCCCGTGTCCACAGAAAGATCAAAAAATGGGCTATGCATTTCCAGCAAATGCTCAGAAGCAGCTTGCAAAGCTACAGGTGTTCAAGTTTTACTTTTCCTCCTATGCTGACACAGAAAAATACTTATCTACTAAAGTTAGTGCCATATCATGACATACTCCTCTTCAAACTCTCAAAGAAAGTGTTCATATGTTCAAGAATGATGTCAGTATTTAAACTTTGCTCTTGATACTAGTATGTGATTTGCACACCCAAGTATGTGTGCTCACTGCTAAAGGAGGCTAAGAAGCTTGGGTAGAAGCAGTAATGGCAACAATGTTTATGCTGGAACAATAAATTAATTGGCAAAATGGGAATTAATAGCTTGATCTATACACATTTTAACAGCCTGTATTATTAAATAACAGTTATATAACAGCTTTTAAATATTACACATCTAAAATTAAGTGTTACAAATCAAGATTGCAATACACTGTAAAATTTAGAATTTGCAGTTACACTTTTAAGGTTCACTGCTGCTCTTATAAACCTCTTCATAACTTAGGCTTTATCAGTAGATCCAATTTCCACTTTAACTGAAAATGTGGGAATTACTTTATCATTATGTAACAACTCACCATTTATTATAAATCCAAGACAGAACAATTTTTTTCCCATCTGCTGACCAAATCATAAATGAATCACAATTATCAAAACTGCTCTTGAATGTTCCTACGTTCTAGTGAATACAGCACACCATCTCTGAGTTATAGAACAGATTAAGTAAGTCCAATGCATACCATGAGAGAAATGAAGCACCGCTATTGGAATTTAGGCACAGTAAGAATTTCCTTTGATCTTCAAAAAGTATTATTTCACTCCTATTTATTTCATAAACTGTATCTGAAATCTAATAATTAGCAGTGACCTAACATATATTATGCGTTTACCTAGTTTGCTTCTTCCATAAAGAAGAAACTAGCATGAAAAAAGAACCAAGGAAACGCTATCCAATGTCTCCCCTGACACTTCCCAACCTAAAGTGTATTTCATTAATTTTGTTTCAGCTGCAGCTTTTTTGGAGAACACATAAGGTTCAACTATTTAGTATTTCACTTAGTCTCACCTGTCAGGGCTTTTTTAGTTATTTCAGTCATCTGACTGGATCTCATATAGATATACAAATCTCACATAAAACTGTATCTGTGTTTCTACCATTGTCAAGAGCTGGATTCTGAGAAAACATTACTTGCTTGGCTAATGTCAATATTTTAAGTGCCAGCAACCATGTGAAGGACTGATTGTGTAAGAAATGGAAAACATGCCAGATATTTAGTTAGTTTCCAGATCATGGGACAATACTTATTTCAATTAAGCTATTTGGAAAGTTTTGATGGTATGCCTAAACATTTCTTTGTAAATATATCATTTAAATCATTTGTTGCATCTCAGTCCTTAGGATGAGTATTTTATTAGTATTTTAACTGATTTGCTTAAATATGTGAATATTGCAGTAATACTAAATACATGTACTAATGAAGTACCTTAAGACCCCTGCCAAGACAAAATTCCTGTTCAATTGGTAGCATGTCACCCAGTATCTTTTATATGTCATTATAACTAGGAGATAAAACAGAAGAACCAACATAGTTGTCTAATCACTAGGGCCCAGGTGAAAAAGCAAAAACTGATAATTGTGTTTCTTACAAAAATATGGATCTGACAACTTTCTGACAACTGCCACTTTCTAGGAAGTTTTCCCCCAATGTTAAGTTTCCTGAACATGTTTACTTTCACCTGTCTTTAAAAGTGCACATTGCAGCTTTCTCTCAACACCTCAAAGCATCAATTTTAATGTAGATTTGATTACATATGGAGAAAATACAGAGATTTCATCTGTTACTTATCCATTCCAGATTCTTGTAGGGTACCATTTTTCTTAACCTCCATCAAAGTTCATTTATGTTAGCAAAGGCGGAAGTACTAATGTAATCAGTCAACTGCAGTTTTAAGTACTTCAATAACTAATGCTACATTGGCAAGTGTATATGAGAAAGTGATTAAAACGTGTATGGTCTGCACACACAAACACAATCAGTCACAGTTTTTGCTGTGACTGTAAAGCTGCACTAATAGTACTACATCACTGAGAAATGCATGTAGAGTGTCTTTAAAAACTGGTCTATTAACTGAGCTCACTGTCATACTGTAAGTCATTTAAAATGATTCAAATGAACTAACAAGTTCCTGAAATTTTGCAGATATGCAAAGACGGAAAATGTATCTGCACCAGGAGTATCACATGCTGGCAGCCAGTTATTTGTGTAAGTGCATCTGTGCTGAACTGCTGCCAGTCTGCACAGAAGCAACATGCTTGTTTGCAAACTCTCATTTCCTCCTGTCTGCAAATAAAAGCACTTTCTCAAATCTTCTCTCTCCCATAGCTGATTCTGTCTCCCCATATCACTCTTACCTATCAATGCTTTCTTATAAAACCATTCTATTCCCACTACTGGAAGACTTCTGTTCACAATACACACCACACTGTTCTATTTAGTGTATATTATTATTATTATTACTACTACTATTATTATTATTTCTGTCTAAAACCAGCAGATATATAATGTTCTTTGTAAATTATTTTATGGCCAAGTACCTCCCAATGTTGACATTTTCCTTCCTGAAAGCCAGCCTCCAGCTTCTGCTCAATAATTTACTCCCAGTATGCTCTTTACCACTTACAGTATTTTTCATACCATAAGAAATAGGAAGTGCCAATTATACAAGCAAATTTAAAAACCAAAGGATTTACTTTTTCACTCAGTCCCTGTCAGGGGTTCCTGTGGAAGCTGACAATAAAAATGGTTTTAAAATAAATAAAATGGAAACTAGTTTCACCTATGTGTACTAAACACAGCGGTCCAGATGTAGCTTCTGAGTCTAACTTTGACTTCGGGAAGCTAATATACTATATTAGGGTAAGCATTACTCTGGATTTGGGCTGATTCTATCACTGTTTTCCATAACTAGGCAAATAGTCTAGCCTAGTTCCTCATCAGAAATGAGAAAAACAGCTAGACTGACCTTTGCTCTGATCTAAATTAACCACTGCTGTATTTATACTGTTCCCATGTGCGAAAAAGCAAATTTGTGCCGACCTCACATGTCACAATGTGGGCTTATGAGCATGGGTCTTGGAGAACTAGGAACCTATACTACAGAGTTTGTAATACTCAAAGCATGCCCTTCGTGTCCCTGTATGCCATTAGAGGCCATTACAATCTCCAAGACTCCACACACCTCAAACAACATTTTTAAATTATTTAACACCAACTTCACTTTTGTGCTAACATTTTCTGCAGAAATAAATATGTCACTGAAGTGAGGTTGAAACTCTAACGACTTAACAACAAACCACATTCCCCACTGACCTTACCATACATAACCTGTTTATAAAGAAAACAGAAGTTACTGGAGGACTCACGTCTCCCTCCTTGACCATCAAAATTAGATTTCATTATTTCCCAAATATTAGCAGGTGTCCTCACTACAGCTCTATAAAGTACTTTTATTTTCAGACCAGAGGAAAGGAGAGTTTGCAAACAAGTGCATTGCCTCTGTGCACACTGGCAGCAGTTCAGCACAGATGCACTTAGGCAAATAACCGGCTACTCTATATAAAGTCCATAGTGGTATAATAAACATGCTATTGATGCAGATCTGCTTCACAGCCAAGGGTTTAGGATTCAATGGATCAAAAAGAGCAAAGGGTGGAAGAAGAGTAACTTGGGAATATGTTCCATCCTGGACTCTTTTTCTTGCTGAAATAATATGGAATTCCTCCCCTCATAACAATATAGTTTAAAGTGAAAACAGTGAAGAACGATTACAGCCCAAGTCATTCTTCATCCTAAGGAATGGTCAGGACTGCAAAGAGAGAAGGGTGTTTTTGACTCACTCCAAGCATGATGGACACAGATCTTACATCCTGGGTGACTGCCTTACCTCTTCTATGTACTCAGTGATGGGGTTTGTGAGCATTAACAGGTACTAGAAATTCCTTCACCTTTGTGAACCTAGTCTTCCATTCCTTTGTGTTAACTACATATGATGAAAAGAGCAGGTTGAATAAAAATGTTTTGTTCAAAAAAAAAGCAGAACTATAAAATGTTCATTCCTAAGTCAAACCTAATATTTCTTATATTCTACTTTACTTTGCTAAGCAGATTGATAACTAATTTTTCACATAACTCTACTTAAAACAAACTTCTGTTACACTTCCACTCCATTATCCGTTAATTTGTAGTTAATTTGTAAGCATATCTTACAGTCCTCTGCCTAATTTTGTTTGCTAAGTGGACAAAACAAAAATGGTTTCTTTAGAAGGGAAACAGCATTTTCAAACTACCATATATTTTGCATTGCTTTTCTTCTCTTCGACAAACCACTTCCAATGTCTGCAACATCTTTGACTGATTCTTTCCCCTTTATCTTGATTTGAAAATCTTCTTGCCTTTTGTTGTGAACACCGCACCACAGTCTTTTTCCTTCCAAAAATTACTTCTCCAGACAGCAACCTATGCACATTGTATTTATGGTATCTACAAAACTGATCAGTTAAATGTAGCTATGCTGTTTTCATTCACTTCTGGGTAGTTAGAAGTTATAATCCTGAATGTGGTTTGTTTTGTTTTAATCTTAGTAATTTCCCTATTTATTCTATCATCTTCAACCAACCAAACAACCAACCAACCAAACAAAAAACTATAATTAAGTCCTGTTTTACAGAAACCATCGTGAACTGCAAAATAAGGATTACTATTTCACATTGACTTTATTTGGTCTTCCTAGAATGTTTACCACAGTAACATTCTGAAAGGCATAAAGTCTTTGCATCTAAATACAGGAATTGACAATAGTAAAAATTCTGCATAGCTAATATCTTTCAGAAAATGATTCTGGCTTCTACAAATCAGTATTTCCAGTTCTTTTTATGGCAGTGTGTCACAATTGTTCCATGGTCATCATTTTTAAGCGATTAATTACACAATTAGTAGAAATATCTAAAATGATAAAATTGACATCTTTTTATCTTTTTTTTGTCAGTGAAGGTTATATTTCTTATAAAATGACTATAGATCATGGGATTTGAACATCCAATGTACTTTAAAAGCACACCAACAATTTCAGAAGTATACATCATTAAAGCACATTTGTTCTTCTGATCCCTGAATGCTGTATTCTTCTACCAACATAATATAATACATTATATTTGTATTTCAGTCATCCCATCATTATGATCTCAGTGAAGGTATTACAGCATATTGCCTTGATGAAATTTTCACTATATGTTTTCTCTTATTCTTTGACTGTTCCTAGATCTCAGCTAGTAGGATAGGGTCACTTGCTCTAAGAGTAACAAAGGTAGAAAAAAAAAACAGAAATATTAGCAGAAAAATGCAATATACTAAAAAACAAACAAACAAAAAAACCTGATATTGATGCCTGTGATCAAAACACCCAACAGACAGCAAACTGCTGAAAAACTGTAAAGAAAGGATTCTTTTGGCTAATTAGATTCTAATGTGTAGACATCCAGCAGAGTAAGTAGTGTACACTCTGATCTTGGGCACTGGAGAAAAACAGGTACTTTAGGATGTGATTTATCTTAACCTTGAGTAACATCTAAACTGGGGTTCTTTAATAGCCTATCGATCTCCAAAGGAAGCTTAAAGATTAGACCAAATACGGATGTCCACAATGTAAATGCCTTCAGCTTGGTGCAACGTATCTCATACAATGCATTGTCATTGGGGATTATGGAAACTGATATAATTATTTGTCAAGAATAGCATAATATTTTCCAGGATGTCAATGTCGCATGTAACTCTTTTCATGCTTTAACTGCAAAAGATTCCAGGTTGTTGGAATACACTCTGATGTTAACTGATATTAACCAACAGCCACTTGTGAAATTGCAGGAGTTGTTGACTAGGTATGACCAGGAAGCCTCTGAAGTACAGCCATGTATCAGCACAGACAACAGCAGACAGTAACATGCAATTGACACTTGTTAAGTCTTTCCACTGGTAGCTTCTAAAGAACTGTCCCTTAATCATCGGTTCTGTGGAACAGATATATAGCTTAAGGAGATGGACACTTTCAAACCTAAGTGCATTTTTAGCAAGTGATAGTTTGACTATAAATACTTATATACTTATTTTATTTCATTATTATATTTATTTATATACTCTAAAAAGATATTAGCTACCTTGGTGGTATATGGGTGGGATTCATACCACCAAACACAGAGAATGTACATCATCACCTGACACTCTTTTTATACTCAGTATAGAGAAATAGTTCCTGTTAGAGTAACGTCATTTTCATCCTACGTAGATATGCAAAACAAGTCAGTGCATTACTCCCCAGAAGTTCCTGTTTCTCTCCACCTGCTATAGGAGGAACTTGAGATGCACAGCTCAGGTTACTCCCATTGTGAATATCTGAAGTTAGAGCAATCAGCAATGCTGAGCACTCAGCTGCTGGTGCTCTGTAAAGCAAGCAGTCCTACACCACCTGAAATAACTTCTAATCCACCTGAAAAGACGTTTTATGTAATACTCTATACAGTTTCTAAACACACTATATAATGTTAAGCCAAAATTTTTGGTAATTCTCATTTCTGCAGCTGACTGTGTTCTAAGCCATCTCTTTCAGGAAATCAGTACAGTCATGATGAGAGCAGTAAGAAACCCAGCATTAGCACAACACCCAAAGCACAAGAATGAATGCGATCCTTGCTCACTCCATTGTTTTGCCACAATTAGATCAACAAATTAATGTTTGTCAAATGGTTAAGCAACAATACTTTTTTTAAGTCAGAAGTATGATACACAATTATGTATCCGTACAGATCTTCTTTCCCTTTTTATAATGCAAATTCTTTGCTCTCGCAGAAGTGAGGCTTCTCCGTTGAATTTTAGGACCTTCACAGAGGTAATTTCGTGTATTTGAATTTGGAAATATACTTAAGTTTACCACTTAAGTTACCACTACTTAAGTATTACCACTTTTTGGTGATGTGCAAAATAAAACAGCTTTAATAATATTAAATATACTAAGTGAGAAACATTTTCATCTCTCAACTTGCAGTATGATGCTTTGTCTGCTTCATGAAACTTTCATTACTATTAGGTTTATGGTACACACTGTACCAAATTCTGATCCCAAGAACACAGAAAGTGGGATTAAAAATAGAAAATTGCTGTGGAGTAAGGAGAACAGAGAACTTTTTACAGCTGCTTTATCAATTTCATAGATGAAAGGGTCTCTATATTATGGCATTTCACTGTCTTTCCAAATAGGGCTTCCTATCAGTAGATATTTTTTTTAATCAGTGTTTGGTGTGCTGTGCCATTTTACATTTTTAAGCTATGTAAGAGCACACTTCTGACAATCTTCCTCACGCAGAGTATTTCACTACGTAAGTAGTGAATCACACGGCCATCATAAACTGCTTATTTGTAACACAAGTCAGATAAACTTTATCAGAAAGGCTGGCTGAAACAACGCTCAGCCTTTTCACTGCACAGACGTAACTCATGCTTAATTCAACACCTTCCTCCACCCACATACACAGACAGTGAAAACTCTCATGTAAACTACTTTCTATCCCATAGGGTTTGCCAGGCTTAGGTCTCAGAGAAAAGAAATGTCTACATGTCATCAGTTAAGTGTTAACTGCTGTTGTGGTTGAGCTTGTTCCCCGACGCTATTATTTGTCCAGCACTGTTACCCTGAACATGAAGCACATACTAAAACTAGAAAAATTGCTATATATTCATTAGATCAACTTAATAATAGGGTCCCAGATATTTGAACAAACCAAGAGTTATTTCCTTACACATCTGCTGCAATGTCATGTATTTATGTCAGCCCCAAACTCTACAGGTTCACCCAACTACCTGTCATCACATGTCGAAGTAACATAAACAAGGGGCAAAGCAAGGCAAATACTTTTATAAATATAAAACAAAAATTAAAAGTGGGACTTTGTATAGGAAACAGCACTTCAAATTGTTTTCTGGTTCCAGGTGATTTTTATTTTTCATCAGCAGAACTACCCTGGATACACTTTCAAGAATGCAAGCCACCAAGAAATGATGCATTAGTGATACTGTAACACCAGGAACCCACAACTCTACACGTTGGTTCCTCTCCAGGACAGAAATTTCACTGTGGTGTTACACGGACAACTGCAAGGTAAGAGATGCTGATCACAGTTGCCTTACATGATTTTATGGGAAGATATCCTTATAAGATACTATTTACGTTACCTTATAAGATACTTTATCTTATAAGATACCATTATAAAATACCTATTTATTTATGACTGCCTGGCAATTTAAAGCTAAGTACGAGTTGACTTCCTAAATTTCATTCTCCTAAACTAGCAATATTATATCTGTTTTTTGTGACCTTGTATTAGATATACTGGTAGCACTTAAAAAATGCCTGACCATCAACATCAAATTACTTTGCAAGTACGGAAATTCTGTAATTTTTAAAACATTTTAAATCTTATTTCTGAATATTCTTTGGTTGGTAACTCCAAACTGCCATTCATTTTCAGCTCACGGACATGAACGGTACTAACCCATCTACATACTGAATCCAATTTTGTATTTTCAAATTTCTTAACTGAATATAAATAACAGAAACTTCTATTATTTCCATGGTAAACAAAGGAGATCTTTCAGCATTTTTTAAAAAGCCTTGCAATTTTTACAATAATTGAATCAATGGATTGATAAATCAGCTCTTTGTAGGTAACCAACTAAAAACATATAACCTCTATATGCAAATAAATATTTCCTAAAAAGTCGGTATCTTTATCCCTAACCTGCATTTTCTCCTCCTCACCTCTAGCACAAAGAGTTTTTTTTATATTCATTTTATTACAGTTCAGCCCCCCCCCCCCCCAAAAAAAAAAAAAGACTTGCAGTTTTAGTTAACATCTTAGGATTCTGCTTAGAGTAAAATATACTTATGGAATTATAACCATCCTTTTCTTTATATATATAGGCACATATTGGAAGCCAGGGACCCAAACGACAAAATATCTACCAAACCATACATAGCTAAGAATTCATTGCCAATGTTGTAAAATAATTTAATACTAAATATAAGATTTTATATTCTAATTATAAACATATAAATATAAACACAGTTCTGGTCCACTGTTACACTGTATGGATACCTCCTAGTTCTATTCAAATGTACGGTTAAATCATACTTAGTATAGAAACTTTTAGATTCACCTGTACAGTTTCAAATTCAGACTGAGCATTTGAATTGTGCTCTGATTATATTTCAAAAAGAGTAGCGATGGAAAATGGAGTTTTCTGGATAACAAAATGGTCCATTCTACCTCAAAGGAAGCATTTAATTAATACCGTATTTTCCACATACTAGGTGTGAGTAAAAAAAAAAAAAAGTGTATGAATCGTGGTTTCTGTAAAAAAAAATAATATATATATATGTATAGTTGGCTGTTAGATTTGAAACAGCCAACATACCTAAGATTACAGAAGTAATTAAAATAGCAAATAGGCATTTTCCAACAAAGTCAGTACTACTGTGTTATGTCCCTTGTTATGTATGCACTTGAAAACTTAATAACATATGAGAGAGAAATCTAAATATAGAAAATCCAAGCAGCAGCAAAGCCTTCTATTTTCAACTATGTTTTAATTTCTCATGGTAATCAGGACTTTATGGAAAGTACATGAAAAGCAGACTTATGATTATGAATTTGCACTCAAAAACTTTAGCATCTCATTTGCATGAATAATATTGGGAAAAAAATAGAGTAGCATTACAAATTTAAGAAGGCTAGTAATGTATTCCCACTCGAAGAAATGATGGGCAAGGGGACACTTTACATAAGAAAAACTTCTCAGTAAAATGTGTGAATCTTTAAACACTGTTTTCTCTTGTATCTACAATAAAAATATTATTTTTCTTTTTACAAGAGAGTAGTTTGTCACATTTATTTCTGACAAGTAATAAGTGAAAAAATACTTTAAGTTTAAATGAAATTGGATATCTATCCATTTCAAAGCTAATAATTTTATCCTATGCTTCAGTTAAAATAAAGAAGTCCATCTTTTTAAAGAACTCTCTGTAGACTTGCACCTCCTACGCAAAATAGGTAACTACATTTGTTCATGTTGTTCATGCCCATATTGCTCATTTCTGTCATTCTTCTCCATAAAACGTAATAATCTATAGTTTTTCTTGTCATAGTCCAGCTTTCTGAGGTAGTTGTCAATTCTTTGAATATTCTTACTAAAAAAAAGCAAACATTTCTTCACCACACTCTCAGTCTTTGGAATCATTTAAAAAATGGTAAGTATGAAGATGGTATGTAAAACACAACTTTTTTTTGTTTGTGTAACTGTATTGACCTCTTATTTCTCTGTATGTTTATATTAATCAGTAAGATTCTGCTAATACAGCTTTCGCATAAATATTCAGTGAAAACAGCCTTAAGAAATCCCTAGTAACAGCCTATACGCCTTCTGATAAATGATAATGTATCATTAAATAAAGTATATATGCTGAACAGTAATTGGATATGTTTTTGAACAGGTTCATCTACTGCACAAATACAGCTGGATACAAGTATAGGAAAAAGACAAACTTCAAAAGTTACAGAATCAAATTAAAATACAAAATTAAAAACTGAATACTACAGTTGAAAAGTAAATAAATAAACCTTCTTTTAAAATATGGCATTCATAAATTACATTACTCTTTCTTAAAACTTCAGCTCCCTGACTCTTTAAGAGTACGTCTGATGCAGTATAATAACCAAAAGCAAAGAACGTGAAGCCAAACCAAAAGACCATTTAACAGTCAGTGAAACAAACATATGCCTGTAGGTGACTTAAAAGCTAATTGTTTTTCTGTATTGCAACCTAACAAATATGTTTCTAATTGTTTTCTCATGAATGCCATTAAATGTATTAGAGAAAACGTGGCACTAACAAAGCTAATTAGTTCATTTAGCCCATCCAGTCTAGTGGTCTCAATTTGAAGATATATAGTCTGATAAAGCAAGAACATGAGCATATGCTTAAAATTGAAAGAAACAGCATACTGAAACAATTCTAACTAAAGTATTTTGCTGAGCTTTTAATTTCCCATTATTCCCCTTTTCATCTGAAGAGCAATAAACTCTATAGCATTGAATAAACTATATATCACAACAAGAAAACATGATGCAATTTCTTCTTTTAAGTAATCCTACACAGTGCAACAACGGTTTTGTTAAGTGTATGGAACAGAAACTTTAACGTCCAAGTTCTGACAGATAAGAATTGTGAGAAAAGCAGACAAAGAATAAAATGTTTTTTCTTTTACTCGGATATGTTTTACTTCTTCATCAGCTGAAGTATATAAAGCAATCTGCTCCTGTATTTAAAATCTCTGTGGGTATATATGGACAAGGCATAATATAATTCAAAAAGGAAAAAAAAGTATTATTACTGATTTATGAAACCTGCAGTTTGGCTTTGTAAACCAACATCTATCTGGAATAAAAGTTAAAACCATTTGACTTGAAATAGTTCAGTGGAACCTGAAATACTTCCATAAAGCTCAGGAAGCCAAATTCTGTATTTTGCAAGCAAGAAAAATTACATATAACTTCAAAAAAAGAATAAAGTCAAAATAAATACCAATCTGCATATGATTAGGTCATACCCACAAAATTTTCATTTAAATAGTATTTACACTTTCTAAAACAAGTTCTGTATTTCCCAAGATCTTGATGAAACTCTACTTATTGAGAAAGATTAAAAGATGAACAATAATAAATAGCAACCAGTGAAAGTACAACAAATAATACTAGTAAAGTTAATAATGAAATATTTTAGTTAGTGTTCACCGTAATACTTTGAGTTGGCAAAACAAAAAAACACGACTACAGTGATCATGCTCACAGATCAGCAATAAGTAAGGGGTATGTTCTTTGCAGTGCCTAGGAAAATATATGTCAAATAATAAGGAACAATGGCATGATATAGTACCTTCCATTGCCCTTTTAAAGAAGACTTTACAACTTCCACAGGTAAGTACTCCATAGTGGCAACCAGAAGCCTCATCACCGCAGATGAGACAAATCTTCTGGGGTAGAGATTCAAAACTGTATTGAGAACTTTGGCTGGATTCTGTATCTGGCCTTCAAAAGAAAAAGAAGAGAAATGAAATATCCAGATTTGCAATGGTTAGCTACTTACCTGTATTAGTGAGCTCTATATTAACAGCTTCCTTTTACATCTATAGGACAAGGGGAAAAAAAAAAAAAAAAGGCAGGATTGCCTTTCAGCTTGAGGGTTTCTCTACGCTAGGATAAAAGGCGTATTAGCAACGTGTGCCTAGCCATTAAAAAGGAAAGTAGTGAGCAAAAAACACAGTAGCATTTTAACTCACTTTAGATAAAAAGGGGACATTCTAGGAAACTACCAAAATGCTCATCTTCCTCTGATCAACAAGTCTTGTGAGTAAAGTCATACTGATCGATATCTTTTTCTGAACACCGAATGGTAGAGAGACAGAATGAAACAGAAGTCAATTGAATTTCAAAAGCCCCCTTCACATGGGAAACAACCAAGCTTTCTCAGCTAGAAAAATCGTTAATAATTGGTTTGTTGCCTCCTGTTCAGTCGCAGCGTTATACTTAGTAGCTAATTCTGATGAGCACATTGAGCTGACGAGTACTTCTGTATTTCTTATCAAGAAAAAAGTAGGCTAATCTAGCTAATTATTATGTTTAAAAAATCCATATGTTTCTATCAAAACGATGGAGTTATTTTTGCAAATATTTCTAGATAACACCTTGGCATCATAGTAAGCCATATTCATCCTAGTAAATTAATATAGATATTTAAAATGTTTTGAGTTTTTTTAGGTGAAATTAACTGCTTTTTCCCAAATCAGCAATAATATTCTGGAGAATATTTAGGTATTTATAGATTCTGTCCACTTGTCAATTAAGAGAGGTGAATCTACTGCTCCTCCCTTCTGTGGAGCTGGTTACTGTATTGCACAGTATGAAGCAATCATAACAAAAATGCCGCTTCTCTCGGAAGGTAACCGTGCCCAGAAGACCATCAGCTGCAAAATTAAAACCTCGGGTGCGTTCCCACCAGCACCGGGACACCCCAGCGCGCCCAGACAGCCCCGAACTGGACGTGCAGCCACGGCGGCCGTCTAAAATCTCCAGTGGAGCTCCGCCGAGTGCCATCGTGTCCCCGTTCCTCCCCGGACCGTCCCTTCGACCCCCTTCCGAGAGCGCCGTCGGGGGGCAGCGCCCCCCACCCCCTGCGGTGCCGCCGGCCTCCCTTACCGCACGTAGCCGAGGTAGGGCGGGCAGAGCTGGGGCAAGCCCTCCTTCAGCACGGCCGCCGGGAAGCCCAGGGGTTGGTGCCCGTTGAGGCCCAGCGGCGGGTAGAGGCCCGGCGGCGCGGCGGAGGCCGAGGTGGAGGGGAGGCTGTCGGGCAGCGCCGGCGGCCCGTAGGCTGCGGGCAGCAGGGAGGCTTCGGTCTTGTAGAGGACGCACTCCAGCGAGGGCTCCTGGGCGGCCCGGGGGGGCTGCGGGTAGTCGGCGGAGGCTGCCTTGCCTCCCAGGTACGGGGCGGGCAGCCCGACGGCCTCCTCCTTGATCTTCAGGGCGGGCTGGAGGTCGCCGTAGGCGAAGGGTCCCTCCTTGCCGTCGGCCGGCGGGTAGCCGTAATCCGCGAAATCCGGGGCGGGGGCGGAGGGCGAGGTGCGGGGCCCGAAGGCGCTGCCTTCGTACGCAGCGTCCACGTCCAGCAGCTGCCTGGTGCGGGAGGCCAGGTAGGCAGAGTTGAGCGGCAGGATGGGCACATGCAGGTAGTCCTGCCCCGGGCACGCTCCCGGTGCCGCTCCCGGTTCTTGCTCCGCAGCCGTCGGGGAGGCCGCCGGGACCGAGGCCAGGCTCCCCCCGGAGCCCGAGCCCTGCTCCGGCCGGCGGCTGCCGGCGGGGAAGGGGCGCTCCTGAGGGGGCAGCGCCCCCAGCCCGGGGGCTTTGCCCCGGGGGGTCGCGGTGGGACCCTCGGTGCCCGGGGGCGATTTGAGGGCGGCCGTCAGGGCGTCCCCCCCCGGCCAGAGCCGCGGAGGAGGCTGCGGGGGGCTGGCAGCCGGAGCTCCCGCAGCGCTTTCGGCCGATTTCGGCTCCGGGCCGCGGCTCATGGGGGCGCCGGGAGCCTCCGGGACCTCCGGCCCCAAGAAGGACCAGGCATGAGCCGCGGGGCTCAGGAAGGTGTCCAGGACGCTGTCCAGGGCGTCCTTATCAGGGAGGGAGCCGCTCCCCGGCCGGTACGAAGGGGAGTCCCGGTCCTCCTCCCCCGGCTGCCGTTGCTGCCGCCGCCGCTCTTCCTCCTCCTCTTCCTCCTCCTCCTCCTCGTCCTCCTCCTCCTCGTCGCTGCTCCTTGGGTAGAGCAGCCCGTCCAGGGCGATGTCGATGGCCTCCGCTTCCCCGCGGCCGGGGTGGCCCTGCAGCAGGACCGCCCCGTCTCGGGCGGACGAAGGCGCTCCGGGCTCCTTGGCCTTCACCTCGGTCATGCTGCCCGCCGCTCAGCCTCCGCCGCGGAGGCCCTCGGGGGGGAGGGAGGGAGGGAGCGAGGGAGGGAGGGAGGCTCCCGGCGCGATGCAGCGGGGCCGGGCGGCTCCTCACATCCCGGACGGCGGCTGCCGCTCACATGGCGCTGCCTTCCGAGGAGGGGCGGCTCAGCCCCGGCCCCCCTCCATCGCCAGCACCACCGCAAAGCCTTCCCCGCCGTCGGGGACGGGGACGCCTTTGCCCCGCAAGAGGGGAGAAGCCACTCAGCGCCTGTCTGTGTGACACTCCTCCCCGAGACCCCCGCCGTGCTGCCCCCCCTGCCCTTACCGCCGGGGGGCTGCGGTGCCCGGGCTCGCCCCTCCCCGTCGCCGTCCCCCCCCTCTTTTCTCCCCCGTTCTCCCTTCTGTGGGGCCGCTCCGCGCTGCCTCCCCCCGGGGCTCGGCTGCCGCCGTTCCCCCCGCGGCTTTTCCCAGCCGCTCTGCCGGCGCCCTGGCCCCTCCTCTGCTCCGCCCGTCCTGTCCCTCCCATCGCTCTCCGGCCCCTCGCCCCTCTCCCCTCTCCTCGGGCCCGCTCGCCGGCTGCCCCCCGACTTCTCCTCCCCGTCCCCACACCCGCAGGTGCCCCCTCCTCACGCTCCTCCGGCCCCCGGGCACAGGGCGGGCAGGTTGGGTGGTCGCTGTCTGGGGACAGTGAGCAAGACAAGTTTTCCTTGCTTGCCCTGTCCCCGGGATAGTCTTCCTGTAGTCTTTCACCTCCCTCTCATTGTCAATTTCAGAGGTAAGCTCTGCCCCAATTCCTCAAAGCCCTGTTACTCACACTGGTACATCTTCCATGTTCCAGTAGCAAAGAAACCATGGCATTGTAAAGCACCTGATGTTATAGGACCTCGAAAGCACCCTCTACTATACACCAGAGAAAGCAAAAGGGTTTGGGAACAAAATATTTGAAAAAACGGGGCATCTTTTGCCTCTCATACTTTCGTTACAATCCAGCCCAAATTACTTTAAACCGAGGAGCTGTCAGCAGCTTCCAGCTGATTGGCTTTTCGTGTAAAATGCTGGGTCGGTGAAGGAACCTGCACAGCTCCATAAGGCTATTACTGATTCAAATACGTACACACACCCACGTATATAAAATTTGCATTATATAGCAGTCTCAGAAAAGAAAATTGTGTTAAAAGATACAGAGAGTAATTTAGCCTAGGAGTAGTCCGTGGGACTTTGAGGAGAATCAGTATATTTTTGATTCATAGAGAAATGTACACTGTTACATGCTTACTTGTGCTCTGATACTAGAGCACACTTCTCTGAAAAGATCTTTTTCATAAACTCTCTGAAAAGACATCTTTTTCATAAACTCTTATCACTGTGTAATAGTTCCTTTTGTTGTTTTACTTTCAAAATATTCCCAGACTAAACAGGACAGCTTCTGGGAGAGGAAAACATAACTTTTTGAAATTACTGCAGTGGTCTGAAAGCTAACATCAGAAATCATACAGGGCAAGTTTATAGAAGCAGTGGCTTCAAATAAACTTTATTCAGTGTGGTGTGTATGTTTTGGTTTATTCTTGGCAAAATATTACTGGGTAATAGACTGCTTTGGAAGTCTGCCTTTTGTTCCTTTAAGGAATAGGAATAAATTTGTCATTTTTCTTTTCCATTTTATAAAAAAAGAATTATTGTACTGTGATAATAGCTAACTTTTTAAAACTTGGATGTCATGTAGACACCTCTATGTATGTTCAGGATGTTCAAGAGTGTGATACGCATCGTACTTGCTCTGTGTAGGAATATTTCTCAAGTGCTTCACCCTGTTGATATCGTAAGGAACTGTTTGGCCAGCAAGTAGCAAGAACCAAAGATGATGACCCTGAAAAGCCAATCAGTGGAACAGGTGTTAAGGGAATGCACCCCAAAGGCAATCTGGTTCTCTTATGGCATGACCCTACAACAAGCAATTAATTTGAAGTGCTTCTCTGGCTACCACGTTACTGTTTTTATGCTACAATATTTCTCACTTCTCCCAAGCCTTCCTTTTCTCAGAAGAGGCAGAAGTTCACCTCCAGCACCGTTCATCTCCACGCTGATTTTGGTTTTCCCCTGATGTTTTCATGCTTAGTCAGCTGGTTGTCATGCCTATTTATTCCCACTGTCTTGCTTTCTGATTTCCACTTCCCCAAATTCATGGCCTGCCTCCGTACTCCAGTGAAACGTGCTCCCAGGACTTGTTTCCTTACAGCGACTTGCCTCGTGTTGCTTCTTCGGGCCCAAGAGAGGTAGAGAGGCACAGATGGCAGGATTAGGGGTTCCTGAAAGGAAGGCAGGACTGTGTGCTTTCTGCAAGGCCAACTCGCTGCTGCTGCTGACTTCAATACTAAAAGTCTCTACTATCAGGTCCGTGTGACTTTAAATACCTGAAAATTCGTCAGAAATAAAGTCTTTATCACTTGCATGATTTGTCTGAATGTTGGCAGTTGAATATTGTCCACGCTTTTCTATTGCCCTTCCTGATTTCCTTTTTGTGACCTACCAAATATACTCAAGTCTTTAATTGTAACAATTATGCTGAATTCTCATTGTTTAAGGAAAATCTTTTGTGTACTTTACCTTCAGAACATTTATAGGACTTTGGTTTACATCGATTTCATATCACTTCCACGAACTTTCTCTGGCAACTTTTGCTATTTTCTTTGTATTATTCTGTCTACAACTTTCATTCATTCCCTTTTGCTGTCAGACATTTTCACATCATTTCAGGATGCTTTTCCTGATATTGCTATGGTATCACAAATTTTTCAGTAAGAACATTTGACAATATGCCTTGTCAAATGTATTGACATTATAGTGTTGTTGTCATTTATTTATTTTGTTGTTTTGATTTATTTTGATATATATTTTGTTTTATTTATTTTGTTGTTGTGGCAATTACCATTATAGAAAAGCGGACTGATTTTCTTATGTCATTTCCCCGGAGTGAATAGATTTGTACTTCAGAAAGGACCTATTTTGAATGAAACTATGAAACATTGGATCAACACTGTTGCATTTTTTTGAAATTCAACTAAAACTTGCACATACAGTATTTAAAAACTCAGTATATTTTTTGTGACTGTTTCCTTGCCCAGTTCAAAAACTATGGGAATAGTAAGAGCTGCACTTAACACAACTTCTCAGTTCTCTTGCTTTGCAGCACAATTCCTGTGTAAATTGTCAAAACGAACAGAAATAGATTTGTACTGGCAACTATCTTTGTAATGATGCAAGTTTGCATTTAATTCTTTAAGTGGTTCCTGAGCATCTGTTTGAACATTCAAACATCCAGCTGTGTACATTTCCAGCACTGAATATTTTTGCTAGACCCTTCCAAATATTTAATATATTTTTTTTCCTCTTTTTTTTTTTTCTTTTTTTTTAAAGAAGAGGAAGGAATGAGAAATGCTTTATGGGAAACATGACAAGTACAGCCTCCTCAGCTACTACATATGTCAAAATCACAAACCTTTACTATGACCACCTTTTCTTAAAATGATCTTGAAGCATGGCCTGAAGGTCAACAAAATCAGTTTTTGTCAGGTCTGTTTCTCAAACTGAAGTGTTTAATTTGTCTCTGGAGTGCTCTATATAAACAGCGCCATAAAGTTAGTGACTTAGCGTTTAAATCTGGGAGTGGATAAGTTGATTACACTAAAAACTCTGAATTACTGTTGTAGTCCATTCAGACCTTTCTTACAGTGGTCACAACATTGTTCTGCACAGAACAGAGCTTAGAAGTTAAAAAATAATGTTTGATTTTTTTTTCACTGTTAACCAATTCCATACTGTTTTGTACTATCATTTTTTAGGATATAATACAACCAAAACCATAAATAAATAAATATATAAATAGTAATAATAATAATAATAATAATAACAGAGGAAGAGAGAATATCTGCTACAAAAAAAAGCTCATGTGCTCATGGTCCAGAAAGGGGAAAAAGAAAAAAAAAAAAAAAGCCTTTCATCTTGTAGGAAAGGCTTAGGGGCTTCTGCTTATATCAGAGAAATTACATTTTTGTAAACTATACATATATATATATATGTAGTAGCATTTTGCTATTCCTACTCTGCCAAAATAAACTATCTTTTCAACATTTAATCTAGAAGATGAAAAATAGTAGTGTCACTCAAATAACAATACATTCTGGGTAAGTTACAGTTCTTAGCGATATGTACTTCTGTAAATATTTAGAACCCTAATTAGCCTACTAAATTCCACTTAAATTAGGATACCAGCAGACATTAAATATGTCTTTCTCAGAGATCATCAGTTTTGAAGTACCGGCTAAATAATGAGAGCATCTAACACTAGGGATGTGCTCTGATCATAAATGTTCACATCTGAGGCAGATGATTAGACTTCAGTAGTCAGATAAGAGTCTTAGATATCCGTGGAGACCATTCAATTCATCTTCTGGAGCTCTTCAGAGACACTTATGTATTATTATTAAAGATATAAAGGACTTCTGTGATCTAAAGAGCCAAGAACCTAATTTTTTGGCTTGGCAGTGCAATGTCTAGGATTGATGCTTAAAATAAGAGGTCTGAATACAGTCCTAAATCCTTAAAATGCACTATCAATGTGCTCTACTATAATGACTAAAAACATTATAGGAACCATGGTTTTTGAAACTGTGCACTGTAAGCATACTTTTTTTTTTTTTCCCCCCCTTAAGCAAGGGTCTACCACAAAGTAATTAATCTCTGTGATCTGTTATCAGGTGTTTTGTTAGCTTAAGTTAAAACATCAGATTAAAAAAAAAAAAAAAGCTATCAAAATATGTTGGCTTACTAAATGCAAGGCTGGCCTGAAACAAACACAAATGGGATCTGCAAACAGTGAGGTATGAGGGAAAGAAAGTAAACAATAGAGTTATAAAAGGAGATGAGGAAAAGGAAGGTAATCACAGTGCACATTACATTATTTCTTGCACACAGGCACTAAAGTTGCTGCAGGGATAATATTGATATGAGAGGTGAAGTGGGCTCTGAGACACTTTTATCTTTATAAATTGTCCAAAGGCGGGAAATAAATGTTCATTAAGTTGTATTCATGAAAGTAATAGCTGTTACCGGGACAGAAGTCATACATTTTGTTATATTTCCTGTTAATTGTCTGTTTATACTTGGGCAAATGCTCACTAAGTGGCAGAACGTTATATACTTGCAGCTGAGAAAATAAGCAGGAGCATGAGAGGTGAGAAAAAAGAAAAGCCAAGAGATGCTTTCTGATTTTATACTGCACAGATGGTGCCATTGCTTGCTGGACATCATCCTCAAAACCTCAAAACCTTTCTCAAATATTTTGTCTTCTGGTTTTCAATGAGTGCATCCTTTCGGGTTGATGAAGGGCATGTGTGTATTCCTCAAGGCCTAGCTGGAAGATCTTTACCCAAACCCAATACATTCTTCAAAGTGGCTTTGTTGCTGCATTATCTGGCCTTAGGAAAAAGAAGTAAAGGCTGTTTTATATAAAATATAGTATTTAATTATCTGTATATGTAAAATACATATTTCAGCATATAAAGCAGCTGTACACAGACAACTGAACCCAGATCTGCTAGGTGGGATGAGGTAAATCCCTTGCATTTATTCATGATAGCTACTACTGTATTTTAACAGGTCTTGTTTCCTGGATGGACAGTAGGAAGTTGCAGCCAATGATATGAAACAGATGTTAGCATTTCTGCAAGTTAGAAAAAGATACTTGTAATTCTTCTCAAGAAGTGTTAAAACTAATATCCTGCTTAAATTGTGAGTGTTAAATAATCATAGAAAAGATTAAAACTGAATAGAGCCTCAGGAAATTTGCAAGTTTGCAAGTGAATTTGGAGATCCAAACTGACGTGAAAAGATTCTCAACACAGAGATACAGCAAGGACTGAACCTGAACTGTGACACTTGCTGAAGAGTTTATAAACTGGCTGAAATGGAGCTGGCCATGGAGCTGAGCTGCACTGTAAGTGGAAGTAGGCATGATTTTTAGTTTTGTGTAGCCACTGTTACCAACTGTAATCTGATAAAAAAGACATAATTCCTATGCAAATTAAAATTACCTCAATGAGGGTTAATTTCGCATCTGTTTATTATATGCCAGCATTCTTTTTACTGTTTCTACACATAGTCTAATTACTTACTGGGGACATCTCAAAATTGACTCTTCAGCCATAGAATATTTTCAAACTCCTTTCAATTATCAATTTCTTCCTAAAACCTTAGGTTAAAGGAATATATATCATTTCATGTGAAATATAGTATTCACCAGTAGCTTCATAGATAGCCATTCAACAGTTAAATAGAAATGGCTAAATGACATCAAATCAAAAAAAATTATCTTCTAAGTTTCTTAACTTGACCTCATCCCCCCTAGATAAAGGCTGAAGCATTGATTAAATTTCTACCTGCTTTAAAACCTATTTCCAGGGAGCTTTGATTCTTACTGGGTTCCAGGTGATTGTCTTTACTCTTTACCTCTTGTGTTATGTGTTGTTCTAGGAGCAGTTCCATCTATTCCTGGCAGCCAAGCCACACATCTTTCCGTGGACATACTCTCAAGCAGAGAAGCCCAAATCTGCTCCATTCTTGAGACACCTCCTTCACACAAACACATACACACATGCAGAGAGCATTGCATTCAGCTCTGGGACTCCAGCACAAGAAGGACGTATTAGAGCGAGTGCAGAAGAGGGACACAAAGATGATCAAGGGGCTGGAGCACCTCTCCTGCGAAGACAGGCTGAGGGAGTTGGGGTTGTTCAGCCTGGAGAAGAGAAGGCTCCGGGGAGACCTTACAGTGGCCTGCCAGTACCTAAAGGGGGCTACAGGAAAGCTGGGGAGGGACTCTGTGTCAGGGAGTGTGGTGATAGGACAAGGGGAATGGCTTTAAACTAAAAAAGGGTAGATTTAGATTAGATATAAATAGGAAATTATTTTCTGTGAAGGTGGTGAGGCCCTGGCACAGGTTGCCCAGAGAAGCTGTGGATGCCCCATCCCTGGAGGTGTTCAAGGCCAGGCTGGATGGGGCTTTGAGCAACCTGGTCTGGTGGGAGGTGTCCCTGCCCATGGCAGGGGGTTTGGAACTGGAGAATCTTTAGGGTCCTTTCCAACCCAAACCATTCTTTAATTCTATGAAAACAGAATTTAAGGAGTTCATATTGTGTAATAGTTAATAAGTTTTTTATTTGTGAATTACTTGCTCATTGAAAGCAGGTATGTCTGTAAAATATCATTTTTCCTAAAAATGTATAGAAACCTGTACATGTACAAATATGGAGCCTCTTCTATGTGCATAGTAATTTTGTACTTTCAACCAGATACACAATTTTACAATGGTAACAAGTTTTCATCTAAACATCCTTTCAATCTTTTAGTGTCATCATGAAATAAATTACTGTAGGAAAATAGTCCTTCAATTTTTGGTCAGTGTTGAAACAACTCTTATCTTTCCCTCTGCTGTGTGCTGACATTCTTGGCTGGGCTTTGCAGATCATGTCTTGCAGTGTTCTCAGTCCTGACATTTAATGGAGCCAATTTTCTCACTAGATTAAATAATTTTAAGTAATAACTTTTGATTTATACAGTGTCATTTGAGGAAAACAGTTATCAAGAGGAAAATTTACTTTGTCTGATTTCTAATTTTAAGAGGCCTAAGCTAAACAGTTTTTACGTCTTTAATTAATATCTCCAGAAATTATATTAGTTTATTAATGGTTAAACACTCCTCAATCTTCATTGCTGGGCATATGATATAAATATAATCTATGCAGGAAGAGAGAAGGCGTGCTTTATTGCTGCACAGCAAGAAGTGAAAGCATTCAAGAATGGCTGAGTTACTTGATTAAATTAAAAACAAATTATTATCTCATGATGTGGCAAGGTAATATTTTTCCATAAATTATAGAGGACAAGACAGATTTTTCTAAGCAAATGCGTGTCACCAATTTAACTGCATGGTGAAAACTGGAGTGCAGAGTGTGTGGATTAGCGGTGAGGGTGCCCATGAGTTCGGTAATTCTGCAGTAGAAATGCTGGGATGTGAAGGAAGGTGCCCTGCGATGTTAGAAGTAAGCAAAGGGCAAGGCAGAAATACTCTACCTTTTGAAAGATGTAGTTCCATCTGGACGATGTGTGGCAGTAATGTTGACTCAAAGTATTGCCAATTGCTTCTGCATTGGCCAGGCATTAAAGAACCAAAATACTTAATTCTGCATTTTGTGTGAGGGAGTCGAATGCCATAAACTAGCCTGGCTGCATTAAATTCAATGAAGATATTCAACTTAGAAGCTGTCAGGGGACCAATATTCTTTCATTTTTTCCAGTTCTAACGTTCCTCTAATGCATGTTCTTAAAGGATAATAAATGCCAAGTGATTGGTTATGGAGAAGCCTGGAAGAACCTCAAGCGTGTACCTTTGGGTCTGGATACCTGTCTTGCTTTCACAGAGTCAGACAAAGCCGGTGTTTCACATCTGGCTGATTGAGAAGGGCTGAGTAATTCCAAATCCTCATGAAAGAGAGCATGACCCCATACTGAGAACAGCAAAAAGATGGTCAAGGAGCCCACAAGTGGAAATTTGCTGAAGGCTGTAATAAACCTCACTTTGCACTGCTGCAGTGCTCAACTCTCGTACAGTTGTAGAGCTTAAATTGGGTCAGCTTGGCAACCCACATGGATGTGAAGGTAACACCTGGTTGCTCGATGGCGTGAACACTAAATTTAAACCTCAGCAGCTTTTCATTTATTGATCACTGTTCAATAAAAGGAAGAGCCAGACTTAAGCCACAAGCCTGCTGGGTACATGTTGGGACTTGTGATACTAAACAACAGAAAGTGATGGGAGGATATAGCCATGAGATGTGATGGATGCTTGGCTTCCTAAGTGAATCAGAGTGAATTAAATCACATCACAGATATTTAACATCACTACATAACCTTTGTAAATGAAATCAGTAGTAGAACTTGTGCAGAATAAGAAAAACAAGAAGTGGCCATTTAAATTAAATGGTCAGAAGGCTATCTAAGCTAACCTGGTATATATTCTGGGTTTAACAGATTGAGAAAGTATTATTTACTACAGAGTAAAACCTTCAAATTACATAAATTATTTTTATGTTAACCTAAAATGACAATTTGAGGATCAGTCCCTTAGCTAGACATGGAAACTTAAAAAAAAAAAAAAAAAAAAAAGAACTGGTTCCTTGTGTTTTATACTAACCCTAAAGAAGCAAATTTATTAATGTCAGTAAAGATCACAGACTCTCTAGCCCTTCATTTTGATAAACCCTGGCTAAAATATTCTTTTGTCAACTTCTTTTGTTGCTGGTTCTGTGTTCACCTGTAGAGGTGTCTGTCGTTGATCGGAGTCCCCAGTTCTATGGTAAGAATTTGACAGAATAAAAAGGGTTCACAAAAACTCTGTCAGACAAAAGGATTCAGTTAATCTCCCACATCACAGAAGATAAATGTTAAGGTTATAGTTTGATGTAGAAGTAAATACAGATACATGCAAGGAAGACATTCTTTTTTAATCGCAACTCCTGGAGCCTGCTACAGCTGGTAATCACTCTGCCCTGAAATTAATCTCCAGATATGCTGGCTTTGAAAATCCAGCCATAAAACATCTTTATAGAGATACTGTAGTGTGGTTTTCTCGTGAGTTCTTCTGCCATCTTGTCATTGCCCTACACCAAAAAATAACAGCTACAATTTCACTTTGAGAGGCTACTGTACTCACAGAGAAAGATAAAAAACGTGAAGATAAAAAAAAAAAAGTTGCATAGTGTGGTGCAATCCAGATCTGCTAGATTTCTGCAACATTTTCAGTAAATAGCCCACCAAAAAGCTGCTAACATCAGCATGCAAATCTGAATAGATTAGATATAAAATCTGCCAGAAAGAGTATGTAAACTCAAGATTCCTAACAGACTATTAATTGATATATGAATAGGAGATTTCATTGGAGATATTGGAATTCATCAGAAAAAACATGGACGAGGATGAATAATTTTAATATAAACATATTATTAAATATTATATATTTTTATAAATTATATGTATTTTACAAATCTACCTCTATCATATATAACTTTATATATCATTTTATCTATGTAACTATATAGGTATCTATATAACTATACTGATCAAAATATATTTATATATTTATAAATAATATTATTAAATAATATATAAATATAATTATATATAATAAGTATAATATAAATAATATATAAAATATAAATAATTATAATAATAACATTATAAAATATTTATATATTTTACATATATATACATATATAACACATACATATATAATTTACATAAATACATTTATAACTTTTATAAAAACATGAGAAAACAAATTTTTACCTGGATTTAAGGGATGTTACTAATACTGTGGCTCTACCTAGTGATGTACAAGCTGTATCACTTCTATCTGAGATGGGAGAAAATTACCCTCCTACTAGTTCAGAATATGTGATGAGTACACACCAACTAAAAGCCTTAAAATTTACTAGCAAAACAGGAAACATTTAAGGTCCAAAAATATATAACAAGTCTATCTTATCTGACTTCATATTTCTGTTTTTATATTTATTCATACTTTTTTTGTTATCAGTAAATAGTTTCTTTTCCTCTAGTCTTTAACCTTAGATTTTCTTGCACAATGATTGTATCATTAATTATGGTTTATGATTTTTTTTTAGCATGTTTGCTTTTAGAGCTCACTACTCTTTCTCTCATCTTTCAAACTCCAGTATTCAGTTCTGGTTTTTAAGTAATGAAAAATAATCACCAATGTATTTGTACAAAGGTTCCCCATCACAACGGATGGAAGATAAGAAGCATGATGAGACGCTGATGCTTTTAATATGACAGTTACCTAAGTCACCCATATCCTGGAAAATGAAGTGCTGTGATTTCTGGGGTAACATACATGATGCTGTTTACAAAACACGTTCATTGCCATGTGTCTAGATACATGCACACTTTTACAAGCATATGGGGAAAATGTACAGGGCCAAAACAACCATGTCTGATCCAAAAGGAAATAGGAATTGGAACTGCAGCTTATTGCTTTGGGACTCACTATGAAATCAAAGCAAAACCAGCTCTTGAGTAGGCAAATGATAAATACAAAATCAAAATAGAAAAGAATACTGGGATATTTAGCTGCCTCTCTGAGACTGATACATTTAACATGTTCTCTGTTACTAATGCAGGACTTCGCTCATCAGAAAATGTTTCTATCTCTGGTATAAAACTCAGTAAATGTTCCAAAGCATTAGCAGTAGTTCAGAAGGGATATGGAGAATGTTCTATTTCACCAGAACATTAAAAAGCTTTCAAACAGTACTGAATGCAATTACCCAAATGCGAAACAGGTCATAGCACTAGAACTGTTGTTCTGACCCATGCAAAAGCAGTGGGGGGAGTTTAAAGGGTGATTGATAATAAAGATGTGACATATGACTCACTAGATATGTGCACTGTACAGAGCCTGACAGAAGAATCAAAAGTAATGTTTAAGGAGAAAATTAAAAATGTAAATTAAAATTGAAGACATTTTATATGTATTTATTGCTCTTGGGCCCTGCACAATCAAGAATGCAAGAAATATGAGGACAGGGAGCAACCAATAGAGACATAGTTTACTCTATTGTAATAATAAAGAAGTGTAGTAAAGAAAGAGAGCAGACTTGAAGTTTTTCTTTGTTTTCTTTTCAGCCTACTGATAGGTCAGCAGAGACCATGGTCTGAGTTTTAAATTTGTGAAAGTTTATAGCAATTCTGAAGTGACAATAGTGACAATAGCTTTTTTTTTCTTTTTCTTTTCTTTTTCTTTTTCTTTTTTTCTTTTTCTTTTTCTTTTTCTTTTTCTTTTTCTTTTTCTTTTTCTTTTTCTTTTTCTTTTTCTTTTTCTTTTTCTTTTTCTTTTTCTTTTTCTTTTTCTTTTTCTTTTTCTTTTTCTTTTTCTTTTTCTTTTTCTTTTTCTTTTTCTTTTTCTTTTTCTTTTTCTTTTTCTTTTTCTTTTTCTCTTTTCTTTTTCTTTTTCTTTTTCTTTTTCTTTTTCTTTTTCTTTTTCTTTTTCTTTTTCTTTTTCTTTTTCTTTTTCTTTTTCTTTTTCTTTTTCTTTTTCTTTTTCTTTTTCTTTTTCTTTTTCTTTTTCTTTTTCTTTTTCTTTTTCTTTTTCTTTTTCTTTTTCTTTTTCTTTTTCTTTTTCTTTTTCTTTTTCTTTTTCTTTTTCTTTTTCTTTTTCTTTTTCTTTTTCTTTTTCTTTTTCTTTTTCTTTCTCTTTTCCTTTTCCTTTTCCTTTTCCTTTTCCTTTTCCTTTTCCTTTTCCTTTTCCTTTTCCTTTTCCTTTTCCTTTTCCTTTTCCTTTTCCTTTTCCTTTTCCTTTTCTCTTTCTTTTTCTTTTTCTTTTTCTTTTTCTTTTTCTTTTTCTTTTTCTTTTTCTTTTTCTTTTTCTTTTTCTTTTTCTTTTTCTTTTTCTTTTTCTTTTTCTTTTTCTTTTTCTTTTTCTTTTTCTTTTTCTTTTTCTTTTTCTTTTTCTTTTTCTTTTTCTTTTTCTTTTTTCTTTTTTTTCCCTTAGGACAACCTTATTTTAAAGAGAAGAAATTAATCTGACTAGAAACTGGTCACATGTAGTTCACATAAAAGATGATTGTCTCAAAAATAAATGTGAACAAAACTGCTGAAACCTTTGTTGAAGGCCTTAGTTTTCTTTTCAATTTAAATTTCATTGTGTAAAGCGTTTGTTACACCTCACCCACTTGGAGACGTGGGAAAGCTGTTTTCCAGTTATGGAAATGTAACACAAAGATCACGATTTGAAGAAACACATGTACTGTAATGTAAATCATTATTCTACCTTTTTGAGTGATTTTCTGGGTGGGTTACTCTAAAGGTTATTGCAAGTTTATTCATCAAGGGAAAATGGAGAGAAAATTAAAAAAAAAAAAAAAAAGAAAGAAGAAGTGGTCTGCCCAAACTGGTGGCAGATCCAAAATATTCTACCAGAGCATGCTGGGAGTTGAATATGTGGACTGAGCTCCAGGAAACTCCCACAAATTGCAGAACTGGAAGTATTCATTAAGTAAGACCCATTTGCTGAAATAACAAGTAGAACTGTACTCTCATTGTCTCCCTTTTTGCCAATACCCTGAAGAAACTGGAAAATTTTCTAAATGCTTTTGCTGTCTCCATATGGAAGGGTGAATGTCCCACAGAACTTGTGTACAATTTCTTTCAGCTGGGCTGGAATAAAGATGTGATGAAAAAAAAAAACAGGAAAATGCAGTGATTAATTAAAACCAAACCCAAGACTACCTTATAATTAACATAACATAACATAAAATAACATAACAACATTTTAAAAATCTGATGATGTTGTCTTCATGGGAGATATTATAAGGATGCCCTGCCTTAAGTCTTTCTTTTGAGGATGGATGAAAAACAAAGGAGCAGATTCTCACATAGATACACAAACCATCCAGCCAAAATCAGATTAAAATATGTGTATGAAGTGGTCCTCAAAGTGACAGGAAAATATGGGACAGATTCTGAAAGAAACCTGACCTTGTGAGATGCAGCCTTGCATGGACGGAAGAAGCCCATACAACAAGCCTGAGGCTGTCTATCTGGGAAGGAGTTCTGTGGAAAAGGACCCAGGGTTCTGCAGAATGACAAATTAAATAGGAGCCCGAAATGTACCCTTGAAGCAATGAAGGCCATCACCATCTTGCGCTGTATTAGAGTGCAGCGAGCATGTCAAAGGAAGTGATCCTTCCCCTTGCCCTCATGAGACACATCTGGAGTGTCGTGTCTAGTTATGGGCACCCAAGTGAGACATCGACATGCTGGAGTAAGTCCAGTGGAGGATACCAAACTGGACAGGGGGATGAAGTACAGGGCATACAAGAAGAGACTGAGGCAGTTTTTTGTTTTGTTTTGTTTTTCAACCTGGAATACAGAAACCAAAGTGAAAACCTTATTGCTGCCTACAATTACCTGATCAGAGGACACCAAGAAGACAGAGACAGACTTCTTGCAGGTACACAGCAGTAGGAAGAGAGGCTATGGACACAAACTAGAACATGAGAAATATGTTAGTTTTATTTTTTAGATATGAGGATGGTTAAATTCCACAACAGTTTGCTCACAGAAGCTCTAGGAACTCCATCCTTGGAGGTGTTCAAAACTCAGCTGGACAAGTTGAGGGGACTAGGCCAGATGACCTCCAGAGGTGCCTTCCAACCCAAATTATTCAGTGATCCTGGGGTTTTGTGGCTGACCTAGCACATAATAGATGGGGATGGCTACACACGAATGGAGATAAATGAAAGCTAGGATTTCTTGAAAGAAATCTATACAATGTGTGTATATATAGCATATTTAGAGAATTGATGTATATGAACATATAATACATATACTTAGGCTACATATGCAGACACACATTCTAGGATAGGTAGAATTGTAATACCTTACAAAAGCAATTGCCACAGTATCACTTTAATGGAGAATTTTTTGGTCTTCTCTGTAATACAATTCTATGACAGACAGACTGTTATTTCAGATGAAGGGCTTCTGTGCTGAGTCCAAACATTGAGAACATAACATTCAAGTTACTGATTGGGCTGTGGTGAAAGGTTAATCAGCTGATCAGCCATGATCCATCTAATCTGTGGGGTTCAGAATAATCTTGCAGGTTCTTTTGTCTGCTCTAGAGATATCTTGAGTTCATGTCAGGCAGAGACAATGTACCCTTTCTTTTTGTGAAAAAAATGGGAATGTGGGCAGAGAGAGAGCCACAGTATGATTCAGAAATTGGGAGTGGGAGACATACCACAGCATGCATCCACCCTGCAGTTTCAATACATGAGTACAAGTGCCAAAATTGCCAGGTCTAAGTCACCATAATAGACATGTGACTGAAGCCAGGTCTGGACTTCCTGGTGGCATTGGCACTAAGAGAAATTGTGGGAAGATGTAAAATAACCCCAGAAACTTTATTTCACTTCAAAGTTTTGTTAGGGTGCTTATGGTAGGTTTAATAATAGGGCAGATTTTTAAGGTAGAAATCTATTCCTTATATTTTCATAGAATCAGAGAAAATCCCAAGTTGGAAGGGTCCCATAAGGATCATCGAGTCCAACTCCTGGCACCACACAGATCTACCCAAAAATTCATACCATGTGAATAAGTGCACAGTCCAAATGCCTCTTGAACTCTGACAGGCTTGGTGCTGTGATTACGTCCCTGAGGAGACTGTTCCGGTGCGCGACAACCCTCTTGGTGAAGAACCTCTTCCTGATGTCCAGCCTGAACCTCCCCGTCACAGCTTGACACCATTTCCGCGGGTCCTATCACTGGTCACTAAAGAGAAGAGATCGGCGCCTGCCCCTCCACTCCCTCTCGTGAGGAATCTGTAGACCACGATGAGGTCCCCCCTCAGCCTCCTCTTTTCCAGGCTGACCAGGTCAAGTGACCTCAGCCGCTCCTCATACGTCTTCCCCTCTAGGCCCTTCACCATCTTTGTCGCCCTCCTCTGGACACTCTCCAACAGTTTAATGTCCTTTTTGTACTGTGGTGCCCAGAACTGCACACAGTACTCGAGGTGAGGCCACACCAGCACAGAGTAGAGCGGGACAAACACTTCCCTGGACCGGCTAGCGATGTTGTTCTTGATGCACCCTGGGTACAGTAGGCCCTCCTGGCTGCCAGAGTGCACTGCTGGCTCATATTCAACTTGCTGTCAACCACAACCCGCAGATCCCTCTCTGCGGGGCTATTCTCCAGCATCTTGTCCCCCAGTCTGTACATATAGCCAGGGTTGCCCCTCTCAAGGTGCAGGACTCAGCACTTGCTCTTGTTAAACTTCATGCAGTTGGTGATTGCCCAGCTCTCTAACCTGTCCAGATCTCCCTGCAAGGCCTTTCCACCCTCCACAGAGTCAACAAAGGTTTTTTTCACATTAACATCTGCTGGTCTGGCCTTATTTTTTTCTCATTCTGTCTGTCCTGGAGTACTCTAGTGGCACCTTCACTGAATCTATACTCACTGATTCTGACCTGGCTATCTCTCCAAAATGTGCCACAGCATTTATGTACATTTGTAGATGCTGACTTATTATTTCCTTTTGTGTGTTTGAAGCTAGCCATCAGCCAGAGGAGTTTTTATCTGTTCCTTTGATTCTCTCAATGCTGAAAAAAAAATAGGAAATACTGAGTGCTTCTTTTTATTTTAAAAACATCTCTGGGTTTAAATAAATAAATAAATAAAAATAGAAATACATTTTCAACAATACATGTTGCATACAATTTGGTAGACAAAACAGTATTCTATCCAGAAATAAAAAACAAAATGAGAGTAGAGGTATATCTAAGGGAGAAACACGAGGAAAAGGAAAAATAGACCTCAAGATGTCAAAAAGAAACAGATCTATCAATGCATAACCAGAAAGATCCTGTTTTTTTCTGACTTCACAATGAATGGTGCTCAATTAAATTCTGCTGGCTGCATCTGGCTATTCTGGTGAAACCAAATGGCCTGGTTTCAGTCTGCATTGTTCAAAATCTATGAGCCATCCACATGTTGAAGATTCTTATACAGAGAGAATTAGACCTAATGATAAAATTATGGAGCTGTTTTTTCCTGCCTTGTTGAATGATAAAAGGGTCACCAACTTACAATGTGACACAGACTGGGAGGAAAGTTCACAGCTCTTCCCTTTCCCAGAATAGAAGAGTGCTGGGAAAGTAAGAACTTGAAATTTGCTAGTTAAATTCTTGGGAAGATTTGAGACACCAAATTATTACAATTCTGATTGATGAGTCTGTGAATTCATTAAATTATTTTTATATATAAATCATCCCCAGTGTTCTTCCTTATATTGGTATTTAATTATTGTTTCATTTTTTGAAAAGTTACACAAGTGATTCTAAGAATGATCCACTATAAACCTCTCCTAAATATTAGTTTGAAATGTTACATGGAGAATTAAATGATTGGGCAAAGAATTGAACAGTATTACCAGATAATAATACTTTTTCAGAAATAGGTTCTCTGTCATTTTTGATGATTCTTGCCTTTTTCATTTAATTTTAATTAGTTCTCAAAGTGAAAAAATACTGTATATATCTTTTCCCTTTTAATGTTTATATTAAAGAGCTTATTGTGGCTTAAGAGGCAGTTTAGTTCTGTTTTCCTTTCTTTTGCCAAAGGAAATAGCTGGGATTTTTTTCTTCTTTTGCTTCTTCTTCATACAGATGACCTGTTTTTGCTGTTGCAAACTTCTCTAAGTCAAAATGTATGTTAGAGAACAGCATTTCTTTCTGCTTGCAAGAGTGCATGACAGAAAACATCAGAAAAAAAAAATTCACCAATTGAGTTTGGGCTACACATACATAAAGATTAGTATACATATCACTGAACAGGCTATGTTTTCCCCTTTATAAGATCTTGAGTTATTTGTAAGGTCTAAAAATGCTTAAAGTAAAGATAAAAAGAGTATTATGTTTCATGCAAACTGCTTCATTTCAGTCATGGCCATAGGACATTTCAGTTCTCAGAACTACTGCCTGTGCCTCAGCTCCTGTGTAAGGTCTCTGAGGGCTAGAGATTTGCACAAAATAGACGTCAAAGTAAAGAGCTAATTTATTTGTCTACTCTTCCCCTGGGAGCAAGATTCTGTAATGTGTAATATCAGCTGGTGCACATCATCTTCCTGAATTCCTTGCTTCATCTCATGGACCATAAGACCTTCCAAAGCTTAGAGATTAAATGCTTTTGCAGTCTGCTATTTCCTTCATTCTGTTAGCCACATGAAAAATAACCTGATTAGAACTGCAGGCAAAAAATAAATAAACTAAATTATGCTCACAGTAGAAGCTGTGGAAGTCATCTGTTGACTAATCATAGCCGTTTCTGTGGTTTGTCTGCTTGTGTAATTATGAGAATATGTAGGTGTTTTCAACACAGAAGATAAAAATGAGCCTGTCTGGTTTTCCAGTTTTGAATCTGAGACAAGTAGTTTGGGAGTCATTAAAAGTCATTGTGTTTTTTTCCATATGTACATCTGACCAAAATGATGACCTACTGCTTTCAGCAACTTTTCCATAAATCCCATCTGACTCATCCTCTCATCTGATAAATGAGACAATCCTGGTCAGTAGGACTCTTGTTACAGGGGCTCAAATCTTCAAAAGACTGATATGTGGCAAAACTGATCAATTATATCTGTTCTTGCCCTTATCTCTTGTTAGTCATAAAAGTAAAATTTGAGTATGTCAAAGATACACTCTTTACAATCTAAATATTATGTCCCTGCCTAGTTATTTCTTTTTCTTCATAGCCTAGTTATTTATTTTTCTTTACATTGATTTAGGTTTGGTATTTAAGGTTGATCTTACATTTTTACTTTCTGAATTGTAAAATATATAACTGTCATTTGCAGACTGGGCAGTGTGCTATGAGCTTCAGCTAAAATGTTGTGTAGCCACCTGTCAGATCTTCTATGGGTAGGACACTGGGTTAGCTTGTTATCCATAGGTAAGAGCAGGGGAAGAATACCGAGTGAGTGCAGTTTGGTTTTGCAGGAGTATTGCCAGGTACGTCAGCATGAAGCCCAAGCTCATGAAGCCCCCCAGGACTTACCCAGCCCCTCACAGGAATTACAGTTTTGGTAACTGAGTATAAAAGATATCAGAGCTGATGGAGGGGGACTTGGGGTTTCAGCACGGTTAGACATCCCTCTCACCTGTGTGGGAATAGTGTCAATAACTGGAAAAGTTCTCGTCTGTCTGCTCCTGTGTTTCAGTGCCCCAGAACCTTGCCAAGCAAGGTGTGAGCCCACACATCTCTTAGTACTGTAAGAAACCAGGCTTTGTTAGTTATCTGAGTGTAAACAGCACACCATCATGGTGTTAAGATCTAGCATACTCAGCAGTAGCTAGTCACCAACCCTGGCTGTCTTGGCAGCCTTTGCTGTCTTATCTTCAGTATAACTGGCAACAAGCTGGTAGATTGTGCTAGTTTGGGTACACCTACACAAGTTGTAGTCATATTACACACAGGATGAACACATACACAACGTAGGGCTAGATGCCCTCATTAATTTTTACCAACCAGAAAAGCAATATATCCTTGTCTTATTCACATATAAGGGGAAATAAATGTCTAGGTATGGTTAAGTTTACTGTTTGGAGAGCTTGGCAGGCTATGTTTTATGATTTTGGAGACTGGAATTTTCAGGGGTACCATTATTCATCAAAATGTGTGAGGAGCAGCTCTTATTTTTCAGGTTAAAAGATATGCTATGTTTTCAGCTGCTGTATTAAAGAGTGTTTTCATTTTTTCTGGGTGGCAACTTAGTATGCCAAACTCTTCGGATCTGATAACATTAACTGAGAGATTGAATAAGACAGCTAGGTAGGAAATGAAGTTATAAATATTTGCAAGGTACATATTTGCAAGTAAGAGCAGTGTTGACTGCTTTGGAAGCGGGGTAGGCAATACACATACAATGAAGTATTCTGTTTTCTTAATGGAGCGTTGCACAGATAGAAATCAAATCACCCATCCCCACTTTACTATCTTTGCACCCATCAGTCCAGGTCACTTATATTTTCACTCCATTTTGAGAAACAGAATGAAACAAAACAATATGATTGCTGTTAACCTGGTCATGCCTTCTTCTTTGTGCATGCTGGCACATCAGTATCACTCTGATACTCAGCTCAAGCCAATTTGAACAAAATATTTAGTTGCATCACAATATATTTCTCATTTAAATAGTGTGGGGGGGGGGGGGGGAGGTGTTATTATTAACTGAAAGAGTCCCCAAAAGCATATTAGAAGCCCAAACACCTACAAACATATTAAGTCCACATACAAACTCCATCATCACATCCTGCCATGCAACACCCCCATTTTGTGAACATTCTCATATCAGAGCACCTCCACGATTCCCAATTTACCTTTTTATTTATTTATTTATTTATTTACAAGTTGTCCTCCTATTTTGATTTAAGCTGTTGGATTGACTAGCACTTGCTTTCTTTTCTAGTGCTGGCCAGAGCAGGGGGTCTGATCCTAAGAGCGATCAAACTGTCTCTGCTTGCAAGAGACTAGGGCAAGTTTTAGGCAGATTTGCCTTCAGTTTCCTCTTCAAAATTTAGAAGGGCTTCCTCATACTACTTACTTTCTTACCTCACACAGTTCATTTGCTGAATATTTGAATATTGTATTCCGATGATAAAGTCCTATGCCACTCTCATGGATGAAAAAACTTTATTGTTTATTATTATTATTATTATTATTATTATTATTATTATTATTATTTATTTTTATTACCACTCATTCTTTATTTCACTGTTCGGTCTTCCTGTAACCTCAGAAAAAGGTTTTCCCTCGTCATTAACTGTTCCAGTAGAATATTGTTCCCATAAAGAACAGTAGCAATTAGCAGTGTTATATCCTCGCTTTCATAAAAAGAGATTAGAAGTACTTTGGAAAATGTGAAAAGGGGACTGAATTTTGTAGGAAGGAAAATAGGGAAAAGAGTGATTTGCAAGTTTTCTTATTCTCTGTCACCACAGAGAAACTCCAGTGAAGATGATTTGGAGTGAAGGTTATCATGAACTCTGGCACAGAAAATATTAATAGCACACAAATCACCACCAAGTGCTGCTGCCTATGGTAGGACTTGCTGGAGACAGAAAGCTTCTGCTGTAGACAACTTTTTGTGGTTGCTATGATTTTTGCCCCTGGTACCTTCTTCTGAGAGGTTTTTTTTTCTTTCCTTCTTTCTCTTTTACCTGGTGTTCAGACTGGTGCTTTTCCCACCTTTGAAGCAACAATAAGCAGCTAGTCCTAGTTGCCTTTAGATTTCCTACAATTTTGCAGACACCAAAAGTGATTTCCAACAGGTATTCTGAGTATGAAATGATAAGGGAAGTATGTGGGAAGAGAAAAGGGTTTGAGGAGGTGGATCATAAACCTGTCTGGGCTCCAGATTCTCTTAGGACAAGGAAGCTTCTTTTTTTCCTATTCTGACAGAGGAAGGAGAGTATGACAAAAGTTAGGGAATGAGATAAAAACTGAGAGGTTCATGTTGCCTAATAACATAAGACATGTTGCTGTTTGCCTCTTTTAAGTACTTTTTCCTTCTTAGGAAAATGGCCCTTGGCCTATGCTTTTTTGGGGTTGTGTCTGCATATGAACATGAGGATTATACACACCGCTCATACTTCACTGTTTTCTCCACTACGTAACTGTGATGAGATATTATCCCAAATAGCATTGTAAAATGAACATATGGTTCTTCTGTGCTGTGTGGATGATGGAGCATGGGCACAGGCTGCCCAGAGAGGCTGTGGAGTCTCCTTCTTGGAGATCTTCAAAAGCCACCTGGACATGGTGCTGGGCACCCTGCTCTGGGTGTCCCTGCTTGAGCAGGGGTTGGACCAGATGGACCCAGAGGTCCCTTCCCACCTCAGCTGTTCTGTGATTCTGATGCTATGATTCTGTGAAGTATGGCTCGTGACACCTGCCATGGCTGGAGGAAAAGTGAACAACTGTCACCACATACACAATGCATACAAAATTTTTTTTTTTTTTTTTACAAAACCAAATGTTATTCCAGGTGGTCTTTCCTGCCTTTTTACATTCTTCTTGTCCACAGGTTGTGTGTCTTGCAACACAATTAGTATAAAACATTTGTTTACATTTGGTACTATCCAGATCATATCTTCTGCCTAGCTGATACTGTCATTCTTCAGAGAATGGGGAAATTCCAAAACAACACCCAGAGTAAAGATAAAATCTGAACTCTGCTCTGAAACTGTCCCCATGGCTCTCTGCTGTCTTCTTAGAAGCCTGAAAATGCCATTTGGTCTCTGTCGTTTATGTACTTTTCCATTTGGCAGAAGAATGATGTGAAGCACTGGCCAAGCTGGCTTTGTTTCATTTGAGTGCTTGTTTATGCACTAACAACACTGATCATGTCAGCATGGCTTTAAGAATAGTGTTTGCTAACTCGTTCTGGCTTTGAAACAACAGATCATAAAACACTAGTGTTTCATAAACATGTATTTCCTCATTCAGCAATAGAGTGGGTACAGTGCTAACATTTTAAAAACAGGACACTCCTCACTAAACTACAGTGTTGAGGAAAATCTGACGAATTCTCAAAAATAGACTGGGGATCTATTTTAATATTTAAATGTATGATTAACTCATGTATTGACTATTTTTGTGAGCTAAGGATAGTTACATCACTTTTGTTTGCTCTTTCCAGAATGCAAAAAATACCAGCCCAAGGAGGACTACTGTTAGGAGAAGTATATATTTATAAATTTTAAGAGTTTGGAGTGAAAGGTGTTATTGAATTGTAAGATATTATTAGTATTTAATTACTATCTGTAAAAGTGTCAAGATATAACCTTACTCCTCAACTGATTGTCTTCTTGTTTACATTTTCACAGGACAACAACATTTACATACCTACTTTCATTACCTTAATCTTTACTGTTTATTACCTATAGAACAACAGTACAATAGGACAGTCGTCAGCCAGCTAGGTAGGGAAAAACTCTTTAAATTTAAGCAAACAGAGTGACACTGAAATCAGTGATATATATTTTTTTCCATTATTGAACTAAATCAGGACCTTAGGAAGAATTCATAGTACATTTTTTTTTCCTGTTGTTTTAAATTTTTGAGTGATCCACATTTATGCTGTTATTTCATTTGTTTTGCCTTACAGTAAGTGTAATATCAAAATGAAAAGAGGACATTCCTTTATATTTTGATCAATTTAAAATAGTCTGTTGTTTAAGTGTTACCATCCTATTTAGACTGGACTTTTTGAGGTAGAGCTTCATTAACAGAGACTGTAAGAAATTTTAGATCAGCAAGTATGCTCTGCATAAATTCTTAATGGCTAATATGCATTTGTGCAAGCAAGGATAGGATGAGCTAACAGGAGATCATCATAAAATATCATGATAACTTTACTCTCTTGTATTTATCCAACAAAACTATAACAGCTCTAACAAACCATCCCTGGACAGTAATTTTATGGATGCATTCACCTTAACTGAACAGTTGTTGTTCTCTGAATGTTATTTTTTTCATACTTCTGAGAAAATGAGGTGTTAGAATTTGAATTTTGTCACCCTCTATATAAGTAAGGGTAATCACAATTTGTTCTTTTCCACTAGTCAAGTCTTTGAGCACTATTGCCAATTGGTGTTTTAACAAATCAAAAAGAAGTGGCAGCCTGAACTTCTGTATAGTGCTGGGAATGAGAGTGTACAAAATCTTCACACAAGAGTATAAAGCAAGCATTAGCCTGACACACTGCTCCTGCTCCAGAATGTTACCAGAAGCAGTCATTAAAACATCCCTGAAGTGCTTTGGATGGACATGGTGATGGTACCTGTGAGTTATGTGAACCATGGTCTGAAAGCATTTGGTGGGGTCCTAGTCTTATAAGAAGGGACCTGCTGGTGGGGACAAGTCTAGTGCAGAGGGGGAGATGCAATGCGTGGCTTTCTGTTGCTGTTTAAGTGAGGCTTAGGGATTGCAGGGATCGAGGAGGCTGCTGATAGTGTACTGGCAGATAGTTCAGCGGTTCATGTGGCAGGGCACGTTTGCTGTTTGTGCTTGCAATTTGTGCAGCAGAGTCATGGCACTGCTTCTACGTTCTCTTGGTCTTCTGTGAACAACTTGGAGAACTTCTTGGACCTCTTTGAGGAACTTCAGGGTGTTCAGGGAGGCTACTGAGATGGTGGGGGGTTGTAGGCCTTGTGAGGAGTCACTGGGGGAGCTGGGCTTGGCCAGCCTGGAGCAGAGACAGCTTTTGGGGGTGACTTAACAGCAGACTGAAAATAACAGAGGTTTCCAAGACAGAGATATGCTCTTATGTGGTAGGAGAACAAGGGACTATGTTCTTATTTCAAACAGGAGGGGTACTGATTGGATATAAAGAAAACCTTTTACAGTGAGAGTAGAGTTATGCATTGGAAGAGGTTGCTCGAAGATGTTTTTCAGTCCGCATCTTTGGAGGTTTTCAAGGCCTACCTAGAAAAAGCCCTGAGCAACCTGTTTTGCAACCTGTTATAGCAACCAGCTTTGAGCATGAAGTTGGACTACAGACCTTCTAAGGCACTTTCCAACTTGAATTAGCCTGTGGTCCTAAAAACACATCTCTTCCAAAATCTCACCAATGCTGCTAAAATTTTTCATGTGTGCAAGGGCATACTCATATTTCAAATGAGACAGTACCACATCTAGTGTCTTCCAGGCCTAGGATTAGGAAATAAAACACAGAATGTGGCTTTTTTTTTTGAAGATGAAAGTGACAGTTGGGTTCACAAGGATGAAGCCGACACAAGATTTATTTTCAGTTTAGAGCATGACAATTTCAGATGTACAAGTGCTCAAGCAGCATAATAGATAGAACAGAAGTCTATATTAAAGTAGGTTGAAGAGACAGACCACAGTTTAACTTGCTCAGACCATAGTCTGTTCTCCAAACTGAAGCAGTACGTTTGCAAACAGAACCCTGAATAGTTTGGAAAGAATTTCTATTTTCCCCTCAAACATCTGGAGCTATTGTTGCACACAGGATTCTGGACTAGATGAACAATTAATCTGATCTGAGGCCATTACTATGTTCTTGAGACACTGGGCAAGGTCTCAGGGACCCAGTGCAATATGCTTGAGTAAATATAAGTGATGTTGCTAGATTGTGCCATCCTCTTATCATCTCAGCATACTTAGATCAATGACTACAATTGTAGTGAATAGTAAACAACGAAGAATGTTGTTAAAATGTAAGAACGTGCTTCATGATCACATAAACTGCGCTAGTTGGATTTGCTTTCAGTGTGAGCTAGTGTAATCTACCGGCTTCTTGAAGTGAGGAAAGTTTACATTCATGACTTAGCCTTGGGTTTCCAATAACAGGTCCTGTGCCTTGTCCAACTCTCTCTAAATCTGGCCACACTTCTAACTTCCTTACATCCTCCATATGAGCTCTCTCACCTGTGTACTTGGTGAATGCTCCTTTTTTTCTAGGTCACTTCTCAGTGAAAAAAAAATAAATAAAAAAGGCTTTTTCCATGATACCTTTACCTTTACACAAACTATGAAACAGTAATATATTTGGAAGAAACTACATTCATTGTTTGAATATTGTGCCTTTGATCTGTAGACCTTGTGCATTAGTAGTCTTCTGGGAGTTTAAACCCGCTAACACATCTCCAGTATTTAGTAAATAATTCAAGTGGAAAGCTCCTAATTAATTATTTTACTCAATGAAATATCAACCTTGAATTGCAATCAATTTGGTATTTGTTAAGAAAAAATACACCACAGATTAGTAATTTTCTGACATCAGATGATATTATTTTACTGCAGTCTTTAAATGTCATACTTCAGCTCTGGCCTTGTGTTTATTTAAGCATATATGTGAAGGACTGCACATTATGTGCTCATTGAATGATTAAGATAGGAACTCTTCAGTGTGTAGGCACCTTTAAGTTTTATGCTGAATTCCGATTAGAAAGAATATTTACATTACTTGTGAAGTTACTCCAACTCACTTGTTACATAAAAACTATCTTGAAATAGTGTAAACGACATAAAACACTGAACAAAGTAATTTCTGTTTGTTTTCTCGTTTATAGTATTAAAGGAGCTGATGTCAAGCCAGCCTTAGATCTCAGGCAAATCTTTTTGTTTTTAACATGTTTTCTATAAACAGAATTACTGTTAGTGACAAAAATATATATTTTTTTTTTCAGTCATAAAAAATGAGTAAATTATCTTCATCAAGCATGATTCAAATGCAAATTTCCTCATACTATGTAATCTGCTGGCACACTATCTTGTACCAAAGAATCCGGCTTGTCTAACTTTGATTTAATTGTGCTCTGTGCATAAGCAATGACCTCACTTGGGTCACGAATTGCTGAATCAATGGAGCAAAAAGTACCATGTCTGACCTTGCCATTAATGGCAAAGCCTTAAAGAGTGCAGCATTATGTTCTTTTATTTAATATGTGTATTTTTCTGAGAGGCGGTTTTCATCTGTGGAAAATAAAAATATATATACAAGTGACATTCTAGGTTCTTATCTCTCCCTCTCCTTCAACTGACAGGCAGTTTTTAAAAAATAATAAATATACCAATTTCATAAATTAAAAGCTATGATTTATAATTTTAGCAAATTTTCTTGGAGTTTTACAGCTTGGGTTGCAAAACTTTATTTGGTAAGAGTTGTATTAAAACCAGAAGATAACAGTTATACGGCATATCTAAAATTGTAGTTATAATTTTCAGTCTGTTCAGCAGCTTTACTGGAGTGGGATTATATAAATATTTAATGGGACTATAAAACCCAGGCATCTGACAATGAGACAGCTGGGAATACTGCTGCTTCTGTTTGTCTCTTCAGAAATACAGCTATACTGTAACATATAACATACCTTAGTTACACATTAATAGTTTCTTAATAAATGCATTCAGATAAAAATTCTCTCTCTTACCTTTCATTTGATCATTACTGATAAGTGATGCTTATAATCTTAAATTTTAGATGTTGAACACTGCAAGGCAGTGATTCACTGCAGACTTACATTATACCAAAGACAAAGGAGCTGGAACTGAACTAAAAATTTGAATAAAAGTACTAACTATTAATTAAAAGAAGACAGTATGTTTATCTACTTAAGAATTCTAAAATACGAGAGTTTGAAACCTACATTTTAAAGGATGATACAGTATTTAACTGCTAATAGAGTTTTATGTAGTGGAAATTAATTATTTTTGTTGGGGAATTCATTTTTTTTTTTTTAATTAACTTAGTTCCAGTCTGGAGCAAAAACTATTGGATATATAAACTGTAAATAAATGAAATAACTGAAATGTTGAAGAAAAACTAGGTAATAATTTTAGCTTGATGAAAACGGAGAAATTTGACAAAAAATGAAATTGTATCATATTTCTTTGGAATTACATTATAACTAAAATAAAACTTTTAAGTAAAACTTTAAATATTAAAATTTTTAAAGTAAAACTTAAAACATTTAAAGATAATTTTAAACCTGAGCAACGTCTTTCTCTTTCAAAAATGTTGGTTTTGATTTCAGCCAAATTTTTAATATAAATTAAAAATTAGCACAATTGAATGGAATTAAACTTTCTAAAGGAATGCTTTTCCATTGCAATTTCTCCCATCAACTTTAAGCCTGATCTGATTCAGAGGGTCCTGAAACTTCAACTGTTATTTCACTACTTAGAAAAAATCTAAAATTAGTTGTCAAATCAGAACATTTCTTCCCATCCTTGAGATTCGGGAAACCTGATCTGAAAGTGCACAGACAAATGCAATGGGTTTGAGAAATACAGTTAAGATGAAAGATACTTCATTCATTCAGAAAAATACAAACACTTTCATCTGATTTTGGTGGCTTTTATTCAAATTTCTAATCCCTAATCCAGGGGAAGTAGAAAGAGAATAGAGTGTGCTCTGATGTTTCTTTCTCTTCCAGAATTTGTTGGATAATAATAATATTCTGGAGCATCAATCATTCCTAACTCAGATGATATGGTAATCTGAGGAATTCTAGCAGTAACTACATACCTAAAATCAAGTGAAAAAATCATCAGAAAATTTAAATCTCTCAAAATTAGGAAAACACAATATAACACACCAAATAGTTATGCTGAAAAATCTCAAGTGAAAATAATAGGTTTCCATACTAGGAGCTTTATCACTTACTCAAGTTGAGACTATATGTGAATATTTCCCCAGGTTTCTCTAATATGCTGGGAATCAGAAGCTTTGCTGTGGAAGGGAACATGATGACATTTGGTGGGCGAGTCAGGAGGAAAACATCAATGAGCAAGTCCCAGATCTTACTGCTGCTAAAGCAGGATCTTATGTCTCTGCTGCTCTGGTAGGTCAGAACAGACCTACTGCATGTCAAAGATGGTCTAAAGGACCACAAGTTTGATACCCTATTTGTGAATCATCTGTGGCTATGTGCTAGTGTAGATATAAATAACTGCATGGTGCTAGGCCAGGCATTATAGGCTCTACTTACAACTGTGAAAGCATCCACTCCAGGTAGAGATTTGGCCTCTGGTCAAGAGGTGGAAAGTGGTGCCTGTCCACATCATTCAGGGATAGCCATACTGGAGCAATATAGCAGTGTCTACACTGCATGCCACTTGACCTTCCTCACTTGCTTTCCTGTGGGGCTCTGAGGTGTAACTTTTGTTTGCTTGCTTGTTTTTTACAGCTCAAAGTACTTAATGTGAGAGTGGTTGATTTGTATTATCCAACTCTAAGAGCATGCACATTCTTTGGTATGTAGCATGAGAGCACACTGCGGTGTATAAAGTGTTTGGATGAGGCTGGAAGACTGTGTAGGGGCAGACAGTGCCAAATCTGGAATAGACTGGTCTATGCTATTGATAGGAAATAGATGTCAGAGTGAAGTGCCCCTAAAACCACACTTGGATTTTGTACTATAGGCAGCTTGGGGTTCACCCTAAAAGAGATCCTACTGTGCACAGTCAGGAGATCCTGCCCCAGAAACCAGCTCAGTAGTTAACTTATGTTACACCCAATATGTTATAAGTTAACTACTTATACTGTATCTGCACCCAAAGATATGGATATATGGATACTGTATCTGCACCCTGCATTATGCTGGGGAGTGTTTTGCTTCATTTACTAGAGTCAGATCCAAGGCTGAACACAAAACAGAGTGTGTTCCTGTTGATTCAAAGATATCTGATTACTTCAAATTGTGTTTGCTGTTTGTTTTTGGGCAACCCAGTAGAAGCTAAGAGAACTTTCAGGCTGACATCATGGGGAGGGAAGTAGATTTAGAGCCTTTGAGCCAGTAAGGGAAGATTTTTCTATCCTCTTGCAAGAGCGTGATCTATTAGCACAGTCTTACACCCAACATCCTGAGAAAAGGACTCAGCTCTGAGAAACCCATGGCTTCCTGAGCATCACATTGTGAACAGTGATAGTACAGTGTTATTCTCCCCAGACATGCTGTATAGCAAATTTAAATCTTTGCTTCCCTGTCATGTGGTTCTTTTTAGTACCGTTATGTCCTGCCTGATTTTATCAGCTGAAGTAGCTATGCTAAAATATTTGAACCAAAAATGGTAATAAAATAGCTCTCTGATGATTTTTTCTGGATTTTTGGTCAGAGTGAGATGTCATGTATTTTTACTTTTGAACCCTTGCAGACCATGGATGTACTCTGTGGTGAGCAGCCCATTTGAGAGGAGGTGCTGTCTCAGAATAACATTTTTGTGCCACACCAAGAGAATGCATAGTTCTGACCAAATTTAAACCCCCTGAACTGAGAATGTACAGCTAAGAGGCAAGAAACAAGAAAGCTTTTCTTCCCCCCTATTATTACAGAATATTAGCTGCTACAAAGAGTTCTTTGTAAGCGTAATACCCCAAGCCCCTCTCTATTCCATCTTGTCACTTTAGAAGAGTAGAAATGAGTAGAATTTTTCTCCAGCAGTGATGGAGAACTGTTCTATTTTGAGGATTTTATTGCATTGTAGAGGTCATGCTGGCATTTTTAAGAGCTACTTCAGACTTCTCCAAAAATTTTTCATTATGTTGTTTTCTGTTAGGGACTATAATTCTTTAAGCTAAAAACAGGCAGACATCAGTGCTCAAGAAATAAAATCATGGGCACAAATTTGTATTCTTATGGTACGCCCCCCAAATATGCCACTGGAATGCTCCACTGCTTTCATCTGAAATGTCATTTAAAAGAAGTTTATTGTTACTCAGCTCCACCTCTGTAAATGTAACTGTCTTTACTGTAATTCTGTTGTGAAGTTCTTTTAGGTTCATAGTAATCATTACTGACTACCTGCATCACTAAAACAGAAGTGATTCATAATGGCATTTTTACTTTGATTTGTACCTAGTAATTGGACAATTGTGCCTGTACATGGAGTATCGAATTCACAGGAAACTGTTTCTTTTTAAGATGAGCTCATAAATGAAACTTCAGAAATTGCTAAAAGCATCATTATAAATTTATGGACAGTCTGGAACCCTCACATTACTTTCTACAAAAGCACCAAGTCATTTTCTTTCACCTTCAACCTCCCTTTTTTACATAAGAGAATCTGCTAATTAACCTGCTCTGCCAGATAAGTAAAATGTTAAAGCTTCAGGACTGAACAGAGTTGAGCAACACTGCATAAGCTACAGTTTCTGAACTTTATTTCACTAGGACCAGAAGAGTACAGAGCAGAGGACTTTTTCAGGTCATCCATTGTTCACCAGCATCTGATGGTCACAAGCTAATATGTCATTCAACTTAGTGCTACTGATACATATATCTAATTACTTCCTTGCTTTAGTTAAAATTTTATTAAAAAGTGTTCTAGCATCCCACTTATAGCTTCTCCATGTTCACCTAGCAATATCCAGCAATGACAGCAAATATACATCAATCCAATTATGATTTTATTGTTTATATATTACCTATATCAACTCTACATAGAGACATAAGTCTGTAGTGTCTATTTCTCTTTCAGGAACTTATCTAATGACCACCTCAACCTATATTAACTTTAATGAGCTGCTGTCTCCTCCAACATAAGTTCCACAGACCTATTACTCTTCTGTGAAGAACTACTTCTGATCATTTTGAATGGAGATCTTTCTAGCTTTGTTTGATGTCCCCTTACTCTTGTACTACAAGAAGAAAATGATGAGCGCATCTCTGTCCCCTCTCCATCATGCTTTAATAGGCATCTATCATACACCTCTTTTCCCAGGTCATATTTTTTCTCAGTCATAGTAATTCCTTTGATGAAACTGTAGGATATCTTCACAAAAACAGCTGAGTTAATGGTTATCTAGTCATATATGCTATATGCTCATTTTTTTCTGTCATTAGCCTTGAAAAAAAAAACCAAAAACTCTCAATGCTGAATTCCTGCACTCCAAGTTCCTTTGTGTTTCTTACCACCTTCTGAATATTTAAGTATTTTTCTTTATGCACTTTGATATGTTTGCTTGTTTGTTGTTGTTGTTGTTGTTTTTAATTACTAATTAAATATGGAATAAACAATACATCAAAATGAAATCAAACTATAAAATTCAAAATCCAAGTAAACATCCTCATATGTCCACCTCCACTTCATAATATCAGTCCATTCATTTCTACTTTCCCTACAAGCGTCAGCAAATACAAGGAATAACAGCTACTAAGACCAACAATTTCAGAAGTTTCAAACTCAAGAGAAAATCAACTCCATGGATATTGCCATGACTTTCTCCATTTCTAAAACTGCCATTTAGCTAAGCCAACATAAAGAAGAAAGGGGAGGGTCCATTTTGAGAGGTGTGAATCCAGAGTGATTTTAATTTCAGTGCATAAGTGCTTCCTTTTGTGAAATAGAAATCAGCATTAAGAATCATTACAGAGTGTTTAAAACTTGAGTGTAACTGAGGGAAAGACCCATTTCTTATTTGCATTTTTTTGTGTGTATGTTTGTTTGTTTTTACAGAAGTGAATCTAAGATCTTGGGCAAATGACACCCTTGAAAGACAGAGCAGTTTATGTGCCTGGAGTTTAGTTGCAAGCCCCGCATTCTGGGGTCATTTCCTGTAGTTTTGGCAGACGCTGTGTTCTAGTTCTGCGTTAGATGTGCAACATTGCATCGCTTGAACTTTAACCTACTTTGCAGAGGCTAAATAAAGAACTCGAACAAGTTCTTTGCAAGTTATAATATCAGCTGATTCAACATCAATTTCCACAAGCCCATTTATAGTTCAGATGCACTGGCTGAAGAGTGGGTTTAATACGTGGTTGCAAAAGTCACATCTGGGCCCAGGGCTTTGCTTTGACATCCATACTGCCACAAGACTGTTACAGCACTGTATCCCTGAAAACGTTCCTGACCTCTGAGATTTACAGCACACTGAAGTGTGCTTTTTAATCTCAGTCGATCAGTCCTTTTAGATAATGATTCTGTCCCCCTCTCCTTTCTAAGAAAGGAGAATTTAAGTACTGCATCTGTGAACTATGTGTTAAAGGAGAAAGTAGGCATCATCAGAAGCAATGACAGAAAATGAGAGACGAAATGATGTGGCAAAGAAAAACAGTAACACAGACAAAGTTCTTATGAAATTTTGCTTTTTACTTGTACCCTTTCTAAAAATTTATTTAGTCCCGTCATGCACAGCTTACTCCCATTAATTTAAGGAAACGGTGCATGTCTCACTGATGAACCACTATAAATTTCAGTAACAAAAATGTTATGGGCCTGTAATATTATTATTGCTAATAGGTCATGATTAGTAGTAATGATAATATTACTGGTAACTGTGAACAGGATTTCCCTTCTGAAACCATGAAATGGTCCAGAACCTAAAACAGGATGTATTTTATAACTAATGCTTATATCCAGAGGGGTTTCTGAACATCAAACCAGTTGGTAACTGGCTCTGGAGAAGAATCCTATCTCCAACAAAAAACTAAATGTATACAGAGTTAGGAGAAGGGAGAGGTACCTCAGAAAGGCTATCCAAAAAACTCGCATACTGAACTGTCCTCTGCGGTCAACTGTGCTGGGTGTAAATCTATCTGATACAAAATTCATAAATGTGGAGGAAAAAATTGTCTATCCCTTCAAATTAGAATAAACCAAAAAAGTAGGCATTTGAATGCACTTGGGACAGAATGGCACTTGGGACAGAATATATGGGATTAAATAAATAACCATAATAATGTGAAAATAGAATGGCACTACAATTTCCTTATGACTGTTTTCAATTTATTCATTATTTTTCCTATCAGTATGTTTTTTTCTAAAAATTATCTTTTTGTCACAATTAAATTGTGCTCTGCTAATTTCATCCTCTCACCATGGCCATGTTGAAAGAACTGTTTTGCCCAAAAGAGCACCTACTCAAAATAATAATGACGTCCCAGAAAGAATTATTATATGATTACTTTCCTCTAAATTAGTCATTAAATGTATTTAGAGTTGATCAAATCATCAACTCCTTCGTAGAATGACTTTGCTTTTAAAAGTTACAAGGATTAACACTTGAAAGAGCAACTGGCAGCTCCTGTAACAACTGACTACATGCAGTATGTTAAATAATTGTAATAATATCTGAACAATCAGTAGTTCTTTGGGCAGTCTGTTCTGAGTTTGTACAGTATCCAACAAGGATAGTCTTATTCTATCTGATATGCCTAGGCCTTACTGTAATAAAATGATGAAATTAAGTCAATGCTGCATTATTTTAACATAGTCACACGGGAGTGGGAAAGTACAAAGGTATCATACACCCACACTATTTGTTTTGGGGCATGCTGCATAATTTTAAATGTGTACTCCCTAACTTGGTAGTAGTCAGAATCAATGACATAATCCAGTTTTTCTTTTGTTGCAATATAAGCCTACATTTGTAAGCAGGTTATACTAAAAATATTACAGGAAAGCTTATTCTCTATACCAGTTTGTTCATTGTAACACCCCATCACCTGTTCATTTGTAAGAAAAGTGAAACCCAAAAGCTCTTTCATACTTTGGGGCTGTGGACTTCAGTGCACCATTCTGAACATCAGCCAGTTTTTCAGTAGTTCAGTTAGAGCAAGTATTAAATTCCAATAATACAAATTTTACCATCTTGCTTTGCTTTTAACTGCCAATGCCAGTCTAGTAAGACTGTTTATCAGGACTGCAGTATGGTTACAGCTTTATGCAGCTGGATGAATGATAGTGATCCCTCACTGAATTCTTAATTGAGCAGGCCAGCTATATAAAGTATTGATTGCAGCTTATATGACTTCCAACATTTTATGTGTGTACTGCAGGATGCTGAGGTCTTAGCCAAACTAAATTACTTTCTGCCCAGCTGTCCTTATCCTGGTCAGAAATTTGGGTTTCTAACGTTCTCTCTCTGTGACAAAAAAACTATGAACTAGATATGATACTGTTTTGAATCATTTAACATAATAAAATAAAACATCACCGACGTTCCTGAAGTCTTATGTAGAATGATACAGGACAGTAGAATGATAAATGGCAGCATTTAGTACATCATCCATTAAGTATCATTCTACATAATCTGAACATTCTTCAAAAACATATGTTAACAATGCAATTGAACTTATAGATATGAAACTAATATACACTATTATTTTTGTTTTATATGACAGCCTGTAGCAAAAACACTGAGATTTATAATGGTTGCTGTTTTCTTAACAAGTCACCAGAACTTAATTTTTCCTATGATTTTAACTGCAGATTATTTTTGCATAAACTTTTAATCTAGAATTCTCCTGTGATTTCATAACACAGTAACAAGGATCGGGATATGGCTTTTTGCTTCAGGTGATTCCTAGCTAAAAGCGAAGAAGTGGTGCAAATATAAAGACATTCATATTTCTGGGTAGAATAGGAATATATAGAAAGTGTATACATAAGAAAGCTAGAAACTTCTGCAAAAATATTTTCTTTTTCATTGAAAGTTTAAATAATGCATACCTTCTGCTTCGGGGTTATAGGAGATGTTTGATAGGTATGGACATAGACTGTAGCGTATATGCTTGGTAGAAGAGATAGGAATCAGTTCTTCTGAAGTCATGGCTCTTCCAGAGATGCCTTCTTCGCTGCAGCCTGAGACTGCTCTCCGTGCTGTGCTGCCTGTTTTTTGCCAGCACTAGAACACAGAAGGTTGGATTTCAAATATTTTACAAGGGCATCTAGAATTAAAACAAACAAACAAACATACAAAAACCCCAATAACAAAGTAGTTATTTTTTCTTTTCTGGACTGAATCAAGATAAAGGGACCAGGAAAATCTGCTGCTTGATTATTCTTTATCAGTCTACGCAAGATTAAAGTTTATTGTCTAATTTTTCAAAGGCATTCACATTGCATATTCCAATTACCAAGATTCTAAGGCTATCAGCCAAATTTGCATCATGATTGAAAATCAAAAATAAGGTCTAATTGGAGTTTTGCTTCTAATTAGTCAAGATGAAATTGATAACAAACTGATTGCATACATTTTCTATACAAAATACATTCTGAATTCCCAAATAACATTACAAAATAAGAATACTCTGATGATGACATTTAAATATATATATGAGATACACTCTCTTTCTTGAGGCATATTTTAACTACATCTTTAGCTGAATATCATCACCAGTAATCTTACAATGTTCAGCTATAATACCAGACAGGCCATTTTTTGTTCACAGTCACCGAAAGAAAATCTAATCTGCAGAGAAAGCCATAGGCCAAAGGTAAGAGAAATTTATGTTTGCCTCTCTGTTTCCATGTAGAATTGCAGATTTTGTGGCTGAAAGAGCAATCAGTCTGACAATCTCTATCCTTAGCTATTTCTCAGACATTTAATTCATTTAATTGCACATATTCTGGAGTTAGACGGCAAGCACAGATCCCCTCTTCCTTTTCCTCCTTCCCCAACATAGGCCCTCATTCATATCTGAATATTACCAAGGTTATTTTCTTTTAACAAAATTTCATCCTTTATGAGCTTTAAAGTATCTTCACTCCTGTTTTGTTACATGCAACTAGCATCCGAGTGCAAAAAGTTAAACATCTCAGAAACTCATTAATTTTTTCTTACTCTCCCATCCATTGGAACACTCTCCTCTAAGATTCACTCAGTATGATTGCTGCTGCACCAAATGTTTTGAAATATTTATTTTAGACCTACAGTCTCTCTTTTCCTTTGTGGCATTTTCCAAGTTCAGAAAATGTAGGGTTACAATGATTCATCAGAAGTTTAAAACACGTCTGGGAGAGAATTTCATAGAAGTCACTAGCATTGTTAAAGGTTGTAAAGGCAAAGAATAAAGACAGATCCTGCGTGAAAGAGCTCAGTTTACAAGTCAGAGTGAAGAATCTCAGAAAATCCTGGAAACCTCCTCAATTTAAATTTATATATTGATTGTACTACTGTGATGCCTTAGAAACCTGAGGTGAGACTGGATTTTTGCTGCAAATGTACGTAAAGACAAAATTGGCCTGTTTAAATGTGAATCACAGGCAGCTATATCTGAGCTACTGTCACTGTGATCTTGCTATGGTTAAAGGAGAGTAATAAGCACTTTTAGGGCATAATTCCTATTGCAGACATCTGAAACAGGATGACTGAATCACCTGCTCCAGGTGCCAGCATTTCTGTATCAAGTATGAAGAGAGCCTTGAGCAACTGCTCAAGTGTCAGCTTTTCCACTGCAGACACTTGAAGCTAAATGAGAAGAATCCCAACCCAAACTGAGAGCTGGTCCTTGCAGAAAAACAGTGGGAAGGGACATAAAGGCACAAAGCAGTGTAGTTATTTGCCCAAATTATATTGGACATCAGGGTGAAAGCCTGAAAGAAAACCAGTCTTTGCCAACCTTCTGCTTAACCACTAATTAACCCAACCAGTAGACTCCACACGTGCTGTTTGTTTCTCCTTTGTTGAAAACAATGGGACATCACATTTTAAGAGGGTTCTGGTAATGGATAATGACTAAAACCATCAAACCAGAACATGATCAAAGTTTATTCCTTATTCTCTGTGTTGCAAAAGTCTTGACCCATAGATCTGAAGATATATTCTTCCCATTATTTTTCATTTTTGCACTGGATTCTAGAAGATATTTTGAAAGGGTCTGTACAAGGTAGAAACTTATATCAATTGCATTTGGTTATCATTTTCTATACTGTTCCATTTGGTGGTTTTTGTTTATTTGTTTCTTTGCTTGTTTCGTTTTAGCTAATCTTCTCCCATGCTTGCTTCAGGATATGCTACTGTCCAGTACACTTCCACTATTAAAATCCTTGCCTTTATGGCTTGAATTGCCAACTGGTGAAGATAATGTAAATCTTAATATTGTCTTTGAGATGAACCTTTACATATTTTCTCTTCAGGTAATTTGATACTTTATTTTAAATTGCTTGCTTTTAGATATGAAATTAAGTGACTATACCTGAAGGTTTAGTGTTTGAAATAATGATTATATCTAGTTGTAATTGGCTATATTTAATTTATTCTACCTGCACATTTTATTTAATTGAATTAACTTTTGAGCTTGGTTTCCATTAAATACTTGTAACCTTGATATTCTTCCAAAAGCACATCATAGTTTGATCTGTAGCCATCTCCTAATCCCACATACTAAAGAAAACTAAGGTATTTGTCTTTGAGTGGAATGCTGAAAATGTACAGTTGGGCAGACGAAAAAATCAGAAAAAAAATGTGCTCTATAGTTTATTACTTTGCAGTTTAAGCCCCAATGAGATTTGAATAAGGTCAGTAGTATAGTTTATGTTGAAAATTATTTTTATTGTAATTTATTTTGTTTTAAATAATGAATTGTTTTGAAAAACACTCTGTACCGTAAATTACCTGTCTTAAAACTGATATGTTGGTTTGCTTATAAAACCAGTAATGGCTTTAACAGTACTGATGGCTATGTTGTTTTTGATCTTCAGCCTTACCAAGGAATTGCTAAAAACTGTATTCTGCTTTTTGTTGTTGTTGCTTTGTCACTATCCAAAGGTAACTTAATGCTTTAAGCCTTACAGTCATCCTCAGTTCTTTAGGAGAGGGGGAATAAGTGGCAAGGTTTGGAGGAAGAGTTTGAAGAAAAGAGAGGAAAGGTAGGGGATGGGTCCCCTTAAGGTTCTCCAATGCTATACAGTAGAGTTTCCTGTGCATACATCTCTTCTGCTGGGACAGAAAGATCATTCATCATTGAAGACAAGAAAATAGAAAGCTATCTTCTCTTTCTGCACTGCTTTCTGTGTTTGCCCCAGCTGAACGAACACTGGGGAGTGATCTCTGAGGACACTGTGCAAAAACATGAGCTTATTGGTAGGTCAGGTCTGTGGAGGAAAAATAAGTTTTCCCCTTCTTTTAGTTGTTTCTGCCGTTAGGGGTGTCCTGGCTTTGGCTGAGATAGAGTTAATAGAGTTAATTTTCTTCATAGCAGCTGGTACGGTGCAGTGTTCTGGATTTAGGAGAAAACCATGCAGCAAGTCCCTTGTTGTGGGGTTAGACAGGTTTTGTCCTGGACCATCTAGAAATGTATGACACCCTCAGGGCAGTAACTGCAGGAGTCGTGCTTTGCCTCTCAAGTGGTGGGAAAAAGAGAAATTGCCTGGGTGGAAGACTCTGGCACTGTCCTACTGCTACAGGTGTCACCTATAAAGTGCCGTGGAGGCTTGGAGGAAACTTAATGATGTTCTGGAGCTTTCATAGGGGGAAAAAGTGGATTGCAATGCCTGGTTCTGCTGCCCTCCAGCTGCCTGCTTTTATAGGCAGCTGCTTATATTACATGCATCCCAAGCTGTAATTACATGCAAATATTTGCTCATTTCCCATCCACTTGCACCACTTTCTGAAGGATATTAATACAATCAATTTCATTTATGCCTATATAAATAACACTCTGTAAATACAAATGGGAAAATTAAATTTTAGAACAGCAATGTTTCATATTAGCACATATTTAGAAGGCCAAAAATTGTTGACATCACACCAGCTTCAGTGCTCGCACCGGAGGTGTGCTGTAATTATGTTCAAAAGCCACATTCGGAGTTTCTGGTTCCTGATACCTCTGCCAAGGGGCACTGTCATGGCATCTGTGGCTCAGCCTCCCAAGGAGAGCCCCAGGTGAGCCCCCTGGAGGCCACGCAGCCTGGCCAAAGCCTGGAAGCAGCACCCCAGCCTCGCCCTACAGCGCCCAGCTGAGCTCTTCGGGTTGCCATGGTGGCACCCCCAGTGGCAATGTCACCAGGAAGGGGATCTGAAACAACTTTCGCTCCAGAAATGAAGTTCTGGTGATGCCAACCACAAGGACGGGGTAATTTTGTTGTTGTCATCAAGGAACTGCACTTTTTAGAGACTAGGCAGCTGACTGAATTTCTCATTAACCAGGTGTAAGTTTTAAAATAAATTCAGGTTCAGAGGGATCGCTGCTCTGCCAAGGGAAGCAAAGGACCCCAGTCACTCAGGGGTCCTCCAGCTCCCCTTAGCCTGGAGTGTCCTCAGATGTGTGCCTCCAGCCCTTCATGGCTACAGACCAACTCCAGCTGGAGCCCTAGTTTTTGTCTTTTTTCCTGATTATAACCTTAACGCTGGCCTGAATACACCTCTAACCCTGACATAAATGCACAGATGCTGCCCAAGAAAAGGGTGGAATGCAAAAGTATTCTCACTTGAGCACTTGTTTACAAGAGCTGTGGCTGAAGGACTGGTGCTAACTCAGGTTTTGTCAAGTTATGTTATACATGTGAGGTTACTGTGACAGGTAGAAGCAGTAAAAGGGCTGAAAAGGAAGGAGTGATCTACAGCAAGGTCTCAAGAGAAATGTCTTCTGCTACTTTGGTCGAAAGGGACATAGTTAAGGCTTGGCCAAGGGCTAGGGCTCCAGTTGGAGTGTCAGTGCAAAGGGGGTGCTGAAGAAAGGAGTAGGCTGCAAAAACAAGCTCCTGAAATACAGTGAACCTGTACAACAGGGCAGTGGTTTGTGGTGCTGGGGTAGGGTTCAGGCCAGGCCAAGAGCCACAGTTGGGATAAGGATTAGGGTTACGAGAGAGACAAAGCCTTGGTCTCTAGATGGACTGAAGCTGCAAAGGATCTGCTCAGGAAAGAGGTGGGTGGTGAAAAGAAAAAAGGTCCTCTTGGAACTTTGTTAATACAAGTCTGTGGGTCTGGATCTAAAGCTCAGCCCTCTTGAAGAGACTTAGGGTTACCTTCAGGGTTGGAGTTAGGAGAAAGCCAAAGCCCAGAGCTCTACTGTGGGAGGTGTCTAGTGCTAGCTAGACATCATCTAGATATAGAGGAGCTGCAAAAGGGCTGCCAAAATTGGGGGCAGGCTACAGAAAGAAGTAATTCTTAGGGACTTGTTCTGGAGGACCATGACCAAGGATCTTGGGATAATGCTTAGTCAGTGATGTATCATAGGGTTATGGTTAGCACAGAGGCAAAGCTCAGAGATCCAGTGGGTGTGGGGCTGTCTGCAAAAGGTTTTGGCTAAAGACAGAACTCACTACTGACACCTTGTTCAACAGTACAGTGTTGGGGGTCTTGGGCTAAACGTGTAGCTGACACCAAGAGGCCTTTGGTCTCATCTGTGCCTTACCACACCACTCTTGAAAAAGTTCTCAGAAATTATATATTTTTGGAGCCCTTTCCTCCCTTTGGTAAACTCCCCCTCACTGGAACCTTAAGCTTTGTTTCTCACCTAACCGTAACCCTTACTAGAGGTCTTCTCATTGGGTAAGCCTTAGCAGAATTTGCCCAGCCACGATGGTGTTTAACAAAGTTTCAGAGGACTGCTGCAATGCTATGCAGCACTATTCCTGTTTTCTGATTATTGTATTCAGAGTATTCATGGTATTTCTAATGGTGTCTATTTCACCATATTAATTTATTCTGATGATCATAAATGATGAAGTATCTCTGAACATGTCTATGACCTCTGCATTCCAGTGGTGTTAGGATGCAACTTTTGTTGAATTTTTGCCTAGTGCAAAAATAATAAAATACAGAGCATTTCTATTGCAGTTGGCAACTTCAGAGAGCTTCATAAAGATAAATCAACTCATGTCTGTTCTATTAATTTTCCTGTAGTGAGATATGTTTTAATGATTAATCTGACAAGCGCTTTTGTAATTTGTACACTCACTTTGAAGACAACGAACATAGCCAGACCCTGAACTAGGGCAGAATGTGAGAGTAACACAGCCACCCCTCCAGCAGGGGCTCTTGTTTGCCAATAGGTCTCTTCAAGTTGCTGCTGCTGCTCTAAATGCTCTAAACTCTGCAAAGAGGCCATAGGTTTGTAGTGGCAGATCAAGCAAACGGTGGTTGCGGCAGCTGGACCAAGTCCAGGAAGATAGGAAGCAACTGGAAAGGAAAGGAGAAGAATTCCTGGATGAAAGGAGCTTGAGAGTTTGCGGGGGAGAGAGGATCTGTGAGTGTCATGGACTCTAAACTACGTCACTGAGGTCCGGGGAATTATAGTATCCTCTTGTTTCCTTTAACAGGAAAGTACTGAGTACAAATATAGTTGCTTCTCATCTAAATTTCTTCTTAATTAATTAAGAGAGAGCATTTGTGAATCATTCAGTTATATTGTTGTTATTGTTTTTTTTTTGTTTGTTTGCTTGCTTGCTTGTTTGTTTTGTGATTGCTTCAAATGTACAATGAAATATTTCTGCATGCTTGCACAGTTCAGTCATTTGGTTTGCCCTGAAGACAGGTGATTGGTTAGTGAAGCAGTGTGCTTCTACTTACACTTCAGGGGGAAATGCCTTGATTCCACAATATATTTCTGTAAAAGTGCCAGTGAAATATCTTGAAGAATCACAGACAATGTGTAAATGTGCTGAGTTTAAAGAAAGAAAAAAAAAAAAAAAAAGTTCATTCTGTGGAAAAGAAAAAAAAAGGGAGAGAGAATGAACAGCAGAAAAGAACAGTGTGAGAATACAAAGAAGTGGAATAAAATGGACAGTAACCAGGTAGGAGTAGGAAGTGAAGGAAGTACGCAGTTGACAGAACAATCTAACTACAGAAGACCAAGTCAAGATTAAAAAGTAAGAGAGACAGCTATAGGAATGTTGAAGGCATTGCCAGGAGAACATTATTTAAGTAAGAAAACACAATCACAGAGAAAAGGTAAGTTGGTCATTATACTATCAAACACAACCCTCCCTTCACCTGGACATCAGCATCACTGTCTTTTGATGTATTTGCTTAAGAACTGGCCTTAGTTTTACTTTTATGCATATCACAAAAATACAGTTCTTATCTGGAAGCTCTTGTCATAGATTTGTTATATTTTTAGCAGTGTTATAGAAGATATCCTGCCTTGCAGTTCTTCAGAACTAATGTTTCAACAATCTATTGTTTGTGCTTGCTGTGCAAGGGATTTTAATGCCCAATATTACCTCCAAGATGAAGCTATGATTTATCTCTTAAAAATCATGCATGAAGCAAATCTATTCTCAGAAATTAACTTCCTCTGTAGTTTAGAATCAGAGTCATAGGTTGAGGTAGGAAAGACCTCTGGGTCCATCTGGTCCCACCCCTGCTCAAGCAGGGACACCCAGAGCAGGCTGCCCAGGACCACATCTGGCGGCTTTTGGAGATCCCCAAGGAGGAGACCCCACAGCCTCTCTGGGCAGCCTGTGCCAGGGCTCTGTCACCTGCCCAGCACAGAAGTGCTGCCTGGTGCTCAGAGGGAGCCTCCTGGGTGCCCGGCTGTGCCTATTGCCTCTTGTCTTTGCACTGGGCACCATTGAAAAGAGCCTGGCTCAATGGTAGGTAGAACAAAAAAACTTAACACTTTCTGTCTCAAAGGCCATGTCTCAAAGCCTGAGGAATAAGTGTAGTTCCAGTAAAGCTGATAATATCAAAGGGTGTCATTTTTAAATGCCTGTGCCCCAGTCATTAAAAACTGATAATTTCAACAAGTTGCTAAAAATGAAGGTGTCTGACTTAGCCACCAAGTTTAGAAATGTCGATTTTATTTTTTTGTCCTTGTCACAGTATTATTAGTGCAATGTTGTGGCATGTGCCTATGTGAAACTCATTTAATTTGAAGTTAATTTATATGCACCAGAATCTGTTTTATGCAGATTGATGCATAACAAAATAATTGACACAGTGCAGTGTATGTATTTTATGGACAGACTACTTACATGGATTAGTAAATATCATGTCAGGAAGCAAATTATTTTTAGACTGATCTGATGAATCTCTTCTTTTATAGAATTAAGATTCTAATGAACCTAACCTTCTGTAGTCAAAATATTTTGTTTTAATAATCTATACTACTTTTACCACTTTCTATCAATTCAAACTCAAGCAGCAAATAAGTCCAATACACATTTAAAGTCCATTGTAAGATCTTTAAAAGTTACTGTGTGATTGTAGAAATGTTATGATATGACAGCTCTCACTCTGATGATCAAAGTCTGCAAACCAGATTATGCAACCTGGAGAACAACTTTTTACATGGGCAAATAGTGACAGGACAAGAGGAACGTGTTTAAACTAAAAGAGGGGAGATTTAGATTAGACGTAAGGAAGAAATTCTTTACTGTGAGGGTGTTGAGGCCCTGGCACAGGTTGCCCAGAGAAGCTGTGGGTGTCCCATCACTGCAAGCGTTCAAGGCCAGGCTGGATGGGGCTTTGAGCAGCCTGGTCTGGTGGGGGGTGTCCCTGCCCATGGCAGGGGGTTGCAACTGGGTGGGTTTTAAGGTCCCTTCCAACCCAAACCAATCTATAAAACTGTGTGTAAGGTTTGACTAAAATACTTGTGTGTGGTTTGATAGTTTGAGGAAGTAGTTAAGTGTTTTATATTGGTTGATGAGGGCTATTCTGGCAGGTTTTGCACTGAAACCTTGAAAGTTAAATTAAACTGTGTGCAGCGCAGTGCTGCCATTGCAAGAATATTCCCAGTGCGTGAGTTTGTTTGAAGCTGTCTCACACATCTCTGCTCTACCCTGCAGCTTGCAGGATTAGCACACGCATAACTTCACACCATAGAGAAAAAAGGACAGGAAAGAGGGAATATGTGTGACTTCCTGGGAATGTGACACTGTGGGCAGTGAAAGCCTGGGAACAGTTGTAGCACAGAGAAGGTTCAAACTAATCTCTGTTATGTTTTATTAACAACTATCAATAAAAGTTAAAAAAACAAATGTCAGTAAGTGAATGTGTTGGATTTTAACTTAGAGTGTGGTCTGTGCTCATGGGTTGGGAGAAGCACTTGGATTATTGTTTCTGGACTTTGCCAAACTCAGATTTTAAGATGTAAAACTGAAGAGAACCTGACATGGGCGATGGAAGAGCAAGAGCAAGTTTATTGAAAGTTATAAAGCAGCTGCAAAGCTTGGCTTCAGTCCTGTAGAAACAGCAGAAACAGTTCCAGCAACAGATGGTCTCAGGGCTTTCATTTATTCAGAGACTTCATATGTACCTGCCTGTTTCTGTCTGCAGTGGAAGGATGTCACGAGGACACAAGAACAATTGTACTGGGTCAAAGATACACCCAGCCCTGTATCCTGTCTCTGACAGTGGCCAACACTATCTCAGAAGAAAAGCAGCGAGAGCAGTTCCAGGGAAAGAGCCTTTCTCAGTAACCTAGGTTTTGGCTGTGCTTGCAGCAGCAATTTGGCTTGAAGGCTTGAATGTTTGCTTTCAGTACAGTCTATCATCTACACTACTCCAATTCTTAAGGTAGCTTTTGTGGGAAAAAGCGTATTAAGTTCCAGTGAAAAGCAAAATGAAAGTTTTTATGCTAACCGCCTTTCCTCACCAGTGGAGGAGATGTATAGGGCTGAACTTACTTGTGACCCTCAGGCTGTGTAAATGACCACCTGGGAAAAACCTATGAGGCTGCAGCTGTTGTGAAATTCTGTGAGTACTCCATGAAGTTGAAGACTTCCTGTTGGCCAGCTTCCCAGGAGCTGCGCAGGTGACAAGAGACGATGCAGATCTTACCAGGCCCATCCATCCGTACTTGAATACTCAGCTAAGGGTGAGCCGACATAACTTCAGTTGGGCTGACCCTGTGAGTATTACTCTGCACGAGTGAGAATTGTAGAATCAGTTGTGTAAGCTCCCACGCAGACAAGCTTTTAGAGGTAAACTTAAGTCCTGTTGACTTACATGAGAAACAAGTGTGTCTAAGAGCACTGCTGAACAAGAGATGTTATCAGGAAGGCATATTCTACTTTCAGAATTTTTAGAGAGGACATCCATTGACATGAATTGACATATAAATGTGGGCTGAGCCTATGGTGAATAGTTTTTTCTCATAAGTCTGAAAAATATGTGAGACAATCTCTGCTCTTGAAAGTGACTCATATACCTCCATCATAAGTAATATATCTCTACAGCAATCTACATCATAATCACAGAATTGGAAGACTTTCAGCATCTTTTGTTAACTTTTTTCTTTTAAATCACAAAAATACTTTATGCTGGTTTAGCTTGAAGGCCTTTCTTTTAATAATAGTTATAAGTTGTCTTGCTAAACTGTAACTTAAAAGGGTACTTGAGCAGCAAAAACACCTGAACACATACTTTTTCATAAATTCAATGCCAATGACTAAACACAGATGTATTACCCAAAGAGTTATGAGTAAATGGTAACATGTGTCCAGAATAAGATGTATAAGTGGTTTTAAAATCCATTAACTTAGACACTAAGTAAAGTGAGGAAAAAATGTATAGCATTTATTAGTTTCCAAATGCAGGAAGTAAGTGACTTATAAGTATGGCTACATTAAAGCATACAGTGACTCATTCTCTTCAGTCATGTTGTATCTCTGCAAAGTAACCCCTTCATTTGAATGAGAAATATATGTTTGTATGGATGATTACAGACTTGATAAAACTAAACTAAATCACATCATTTATGTAAGAGAGGACTAGACTGCTCTTGGCTCAGAGCACAGTGCTCCTCATGCAGGACAAGCAAGCAGCAAACTACCTTGAGGGATTTAGCTGTGGTCTGGCAAGCAGCAGGATGGAGAGATCAGCTGGCCCCATGGTGTGAAACTGATGTAGGTAGGATGGAGATCAGCTGGCCTCAGGGGTGTCAAACTGATGTTGGAGGTAGGCAGCCAGGCAGTGTGCAGAACCTCTGACAGTGAGGGTCACCTTGGTGACGGGTGAGATGCCTGCCTGGTGTGCAGGGCCACCCCACCATATTCTGCCTTTCTGCTACTCACAAGCCAAAGAAGTTGTCCTGCTGGTCCAAGTTACCCGTCCTTCTATATGATATGCCTACAAAGCAGGGCAAAGATCCCATGATGGACCGTTGCTCGGAGGCAAAATATTTTAAATGCTTGGCAGAGTGCCATGTGTTTGTAGTGAATGCTGAACAATAACCAAGAAAACATACCATGAATTATCACCAACAGCTTTTCTCAGTGTGGGAGCTAAATTGCAGAGGTGGAGATTGGCAAGCCACCACACAGCTATGTAAAGCTGATAATTTATCATTTTGTATCAGGAATCAAACATAAGGTGGGACCAATCATCAGTGGGTGAATTCCTTTAAATGTATGGCTACATCCAGCTGGATGTACCTGAGAATCCAGGCTAGCATAGCACAGGGAGAAAAATGAAAAGGGAGCATCTGCTGTCCCTGTGCTACTGAGATAACTTCTAAATTACTTTAATCAGGATAACATACATCGTGGTGTAATGTTCACCCTGGAGTCAAGATGCTGAAAGTCAGAAAGTACAGAAGGAAATAAAAATTAGGGACTTGTCAAAGACTAAGACTGTGGAAGGCCAAGTGGTTCGTTAATTCAAATGTCCCCGTGCTATTGCTGCCACAATATTGGAATAGGCAAGAGGCTATTTATATGACTCTTCTTAGAGCTGAGCAGCTCACAAGACAGTCTGATACTATCAGCTCTACATACAGCCCAGACCAAACATCTGTTTTACAATAGAGTACAGGTTCTTTTCCTCACGATGACTACTCATATCCCAGCTTGGCTCCATACCAAACAGCTGCTGGATACTCATAACTGCTTTTTTACTTTGAGTTCGAGGAGGCTGCCAGTTTAATATGCGTATCAGCTTCTGATTCTTCCCTGTCCTGCCTGACCCACATCTTGTGCAGTCTCTTCTCCCCTTGGGAAATCAAACAGCTGAGGAAAACTTCGCCAATATTCTGTACCACCAATTTAATTCAAACTTCCTTTGGTACCTTTCAGAGACTATAGTATCTGATTGCATTCCGCTCTGGGGGTCCAGAGTACATGAAAGACATGGACTTGTTAGAATGGGACCTGTGGAGGGCCACAAAGAGAGATCTTGAGAACCACTGCTATGAAGACAGGCAGAGAGGGTTGGGGTTGTTCAGCCTGGAGAAGAGAAAGCCCCAGGGAGACCATACTGTAGCTTTCCAATATATAAAAGAGAGCTAAAAAGAAAGCTGGAGAAAGACTTTTTACCAGGGCCTATAGTGACAAGACAAGAGACAAGTTTTAAAGTGGAAGGAAGTAAATTTAGATTGGATATAATGAAGAAACCTTTTTTTATGATAAGGGTGGTGAGGCACTGGAACAGGTTGCCCAGAGAAGCTGTGGGTGCCCCATCCCTGGAGGTGTTCAAGGCCGGGGTGGATGGGGCTTTGAGCAACCTGGTCTGGTGGGAGGTGTCCCTGCCCATGGCAGGGAGTTTGGAACAATATGATATGTAAGGTCTCTTCCAACCCAAACTGTTTTATGATTCTATAAAATGAATCTGGTTCTGCTGTAACTGAAATGCTTGGGTTGGGTTCAGTTTGATATTTTAAATATCATATGTGGGTGTATGCAGGTGGATAACTGCATAGAAATTAAGCAGTTACACTCCCACAACAGGTGATGCAGATCAAGCCAAACAGTCTGTGTAACTCAGAGGTGATTCAATCCACCCCAAAATTTTGCCCATTAGATGTTCCTTATGGCTCATCAGATGAACAGTTCTCTCAAGAGAAAAGAATCAGTAGAGAGTTAATCCATTTCTCTAGTGCCTTCCATAGGTTTTGCTGTCCCTGTGTAAGATCGTGGCAGAGGTGTAAATTTTCCTGTTACAAACGTGGATGTTTTTTGTTTGTTTGTTTGTTTTTGAATAAGGATTATGTCAAACACAGACTGATCTGCAGGAGGTTTTTTTAACCTCAGTGCTAATGGTGGATTCAGTCACAGCACCATCCCCTGTTCATGCTAATGTTATGCTGTTGTGATGGCTTCACTCTGATGGCTAGCTATGCTCCATCATGGCATTCTCTCACTCCCCCTCCTCAAAAGAACAGGTGGAGAAAATATGATGAGAAAGCTCTCACAGACGGTGATATGGACAGGGAGGTCACTCAACAATGATCATCATGGGTAAAACAGACTCAGCATAGGAACGTTAATGTAATTTATTGCCAACTGCTAACAGACTAGAGCAGTGAGAATGAAAAACAACAAAAAAACACCTTGTCCCCACCCACACTCTTCTGTGTCCTCCCCCATGAGCAGCACAGGGGTACGGGGAATGGGGGCTGCGGTCAGTCCCTGAGGCTTCGTCTCTGCCGCTCCTTCTCGGTCACTCTCTGCCCCTGCTCCCCGTGGGGTCCCTCCCACGGGATGCCGTCCTTCCCAAACTGAGCCTGGGGGGACTGCTTCAAGAGCTGCTCCCGCACGGCTGCGTACCACGGGGTCCATCCCCCAGGAGCAAACTGCTCCAGCACGGGTCCCCCACGGGCGGCAGCTCCCCCCAGACCCCCTGCTCCTGCGTGGGCTCCTCTCCACGGGCTGCAGCTCCGGCCCGGGGCCTGCTCCTGCGGGGGCTCTCCATGGGCCGCAGCCTCCTCCAGGCCACATCCACCTGCTCCACCGGGGGCTCCTCCACGGGCTGCAGCGTGGAGATCTGCTCCGTGTGGGACCCGTGGGCTGCAGGGGGACAGCCTGCTCCACCAGGGGCCTCTCCACGGGCCGCAGGGGAACTTGTGCTGCGTGCCTGGAGCACCTCCTGCCCTCCTGCTGCACTCACCTTGGGGGCTGCAGGGCTGCTTCTCTCTCAGCTCTCACCCCTCTCTCCCAGCTGCTGTAGCACAGCAGATTTCCCCTTCCTTCAATCTGCTCTCCCAGAGGCCCACCCAGCGCCGCTCATGGCTCGGCTCCGGCCAGCGGTGGGTCCCTTTTGGAGCCGTCTGGAGCTGGCTCTGATCTGACCTGGGGCAGCTGCTGGGCTCTGCTCACAGAGGCCACCCCTGCAGCCTCCTGCTACCAAAACCTTGCCATCAGTGTTTGCTGCATAATGTACTTCTCTAATGGCTATTCCTGTCAGGAGGGCTCAGCTGATTCAATGTTTAGATGACTCTAGAGAAAGTTTTTTTCTATGTTGATACAGATCTTTACAAGTGCAACATTTTGTCTGGCCATACATAAACACTTTGCTTATTTTCTGTGTTTTAAATGAATTATATGCTTCTGAACAACTAAAAATTTAAATTTTTTCTTAGCTGCCCTATTATTTCTATCTCATTCTATCCTAATTTATAAAATATTTAATTGGACAGCAATTACTCTTGGCTAATGATTATACAGGCCAGCAAAGGTGTTTGAGGGAGAAATAACATGTCTGGAGCTGGTGACTCCTAAACGTGGTTTACTGGAACAAGGGCACAGTGACCAATTCTGTACTTTGAGACTGAGCAGTGGTTATCAATTAGCTATATCTACTTATTTTAAGATGTCTCTGGTGTGTGAGTATCACTGGTTTCCAGAGTCTTCCCATTCTTTTTTCAAGGTAACATGTTCAATGAAAATAGCAACTCATGGTAGGGTCAGTACATCCTCATTTATTTTTATATTTTCTCTTCATGTACATTCAATTTTAAAATATTTGTTCTGGCTTCCATTAACTACAAGAGTCACACTGCCCCTTAAAGATATGACATAAGACATTTCTTAACCTTCTTACTCAAACCCACCTGATACTTTTTCAGTACAACCCATTACATAGCAATGTTTCACTGCACATCGTTTACATCCATGAGGGAGTACTTCATCTTCTATTCTGATCTATGTCATTATAAGTCAATGTGTTTTGTACAAATATTCTTTTGTAAAGACTTAGAGAAAAAATGCAGCCATTAGGATGCAGCATTGTGCTACTGGCTGACAGAAAGATGCTGCTAATCTGGGGCACTTAAATAGCTGATAAAGTGTGCCTTGCTGATAACAGATGAAGCAGAGAGGAAAACAAAATTACCTCAAGATCTCAGATCTGAAGAAGAGATTTTCCCAACCACTGAACCTAACAGATGTTATAACCCATATCACCGATCAAATGTTAGAAATGAGGTTTTAACAGAGTTAAAAGTCAGTACACAGAGTTTAAGAAGCATTATTTAACTTCAGGTAACTGCACATGCAGTTGCATGGATGCACATTGGATACAGAACTTCTTCCAGAAAAAGGATCTGATAGAAATTTGACCCTTTTTTTAATGGCTAAGTGGTGACAAATTCACCCTCTTGTTCTTCCTCTGTGTTTCTAGTCTAAATTTCTTACCTTTGACATCCAGAGACAGTATTTTGTCATGTATCTATTAATGATATTGAAAAATTCTACATGATCCTTGGGAAAAAGGAAAATACTTATGGAGTAGGATTGAAGACATTTCTCAACCTTCTTTTCAAGAGTCAAACAATATTATATGCCCTAATCTTGCATCAGGTCAAGGTCATCCTTTGAATCCACTCTAACATGTGGACATCGGCTATATGATCTTCAGTTTGAATAGCTGTTTTATACCAGAAAAAAGAGGGAAGGGAAGGGAAGGGAAGGGAAGGGAAGGGAAGGGAAGGGAAGGGAAGGGAAGGGAAGGGAAGGGAAGGGAAGGGAAGGGAAGGGAAGGGAAGGGAAGGGAAGGGAAGGGAAGGGAAGGGAAGGGAAGGGAAGGGAAGGGAAGGGAAGGGAAGGGAAGGGAAGGGAAGGGAAGGGAAGGGAAGGGAAGGGAAGGGAAGGGAAGGGAAGGGAAGGGAAGGGAAGGGAAGGGAAGGGAAGGGAAGGGAAGGGAAGGGAAGGGAAGGGAAGGGAAGGGAAGGGAAGGGAAGGGAAGGGAAGGGAAGGGAAGGGAAGGGAAGGGAAGGGAAGGGAAGGGAAGGGAAGGGAAGGGAGTAAATTTCAAATTTATTTTCCAAACCTAATTTACTGAAAACAAGTAATGGATTATAGATAAAATATACAGTTTATCTGTCCAGCAGCACAAGCCATTCCCCGAGACAATGGAAGTATTCCTGGAATTTCTACATATCTTTTTTTTTTTTTTTTGTCTTACATTTTAAGGAACATTTCCAAACATACATGTTTGTTATTGCTTGTGTTACTTATTACTCACCTTCTAAATTAAAGCCATACTGGAAAATATGCTTACAATTTTAATTCAGTGTTCTCTGAGCTTCTTCTGTGATAATTAGAAGACTTTTTGTTTGTTTGTTAGTTTGTTTTTTGTATGTTTTCCAATGTGAATGTATTGCATTGATTATTGAGATTAGAATAAGGACATTTATCTAATTTCTCTTGTTTGTTTAACAAGTTTAAAATCCAAGAAGTGTATTTACAAAAGCTTCCTCCCTTTGGCTCTTGAAAAGACTCCTGAGTAAATCTGAAAATTATAACAGCAATACATAATGTACATAAATTTATCTAATGCATGGCAAATATCAAAAGTGTGTTTTGAGATGAGTCAGACTTAAAAACAGTTGTGTGAACTTTCATTCTGATTGTATTCTCATCTAGAGACAGTTTCACAAACACTACGTACAACCTTTTCCCAGTTTCTGCTTTTCAAAATCAAGCCTTTTAAAATTTGGAAGTGTAAGCAGTGTACTTAGTCTTCAGAGATTTTGCCTGACCTCTTGCACTGAAATACACTTTTTTGCATTGTCACTATTTAGACAGTGGCATAACAATGTTTTAGGCTCTGTAGTCTAGTTATTTCCAGCTAACCTCTCACAGTCTATCATGTTTTTGGTGGCTGCCAAGCAGATATTTCATTCAATAAGATGGTGATCTATTTCCACTGTGGTTTCTGCCTTCATCATTTGATTATATCAATGTGTGCCGTTGCTGTTTTTCTGTTTGCATGGTTTGGTACATTTCTTCACCGACTGCTCTTTTGTGTCAATTTTATCCTCTTGCATATAGAAAGCTGATCTCTCCTGAAGTGTGCCAGAATTCCTGGATGTTGCTGAGTGCAGAAGCCAGCAGGTGTCTAGAAGAGAGAATAGCTTCAAGCTTTTATGAAAAGGCCTGGACACTAGCAGTGATGGGAGCCGGACAAAAAAAAAAAAAAAAAAAAAAAACTTCTTAAATTCCTAGATTTAGCAGTTTAAATATCCGGTTTATATTAGAGTACTAGCATCTTAAATTTTGTGTAGCTGTTATGTCACTCCTTTGCTTTGCTGTTTCCCCAGTCAGAGGTGATAAACTGCGTTATCTTAGATTATGATGGCAATATCTGAAGTTTTTTTATCTGGGAATTGACTCACTGTTTTGCAAATTTATGAGACATCAAAATGAATGCATGCATCAGCTAAGGACAAAGTGATTTCAAAGAACTTTGCTGTGCAGAGTGAGCAGAAACAGGATGATTGTGTTTTAACTCAGTGTTAGCTGATAAACTCAAATATTTTACAAGCATCTTTAAGAGATGCTGAAAAATATAGCAATATTTTCTCCCTTGCTTTTTCTTTTCTGTAATGAAAATGGAATTATAGTACTTGTCTACTCTAACTATAGCTGATCTAAAAAGAGAGAAAAAAAGTTTCTCCTTCCAAATCTTTATGACTTTATTTCAATTTTTAAAAATCTTTTAAAACACCCGAAGACTTTCAAAACTAAACATAAAATCCAGAGGTTAGGTAGGCCTTCCAGAACTGAATTCTTTACTGACCATGTTTTATAGAGACAGGTAACTACCTCTGCAGTGGCATGCAATGAGCAGCCATTCAGCAATCAGATTTAGGTCCCCAAAAGGTCTGGTAAATCTTAGTAGCGACATGAAAAAAAAAGGGAAAAGACGAAAGTACATGTCATTAGCCTGGAGATGATGGGTCGAGACCTAAGGTTTTACTAAAAAGCAAAAGCAGCTATTTGTTCCATGTTCACTGCTACCTGGTGGCACTGGCTCAGCTAGCGCTTTGTGGACGACTGTCTCAAGACTGTCCTTAGCACAGCTAAAATAAGGCAGATATCACCTGTTCATCCACTTTTGAGGTGAAAACCAGATACACAGTGAACTCTCCAGTTGTATCTTGTGAGAGAGGTCTGGGTGCTGCATGCACCTCTGGAACCCCTGTTTTGCTGGAAGAAGAGGCAGCACGAGGCTGGAAGCTGTGTACCTCTTCTCACATTGCAGGCCCACTCTGGACACGGCTTGTGTAGTGTCATCTTGAAAGTTAGGGTTTTCCTAGGCACAGTCACGGTGAGGTAGATGCAGGCTTATAATGCTATGATTCTAATAGCATGATGGGCTCACAAACTGGTAAGTGACGGGCAGGAGGGACAGTTTGAAAGGTCTTGCAAAAGGTCTATGTGCTAGTGCCATGCCTTGTGTACGGACAGAAACAAAACCCTGGCGTGCTATCACTCAGCCCTTGGCAGTGAATTTACAAGGAGGTGTAGATGGGCCTTACCCAGACATAATTCAAACATAATAGCAGTAAGTAATGCACATTTAAAAGATATCAGGGCTCAAATGCAAAGACAGTTTTTCAGAGGTATGTCCTTTTTATAGATAATGTGGTAGGAAAGGCAATGGGAAAAGAGACCAGGAATGGGTCTTATCTCCCTGTGCACACAGATGGGCTTCTGTCAAAATGCAAGCATTGCACTCTGTGTGTAATACATCAAGGTACTCGATTCCTTGGATGTCTTGACTTTGCATTTACAACCCTCTTTAATTTCATAGCATAGGTGCTTATAGACGTATAATTAAAAATAACACATTAGAACAATGAATTATAATGGTACCTCAGTTTTCCCAGACTATATAAATTAATCACTTTCTCATCCTTTTCTGACCTTGTTTCAGTAAGTAGGTAGGATAAATTCATTTGACATTTACTCTTTGCCAGCTTCACTTCCTGAACATCCTCTACAAAGCAGCAGATTAATTCTTCAGGGTTAAAGTGTGATGTAGACAACACAGCTGTACAAGAGACCGAGAGGACAAGAAACCCTCTTATCACATGCTCCACCAACCACCAAAATATCAGTAGCAAGACCTAGCGAGCCCTCTTGCTGCCAGCCTGCAGCAGATGGGGAAGGAGATAACAGCTGATTTCAGTTCTCTCCTTGAAGTATCACATCATCAACAGAAAATTGCTACTTCTCTCTCCGTGCCTTGTTTTGGGGTGGGGAAGGGGTGGAAAGGCGGGAGCAGTGCCTTTGAAGGACTGGGCAATTATGCACAGATCATTGCTCAGAGCTTTCCCTAACCTCAGAACAAACATTGTGCACATGAGCATGACTTGAATACACCTTAAAGTAAGGAGGAAAAAAAATGACAGAAGAGGTCTAATGGAAACCATTCTAACAGAAATAGCAATTGGATGCCACTTTAAAACTGATGAGACCCTAGTAATACTCTTCATTTTGTCTTTCTGATATTGCTTGGGAAAGGGACTGCAATATGTAACAAACTATTAACAATACAGAAGAAAAAAAAAACAAAAAAAAACACCCACTCTGTCTGATGTTTTGCCATGAAGATCTACTGGCTACCAACACAAAGCTTTCCAGGTCACTGTGTTCCATATTTTCCTTGTGAAATGTACTGTGCACTTTGGTCACTTGAATAAATCTGTGTATGCAGTTTCCTAATAAATTTTTTATTTTATTGCCTAATAAAAGGGACATAAAGACCATGTGGATCTGTAGTTGAAGATTCTATGCTTAAAGAGAGAACAACTTTATAGCAGCACAAGGGACACAGTATTTGTTATGAGAATAAAGCCTACCCACATCATAAATTTTGCACAGCAGATGTGAAGCAAAGCTGCTGAGAATTTTTTTGCAGACAGACCCCAGCCAGCCCTGGATCAGTGATAAAGGAATAGCAACAAAACCACAGACAGGGAGCCTTCCCCAGGTTTTGCTGTGTGTAGGGCCAGCTCCCTCCAGCCCCTGAGCACGGGGTAACCCTGGCTTGCCCACTCATCTCCTGCAGCACCAGCTCTGCCAGGCTGGGGGCTCGCTGCCCTGCACTTGGCACCCGTGGGCAGCACAGCCACCTCCCTGCCCAGGCAGGGGTTTTATTTAGGCCTTGGGCTGCCCAGGGCAAGGGTGTACAAGAGGATCACAGTCAGGAAGTATGTGTACTGTGGAGCTCGTGCAATGTCACATTAAAAAAAATGCATCAAAGCCAGCCCATGCTTGTTGTCTTAGCTTGTTAGCTTCCAGGTAGGTGTTTTAAAGATTCTGCAATCCATTTCAGACTGACTTGGTGAAAGGGTCTGATTGACTGATGAAGCATTCCTCCATAAATAATCATCTGGTCTGGAATATTTAATTTTGTAAATTAAAGTATACTACACAGGTTTGTGACTACAGTACAGGACCGAGGAGAGTTTGTGTTGCTTCCTTTTCAGAAAACGTTTTTCTTTTTTTTCTTTTGGTCTTTTTTTCCTACTATCCCACCGTACCATCTCTTGTTTAATTAAGATATGTAGATACATTTGCTTTGGGGAGGGTATAGATTTATGCCCTAGATCATACATAAACAGCAAATTTCTTATCAAATAATATTTAACTACTTTATTTCTCTCCAGAATTTCCTGATCCAGTCCCATTCTGGTAGAATTTTGACTGATTTACCTGCATGGACTAAAGACTAAAAGTTGCAGTTTCACAATGACTTAAATTTCTAGAAATGGGAAAATTTCAGCTAGATTTCACTTTGACTTTTTTATTATTCTAGTCAATAGAAAATATTTTAAGGGGAAGAATGTTGTAACCCCCTTTGCATCAAAATGCATCAGTCTAATAGTGTTACCTAGACAAGATGACACACTGCTGCAAAGACAGCTTTTAGTATGGAAAAGGTGGAGCTTAGATCATGGACTATAAAATTGTCAGGAATAAACTGAAGTTGGACACTCTATGGACTGGGCATCAAACAAAAATGTAAGATTAAGGAGGATGAAAGGTGAAATTCTTGAAGGAGCTGTTTTAGAGTATTTTTTTTTATTAAAGTCCTGAAAGATTTGTCAAAGTACAGGAGGATGCATAAATGATATAGTACCTTGAGGACAGAAAGGGAATGTACTAGCAGAAAAATACAGTCATGAAAGGCTCAAGCACACAAAAAATTGCTGGAAACTGGGAATACATTGACTGGAAGAGGAAGGACTTCAGAATATTACATGGTCACATTTTACTTAATTCATTAATGTGTTATAATGGGATAGAAAGAAAATGGGATTCTGAAGCATATCATGTAGAAGTTTTCAATATCAGTTAAAATGTATGTGATAGTGTATGAGACACTGCTGCTATCTCTGATGGAAACCGAATTTTCATCAAGAATTAAAAGGATTGTGAGGCTGATGTAGGGAATGGAGAGCCTTTTGCAGGACAGAACTAGAAGGGATTCATTTCTTCAATATAGTTAAACAACAGCTGAGGGAAAATGTCATTGTTTTTATAAATGTAGTTTGGGAAAAAACTAAGCTAAAAGGCAGTATAGGTACAAGAACACATAGGTATAAATTCACTGAAAATATTTATAGTCCTCAAATTCAAAGAATGTCTCTGATTATAAGATGAGTGGGGGGTGGCATAACCTACCATGGGGAGTAATGGAGGCAAAAAAATATAAACAGCTAACCACTTTAATTTAACAGATATTGTCCACTATCACCATCAGTAAATGAAGTACCTTATCACCTAGAATGGTGTAAAACTCAGTTGTTGTTTTTTTTGTTGTTGTTGTTTAGTTTTGTTGTTGTTGTTGTTGTTGTTATTGTTGTTTTTAATCAGGCATACAGGAAGACCAATTATTGTTTTCACTTTGTTTTTGGTGTCATTCATTACTGTCTTTTTCCTTACAAACATTAGCATTAGGATTTCTTCTATCCCTTGCATGTTTAAAAATAGGCTTATGTTATACTTAGCTCTGCTAGTACATTTCCCTACCTGATACCTTGTTATCCTTCATAATTTCTAATTTAGAACAATCTTATAACATTTACTGTCATTATATATGATGGACTTGGTTCTCTCTTAACTATATGTTTGTCTGAGAAAAAAAATCCCCAAACCTGTTTTCCTGATCCAGGTTACTTCCAAAAATAGACTGACAAAGCCATAAAAGTGGGGCAAGCCAGGGGGGCAGCAGGAGGAACAAGCAGCCGGAGACTGGAGCTTCTTTTGCTAGCACCATCTTGCAGGTGGCATGTTCTTCTCTGCTTCTGTGCCAAGACGATGAATAAACAAAACAGTCTCACCTTCACCTGTCAGTCATAATGCCATAAAATTAATGGAATTCATCTCACATCAGAATAAGTGTTCCCTAAAATAATTTGCAGGTTATCCCCCTTGCCTTCTGCCCCAGACCACAGCTGGAAGTGCTCTGATGCTCTCTAGCAGGTTCCTGCAGATGTTGCTTGCCATTTACAGTCATGTGCCTGCCTCCTTGCCTTTGAATGCAAACAACCCAAACAGCAAAGACAATTTTGAACCCCAAATGCCTGCTTCACACAGAAATGTGGCTAAAGAACATTTCAGCAACATCTCTGTCCTCTCATCCCCACCTGGTCCTTCAGATCCAGCAGCGCTCCATCAGTGTGCTAGTTTGTGCCATGAATAGGCACTGATCTGGGCTCAAATAACACTCCTCTCTTTTCCACGCTTGGCAAGGTAGTTTTTATTTAGCTCTCTGCCCTGACCCTTTCCACCATACAGCCCCCAGGACAGCTGTTGTCACACATGAGAGGGAGAGACGTAGGGAAGGGAAATGCTGCTGAGTCAGGGCTAGCGCTAGCACAAATGTCCACAGACCACCATCATGAATAAGAGGATTAGGCTCTGAAAGGAACCACATCCACAGCCCCATAAGCACTGCCCCATACTCAGGCATATGGGATGAGCCTCCACATCATCACGCTGGGCTCTGAAAAGTGCCCGTTATGAAGAACAAGAAGGATTGCATTGCTCTTACTTGTTTAGTGCAACTTGTCCCTAGGATTAGATTCACCCGTGCCTTTTTCTCACTCACACTTGCCATGTTTCATTCCTATAGGAGTTTTTGTGAAACAAATTTGCTCAATCTCCCACATAAAGTGCTTAAGTGTTCTGCCAGTTGCAGCACCTCCTGGGGGTCGTCTCTTTAAAAATGCACAAATTGCTCAGCCCTAGACCATCAACAAGTTTGGAGTCATCCTGCAAAATCGTTCTCCAAAACCCAACTACCCTCATGCTGAACAAGAAATAGAAATGCCCTCAAGAACTTCTGTGCAAGAAATCAAATATAGCAAGATGCTTTGCCCAGGTGCTGTAAAATGACTTGCCCTCGCTGAAGCAAGCAGCCTGCTGTTGTTTACATGACTGCCTTGCCAGCAAAACCACATCATTGTCTCTGCCTGGTGAGCCATGTGACATTGATGTGGCAAGTCTAATATGAGGGACCTTGCAAAAATGCAACCCCTCTGATTGAATAAGCCATGCAACTTTCCATTTGTCCATCTGCATCCCTGGCACACACTGTTAGCTATAACTTATAGTCAGTGGTCTGTATGAAGTATACAGCTGTACAGGTAACTTGCCATAAGGAAGAGATTATGCCACTGAGGCAGCATTCCCAGAAGACGTCTCATGTAATACAGATATTATCAAAGCGATTATATCAGCTTTTTGAGGGCAGTGGACTATGCTCCATCAAGTGTTGCTCAAACCAATACTGGCCCATGCACATTCGCAGCTGTGTACACAAGTGAGGCTCTTGTAATTCCAGCAGCTAAGGAAGTGGTCAACTGCACACACAGACAAAGCTGGGGTGTTCTGTTAATGAAATTTCTGGTGAATTTCAGTTTTTCAGAGGTGTCCTCCTTTTTCTCCTTCCAGAGGAATGTTACTGTTTGCTGTGAGCTATACGGATTATTTGAAGGCTGAGAAAAATGCTTGAAATCGTCACATTATATGACATGAAACATAAGAAGGAGAATGTGGAAAACAAACTAGATTTGTGGCTCATTAAATGCCACTGACCTTAAAATACACATGCTCTTGTCACTCTGGTTTAGCTGCCTAACTGCGCATCTGTGCATCATCCTGTCAGCTAGAGGATGAGATTTCTGAAGCACCCATAGAGCACTCACTTTGTTCACTTGGCAATACTTTCGGAGATTATTGCCCAGCAATCATTTGTAGTCATCAAATACAATAAACCCTCTAGCAATGAATGACAGTTGTACAAGCTAATTTTTCATTGTTACTTTGCATGTCTGTGGCCTGCTGTGCATTTGGCAAGCAAGCATTTAACCTTAAAAGTGTTTGTCTCCTCCACCCACTTCAGGACAGTATGATGAGGATTGTTGACTCCTAAAAATGCTGCACTGAAAGCTGTGCCTTAGTTATCCTTATTTGCACTCACCCTTATCCTTCTTGCAGTCATTTTAAGGAGGCAGGCTTTGTTCAATAAAATTTACCAAGTCATGGTTTATTACACTGAGATATAAGTGACATTCAGTTGTGATATGTTTTGCCTTTTCTTGATTTTTTTCTGCATGGAAAATACAAAACTACTTTTTCTTCTTTTACCTCCTTACATTTGATTGTTTCACAAGACTTCGAAATGTTTAAGTCCTTCAACAAATTGATAAAATATGAGGTTAAGATGTATTTCTAGCTTAGATAACTAAATGTATGTCTTATCCTTTTGCTTTTGATTTGCTTTGTCTGATTGCTGTACCTCATCAGCCGTATGGTACGTGTGTTGCTTTTTTGTTTGTGTTTTTTTGTTTGGTTTGTGTTTTTTTGTTTGTTTGGTTGGTTGTTTTTTGTTGTTGTTTTTATTTTTTTTTTAAGTATGGTTCAATGATCAAAACATTGGGTGAGACTCATAAGACCCAGTTGCTACTTTGTCCAGTCTTCCTCAATGGCCTGGAGTATCTCATCAAGTGCCAGGTGGAAGAAGGGCTGAGTCAACTCCTTGGAGTCTTGCTCCCACTGTACAGTTCAGACTCCAAATTTGGACCCTCAGACCTGCATCACTGGCATGGAGATATGCAAATGAAAGACACCTTTTCCACTAGAGAATTTGGCTGATCATACCTGCCTCTGAGCAAATATTTGAAGTGGGCAGGATTGTAGTGCCATGCCTGGGCCCAAATCAGTCAGTCTGCAGGGCAGATCGCTTGTCTGTACTTCATCAATGCCCCATAAAGTGTCCTGAAAGACACAAAGAACAAAATCAATACCACACCAATTTCCAGAGATACTTTTGGAATTTCTTCACATTGAACAACTGATATCATGTAACAAGTAATATGAGCTTGATTATGCTTGCTTACCTGCCTGTTATTTTAAAGTCAACAACCAAGTTATTCTGTTGGTTTTTAACTTTTTAGATGCAGCTCTGTGAGGCACATGCGGCTATGTCACTTTTATCATTATCTAAAGGTATTTTTAGCCTGCAGCTTTTTTTTCTGAGTCCTATATTAGTATTCAAAGGAAAGGGAATTGACTCAGTAGCATTGTATAAGAAGCAATTACATTGTTTCTGAGCCTAATAACTATACAAAACCACATTTGACACTTTTTTCATTCATTAAAAATAGTGAAGAAGGAAGAAGAAGGAAGAAAAATGAAGAAAAATGAAGAAAACGGAAGAAAAAGAAAGATCTTTTCTTAGCATTATTTTTAAGCTTTTCAAATTCCTAACTGAAGCTTGCAGTCATGACAAATGTGATGTCTTACAGTCCACTTCTGAGATTTCAAGTGCTCTGCTGCTGTTTTTGTCAGTCTAACTTTCTTCTAAGAGCTTCCTAAGTATCTTTTATTGTAGCTGATCTGTATATATTTTTCTCTGAGTTCCAGAAACCATGTCAAGCTGACCTGATCAAATATGAAACTGGATTCTTTGCAATAGCTCTCTCTGCTAAAAAGGTGTGGTAGGATTTTCAATAGATTTAATTTCAACCTCTTTTTGCCCTCAGATAAATTAAAGTGCTTTTTAACATATATGCAGTGCCCTGTGCTATTGGAGTAGAAGGCTATACTACAATATCTATCTGCTTGTCCACTTTTATCTCCTTTATTATAGTAACTGAGTTCTTCACAAACATTGAAGAATTCATTTTTCCTCAGAACACCGTGTGTCTTTGAAGTAGCTACTTCATTATTTCTTTGAGGAATGAATGGACAAGACGGACTAAGGGCTAAATCCTAAATGTACTTAAGGTTTGCAATACTGAGATGAACAACATCAAGGTGCACTGAACCCAGGGTATTTCCATCTCTAGGTCAGTCAGTGCTGGGGAGAATTAGATGTTCATGGAACTGATCCTGAGAAACTTCTGAAGCTAACCAAGATACCTGGATTATGGCCTTTATTGTAAAAAAAAAAAAAAAAAAAAAAAAATCTATCAGATGCCCCCTTGTCTACAGGAACTGAACTGAGCCTTTGTAAGGTGTCCTGCCCTACCTCTCTGATCACATCTACCTAATCATCTGCGTCAGCAAAGACCATGGGAGAATCCAGTTTCCTTTAGCTTCTGATAATCTTTTCCCATCTTAATTGGTGTAAACCAACAGAGACGTGATTGCCAGCTGGGTGATTCTTCATCAAAACTGAGGGTACAAATTGAAGAATAAGCTACTACTGGAACCTGTGCAAGAGTCACCTCTTTCCAGGTGCTCCATAGTCTTCAGCCAAGAATAGCTTCCCTTATAATGAAAGAAGATGATATTAAAGATGGTATTAGGGACTAAAAATTAACTTTAAAAAACAATTTTTATTGATCACTGCATAACAGAGCATAAGTTAATGAGGCAGCTAATGAACTTTTTTCGAGACAGCCAAATAGTTTTTGCTGATGCCGAGAATGTATTGGGGAAACAATCTCAAATCCAAAAGAAGTAATTGCACAGCATGTTTGAACTTATACTTAGGAGAACAACCATAGAAAAGGTTGTTTAATTCTGGAATAGTGTCCAAAGAATAAAGGAGAAAAACAGCAAACAGAAAATGATAAAATAGGTGTATGGAAGCACCAGCTCGATGTTCAGTCTCTTCTAATGATTCACAGCACACAGGTTATTACTATACCTACTGAAAGGAATGTTCTCTTTAAAATACTGCTTGCTTTACATCAGTCCTTTTGCATAATTGAAAACAATGGCATGAAAATTCATTTGGGAAACAACCATGGAGTAAGAACAAGTTCTTTAGGAAACTGTTCTTAAAATATTTGCAAGATCTAGAGAAATATCTTCTAAAGTTGCTGTGTTTTTTATTTTAATCCAGAAAAGGGCACAGGTTGTATGTTTAATATATTCAATTTCAAACTTAATAATGCATGAAATTTTCTTTAATCAGGAAGCTATTTAAATTTGCCTACTTAAAAGGCTCCACCTTGAAGTTGAATTTGATACACATAATTTCTCTAGGAAAAAGCTATTCATAAAGAGACCACAGAATTGTGTTTGGCTTGTCTCTGTTATGTGGCAATGACCTTTTAAATTGGTCAGAAGCAGCAGCTGAAATAAACACTGTATTTTCATTCCATGCATCTTCTGAAAAGGCACTTTTGCTGTTCAGGTCTAGAAGTTAAGTGATATCACAAATTAGCATGTCAAGAGCAAATCTCAGCAACTCTCTTCTTCACTTTCTTGCCATGGCTATGCACGCACATGGTAAAGGGCAATGAGAAGTGATGAGATGTTATTCCTGAATCAAAGAGAGCATTTAATCCTTCTTACTCTTACATTTATGAGAAATTACATAATCAACTTGACACAAAGAAATACATACAAATCCTTCACCTTCTTTCCCATAAAAATAAAACAAGCCTAGTTTAGCCATAGAAGTTATTTATGGTTCTCCTGCACTGAAATATTCTCTAACATGAAATATATCCTAGGAGGAAGACTTTGTCTTAGGAAAGCTACCTTTGTTTCCAAAGACTATAAATGAAATAGTGTGACTGCCAGGAAGACAGACAGGACCAATAGTTGGTATCTCAAAGAGGATCAACATGAAAAATATCCAACATGTGGCAAGCAAAGCAAGGCCTGTATGGGAAATTGTCCTCCTCATTCAGTGATTGGGCAGTAGATAGGGTGCTCACATCCTCAGTAGGATGTGTTTTTACATTAACAGTAGCATATCTAACTGCATACACGTTATTTCTAACCCCACAGGAGTAAAAAGGATTTACTCCATGTCATGTGGAAGTCAAGTCCTGAGAGTTCCCCAGAGGAGATCTCTCTGGAGTTTACTGAGGTGAACCATCACATGGTGGGGACGTGTGGGGAGAAAGTGTTTCCTACAAGCAACGCAGCCCCAGCAACGGAGGCAAAAAGTTCAAGGAGCAGAGCATCTGAAAATCAAAAGAATGACCATCACTAAAGAATACAGTATTTAGAATATATAATTAAAAACAGAAGATTGAAGTCTTACCATTTTCAGCAGTAACTGTGATATACCCTGGCAAAAAACCCTGGGTGGATCGCTTTCTTCTTCAGCTCAGCTACCTTGTTATTTTCTATCCATGACTTCATTAGTTCCCGTGGTACACAGCTATGTCCATACTGTCATAAGTAGTGTTAAACGCTGACATGGTACCAACATTAAGATTATATAATCTAGATTTTCTTTTATTTTTTAATTCAAGAAATGCAAAGTTGTACAAGATCTGTCAATGATATTTTGCATACTTGATCCTACAGTTTGAATCTTACTTGAACAGCAATTTTAGTGACTAAATCAGACAATTAAGAATGAAGGATCCTGATCTCCACATAGCACCCGGTAAGAACCTGGGAAACACCTCCATCCATTTCCCAAGATGTACTGCCTCAAAAGCACAAAATGCCCTGGAAGAAATAGTGAGGGGAAAAAATAAAAATAAAATATTAAAAAAAAAAAAAATCTGACTTCAAGTTCTGGGCTGAAACTTGTATGATTTTCCAAGTAAAGAGAAACTCTTTATATTTTAATTATGTAGAAGCTCAAGCAAGTTAAGCAGTGGTTGTTGCCACTATTGGTTAGCTTATTATTACTTTTAATTAAATAATAATTTGGTCATATGCTGTTGATAAGTGCAGCTTTTACAGTAGTTCTGCACTTGCTTTGCGAATGTAGAGCTGTTCTGAAGAGCAGTTGCCTTTTTCTAGCTAATTGACCGGACAACTCAAAGCAGGAAATGTTGAAAAGGTCCTCTTTCTACTAAAAGCTCATGGATTAGGACACAACATGCTACCACCAGTTCCAGAAATGGGGAGGCATCAAGGCACTCTTGAGGAAGCTGCTAAATGAGCACTGATTCTAGAGTCTCAGTGCATTTGGATTCACTAGCATTAGAGATTAAGCACAGTAAAACAGTGCTCGCAGTTACAGCCATGTCAGCCAAACACCATATCCATTCCTTGCAGAGTTACACTTTCTTTTGCTGCACACATGTCCAGCAGTTTTTCTATTTTTCTTAGAAAGGAAGTCAACCAAGGTGTGAATGAGCATAGAAAGACAGTTGCATCAGTTTTCCTCCTCTGTAAATATTCATAGAAATATATACTTGTTTAATTTGGAAGGGGCCTTAAAGACCATCTAATTCCAACCCCTGCCATGGGCAGGGATACCTCCCACCAGACCAGGTTTCTCAAAACCCCATTCAGCCTAACCTTGAACACCTCCAGGGATGGGGCATCCTCAGCTTCTCTGGGCAACCTGTTCCAAGGCCTCACCAACCTCACAGTAAAGGGTTTCTTCCTTATGTCTAATTTAAATCTACCTTTTTTTGTTCTAAAGCCATTCCCCCTTTTCCTATCACTGCACTCCCTGACAAAGAGTCCTCTCCATCTTTCCTGTAGGCCCCCTTTAGGTACTGGAAGGCTGCTGTGAGGTCTCCCTGGAGCCTTCTCTTCTCCAGGCTGAACAACTCCAACTCCCTCAGCCTTTCTTCAGAGAAGAGATGCTCCAGCCTCTTGATTATCTTCATGGCCCTCCTCTGGACCCACTTAACAGGTCTACATCCTTCTTGTGCTGGGGACCCCAGAGCTGAATGCATTCCAACTGTTATAAAACCTTTACATGAGAACAGACACAGCTGTATTCATGATGTCTCACTTTCTGACAGTTCTCAGGTGTGTTTCTGAGCAGCAAAACGTGGCAGCATTATGACCACTCACAGTTCCCAGATAGCCCCAGGTATCATACTTCTCCCCTTCACCACCTCCTCTCCAGCTTCATCTGGCATCAACCACAAACATTTCAGCTGTCTGGCTTGTTTCTAAGAAAATCAAGTTAACTCCTCAATTCAAAGATCATCATGACTGGCTGGAGAAATTGCCAATCAAGATCCTTACATAGTTTATTAACAGCTAGGACATTATATCCAGAACTTAAAAAATGCAATAGTTATGGAAAATCTACATGTAAATTTACAAGCTGAACATTTACCAAGGAGTTTGTCATTTGCAAACGGAGAGTCACTTGAAGCTGAATTTCTTATAATCCATTACAATAAGTGGAGAAAAAGTGTCAAGCACACATGGTACTAACATCTAACTAACAGACACCACCACACAAAGCCCACACCAGAATTGACATACAGTCTTGGGAGAGAACCTGCCAAACCAACCAACATAGGGAAAGGGCCACAGAAGCCAGTGTCAGGCCTCCACACTGTTAATATAATTAGTTATAACTAGTAAAAAGAGAGGAAAATCCTAAAAGATTTCAAATGTTGAGAGACTATTGTACGTTACAACTGGGAAAAAAAATAATGTTCAATTGGCATAAATGTATTACAGAATATCTGTGCAACTAGGCTACAGAAAGGGTTAACCATCTTAGAAAATTATTTTTTTCCCCAACATATGAGGGTATGTGAGGAAAACAGTTGCTCACGTTATCAGAATGATAACAAACATTTCATTCAGAAGAGTGAAGAAAATCAATGCGTGACGTCCAGAGGAAGACAAGATGATTCTTACACAGATCACACTCTCTGCTGCCAAATTGGGAATCCTCAGGGATAGGTCACAAGTGAATAAACACCAGACTTGCCGCAAAGATTTTCCCTCAGCAAAAACATCATGTTATATTTAACTCTTCTTGAGTGATCTAATGGTTTAAATTACCTTTTCATTTTCTCTAACAATACGTGCATAGTCCATTCTGTCAGTAAATGACCTGGATTTGGAAAGAGGTAACCAGACTAGAGCTGTAACAACTTAATTGGGCTTTTGGCCTAAATTCGGGGTGCACAGAAGGGCGAAACAATTGGAAAGTATTGGTGTGAGAGAGACAAATATCTTGTGCTAGTTCCCTTCAAGTCAAGTTGAACGGAGGGCACAGATAAACGGTATAGAACATGATGGACTAATGGCCTTAAATATGGCTTTAGGGGAGATGAGACAACTGAAGAAGATTGCAAAATGTGTTTAAAGGAGGAGAATGGCTCAGAGAGAACTCCACAGAGACAGAGCAATGCACACAACAGGCTTGGCAGACCCCTGCAAGGAGTTACACTAGGAAGGCACCAGTCAGCGATGTGCACCCTGAAAAATACAGCTACTGCCCTGCAAAAGAGCAATAAAGACCACAGAAGATGAGATGGGGCAATACTACACACAACAAGACAAATTCATGAACAGTGCCCATAATGTCTGTTGTGGATACTATAGTTACACTGACATGTAGACCAGTGTTTCCTTTTTACGATCACTTAAACAGCTTAAACTCTCTTGTATTCCACACTCCCCTGATGGTGGAAGAGAGATGATATCAGCTTATTTTATGTGTTTGCTGTACAAGAAAATCATCTGTCCCGGAAACTGCAGGAAGGCAGCAGAAACAATGTATGATGTTAATTTGCAATATCAGTAATAGAAAATTCTCCATCAGTCCTTCTTCTCACCCATACTGCCTGAAGGAGCAGCATCCCCATCTTCCTCACCACCCAAAGTAAACGGCAAAATCAGAAGGTTTTCTTCAAGAGTAAAGCGGTCGAGTGGAGACAACCTTTCCTTTCTACGCTTAGGCGCCAAATACTCCAATGAAGACAGGAGACTTCACTAGAAACTTAATTAAAGGGCTGCAGCGCTGCGACTATCAAGTATGAATTTCACTGACTTTCTCTGGACTCCTCAGGTTGCTGAAAGGAAAGCAAAGGGCATAGTGAGGTAGGCTCAGGCAACAGCAAAGAAAGGACTTCTGATGGCAGTTTGGGATTTAGCCATTAGTGTTTTGTCTTCATCCTGCTTTGGTGTCTTGTTCACTTAGGGTTTTTCTGGAAGGCTCAGAAAGAGAGCTGTGAATGAGCCAATTATTTCAGGAAGGTGGATGGAGCTAGATCAGCCTGACAAATAAGAAAGGCTCAGTTGGTGAGTGATGATAGAAGTTATAAATTTGCCACTCCGTGTGTGCTGCTGGAAATGTGTATTCAAACTGCTTTGTAAAGAGTAGCCTTGAAAGAATTCAAAATCTGCGACGCATTCCTGTAGTAAGGCAGTGAACAGGAGGCTTGTCATGTGAAACGCTCTGAATTTAGTAGTTCCTCAAAAGCAGACAGCATGGGAGGTGATGTCTGCTACAACAGAACCTGGAGAAAATAAAACATAAAATCTGGGATTTGTTTGTTTGTTTTGTTTTTGTTTGTTGTTATTACAAGTGATCTCTAAAGTAACTTGAGTTAACATAGGGAGAGTATGGAGAAACCTATTTCATCTTTGTTTATTTAGATATTCAGCAAAAGTCAGACCTTCTTGTTCCAATCAAGGTGGCATTAGTCAAGAAAAATCCCTTAAATTTTACTGGAGCTGCTCCACATGTAAATAAATACAAGCAAATGAGATCAGGGATTCATAGACCAGCCTGGGGCTTCTGTCATTGTCCCCAGGAACCAGCATGCATCTCCAAAACAGCAAAAAAAAAAAGCAGGGAAAAGTCCTCAATAAAACCAGGAAGAAGTTATGAAAACCTCAAACAGCAGCATCAGCATACAAAACCATGCTAAATCACCACATATATGCATTTGAACTATTGCTGTGCCTTTAAATTCGCACCAAATACTTCGCCCACCTCACATGCTGGAGTAGAAGTTGGCTGACCCCCTGGCTGCACTTTCTCCAGCCTTGTAAGGGAAGAGAGGAGCTCCTTGGGCAGGCTGAACGGCTGTGCCATGAGAGCTGCCACAAAACCTGATTTATGCACAGCAAGCTCTGAGCCTGATGACGTGAGGAACAGCAGGCCTCAGCTGAAGTCAACGGCAGTACAGCAAGGAAGAGCTTTTCCTGGACTCGGGAAGGTCCTGAGACATAAACTGCAAAAAGCAGAATGTTCAGCTAAGGATGGTCTTTAGCAGGGTTGGCAGGGACTGCAGGTATGTTGGGAGGCAGAATAAGGCAAAATCATGTGGACAAGTTAGAGAAACGATCTAGGAAAAACTCCCAGTAGAATATACCTCAGTGAAAGCATGAGCAGAAATCTGCATTTAGCTGTGGATTCATGCTGGGAAGCAACACACTAAGTAGGAATTATGAGAAATAAATAAATAAAAATGGATCCAGGGGTTACGTTAGATCAGGAATGAAATGAAAGTCAGCTGTGACATGCTCTCAAGAAAAAGACCAGTGCAAACTGAAGGTCAGCTTGTAAGAGAAAGACACTGCAGCTCTGTTTTATGTTGGCAGGGTCTCAGCTGGAGAGCCACGTTTAGTACAGGACTTAAATAAATAAATAAATAGAAAAGGGAAAAAATAATGAGAAAAAACTAGACAATGTGATTTTTAAGGAAAACAGCTCACATAATTGGTGTTTAGTTCTGAAGAAAATGTCTGAAATGACAGTAGTCCTCAAATGCACGGAGGGGGCTGCAGCAAATAGAAGAAAACTAACTGCTCCAGCTCTCTGGGCTGGGTTGGTAAGGCTTTAAAAGGTAGCAAGAAAGGTTCAGATCAGAAGAAAAGGAGAAAGAAAGATCTACCTTCAGTGACTGCAAAGCACCAGCATATGTTGTGAATGCTGTGGAGCCACCAGCACCTGAGTGTTAAAAACCAGACATCTATAAAGCTGATCCCATCTCAGGTTGAGAAGTGGTCTTCTGAATTTCATTTCAGGCCTTTTTATCTATGGGTTTGTTAAAGAACAGGCTGACTCCTGGCTAGTTTTGTTGACCGTCAACGGAGATAGCATTTTAAAATAGTTGTGAGTCCTTTCCTGTCAGAAAGCACTATTTTAAAGCAAACCTGACCATAGCACATAACAAATGGGTGAGAGTCTGACCCCATGGAGGCATTTTTTTCAGTAGATTTCAGAGATTTTTATCAGTCATATTCCCACTGAGCTCTGCAGGAACTTGCGGGTGACCTTACAGATTAAAAAAAAAATATATAGTAATTAATTCATTAAGAGAGAAGGAAGATCTGATGAAGATCCTAGTGGAGGTTTGGAGTACTGGAAAAAACATTTCACTTCAAACACATATCTCCTCCTGTAAAGTTCAAAGGAAATATATGATCAGAAAACAAATTACAGACAGAAAAACAAACCTCCCTTTTTCTGGCTTATGACTTCTTTGACCATGTCTTGACAGGAACTGCTGGTGCAGCTGCCAGCGATTCCCTCATCCTAGCCCCAGCAAACAGCTTGGAGGATCAAAATGACAAGAATGGAAAAAATAAATAAATAAAAATTATGAAGCCTTTTTGGCTGGATTGTTGACTTGTAACAGTGTTGCACTTAATTGTTATTCCTATTTTTGTGGCTGTTGCTTTTGTTAGTGCAGCCCCGTAGATTTCTACTTGTGCTGGACATAGGAAAACACAAAATAAAACCTTCGCTCAAGAATTTATAAGCTAAAGAGACAAGACAGGAGTGAGAAATAAACTGCTATTGTTTCTTTCATACCGACAAGAAACAGACACAGAAACATTAAATGTGCAGCTTTCCATGTGAAACCCTGCTATGCTTTCCAGTGAGCTGACAAACTCCTGCAGCAGGCAGGAGGGCCACAGTGGCAGCTTCACATTGGGCTGGATGCAACATCAGGTTACTGCAGCTGGCGTAAGGTGCATCAGCTCCTACAATGGCAGGCACACAAAGTTTAGTTTTAAATTATCTAATTAGGAGTCTGTGACAACCCATCTGCCTTGAAATGTATGTTTGTGTTTGCCGGGTTAGTGGTAAGCACTGAACCTGAGCTGCACCAACAAGTTTGCAGCGCAGGCACGGCCTGCATTGAGATGGGACATCTGTGCCAGAGCTGGAAGCAAACTCTGCTCACTCCCCTCCACGTCTTGCTGTGTAACTGCAGGAACATCTCTGCCCTTTTTTTTTTTTTTTTTTTTCTGTCTATGCTGTCCCATTAAATCATTAAATTATGTGTACTTGAAAGGCACGATGAATGTAAAATATGTTTGCCAGGCAACTTGAAAGACCCTCAAACAGCTTAAGAACCAAAACGTTCTTTCCTGCTCAATCTACTTCCATTGAAAATATTAGCTAATTAGCCATCTCTTCTTTTTTTCTCTTCTGAAAACAAAGTTTTAAAGCCATTTCCATAAAAAAACACCATAGGCAGTTTAATCAATAAATACATTTTTACCTTGTGCTAGGAAGCGTGCTTGTTTTTTCCCTGAGCAGTTATAACTTTGGTGGTCAATTACGGAATTTCTTCAGGCATGGCAAAGTGATGCCATTGATTTTAGTGGGAGCTGAGTAGGGAAAGCTAAGACATTTCAAGAAATTAAAGGGTTTGAGTTTCAGACCAGAAGAAACCTGTTCCTGCTTGCTTTTTTTTTTTTTTTTAGTTGCAATATATCTAAGAGTTATTTTAGAGTGAGATCAAAGTGTAATCTATTTAGTGCGCAAAATATAGAAGCTATAACTGTTTAGAAAATTAATGGCAGTTTTTTTTCTGACAACTTCTACCACTTTGTATCCTCTGGGTCTCAGTCAGTTTTAATAACACCTATGTCAAGAAAAGTAAATAAATAAATAAATAAAAGATTCCTTTTGACTGAAGTGGTATCTTGCAGTTTTGCCCTGAATTAGTGATTTATAATGATGGATTTAAAAAAAAAATGGAATTCAGGTTTTTGAGTTTTAATTTATATTAATAGTGCATGACTGTGAATGAGATCGGTGAAGCAATGGCAGCTCAGGCCTAGGAGTGCCAGAATCCTGTGAGCTAAATGTCTTGGTGACATTTTGGTCTAAAAGATAGATTCATTTTGTCAAACCCTTTACTCACAGGAGACTGAGCTCATAGTTCCTTTAGTTCATACTAAAAATGGAAAATGCATTCTTTTCTGGGTCTGGATTTACTGCGAAGTGAAAATTCTGCTGGTTTGGCATTCACAGCCACTGAGGCAAGTCCAGTGATTTTTTATCAGAATTTTATGCCCTAATATTGTATGTGCTGTTGGCATTCAATTGAATTAAAAGTGGGTGTTTATATGTGCATGGATGTGCGTGGATGTATATTTATATGCATTTTCATGCATTTTATATAATGTTTTAATATGGATACAGATGGATATATACATTAAAAATACATTTTATAGGCACATATGTACAGAGAATATACATAGGGTATGTGTATTCATACACATTTATTGCATATGCATGTTTCTAAATATATAAATGACATGAGGATATGAGGATATGAGGAGTAAGATAGGAGGTTTGGAAAAAAGTGGATTTTTCACAATACAGAATTTGATCCAGTGCAGTTATAAACTCGCTTATAAGAAAGTAAGGTTTCTGTCCTTTCCTGTACAGAAGCAATAGAAGGTGGTGCTGGTCAGGAGGAAAAAAAGAATCATTTCCTACTTATGAAAAAGAGAAATAGGAAACCTTCAGGCTCCTGTTTCAGCCTGCTTTATCCCTTTTCACGGTAAGAGCACACCGAACACTTCCAAAGCACTGGCAGGCTGTCATTCCAACGCCTCCCTTGTCATTTGGATGCTTTCTGAGGTCAAACTCCAGGAAGGTTGTGTAAAAGTGCAGTAAATCACGATGCAGCAAGTAATAATAAGTGAAAAAGTAGTACTTTTTTTTTTTTTTTTCCTAAAAATATGCTATCTTTATGGCCTCGTAGGCTGCCCAGAACAAGAAAGTCTGGTATGTTCAGACTCTGGAAATCCAGAGCTAGCACGGCATTTAGGATCTAGATGTGCAGGGAGAATGAGGGGACAGGGCACTGTCACCTGCTTGTTCCCGGTGGCTCCTGGCATTTGCGAGGGCAGCCGTGGTCAGCCAGGAGAGGTGGGCCAGCTCACAGCTCACATGGGAGCTGGAGGTGTAAAGCAGTGAGGGGGTGTATCAGCTGAGCTGGGGGGGTGCCAGAGCTCGGTGGCTCCTGTTGACAGTGAGGGCTTGGCTGGGGGAACTGGGAGCAGTGCCTGGAGCTTGAGACGTGGTGGTGATGGGAATGATCACTGGAAGTGCTGGGGATTCTTGTTGGAGGGGATGTGAAACCAGCTTGGCATCCCAGCCTGGATGGTGCAAAGGACAAGGAGAAGGTTGCACACAGGGCATGGAATATAGGGCCCCTGGGCTGGGAAGCGCACAGAGTTTGGGGGCAGCCCATGGGAGAGCTATTGGAGCCCAGGGGCAAGCAGTGCTGGGGAGCATCCCACAGGCATAGACCCCTCTGCTGGGGATCCTGTTTGAAGGTGGGGACACACAGACCCATCCCCGGTGCATTTCTAATACAAAAATTGCATTTTTTGATGCTAGAAATCAGGCAGCCATACAAGCAGTAATGACAGCAGAGGTTGGTGGCCACATTATAGCTTGGGCTAACCTTCAAGTAAGCAGAGCATTTTTTTTTATTTATTTATTTATAAGTAGAAAGACATATTTTCTGCCCTCACAATGAAAGTCTTCCAGAGCCCGTTATTTTGCTTATCACAAAGTACTAGCACCAGATACACACAAAACCAGCTCTATCTCAGGGTTAGAGGTGACTCTATAGTCTTGTTATTTATAGATGAGGGTGTGGTTTTGCGTTTTCCACACACTGGTCTTGTGCCGTATACAGCAATGAGATCTTCATGCCTTGTTCCATCTGATGTAGATTAAAGAAGTGTTTTTTGTTGTTGTTGTTGTTTGTTTGTTTGTTTGTTTGTTTGTTTCCATAACTCAAACAGACTAGGTTGGTTTGGTCTTTTTGTTTGTTTGTTTGTTTGTTTTGTTTTGAAGGGAAAAAACATCCTTCAACGTGTCTGTTCTACACAACCTGCTTCCCTTAGGACTTGTAAAGTAGCTGGACAGACCTTTCAGACAGCATTACTGCCTACCTGCCCTATATGCACACACACAAAAAAACAAAAAATAAAGCAGTAGAAACAAGAGCTTTTCCCAACCATGAAATGAGAATGTATTTACTTCTGAGTTCTTAGATCCCATATAATTCCACAGGCCTTCTTGTCTGCAGATAGATACAAAAATTCTGGGGAATGATAATATGACCTTTTATGGAAAACCTACTATTTGCCAAAAGGCCACCTGCTTGGTTGAAGAATTATCACTAAAACCATGAAAAGCCCCTGTTTCTTTCTGAGCTGCAATGAGCAGAGCATTGCAGCAATGACTTTGATGAAAATGATTTATGAAAAAAAAGGGTTACAGTGAGATACAGCAATAAATCACCGTGTTTTTTCCAAGTAACCAGCATTTTCAGCTTAGCTTCTAGGAGGCATAGGAAACTTGTGGTCAATTTACTTGCATCACTCCTCAGGCTCTCAAGGCTCAAGATCAAGGGAAGGAAGTGAATAGGCACAAGGCTGTGTAACCTAATCACTTCTCTGCAGAATAAAGCTCGGTAACAAGTCATTCAACCCTCGTGACCTTGCCAGGATGGCAGTCATGCCAGCCCCAAAAGAAGAAACCAGACAGGAGACCAATAAATATAAGTCACAAGGACAACGAACATTAAAATGAGATTTTGTGTTTATAAATGAGGCAAGGAAGAGTCAATGGACAGATGCAGAGCTAGGAAATGAGTCCCATCCTGGGCATGGGCTCCAGGGCTGCTGTGTCTATTTCCCCACTCATATTCAATATTCTTCAAGCTGATGCATGCCTAAGGAGGGCTTCTACACAGGGGCATTCATAAAAAACCTGGGTCCATCCTTTGCGTATGAGAAAAATATAGCAGAAGACCTATGCAGAGCTACAATGCCGGTTAGCTGTTTGAACTAAGACATGTTTGCATTGATGAAGAAACACTGAATCAAAATTGAGAACATAAAGGCCTCTCTCTCTTTTACAGAATCTGAATAAATCTAGTAAAGCTTCACGAACAAAAGAAGAGAGGAATCAGGACATATTTTATATTTACCTATAACCCATTAAGGCTGGTTCACGGCAATTAAAATACAAAAAGTCCAGTTCATTTGATCTTCTGCTGTAAAACTAGAGCAGGTTCTCTGATTCCCCATCTCATGGTTCTTGCCAACCCAAGTGAGCTCCATCAGGCTCCCACCTCCACCCAGCTACTCCAAAATCCACATCAAACATTGATGAACATGTATTTAATGGTTAAAAAGTAAAAAATAAAAAATAAAAATAAATAAATTAAAATGATGCAAGGTAGGGAACAAGAAAAAGGTTTTGGAAAAGAAACAGGATAAGATGAAAATAGCTGAGGTAGGTAGAACACTACCCATTTCTTGCTTGGAGTGTTAGCCTGATGAGTGGCAGCAGGTATATTTAATGGCTTTAAAGTTTCCATGTTCAGCAATTTAAAACATTTATATTGAATGATATTTGAGGTATGACTTCCTTTATACGGCTTCATTTTGATGATGTTATGAAGAATCGATACAATATCTTTCTAAAGAGTTGTTAGACAATTTTCTAAGCAAATTTTAACTCTGTTTTATCAGGTTAGAATAATATTTTTTTTTTCTGCTAGATAAAAAAAAAATTACATTCTGCATTCTCCAGCCTTCCCAAGTACAGAGGCACCCATATTTGTTTGCCTGTATTGGTTTGTCTGCCTTGGGCTTTTCTTGGTTGTTTGTTCCTTGTTTATTTTCCTTGGCTGAGAAAATAAAATAAATACAGAAAAAAATTGCTGTGCTTAGATGAGAAGGAAGTGATTAATCATAGGTCTAGAAGTCATGGGCATAATAACTAATGCACTTCCCAAACTCACCAAGGGAAAAGTGCAATGTTGAAATCTCAGATTTCTTGCATCCATCCAACTACAGGTATACAAAGCAAGGGCTAAGTCATGAATCAGTTCAAATTTGCAGATACAGCTGGTCCAGGATCACAAATAGTTCTTTTGGATAAATATACATAATACTTTCAATCACTGAGTCTTGTAAATGTGTATAAAGGCATCCATACTATAATCAGAGAATTACAGAACAGTTCAGTTTTGAAGGAAGCTCAGGACAATCCTCCTGGTCAAAGTAAATCCAATCCTGAGAAGATGGCTCAAGGTTTTGTTCAGATTTGTGAAAATCTCCAAAAATTAAGCATTAAATACAACATCTGTGAGCCGCCAAGCTGCCTGTGCCAGTGTTTGAGAATGCTCATTGGGAAAATGCATTTCTTAATATCTAACCTGAACTTTCCTTCTCTCATCTTGTGTCCCTTGCCCCTTATTCTCCTCATGCAATCGAGATGCGTAACTGTAGGCTCGCCAAGTATGAAACTTTTTCCTTAAGCATTTGCTGTGGCCTTTGGGTAGTTTCACTGAAGTCAGAGTCTTGTTTAGCCATCTGCTTTTATATGAAACATTTTATATGAATGCTCAAGGTACCATAAAAATCAAATAAGAAAGTTTGGTGTGTTCATATGTAGAATATATGCATATATAAAATATATAGATATGTATATGTGAGTATGTGCGTGATGTGTGTATCTTTATATACGCATAAACGCCTGTGTTTGTGTGCTGTGAGTGCCAGAGGTGGGGTGTTCCCACGCCCTGCTCAGCACCCAGGCTGCGGGCGTTGGGTAGGGTCATGCACGCTCCTCGTTGAGCATCAACGGGGAGGTACTGCCCCAGCGTGGTGGCTTGTCTCCTTGCACGCTCCCTTCAAATTGCGGGTCTTCAATTCACTGAACTTTTTCTCACTTTTTGTCCTCGAAGCTTTTGCCACTGATATGGATTCACAGAGTTTTGCTTCACTTTGTGCTGGCTGTTTGCGTGAACCTTAGGTAATAGGGTTGTTTTTTTAATGAAGCACTAGGAAGCAGCTTCAGCAGTTTCATGCTTTGCTTTTTGTTTAAGTCACCCACTGCAACTGCAAATATATAAAAACAGTTCAGTGCTGATTTTTTAGAATGATTGTTGGAAGCAATGTCTGTCCTTCTGATTTTGAACAATCAGTCTCCACATGCCTGAGGGACTCACAGAGACAGGCACCCTATTCACAGGGCATTTTTCCAGTTATTTTTATTCCTGAATAGAAAAGTACCATGACAGGCATGTATCACCTAAAGCATGTGTGCTGACATGCCCTGTGCATCATTACTGCCCTTAAATTGTTCTTACACCTGTATAACTGATAAGACCTTGTTGTACCTGATTTAGAGGGTTTCAGGCCAATTTATCAGCCCTGCATGAGTCACATGGAGTCAAATGAATGCATTGTGAGTGCTACAACAGTGACCTCAAACATCTTATTCCTGTGTCAGGTCCATATACACTATAGCTAGAAATACTTTTTGAACATATTTTGAAGGTATGTGTGGGCTCAGCCTCCATGCCTGGCTTTTCATTAACGCCTTCATCCAAATAATCTGTGTAAGAGTCAAGTTGTAGCTTGAACTAAAGCGTTTGTTCATGCTTGGCTGGCAGGTTGCATGCATGCTCCCAGGAAAATAGAGCTCATGACTGTAGGAACAGAAAGGGGGACACCAGACCATCAGAGGCTGATGTGTTTAATTTAGACTGATGCCCAGCTAGCTCATCCATTGCAATCACAGCTGCAGCAGCCTGAGCATGCAAGTAAAATATGAACCAGGCCATAAAGTTTGATTTTTATAGGGGAAAATATAAACTCACTGAAAGGGATTTACCTGTATTACAGTTGCTTACAGCCTTTCAGAATGCTAAGGACAACTCCCAGTTTTTGTAAGGGCCTGATTGTAATACTCAATTCCTTTTACATTACCAAAAAGAAAAAGAAAAGAAAAAAAAAAAAAAAAAAAGAAGAGGAAAAAGAAGAAAAAGAAAGAAAGAAAAAAGAAGAATGAGGACAGTAACTCTGTTTTCCAGAATTCAGTTTGCTCAGACAAGCTTTTTTTTTTTTTTTTTTGAAATCATCCTTTTTTATACCAAGATTTCTGGAAAGCTTATGCATTTAATGCAGCTAGCCATGACCTTGACAAATGTATTGTGTGAAGATAAGCAGGTTATAATATAATCATTATCCAATCAATACCTCTATTTCCTAACTGAACTTGTTAATTCAAGTCTCTGGCTATGGTATAATGAGTTTACATTGGCAGGGATAAGGCACTGCTGTGGGAAATTATTGTTTTCAAGTTCATTGATACTTAGGAAAAGCGTAGATGCAGGAACATAGAACTGCAGTTGGGAAATATAGTTGTTAAAATGTTTGCCTTATTGGAAAAAGAATGATATTTCATGTAAGTACATACTGAATTAAGAAATTTACAGGGATGAACATAGCAAATGATAGGCTTCAGAGGGACTTACACAGACAATGTTAGAAAGTCACAGAGTTACAAAGAAGGGACTTCTGGATGCATGACTCAAAACTCGGGGGAGTGGCAGATACACCAGAGGGCTGTGCTACCATCCAGAGGGACCTTGACAGGCTGAATAAGTGGAGTGACAAAACTCTCATGAAGCTCAGCAAGGAGAAGTGCAGAGTCCTGCCCCTGGGGAGGAACAACCCTCTGCACCAGGACATGCTGGGTCCACTCAGCTGGAAAACAACTCTGTGGTAAAGGATCTGAGGTTTCTGGTAGACACCAAGTTGAACATGAGTCAACAAAGTGCCCTTGCTACTAAGAAGGCTAATGTATCACCAGCAGGCCAAAAGAGGTGATCCTTCCCCTCTACTCAGCATTGGTGAGGTCTCACCTGGAGTCCTGTGTCTGGTTCTGGGTTTCCCTGCACAAAACATACATGGGCATACAAGGAGTCTGGTGGAGGGCCACCAAGCTGATGAAGGGAGTGGAGCACCTTTCCTGTGAGGAGAGGCTGAGAGAGCTGGGACTCTTCCGCCTGGAGGAGTCTCAGGGGGATCTCATCAATGTCTGTAAGTATTTGAAGGGAGGGTGCAAAGACAGAGCCAGGCTATTTTCATTGGTGCCCAGTGCCAGGATGAGAGGCAATGGGCACAAACTGGAACACAGGAGGTTCCATCCAGACATCATACAGCACATCTTTACTATACAGGTGTTGGAGCACTGGCAGGTTGCCCAGAGAGGCTGTGGGGTCTCCTCCTTGGAGATCTTCAGAAGCTGCCTGGACATGGTCCTGGGCAGCCTGCTCTGGGTGTTCTTACTTGAGCAGGGGCTTGGACCAGATGGCTTCCAGAGGTCCCTTCTAACCTTAACCATTCTATAATTCTGTAAGTATTATATGGTGGATCATACACCTCTGAGGTCACTAGAAGCTACATAGGAACTATCCTTAGGTTTTGTTTCATGATTTTAGGAGTAAGAATTTACAATATCTCCTAAAGCCTGTCAGTAAATATTTCAGAATCAACCTTGCTGAGCTCCAGAAGCCTAACCACAGTGTCAGAGACTTTATCATAACTCAGTCCTGATTTTAGTTGTTCCTCTCATTCTCTCTTACCCACCAAGGCACCTGATTTGACAAATATCTAAGACATTATTTAGAGACTAGTTTCTCCAGGTTGTTTTCACCTTTGCTCTTTGACTGACTTTACTTTGGACAAAGAACTACAGGTTAGTATGGCACAGAATAGTCTGGAGTAGCAGCTCTGCTACAGAGTGCCCTGATGAATTCACACATCATTTACCTTCCAGAAAGTCTGGGCTGTCTTAGCCATAGCCCGTTAAATAAGATGGATCTTTACCAACATCTGTCTTCTTCTGGCATGCATCCTGTGGTTTGCAGGTACACAGAGGGCTTACCTAACAGATGTTATGCATTTTACATGGGAAAAGCTTGGTATGACAAGCTATTGGCTAGCAGCTGCTGACTATGTTATGACAACACTATAAAATTTATGGACATTGAGAATGTTGACTTGAAATATATTCATTTCAATCAGCGTTGAATTCCTGCCTAAACCAAATATATAAACCCATAAACCTAAAAAATAAATGAGTAAGCTCAACAATTTATTTTTCAAAAGAAGCATTAGAATAACAGAAGGGGTAAGTGCAGCAGAAACAGTTTATTGGATATGCATATACACATCAGCCTTGCAGTAACCAGGAATGCTTCCAAATTTTTTGAGTCTTTTGTTTAATAAAGTAAGGGAAGGGCTGTGAGTATGCACTCCAGAGTGAATAATCTGGGATAATCAGCATGTATCCTATCTCCTCATCATTCTCCTTCAGATTAAGTTTTGGGTGTTGATTAGAAAATTTACGTGCATGAAGAAAAAACATCTAGAAAAGTTTGAGGAGGTTGAATGACCAGCTACTGGATCAACTACAACTACTGGATTACAGGGGAAAGCCAGTGTAAGGGGGATTAATTTGTAAAAGACACAAATAAGTTATCTAATATAGATATCCAAGTTTTACTAAAGTACATTGTCTGAAGCTGTGAAACCATCTGCAGAGAAAAACATAAGATATTTGGGCAACTGCCATCAGTTCTTGTCTGGGTCACTACTTCCATGCAGACTTCATTGGTCACCCAACAAGGTATTCCCATTTTCTCAAGACATTAATCTACAAATAGATTGGGCCAAGGTCAGGTCTGTGCTCTAAGCCAAGACTTACCTCTCAAGCATCATTCAGGCAATAGAAATCTGTGCCAAGTAAGGCCCCTGAAGCAGAAGGCCTGTGTTTGCTTTCACACAACCATTTATAGCTAGAGCTTTGTGACAGTGGATGGGACTTACCTGAGCAGTTGAGAGAGAGAGATGATTTGAAAGAATGTTTTTGTTGGCATATGTTAGACATCTAAAACCGTGCCCTAGAATTTTCTGTTCCTTTTCAGAGACTAGAAGAGGAGCCTAGATGGCTTGCTGAGTTATCTATGTTCTGAATATCTAAAACAGAAGAGACAAAATCACCAAACACATGGAACATCCATGGGTGGTTACATGCAAACTTCAGATGGTAAAAGAACTTTAGGCTCTCTGATTTTTTCTTTATTTCCTCCCCCTCAGACACAGAGAAATCTTTCTTGGTCTAGCCAGGCTTAGCTTTAATACTCTTACTGCGACAGTAAATGGCCTCCTGTAGGGTCAAAGAGAAGTCTTTGCTGAAGGGATGTGGCTGTATACGGAAGCTTAGTTTCCTCAACTAAAGTATAAAGCAAAGTGTAAGGTCTACTCCAGAGGGAAGAAGCTCACAGCATTGTTAAATGATGCTGATGAATTCAAGCACAAGGTCATTTCTCGTACAAGTATTTTCATTTGAAAAATAGAACAACCACCTCAGGGGAGTTCATATGTGCTCTAGCACAGCCTTCTAACTTAGTCTTCAGTATTTTACTACCAACATGGTTTGATAGCAACCTGCTACGTACTTTATTTTCTGTTCACCAGAAAGACTTGTTCACAATGCATGGTATTTTAAATAGTTTACTGTGTTCCTGATTTTTTTCCATTCAAAAGTGAGTGTGTTATGAGACAGATGCAGAGCCCCAGTTAACCATGATGAGATGGGGACTGAATAATCAGGCTACATACAGGACAGGCTCAGTGGGTGTTTTAACTGGCATTTTTAGAATCGCAGCTCAGATGAACAGTCCCATAGCAATGCCTTTTGCTGTGAAGACATCAATCTCATTAAATCCTCCATACTTTCTTTCTCTATTGCAGTGGATAACACTACTGCAGGTCTGTATACAGTTATTCAAAATCATTTCTGGAAGCACAGAAATAGTCCCTTTGAGGAAAAGATGAAGTTTTCTCTTTTATAAAATCCTCAAACTAATTATTCAAACGTGTTCACCAACAGTATTCAGAACTTTACATCAGTTAGTGTCAATCTGTCATTCTTCCCTGGCACAAATAGGGAAGCTGAGTTCAACAGAGAGTTGAATTGGCTTGACAAAGGTCATGGGAAAGTACATTTTATTGTAAGAATCCATTCACCAGTTGAGGGTGAGTAGGTTTTGCCTGCATGTACGGGGTTTATGTGGCAAGGGTTTGGCAGCAGAGAGGCTGCAGGTCTGTGAGCAGAGCCCAGCAGCTGCCCCAGGTCAGATCAGAGCCAGCTCCAGACGGCTCCAAAAGGGACCCACTGCTGGCCAGAGCTGAGCCGTGAGCGATGCTGGGTGGGCCTCTGGGAGAGCAGATTGAAGGAAGGGGAAATCTGCTGTGCTACAGCAGCTGGGAGAGAGGGGTGAGAGCTGAGAGAGAAGCAGCCCTGCAGCCCCCAAGGTGAGTGCAGCAGGAGGGCAGGAGGTGCTCCAGGCACGCAGCACAAGTTCCCCTGCGGCCCGTGGAGAGGCCCCTGGTGGAGCAGGCTGTCCCCCTGCAGCCCACGGGTCCCACACGGAGCAGATCTCCACGCTGCAGCCCGTGGAGGAGCCCCCGGTGGAGCAGGTGGATGTGGCCTGGAGGAGGCTGCGGCCCATGGAGAGCCCCCGCAGGAGCAGGCCCCGGGCCGGAGCTGCAGCCCGTGGAGAGGAGCCCACGCAGGAGCAGGGGGTCTGGGGGGAGCTGCCGCCCGTGGGGGACCCGTGCTGGAGCAGTTTGCTCCTGGGGGATGGACCCCGTGGTACGGAGCCGTGTGGGAGCAGTTCTGGAAGAGCTGCGGCCTGTGGGCAGCCCCCCAGGCTCAGTTCGGGAAGGACGGCATCCCGTGGGAGGGACCCCACGGCAGAGAGTGACCGTGAAGGAGCAGCGGAGACGAAGCCTCAGGGACTGACCGCAGCCCCCATTCCCCGTTCCCGTGCGCCACTCGGAGGCGGGGGGGGAAGGAGGAGGACGTAGAGGAGGGTGGATTGGAGGGAAGGTGTTTTTAGTTTGCTTTTAGTTCTCACAGCTCTAGTCTGGTAGTAGTAGACAGTAAATTACATTAACGTCCCTCTGCTGAGTCTGTTTTACCCATGATGGTAATTGTTGAGTGACCTCCCTGTCCTTATTTCAAACCCTGAGCTTTTTTCATCATATTTAATCCATCTGTCCTTTTCAGGACTGGGGATGAGAGAGCAGTGTGGTGGTGCTGAGCTGCCTTAAACCACCACAGCAAAAGGTTTTTGTACTGATTGTTGTTTTAATTATACCCTTCTTGACAGACTGTGCAAGCCTATCAGAATACACTCATTATTTATAAAGAACAATGAAATATCAAAGTGATGTAAAAGTGTTTATACATAAAAGTGTATATAGTTATTGCTATTCATGTTCATAATGATTTATCTCATGGCCTGTATTTGCAGACTATGCAATCTAATCTTTTTCAATTACTTTGATTGGAGGTCCATCGATTAAAGGAGCAAAAAGTAAATGTCAAGGAGCTGAATCACAGAATAATGAAAAGGTTAAAGCAAAACCAGATGCTATTAGAATAGCTGCCTGGACATAGAAAGCACTGAAAGATTGTACCCTGTGATCACTTCTGCACTGTCACATTAATGATGGTGACAAGAACAGAAAGAGGAACAAGAGTCTGCTGGGCTTTGCAGCAATGGAAAAATAAAATAAATGCAGCATTTTGAGCTACTCAAGGTCATATGCCCCAGGGTAAAGCGCTGTATTCCATGGTATTTCCTATCCTGCTAAGAGCACGTAGTTTGAGGTAATTTCTCAGCCTCACCTAACTCCTCTTTTGATATGAGATCATGAAGTACAAGTATTTTTCCATTTTTCCAAACAGAAATTTTCTAATTCACGAGTTCTGTATTCACAGACCAAATTAAAATTTAAGCAGGAACATAAGTGCTTAGAAATAAGAAATATTATTTGCACTAGGCATTTTCTAATGAATTAAAAAAAGCATTAAATATTTACATGAAAAATGAGCCATTTTCAATATAAGGAAGGTTTCTACTGTTCTGTGAATGAGTGCAGTTGCACATTATGTTGTCTATAATGTATTAATTATCATATTCAGCTACAAATTTCCAGCTCGAGGGAAGTATATGAGAGGCAAATGCAAGATTTCATTGGACTAAACTGCATTTTGGGACACTGCAGCCATGAGAACATGTTCTTAATAAATTATATGATACATCTGCTATAGCTGAAGTACTGCCAACATCAAATTGTATATTGTAAACCTTACTTTAAAGACATAATCTTGAAAATACATGTTCACCATAGTGTAATAAAGCATAGGATTTGAACTTCTCTTTCTCATAAAGTTCCTGGTTCATCAATTAGGGTTTAGTTTCCAAGTGCACATTAAGCTACAGTTTTTCTTATGTCTGGGGAAGATGCAGTTAGTAGATATTTCCATTTATGCCTACCCACACTTACACTATTGAAAAAATGTAATATTGCTTCAGAGTAATGAAGGACGATACTCATCCATTATCCCTGGAAAATGGGTTAGGTTCTTCTGCAGACAGGTTGGATCCTGCTCCTCTCAATGAATGGTCTCATCAGTTCAAGCACTTCTAAGCAGATGAGGCTTTGTGATGGTTCATGGCTTTTCAGTGTACCGCAGTGTTCATTTCTGCAAGTTGGGACATCTCACACTTGCTTATAGGCATCTGTAACACCTATAGTGGCTTCTTTAGAGTAACTGGCGAGAAATGGTCACTTCCAATACATGACTCATCCAGGATGCTTGCCTACCTTGAGAGGAGACAAAATCACACCTTTGACTGACCATTTCTATTCACTGCATGTAAAGGAAGTCTAGATGAGCTCCAATGCAGAAGTCTTCATGGCTGGCATCCATCTAATATTAGGTGACCCTACATATTTCTCTTCCAAAACCAGTAGGATACATTAACTTGGCACTGAAGTGCTCAAAAATGGGGTGAAATAAAGCAGATTTTAGCCTGGAATATCTGAATCTATGCGTGAAACCCTTTGGTGGAGAAAACTACCCAAGAACTGCTTCTGTAAATCTTGAGCACAGTACACTTGCATTACACTATTACTCTCTAGTATCTGTGTTCCTCCATGATGTATAAGGTTTCCTCCCAATAGCTTGGTGTGATTTGGTTTAAACAATAATAGTGAGAGAAACCTCCATGCAAACCTTTGTTAATTTGGGGATTGTTCTGAAAGTACTTTCTTCTGTTGAGAATTTCTTAAGACATCTTATATTTTTTAGTGAAATATGTTTGTATGAACAGAGAGAAGACTGTCGTGGAGATGTTGGATTCTATTCACTGTGTCTCATAATTCAAACTTAAGAGGTATTCATGGGAAAAAAATATAAAAGCCAATACTTTTTCATAGTAGGTCTGGTTTGGACATGGAAGCTGCTGCTGCAGAAACTGTGAATTGCTGAGCTCAAAAAATTTTTAAAAGAACACTAAAGTAGGTAGCAAGACTATCTTGTTATCCTAATAATTAACAAAAAATCTGGAAACACTTCCTTATCAAAGTTATATCAGTCTTATAGTCTTTTGTAATTAGAAAACAGGAGTAGAACCATGTAGGATGAAATTACATGTTACCTACTGCAGGGTCGTTCTGAAACATCTAGCATCAGTGACACAGTCACAGAAGGCAAGACAGATCCTGAGTCTAATCAAGTTGGACAAGACATTTTATCCTTCTGGGAAATGTTTTTTCTTTTTATTATTTTTTGTAGTAGAATTGCTCACAATTTGAAGTATTCTTCTGTGTTTGTCTTGCTGTTGTCTTCCAAGCAAGAGTAGCCAAAGGTACCCAGCAGTGAAGGACTAATGTGATTATAAAATGCAGCACAAAGGTATTTTTAGTCTGGTATGTTTAATTTTTTATCAGAATAATATATTTGGTATTGTGCTCATTTTAAATACTACATTGTTTGTCACACTACATTTGGCAATAGACCTCTTCAAATATATTTAACAAATTGTTCCATGAGTAATAACTATATATAAAATATCTTCATTGAATTAAAAAAATCCATATGTATTTTTTTCATGAAATACAATATATACATTACGATCCTATAGTTTTAAAGTAAGTCAAAATTTGGGCTTAAACAAGTTCACAGTGTCCATTTTACCTCTGTAATAAAAATCTTCACTTTAAAAGTGCCTGGATCTTAAACTGTGTTTACACATTTCCTTAAGTGCCATTTCCTTACACTGGGTTTATGGAGATTGAGTTTTACCAACATCTAGCACTGGGCTGTGGATCCAAACTGCACATTACAATGATCAAAAACTTCCTACTAGTGAAAGCAAATGTTAATTGTAATTGCTACCAAAAGTTCTGGCCAACAGATTTTCCAAAGGGCTTCTCGAAGGTGGAAAATCTTCGTGTGGTGTGGTCCCTAATGTGGTCATTTGCTGGAGCCGTAATAAGTGCTCACTACTTCGGTAAACCAGACCCAAAATGTTCAAGGGGGAACTCAAAATCAGCGACCAATTCTGGCCCAGGGAGATGGTCAGGAGCCAAAAGGCAGTGAAGATAGCTTCATGCTGACTTCCAGCTGGAGATCACGCCAGCCGCCTTCGTTTCCACACAATGGCTGACACAGAAACCAGAGCATCTCTGCTGAAGACCAACAGGTATGGCCATCTCAGAGTCTGCAGTACTCCCTGTTGACTACTGCAGGAAATACTGCAGGTTATGAGGTAATGCTTTTTAATAATCAAAGGCAAGTTATTAAATCAGCTATTCTGTAGCTCATAGTTTTCCAGTCGCACACACTGTGGATTTTAATATAGTCTGTTCTAGTACCTTCAAAAGTCTCATTTTCTTCTCCTCCCTCAGAAGAAGAGGCCTTAAAAGTTTCTAAACCCTGAGTTCATTATGTCTGAGGCCCACAGTACATGGGATTATCCCACAGGCTTCATTTGTGGCTAACCTAACTGGCTGAGCATAAGGCTGAGAAGTTCCCCCAGGTCACAGTAAATACCCAGTCAACCTGGTCAAAGGCCAACCTCCACAACTTCGACTGCACTCCAGGCAGGACAGAACCCCTCGCCTCTATGTATCTCTATGTGATGACAAAACCAGTTCTCATTCACACTTTTTTTCCCTGAAAATACACAGTGATTTCACCAATGTTTTCTTAAAAAGGCTATCGGTAAATTCAGCTAGAATCTAGTCTGAACCGATTAAAAACAATGTTTTTACACCTTCAGCCTAAAAGGGAGAGGTGGAAAGATTCTGATACATTCCACAATAAATAAATTTCACAAAGCTAATTTAAAAGTAATTACTGACAAGTCATTTTAGCCTTGTTTCCAAAACACACAAGGTTTTTACAGGTACATTATACATCTTGAAGTTCCTGTTATAAAGTTTCACAGCCCTTTCACTAATTTCAACCAAGCTTAAAGAGGAGTAAAGTTCTCCAACACAATATATGCTTGTAACAATCACAGAATGGGTGATTGTTGGGGGAGAGAAACCAATTTACTGCATTAACTGAGGGAAAAATGAGATGGCATTTAGCCTGTATCCACTTGGAGAAACAGAAAACAACCAACTATCCTGCATGTAGGTATTAGCTGGTGAGTCACACAACTATCATAGAATCATAGATTCATAGAGTCACAGAATGTCTTGGTTTGGAAAGATCCTTAAAGATCATCTGGCGCCAACCCCCCTTCCATGGGCAGGGATGCCACCCATCAGATCAGGTTGACCAGGGCCTCATCCAACCTGGTCTTGAACATCTCCAGGGATGGGGCATCTAAACAATCAACCAGACATGTCTACCTGTTGTACCTCTTGTCCAGCTACACAGAGACATAGGAGTATTGCAGTAGGCATAACCAAAGTGTGGGAAGCTATTCATGATGACATGGAGTAGATTCTTCATTGATGAAGTCCTAGGAGATACAGCGCAGGAAATTCTTCAGGGAAAAAAGAGGACAAAGGATGCAAATCTATACAGGAGATTTCATGCTTTTGGAACACCTTTTCATTTGCTAAAGATATATTTGAGCAAAATTCAACAATTTAAAGAAGTTTAACTGTGAGGAAACATGGTCCCCAATGCGTAACATTCCCTGAATTCAGAGGGTTTACACCTACTATTGTAATATTCTCCAACTTAATGTGTTACCTGCTTTACAATCAAACTTCCCTGCAGTTTGTGGGTTTTAGTTCAAGACCTAAAAGCTGGAGAATCTGGGAATTCTGGAACAGATTAGAATTTCAAGGATTAATTATTCTGGATTAAAGGAATTTCCTTCAGGCCCCAGAAACAGCTCTTCAATAAGCTTGGTGAAAAATATTTCTTTCTTAATGCACCAGCTCCCATTGGAACCTAGGAATCTTTCATGATAGTTTATCAAGTGATAGAGATAAGTAGGAAAGACCTCTGAGAATTCTGCTACCTAACTCTCAAATAAGGAGATGCTCAAATAAATTACTTTAATAACCTGCACATTTTTAAGAAAGGCAGTTTGCTTTTTTTTTATTTTTTTTTGCCTTTTGCCTTTTGCCTTTTTTTTTTCTAGTTGGGAATGTTTGAAAAATTAAATAGCATTTGATTTGATATAAATATGTAAAAACCCACAATTTCCCTCTTTTGCTTCACTAAAATATAGTGTGAATGCCTATAAAATTAAATTTGAAAAAACAACCAGCTAATATAGGAAAAGTTTAGATTTATGTCTTTAATCTTTCACAATTGGGCTTATCAAGATTCCACTCACCTTCTAAAAGAGGTAAATTGAATATTACAATGATCTAAAACTATCTATTCTTCAGCAGGTAAAGAATAAATAAATATCTCTACTCAAGTGGTATTTCATCTTTACCATAGACACAGAGGATTTGTGACTCTGTTTTTTCAATAGAGTTGGAATGATGTAATTTCTGAATCTGTAGTAGAAATGTGAGCTAGACTTGAGAAAAACAGAAATATGGCTTTAAGTGGATTGTTAACATTCTGTTGCATTTCTTAAATGTTTAGGTTAGTTATCTTTTGTTTTCTTCTTCCTTAGAATTGATTGACAATTTTTCCCCAAGTTTCCTTATAAGTTCTGCCAGATCTTCTGAATTTTGAGATTTTTCCTCAAGGAGTTCATACCGGAGACTTGAAATGTCCTGCTTAATCTCCTTCAGTTCACCTGTAAGAGACATTAGAAGACCACGCTGTTAAGAAAAGAAGGAAAAAGTAGCATATCCAAACATGATATAGTAAGTAGCATATCATATGTGAGTGCCCCCAACCAGCTGCTGCATTAAATGCAGCCTCCCTGCAGGAAATGCATGGGCTCTACTAGAAGTGGCATCACTCTTCATTCTATGATTCTATGATTCTAAGAAGGTGCTGGACCAGTGATAGCTTCTGATGGGAGAGCAGAGATCTGATGGCAGAGCTGTTTCTGATGGGAAAGGTATATCTCCTCCCTAATTTCAATTTCATGTTAATTTTATATTTTGCACTTGTAAGTATGGCAAGTGGATTAAGCATTTTGGAAACATTTATTTTTTCAAGTTGCATATGTAACCATTTTAATTTGTTTTGATTTTCTGATTAGACATAAACATGCACATACTCACCTTCATTGACTTCATCACTTTCCTTATCTATCTGAGCTTTCAGTACATATCTTTTAATCAAACGCTTCATTATTTTCTACAGAGAAGAAAGTAAGAAAAAAAAAATCTTACTTGGACTTTCTAGGGTTGCTATGACATTTCAATATTGAGCTCTGCTATCTTTTCTTGCATTCAGACATTGCAGTGTAGGACTTGCCAGCTTAAAAGAATGTAATGTAAAAATACCTTTTTTCATCTATGGTAGTTATGTAAAATTTATTCTTCTATACGAATATATATATGAAAGTTAGAAAACTAAGCCTATCTTCCTGATGTTATCATTCATGAAGCTTGATTTGGACCACTACCAGAGTCTACGAGAATTATTAATATAGTTGCAGCATTGATCTACATATAGACAAAAATATCTAGCTTCTGTTTTTACCAAAAGATGACCATGGCCCTGACTAGCCATGCTAATTGCTAAACCCTTTTGCAATGTTTATTTTAATCTATTTTTAGTATTATAACTGATAAGCTATCTTTTCACAATGTGAAAGTCAGAAAAAAAATGGAACCCACATTCTAAGAGTCATTTAAGCACCTCAGCTGTGACTCATTTAAACAAATAGATATTTTATAATGTAAATATATGTATCTGTGGCAGTCACCCATAATTCCCTTTATGGAAAGAAAAAGCAAATCTGAGAGCATAGTTCATCTCAGACAGCTAAAACTGAGCAAGTGAAGCACACCATTCAAATGACTGCCCTGTCCACTAGTAATAAGGGGGACCTATGCCAGCAAATTGAGAGGTGCATTTTATCTTTCTAGGAGAGACAAATCCTGACCCTGCTTTTCCCATTAGTTCAAATGACTTGAATATGGAAGAAGGTGTCTAACTACCTTAGAAGATCTATCTTTGGCTTTAATATTTTCATAGAATGTAACCCATGACAACACAATATTTTTTGTTTTTCACTACAAGATAGAAAATACGTATAGTTTTATGTGTCTGCTTTTGTCTCCACAGAAATAGCTTTGACCAGAGGTAGCTGAGAAGTGAATCATCCTAGATCAGTGGTTCCAGACCATCATTACAGTCATGCTTGCAAGGTCAGCAGCCGTACTGTTTATTCTAATAATCCAAGAATGTTTCAAATACAAAGCCACATATCCTCAAGTTTACAGGATACATTTATAATCTTCATATCTATCAGTGCATTGCAAGGAAATTGGCTGTGAAAATGTCAGAGTTTTTGGAACAGACTTGTATAGACACTGCATAACGTAACAGTGGCACCCAAGGAAACCAACTTGTTTTTGCCTTATGGTTAAAAAAAGGTATCGATGCCTAATTCCACAGTTTTCAATGCCCTTTAGTGTACAGACTGTCCTGTTCTACTGCCCAAGTTGCTTGTTCCTTTCTGCCTGCTTAAGCAGATCTTGCTCGTTCCTTTCTGCCTACTTAGTAGCATTGCAGGAAGGAAAGAAGCAGCCTCCAGAAGAAAAGAAGCCCAGAGCAACCGTGCTTTATGTGGACTAGGTTGGGGTCTCCTCATGCTTAACTGCAGGAAGGCTCATTGAAGCTGTCTAGGAACTAAAGGATAAACAGACTATTGATAGCACACAGGCTGAAAGATATTTCTAGTGCTTGAGGTATTAAAATATTGAAATGTGGCACAATAAGCTAAGCTGCTTCAGCAAATAGACCAGGAGTATTTTGCTTTTCTTTTTTGTTTTCTTAATTTGTGCTGTACAGTTGAGGACTCAACCTGTGTGTAAAATCAAAAAAAAAAAAAATTTAAATATTGCACTATATGGGCAAACAAACAAACAACAACAACCAAAAAAAAGAGATAAAAATTGAAATTTTACTGTAAGTACCTAAATCATTGCATTTATTTCTGATATATACAAAGTCTGTGGATTTACTCTTGATTCTTGTTTAACTTAAATTCAAACTGTCCTTATGTTGTCAGTCTGATCTACGAGTTGTACAACTTCTTGATCTAGTTCAAAAATAAAGTGCTTTTTACCTGGTATTGTCTTGGAGGATTGTTTAAACTGTTTAAGTGGATTTCATCAGAGCTTCTTATACTTGATTGCTTCCTTTGACCAAGCTGAAATGGAAACATTGCTTATAATACAAAATAAATACAAGAACAATATTAAGTTAAATTGCCCCACACAAATACTGTATGACAGAACATTAACTATTGAACCCAATTCTGGGAGTATGAAGTTACTGTGGCAGTCTTTGTACCTGTGCAGAACTCCATCACGGGAGTTGACCGAACACTTTCAGACTGTGATAGGACAGTGAGGAACTGGGAGATTTCCTCCCTTTCCTCTGCATTTCACCGGCCCCTACTGTGCACGAGGGACCAGAGCAGACCCCCCATCTCTGTGGGTCTGCAGGCAGGGAAGGGGGTCCATGTCAGGAGGCAGAAGGCAGAGCAGCTCAGTAGGCAATGGGTGAAGGAAAGTCAGGACACAGCACAGCATGTGGAAGTCGAGGAAGAAGGCAAGGTGGCAAAGTTGCCCTTCCTTCCTTTTGTAGCACTCGCCTGTAACTAATGGGATCCCCACTACCACAACATATGCAGCGAGTTTGTTTCTTCCCTCGCTTGCATTAATAAATGTAATCAGTTCTGCAGTTCCTTCCAGGAACCACAAAATTATCAGCTGGTGTTTCTGAAAAGCATCTTCTTTACTACACGTGCTAAAACAAAGGTCTTCATCCCTGATGAAAACAAGAGCATGCAACTTGCAGGCTTTGTTTGCGATTTACATCTTTGATAAGGACTAAAGCTTCAGGAAATTATGAATGGGGGCTCCAGCTGGATGGTTGGACTGCACTAAGAGTCTCAAACCAAAATGAATTACATGAATTTTGATTGATATGGGGACAGTACAAAAAGCGGTACTGCAAGAAATAAAAAAGTGTGAAATATAAGCTGTGATTGGTCTGGATGAGAAATAAGTGGGACTGTCACTAAAAAGTACTTTCTCCACATGTAGACAAGTTACAATAAGACTTTCACTGGTTTAAAACACTAGGCTCCCAGTGCAGTACCTCTGATCCTGTGGGATCACACTACACTTTCAGTGAGGTTCCCTTTGTTGGTTATTTTGCACCCAGCACCTACAACTAAGCAAAATAGAGCACTTTGAAGCCTGGTATGAGGGATAAACTGGGAAAGCAGGGGAGGGTTAGATGCTTGTGCAGCTGCACAGCCATGTCACACAGCAAGCAGCCCACACTCCAACACCTGCCAATGAAGGCTGAAGCTTTCATGTAGCTGTTCCTCGTACAACAGAAATCATTATAACCTCCTGAGGTACACTGTGAATTTCCTGTGGTTGAACTTTGAGAGTAAATGGGAGTAGGATTATAGAATACGTGGTAAATATTCACCAGATGTCAATTAGAAAAGGTTAAAGCTCTCAGGAGAGAGCTTTACTGGGGCTTTGGTCTAACTTACACTACATGTATTAACACAAAAAAAGGCTAAAACCAAAAACTTGGGAACTATATATGTACAAAAAATGCTAAATGACACATGATATTCAGGTGCATAATCAGCAAAGAGGACATTAATTAAAATTTGTAATTCTCCCTGTTGCTGCAGAACTTGCTCTTTAAGTCTTCTAGTTCTCCAGAATTCCCAAGAACTTTATTTTCACTATTACAGTAAAGCAAATAAGTTTTAATAAATCAGCAAAGAGGGAATAATTAAAATATTTTAAAATTTTGTTTAGCACTTGTACTTTGATATTTTTTTCCTGAAGAAAACATCACATTTGTTGGCACAGCATATTCATTTAAAATTAATATCAAATTTACGCTGAATTTAGAACTTCCTTTTGTTCATTAGAAAGATTCTCTCTCTGTATATGTACACATCTTTTTAAAAACATTAACTCAGATTATTTTTACTTGAAATAAGCAAAAATAAATTCACAAGATATAGAGATATATAGCACAATTAATATTTATGTAACATATTAAGCAGAATTTGGATGGAAAATGAATTAAAGATGTGTAAAATCTTTTGCTGCTTTTTTTTTTTCTTGAATAAAGCTACCTTAAATGGTTTGAATATACATTGGAAAATGTAAGCTTATCTAAATATGTTTTAACTTAAAATATGCATTAGATGATTTATAACAAAAAAATAAATAGTGGCTAGTGATTTTACATGACTGTGTAATCAATGTGTCTTTGAGGGTTTTAAAACTAACAAGTATTCTCCTGGGCCTCACCTTCATTACTAGATTAAGTGAGAAAAAAAAAAATCTTACTTCTTCTTCAGCTTCTGGTTTCCTAATTTCTGGAAATAATGTGGTAGAATAAAATGAAGAGTTTGCTTCCTCTGCAGGAAGCACATTTGTGTGCTTCACACAATGTACATTTATTGTACACTGTTGAGTGGCCACTTGGTGGCAGAGATTGTCAAGATTTCATTATAACTTCATTTTTACACAAAATCTGTAAACTCTTTAAGCTTCATTTGTATAGCTTTTTCCTCTCCTCAAAACAACTAATAGAGTAAACTCAGCTTGTCACTTTAATGATTGAAATAGTTTTCATCTTTTTAAGTTATTATCTTTTGAGAATCCACACATGAGTAACTGGAGAGGAAAGAAAAAGTAATTTAAATACAACAATCATATGAACCCTAACAAAAATAACTCTCCTCTGGGAGTGTTGTGTGAAAGAAAAATGCAGCATGCATGGAGCACTGCTCTTAGAAAAAAATGTTCTTGTTTAAACTTGTTTCGCATTACATCTTTCTCTAGTATTGCTTAAATTTCAGTGCAATCAGTTAGAACAGTCATCTATAATGACTGTAGCTGTTTTGTGCAGCACTTTCTTAATGTCTTAAAATCCCAATTTTCAGAAGCAGCTGATGACTTTAGTGGAATGCCATTAAACTGCATGTGCTTAGACCAGGAGTGTGGGTTCCCAGAAAATGATTCAGTTTCTGCTCTCATAACCAGAGGTCCCTCGTGCAAGTTTCAGAATCACTGTTTTATTCTAGGAAAGAGAAAGTAACATATTTTTTCATTGTTTGAGTCAGGTTTTAAAGCTATTTCAATAATTAGTTCCTTATTTCTTTTCTGAAAGGTCATGGTTTAAAAAAATGCCTTATATAGGTTATCTGCCACTATTTGCTCAGGAAGATGAACAGGTTCTTTGACTCTTAAAACATAAACTTTGTCTTTCCTAAGGCACTGTTTTGATTTAGAATAAAACTTCAAGAAGGTTTCTTTAAAACTCCTTTTTTATTATTATTATTTTATTTATTTATTTTGGATTATCTTTCTTGTTTATCTGATGTTTAAAACATCAATCCTACCCTACAGCAGAAATCTGAAGGTCTTAAACAACAGCTTGTAAGCAAACATCTTCACAGTCTTCATTATTATAATTTAGACATGTCTCAAGACATGTTTCCGGTGTGCTACACTTTGAATGCAGCTATGTTAATTAACATTATCCATACTAGCCATTTAGCATTATCAGCATCCGCCTTTGTTTTCTGCTGACAATAATAAGGGCAGAGCTAGCTTCAGGGGCAGAATTCCCCCCTTCCCACCTTCCTTCTCACCTTTACACTCACTCTGGTGCTACTGCTGCTTCTGCACCGAGAAGACACTGGCTTTGGGAAAGACCCTCAGACTGGGCCTGAGTCAGTAAACTCAAGTGTGCATTAACATTTCTGGGCACTGCAATGTAAAGGCATCTCTCGGTAAACTTTTGGAGACCTCCCCAGCATGACTTGCACCAGAGGAACTCACTCTCTCCCTTGCAGTTTGGCAACTGGAACAGATTGGGGACTAGCACTTGCAACAACCCTACTGGGGGGCAAAGCTAGTTGAATAGGGCCAAGCCATCCCTGAGTCCTGCATTTGCACAGTCACAGCCACCAAATCTTGAGTCTGCTCTTGCCAGATCTCTTCTGACCTTCACACAGCTCATTGTGCTTCCAGCAGCTCCTCATGCAAGGATGGCCACCTTGGCAGCCACAGCAGGAAAAACCTGCCTAGCACAGGGATGAGAGCAAAGCTACAAGCCCCAGAGCCTAAGAATTTCTTTGAGACTATGCCATAAAACAGACTTTACGGTAATGTATCATCAATAGTGGACATGAAAACATTTTAGTTTACTTTTAGAAGTGCAAAGGATGGCAGCACATGATAGATCCACTCTGTGGCATATGGCAGGGCAAAAGGGAAGTAAGAACGTAATCAGTTGGCAATATCAATCACCTTGCTGGAAAGGCTGAGAAAAGAATAGATGCAACTCCAGCTGCATTATGGTTTTCAGTGTAAGGTATTATTTTGTTTGTTTGTTTTTAATTTGATTTTCAGTTTTATAGCTTCTTTGATTGCAAAGTAAGAACGTATAATTTAGCATTTGTTACTCTACCATCTGCAGCTAGTAGGCAGCACCATTCTAGCTATCTCAATTGCTATGTACGAACATAATTTTGGAAAGGAATGATAAAAATCCATTGTAATTGCAAGAATGAGATTTTCAAGTGTACCTAAGTTGTTTTGGATCAGAAATTTCATTTTTAAAGCCATCATTAAAAATAAGCTTCTAAATTACTTATGCACATTTCAAAGTCACAAATGTTTCTCACCATCACCCATTTTGAAGTTTGCATGTATCTCCTTAAAGTTCATTTTTCAGTGATGACCTTATCACTCACTGAAGTTGTGAAATCAATTTTCATCAAGCAGCTTGATGAAAAGTTTTTAAAATATTGAGTCACTGAAAATTCAAGCAAATGTGATATTATCTCTGATGGGTCTTAAATAGATTAGTATTAGATTTTCCAAATAAAATGACACGAGGTCTGTGAAAGGCTAGAAAGTTTATCAGTAGCACACACGAGACATCTGAAATTAATAACAAGCTTGAGTTTGTTGGCAGTGTTCATAATGCCTCTGTCTCCTTTTATAAACCATTATGAACTTAACCAGAGGCAGAGGCTTGTCAGAGGCACACTATTTTTCCATATAGGTCCATTTTTTCCTTCTAGGATTGTAATGAATTTATTTTCTCTTTTACTCTTCAGCTGATAACTGTGATGGGAAAAGTGTTTATCAGATTGGTTGAGAACTGACAGAGGCATGTAATTTCTTCACAGGCTCCCTGTCTAACGACTATAGCCACAGTCTTAAAAACTACTAACCTTGAGGAGGCCTCTGGTCAGTCTGCTGCCTATTTTAACAGCGACCCTTCACTTTTTAAAGTTCCATGAATGACACATTTGATTCTGCCACACAGACAAACCTGTAATTTCTTTTTTGCGTGTGTGAGTGTTACCATATGCTCACCTTTCTACTTAGCAAGTCTCATTAGGTGTCTTGCAAAGGTCTTCTTCCATATTGCATTACAACAGTGCTAGTCTTTACACTTCTACCACCATGTAAACTCATGTGCTAAGCCCTACGTTCTTGTAAAGCAATTAATTTAATTTATACCAAACCACTGCAAGAAAAACAGACTGACTATAAACTCCTTAAATAAAACCATTAGTTACAGCAATAAATAAACTCAAGTGCCTTTTATTGTACTTGTATAAAACATAACAGAATGCTTAGAATAAAAGGAAGCTGCTTTCTTGGCAGATGCAGAGACAGGCTGGATAAGGGGATTTCAGAAGCACTGCCCAGGCATGTGAGGGTGCTGTTAAGAAAGCCAAAGCTCACCTTAAGCTGGCTTTTTCTAGGGCAATAAGAACTACTACTGCAATAGCAGTAAAATGCTGACCAGGGAAAACATGGGCCTGCTGCTCAGTCGAGCAGGGTATTCAGTGACATTGGATACAGGTAAGGCTGAGGGACTTGATGCCTTCTCTCCATCAGGCTTCACCAACAGTCTACCAGGGCTCTGTGCTTAGTGAAGGGGTTTGAAGAGGGTTTTGAACAACGGACCGTGGATGAGGGTTAAGTCAGGGGTTAATTGAGAGAACTTGGCCCAGGCAAGTCCATTGGATCTGATGGGTTGCATCCGTGGGTTATGAGAGCAGTTGGAGAACTTGCAAAGATGATAACATCTTTGACAGATCGTGGAGACTGGGAGAGGTCTCCAAAGGCTGGAGAAAGACAAATGTCAAACAAAGGCCAAAATGATGATGTCGGCACCACAAGCCACTCAACCTCACTTTGGTAACTGGGAAAACAATGGACTGAGTCCTCTTGGAGAACATTTCTGGGCACATGGAGGAGCAGATGGTGACTGAGAACAACAGTAAGTGTTGATTTACAAAGGGTAAAATTTGCCTGATCCTCCGGATGGCCTTCTGTGATAAAATTACTGGGTTTGCAGATGAATGAAGAACTGGGAATGTAATCTATCTTGATTTTAGTAAGGGTTTTAACTCCATATCCCAAAATATTCTTGTACCTACCTTAGGATTTTAGCCTGGACAACTGGGCAAAATGCTGGCTGGATAGTTGCACTCAGAGGGTAGTAAGGGGCCTCGTCTTGGGACTTGCACTTTTTAATACAGAATCATAGAATGGTTTTCATTGGAAAGAACCTTTAAACATCATCTAGTGTGACATCTCTGCCATGGGTGGGGACATCTTCCAGTAGACCAGATTGCTCAAAGCCCTGTCCAACCTCGACTTCGAACTGAAGTCGAGTGACTTCGAACACTTCCAAAGATGGAGCATTCACAACTTTTCTGGGCAACTTATTCCAGTGTCTCAAGGTAAAAAATTTCATCCACATATCCAGTCTAGATCTACCCTCTTTCATTTTAAAACCATTACCCATATTCCTTTCTCCATCTTTCTTATAAACCCCCCTTAAGTACTGAAAAGCTGCTACAAGGTCACTCAAGAGCCTTCTCTTCTCCAGGCTGAACATCCCAAGCTTTCTCAGTCTTTCTTCATTGGAGAGGTATTCCATCCCTCTGATAATTTTTGAGGTCCTCCTCTGGACCCACTGTAACACGTCCCTGTCTTTCTTGCTCTGGAGACCCCAGAGCTGAACGCAGGGCTCCAGATAGGGTCTAACAAGAGCAGAGCAGACGGGGAGAATCACCTCCCTCGACTTGCTGGCCATGCTGCTTTTGATGCAGCCCAGATTATGGTTGGCTTTCTGGGCTGCAAGTGCACGCTGCCAGCTCATACCCAATTTTTCATCTACCAGTATCCCCAAGTCGTTCGCTGCAGGGCTGCTCTCAATCAATTCATCACCAACTGTACTGATACTGGGGATTTCCCCAGACCAGGTGCAGAACTTTGCATTTGGCCTTGGAACTTCATGAGGTCCACATGGGCCCACTTCTCAAGCTGGTCAAGGTGCTTTTGGATGGCATCCCTTCCCTCTAGCATATCAAAGGCACCAGCTTGGTGTCATTTGCAAATTTGTTGAGGGTATGTTCAACTCTACTATCTACGTCATTGATAGAGATATTAAATAACATTGGTGCCCGTACGGACCCTTGAGGGACACCACTCATTATTGGTTTCCAGTATCTTTATCAATGACCAGGTGTTGGAGGAGATGCAGGAGTACACTCCTGTCAGGCTTAGTGGAGGACCACAGAGATGATGGGGGCTAAAGCACTCTCCCTGTGAGAAGAGGCTGGAGAAGCTGGGCTTGTTTAGCCTGAAACAAGAGAGGTTCAGCCTGGATAGGAGACATTTTTCCCCCTGAGAACAGTAATGCAATGAATGGCATGGCTGCCCAGGCAGGTTGTCAAGTCTCTGTCCTTGGAGGTTTTCAGGACTGGACAAGAATGAAGTCCTAAGCAGCTTGGTCTGACCTCAGAGCTGACATGCTGTGAGAAGGCAGTTGGACAAGAGACCCCTGAGGTCCCTTTCAACCTAAATTATTTTCTGATTCTGTGACAGGGAGCAGGAAGAACTGTAAATTTACAACGGTATTTTTTAACTTAACTGATTATAGATGTGGACAAATATTTGTGTTAAAAAAATAAGTAAATTTCAACCTGTACCTAGTGACTGATTTCAGTCTGGACTAAGAAGATAAGGAAATTCATTAGAAAAATGGGTCAACACCAACAACTAAAAGTTAAATATGTTTTTATCTTTTAAAATTAGTAGTTAATATACACACTGTTAAATTACCTTATTCATCTCTGCATCTTCCTGAAAGTTTTTCTTTTGGCACAGAAATGGTTTAGAGATCCATTTTTTGATTCTGAGTAAGAGATACAGCAAAGATTTTGGACTTGGCACTAAGTTGAAGGGTACTGGAAGAGTCCTCCCTTCTTCAAAGTAAGAAAACCAAAGTTTAGCCCTTGCAAACTTCCATTCTACATCAGCATCATCCTGCAAAGCAGAAACATTTCTATTAATACACTATTAATAGCATCTGGACAACTGAAAATGCTCTAGCTAAATGCTATGTGTGCTTTCAATGTAATTGGCTGAAGTTAATTTCAAACAGGTTAAGAGCTTGTTTATAATCTGTGAAAACCACATTTCAATTAATAGAATTGTTCTTATTAATCCATTTAAAACAATGCAATTACAGAAGAACAAAGTGAATTTGCTTTAGACATTAGTTACTCCGGAATGAGTGCTAATAGTCTGCAATACGGCATCACGACTTCTTGGCTTGTGCTCTTTGTGATGAGACTAATAATCCTATGGTGGTGACCTAAAAGCACGCAATACAATGCCTAATGTAAAGCTTCATGGCAACATTCAAATTCATCCTCTCAGGCTTGGTCAAGTAGTCACTTGCATGGAACACTGTCACGCTCAGTAAATAAAATGGAAAAATCTTATTCTAACATAACAAAAATGTAAATCCCTCAATGATACTACAAGCTTTGATTTCTTATCTTACTGATCTCTTGTAGCAATTAATTTCATCTATAATCTTCTTTTTGAAAAAGAAATAGCATCAGAATTTTAAATAAGAATTTTACTTTATTACTTTAAACATGATGTTAAAGAGGATTAGATGATTTTTATCAAATTCCTTCCACTTGCTTTAATATACGATTAAATCAGGTATGCTATCATTGCCATGGTTTATGTTTAACATTTACAATGGCCAAAATACTCATTCTACTCATTCCTGTAAAGATCAAGGGAAGTCAATTCTGCAGAAAGGACTGAGGTCAGGCTCAAATATGCTGTAGCTGTTTTTAGAAGCTATTTGTATTCAGTCATCATACTTTTGGATAGCAGTGTAGTGTTCTTTGCGCTAAACCTAATTGTTTTTTCTGTGTTCTTCTCAGTCAGAAAAATCTGAATCTGGAGAATGTGCACTGCTTTTAATCAGGTTGGATAATGGCTGTGACCCCAAGCCAATGCCTAGAAACTTGTAGTGTCAAACAACCTGAGTCAGCTGCTTTGTGGTAAGGCATCACCCAGGAAAACCTGGGATGGCCTAGCTTTTGGAGCTCTGCTTTTTTGTTTTCCTAATCAATTATAATGATTTAGCCCTTTGTATTGCATGGCATGAAAAGTTCATGCTGATTTTCCGTAGCCCTGCTGATTACTTTGTCAGCTAAATTTCTGTTGAATGCAGAGGACTAAAGCAATGATTGTTTAAATAAAAATAAGAAAACAGCATGTTTTAGACTTCCAAGGTCAAGAGGCATAGGAATGACAACATCCTTGACACAAGAGGGACACTGCTCAAATAATAACTACAAACAAGGTATAGGAAAGATTCATGAAGTCACACAATACAGCATATCATTATAAGGAACATAAGACAGGTCAGCAGCAGTTTCTTGGTTCAGTCTGGTTCTTTTTACTGCGAGCACATACAGCTGAGTAATTGCCAGCTAATTTGTAATAAAAATGAACAGTGGAATGAATATTTTCTGGTAATATATCCCAAAATTCTCTGTGTTATTTTGCTTATAAGATGACAAGAAAACAGGATTTCCAAGATATTTAGACAATTAGATATAACATTAAATTAGGTGATATTTCATCATAAATGGAATTTTTACCTCAATTTCCTGGAATGAGCTGTTGATCATTGCAATAAGCATGTTCAGTAAGACAATGACCATGGTAACATTATAGACTCCATAAAGGACATAGCCAATATTTTCAATGAATTTGTGTTTATAATTGATGACAACTGATTTAACTTCTGAGAGTCCAAATATAGCCCAGAATAATGTCTTGAAACTTTCTTCAACACTAAAAGGAGAAATTGAACACATGCATATGTTACTGAACAAGAATTGTATAGTCTTACTGTATAAATTGCCAGTAAGCATTTTTACACAGTGTACAAAATTTTCTACTATCATAATGTACACCTGTATCAGAGCAATATTGTGCAGAAGAAGTAGACTATCTAATTTCATATGTATATGTTGTTCCATAATATATGTGTCCTAATATTTAGGACTGAAAATAAAAATATCTGATTCAGTTTAGGAATTATATTTACAGCCTCAGAAGAATATAACAATGAATCATTATAAACTACTTTATTCTACATGCAACATACTTGCCTGTAATGTGAATGTAAATAACAAAAAATAACCTGTAAATACTTCATTATAATTATGTGAATAGTTCAATTGTTATTAAGTATTATACCATTAATATGATTAACATTCTGAAACTGTAAAAAAAGCAGCTTGTTTGACTGCAAAGCAACATTTTTCAAAAATGCTTCATGACCATAATCCTGAAGTTCAGTTTTCACTGTTCCCACAAATTCAGGATAAAGTTAATAAGCCATGGTGTTGTGACACTAATTTTTTTTTTTTCAGGTTAGTTCTTTTCAATACATGTATTTCCTCTTAATCAGATTATATATATATATATATCTTTCTCTTTCTCTCTCTCTCTCTGTCTCCACATACACATGCATAAACATAAGTCCAAATGTCTGGGGAATCTATTCTTATCTTCACCTCCTTGTAGACATATTTTCTCTTGCTTTGATGAATAGATCTTATTTCCCCATGACCCAAATGTAGTAGCATTGCAAAGCACATTTTCAATTTTATTGCATTATCATTAAGAGAAAAAGTCAAAAGAAATTCGTAAGTTATAGTTCTGAATCTACCTCTCTGCATAAAATATTTTATCAGTACACCATCTGTGAATTGGTTTAGGTACTTTGTCTATTGTGTGAACTAATAATAAGAAGAAAAGTAGTAGCAATTTTTTCCTTCTTGGCCAAGTTTATTTCCTGGCTGAGCAAGCCTCATAACAGCTATAGTTTAAATACTATGACAGTCAGAAATTAAGTGGGCAAGGACTGCAGGGCATGGAAAAGAATGAGTATCCACTCGGGTGATTTATCTTAAAATCATGGCTAGCAATAAGATGGCATGACAAATGTATACCAAGTAACTCCTGACAGATAGAGTTAATTCAGAACTTCTCTTCTTATGGTAGGAGAAGAAAAAAAGCATACAACTGATGCTACATGGAGTAAGTGGGTTGCACTGATTACTAAGCAGGCTCGAATAGGAAACACCAGTAGCTCAGGAATCTTGGTAGTGAACGTGGACCAGACCTTCAGATAAACAGGAACACAAAGAGGAAGATATCATAAGAGCATCAATAACAATTATTTCTGTCAAGTTGCTTTCCAGCTGCTCAGCCCTAGGCTGCCCTGGTGCCTGGGGTTACTATGACCCTACGGCCAGGACTTGGTATTTTCCCACGTGGAACACCATGAGGATGCTGTCAGCCCATTCCTCCAGCCTGCTGAGGTCCCTCTGAGTGACATTACAACCTATCAGTCACTCTTGTTCATCCATACAGATTTTCTGCTACCTTTGTTTGATTTTCTACCCAGTAATATGGACCAATCTTGAGCGTTGAAGAGGCAATTCTTGAAAATCAAACAGCTCCCCTGGACTCCCCTTTCCTCCAGGACCTCCTCTTCATACAAGATTCTTTTTAAAGGACAAGGTCTGCTCTCCTGAAGTACACAGTGGTGGTCCTGCAGTTTGCCTTGTTCCCTCCTCTCAGGAACGTGAACCCCACCATCTCATCAGCCAACGCTACTCTCAGCCTTCACATCCGCAAGCAATTCTTCACTGTTTGTAAAAGTCAGGTGTAGCAAATTTCTCCACATCAGATCCTCAATCACCTATGTTGGGCAGTTATAGTCAATGACCTCCAGAAACCTTCTAGATTGCTTGTGCCCTGCTGTGTTGCCCATCCGGTAGATATCGAGGTGGATAAAACTTCCAATGAGGACCAGGAGCTGCAAGCATGAGGCTTCTCCCAGTTGTCTGAAGACAGCCACATCTATTTCACCTTCCTGATCAGGCAGTCTGCAGCAGACATCCACCAGAAAATCACCCGTGTTGTTCTACCCTCTAATCACGACCTGTAAATTCTTGCTGGCTCATTATCTATCCCTAAGCAGATGCACAGGCATTCCTGCTTCTCACTCACATAAATTGCAACTACTCCTCACCTTCCCAACCTGTTCTTTATGATTTATCGTAGTACTGTTGGGATCAGGAGCTCATCTGCTGATTCAAGTATATAATATAATGTATGTATGTATATATATATATGATAAAAAAATTACTACTTAATACAACACAAAGAGGTATTTTAAAAGATGTAAACCTTATGAAACTATTAGTAAACTTAATACATACAATGCAAGCAACTATCTTCCCATAAAAATAGCTCACAATTATTACAGTCAAATCAGTAGTACTTACGTTGTGAATGCTTCATTTTGTTTTGCTCCCAGATAGTAGGAATAGAGATTAAACATGCCTATCATGAAAGCTACAAACACCATGATAAATATCACCATGAACTTGAAGATGTCTTTCACAGTTCTGCCAAGTGATATCTGCAGTGGTCCAAAGCTTTCATTGGCTGGTAAGATGTAGGCTATTCTGGAGAAACTTAATACTACTGCAATAGCATACAGGCCTTCAGATATGATCTGTGGATCGGACGGATCCCAGTTTATTCTAGCTAGAAACAAAAGATAAGAATTTCTGTTAGCATTCTGAAGTCCACCCTGGGTTGTTCACAGAAGTGCTGTCTTTAGGGGAGCGGTAATAGTGAACCAAAGTCATTGTAAGTTAGAATTGAGTTAAGTGGAGCTATGCAAATCTGAAACAGCTGAAGTACAACCTGCATGTGTTTTCCTTTACTGTATGTTGTATCATGAATTTTGACCTATTTCATTAGTAAAAAGGTATAAAACTGTGCTGCCTAAAAGTAAGGAGCCGTTAATTTTTACCCTTTTGAACTTAAAAAGCACATAGAAAAACAATGTCCTCCTTTGAGTGAAGTGCTTAGATATTCATTTGACTTCCTTGTGCCAAGTATAACTGCTCAAATAGTGCCAGCAGTGGTTGCCCACTGCTTCCCAGTGCTCAGTAAATTTCTTCCATGAAGATGTTGACAGAAATTAAAGTGAAAGAAGGGAAGATACTTCACTAAGACTGACACAGATGTGGGATACTAGTCCATCTCCTATGCTTAGGAGTGGGGAAATGTTTTACCTTTTCACTAGTGTTTTATTCTGTTCTTTTTACACTTTCACCAGAAGTGTCATTTTAATAGCAAGAAACCATGAATGGGATTCATTTTGAAATTAAGATGGCTGCAAACAGGCATAAAAATAGGAGGTACAATCAGTGCAGCCTAGTGAATGCCTGGGCTCGATTCAGACACCTGAACAAAGACATCTTTTTGAGATGCCCAGGCTATCTGAGATATAGGATAGAGGTCTTTTTTTTAAAGCAGCAGCTGGAGTCAAGGGAGAAAACCTTAGGCAACTCAAATGGCACTAGTCCCTTATGTTTGGTCAATTGAATTCAGCCAGGTAGTGCTACCTTCATTTCATGGCTCTGCTTATACTGATTAGATATCCATTGATTATAAAGGAAAAGCAAGAAATGAAAATGGTCTGCAATATCACTAAAGCAAATTTCTGGGACTTGAATCACAAGTGAATTTAAGTAAAATTAAGCTTATAGTGTTAAGTGATAAAAAATTGGCAAATTAAATTAGAAATGGGGTACGTTTGAGCTATCTAAAATGAACTGTTTCAACCTGGGCATCTAAAATCAAGTGCCCTCCGTAACTCCAGAACTGTGGGAACAGTAATGCTTCTCTGGTTTTTCTATTTACTCCACCTCTCATAGTAAAATGGTAATGGCTCTTTCCTGGTACATACCAAACACCCATCTCCATCATCATTTCTATCATTATGTCTACCAATCCCTTCTTTTGAAGCTAATTCACTTGGATAAATTGCTTGAATGTCATTTGAATCAGTGAGTGAGTGAGTTATTGCTGTTTCAAAGGGAACATATTCAACAGAAGAGGGGAAACATTCAGGTTTGAATTTCTACTCAAAGAAATCTTTATAGAAAAATGTCAGAAGGAGAAACCTAAAGTAATACTCTTCAGGATGCTTCCTAGCTGGAGGTTATGGCATTCTCCCATGAGATGGGAGGCTTAAGTTCAATTCATGATTGTGCTTCAGGCAAAGAGAACAGGTCAACCTGGGATGGCTTTCCTGCATCCCAAGGGAGTGCTGTCATCTGAGTTTATTCGACTGTAAATGCCAGAAAATAAAACAAATAATTTATACTGCAATGAAGGCAGTCACTGGCCTTTTGTAAAAATATTATTCTGAGCTGTTAACTAACAAATAACCATTTAATACAAGTCAGTTATTTGAACAGCTATATATTATATCCATATACAGGGATGTTGAGCAACAATGCCTCAGAACGTTCATCATATGTCAGAAAATGTTATTCTTCAAGGAATTTACTCCCATAACAGTATTCATGTGTCATGACATTGTAATGAATGACTGTGGTTTTAGGCATAACAAGGCTGAGTTAGCACAATCATTGTCTTGCTAGCCACTATGCTTTTCTTGTAGATATGTGCATATCCTTTTGTTTACTGAAAAACTACACTCTACATTCAAATGAGAAAATGTCTGTATGGCAAAATACTGTGCCTTTTTTTCTATAAGCAGACATAGCTGTGTTATCTTTACCTCAGATTTCATGGATAACTAGACGCAAAGACAGCAGATGTTTCAGTATGGGTTAGTAGTCAGATGTCTTTCAGGTCTCCAGATGAGCTGTATTATATTTGCTAGCCTATGACAAAACCTATGACATTAAATATTAACTATTAATATTATCCATGCTAGTATTACCATACAAAGACGTTCTCCAAGCAGGCTTCGGTGTACATGCATACACATGAAATAGCTTCTACTCACTTCTCATATATGACAAGCAAGTTTATTAACATATTTATCTCTTACTGATAAAGAAAGTGGATTGAGAAGTACTAAAATAATATAATAGAGTCTATGAGCAAAGATTTAGGCTGAAAGACACGTTGGCTATGTTGGCAAAGAAGGTTTAAGAAGTTTCTGCATCTCAATGCTTAGTTCTGCCCCTGCGTTACCATACATCACATTCTCAGTTGTGCCAACACAAATGTTTGCAGGATAGCATTGTGTGACTGAACGGTTTAAATGACCTGGATTAAAATAATCATGGAATCACAGAATCATCAAATCACTTAGGTTGGAAAAGGCTTCTAAGATGATCAAGTCCAACCATTAGCCTAGCCTACCACTAAACCATTCCCTAAGCATCCCATCTACACATCTTTTGAATACCTCCAGCAGTGGTGACTCATCTATTTCCCTGGGCAGCCTGTTCCAATGCCTCATAACCCCTTCAGTGAAGAAACTTTTCCTAATATCCAACCTAAACCGCCCCTGGCACAACTTGAGGCCATTTTCTCTTGTGCTATCACTTGTTACTTGGGCAAGGAGACAGACTCCCACTCCACTACAACCTCTTTTGAGGTAGTTATAGAGAGTGATGAAGTCTCCCCTGAGCCTCCTTTTCTCCAGGCTAAACAACTCCAATTCCCTCAGCCACTCCTCATAGGACTTGTTCTCTAGACCCTTCACCAGCTTCATTGCCCTTCTCTGGACACGTTCCAGCACCTCCAGCTCCTTCTTGTAGTGAGTGGCCCAAAACCGAACACAGTACTCGAGGTGTGGCTTCACCAGGGCCTAGTACAGAGGGACAATCACTTCCCTAGTCCTGCTGACCACTGTATTTCTGATACAAGGCAGGATGCTGTTGGCTTTCTTGGCCATCTGAATACACAGCTGGCTCATATTCAGCCGGCTCTTAACCAATACCCCCAGGTTCCTTTCCACCGGGCAGCTTTCCAGCCACTCATCTCCCAGCCTGTAGTATTGCATGTGGTTGTTGTGCCCCAAGTGCAGGACCTGGCACTTTGCCTTGTTGAACTTTGTAGAGCTGGCCTTGGCCTATCAGTCCAGCCTCTCCAGATCTCCTCTGTAGACCCTTCCTACCCTCAAGCAGTTCAACACTTCCACCCAGCTTGGTGTCATCTGCAAACTTACTGAGGGTGCACTCAATTCCGTCATCCAGATCACTGATAAAGATATTAAAGAGAATCTTTATGGGTGGGTTGATGACAGTGGGGCTATTTTGAACTTAAATGATTTCAGTGCCTGATGCCCAGAATAATCCCCAAAGAGATGTATGAGCATAGCCAAGGGAACTGTGAACAAGTAGTAGAGATGAGAAAGAAAAGCAGGGATGGGAATTTCTTTAACAATTACATTGTGGAACTAATGTACTAATCATAGAAAAACAACTCTTGGCCCAAGAAATACATTCTAACCATGTGCAATCAACTCACCCAAGGTGTAGTATTTTATGTTGGGCTCCAGTGTTGGACTTGACAGGTCTTTCATATTTGCATCAACCAAGTTCTGGGCTCTGGACGCATGCCAAAATGCCATAAACCTTGCTATGAATGATGCTGCAAAAATTGCTAACATGCCAAAATCAAGCATATTCCATAATTCAAAAAGGTATTCCTTTGGACCTTGAGACCAAATTTCTTTACATTCAGACCATATCATGCCTGTGAAAGACAAAACAGAAAAAGCAGTATGTTCTTTTAGCTTCATATTCATTTTATGTGATACTGTGTTATGTTTAGAATATGCTCTTGGTTTCAGTCAAACTCAAAACCATTTTGGTCTTTGGGACTTTGAACACACACTAAAATCCTTGAACCTGTTAATTAATATATATATATCACAAATATATATGCCACTACTTCTACTTCATGTGAGTAATCTTAACAATCTTTAATACTGTTTTTGCCTGTTCAACTCCAAAAGATTTCAAAGAAAGAATGGGAAGTGAGTATTCCCATCTGTTATAAACACAGAATGAGACTGAAAGAGGAGTAATGCTCTGGCATGATTGTATTGCAGTAGCAGAACTCATAGCAGAAGTCACATTTTCCCATTTGTAGAGGACCCTGGGTATATAGTCTGTATGATAAATGAGCATGCAAGTAGGAATCAGACTCAATACTTTGTCAACAGGGCAAAGGTATCTGTTTGATTCATAATCAATAATATTAATTATTAAATAGAAAATAAAAATAATAAGGTCTAGGAATACAGTATCATTTATGGCATCTTTTTATTGAGCAAATCCTTTTCCTTTTCAAGATAAAATTTATTTAATCATGAACTAAGTTTCTCAAATTCTTAAGAGAGCTAATAAGAGAAAAACAAATTGTAATGTCACCGTTTTTTGTACTTATCGAATCATCTGAAAGATCTTTTCATCACTTTTCAGATAAGGACAATTATAATGTTAATTACAGTAATTAAAGTCAATACTATATCTGTATGCACTGAATTAATTTTTCTTAAATCACTACCTGCTTCTGCATGATGCTGAAATAAATAAGAATAAATAAATAAGAATAGCTTAAATTAGCAAACTATACATTTAAATTGGAAAAATATTTTTAGTCCCTTATTATCAGATTAAAACATTCATATTTATAGAATATTTGGAAATCTAAGTGTCATTATTCCCACAATACACAATTATATTCATTTATACAGCTATCTGATGGAATAAATAACAATTGTCAATATCTTTTAAAGCTGTATGATTCAGCTGATGTGCAAATGGCTCCAATTCACAAATAGCTCATAAAAGCAAACATTTTTAAATGCATAAGCTGGAAGCAGATTCCTTAGCTTGAATGTAACTCACATATTACTGACGTAACTAACAACCAAAACCCAGGTCCTTAAAATATTTGGGAATCTAAACTTCACTGAAATAAATGGAATTAGACTTGCAAATAGGAATCATAGAGATAAGATATTTTTGAGGGTCTGTGCTCAAGTTCTTATGTGGAGTAATACTTAGTCGCTGCATTGAATGGGTCATGTCAAAGTACTATTCATAGCATTCACTTCATCCCTATGCTGGGATGGAAAAATCTACAGCTGAATATTGAGGGATCTATATGCTGCTTCTCTTTTGTCAAATAACAATGCATTAAGCTATATACCATTAATTCTGAAGAAATACTTGCAAAGTAAGAAAATCTTATCAGAAAGAGACAACTGGATACAAAAACCTTGGCCCATGATGTAGAAATCCTTCCCCTTGAGAGCTGACACTCCGTCTGACTCAAAAAAAAAAATTGTAGACAATTTCCTTTGACATTCATAAACTTGTATTCATTCATATTCAGATGATGCAGATTTCACCAACGTCCTTATCCTGCATATTTGTGATTGTGTTTAACCCAAATATTTGTGATTAACCTGAATATGTGTAATGAAGCACATGTGAAGGCCTGCTGACATCCAGTAAGAAACACGAGGCCAATGTGTGAATGCAGCTAGTTGAATGAATTCCCTTTGATGCAATTTTTACATGTAACTTTAATAGCAAAGGACTAAATTGGGTCCAGCTTCACTGAAATCATAGTAAGACAATTTTAAGCAAAAACTAATATTTACCTATTACCCAAGAAATAATGAGCATCTCCATCCATGAGAAACAGGATGTTTTCATCCTAAATAGCTGTTTGACATTGCCTGTTGTTTCATTAGGTCGGAGTTTGGTGCCATCAAATCTGTCAGCTGCATTCATGACAAGCAGACCAAGAAAAATGGTGAAAGAAGCTGCATGGGCTACGAACTTCATAAATGGTCCACGCATTATCCTCCCCAGCTGCAACAGATGTTATAAAACAAAAAAGATATTGCATCGCCTTCTTCCAAAATAAGAATGTATAAAAAGAACAGAAACACAAAGAAATATATGTTTCAATAACACAAAGGAACAAAGACTTGGAAAAAAAATTGTACTATGATGCCGTACTGATAATCACATTTAAAAGTTTCTGCTTATTTGCTGTTTTCAGAGGGATAATTTTGATTCTCAGTTTCACCATATATGTATTTTTAACTCGCTCTTTAGAAATAATTTTATAATTCTTTTGGGGCATTTTTATGTCTATTATAGACAATCAAGAGAAATATTTATTATAGCTGTTAAATATTTTTCAAATTTACATTCCAGTGATCTTATGAGGCAGCAAAGAAAATGGGATTTTGATACTTACTAAAGGCATTAAATTATCACCAGGAGCGCATTATGAATAAAGAATTCTGTTTCCTGACTGACATGATACTCCACTTAACACAGTTATTTTGCAGTTTTTCCAGCTTACTCCCTTTTTAAAAAAATGTCGTTAGGCCTCAGGAGGGTATGTTTATAGTTGTGTAGTGTCTTAATTTCCTTCCTGACTCCTTTAATGGAAACATCCTCAACCTTGTGATGTCTAAGCATGACTTCAAAACAGTTTAGCGCAGCACTTAAAAAAACTAAAAGTTCCATACAAGTTCACACAAAGCTGAACTTTTAGCAGTTATTTACTATAGGGGATGTCTTAAGAGTGCCTGTATTAATAGGAAAAGTCTTAGCTAGTTCACTGAGTTGGCAGCTGTAGAAAAACACTCTTATAGCATCTTGACAAAAATTTTATGGAAAGAATTGAAAACAAGTGTCACAGATCCCAGGTGAAATATATGACTATTTGTGGTCTGGAAAAAAGGAGGGATGGCAGAAAGATAAATTATTGCCATAAGTATTTTTGCTACACTTGTTTCAATATCAAAATCAGATTTTTGCCAACTTTACAATCAGGTTTTACAGAAACAAAGAATAAGAGGATGCAATGGTAAGGTCTCAGGCGCAGAAAACATTAAGAAAATTAGACAAATGTAAAAAGAAGGTACTCTTAAAGGAACACTGTCAAGGTTAGCAGGCACAACATTTGATCTTCTTTCTCCTTTATACATTATTCTGCAAACCCATGCCATTCATTTTTTCTCACTCAATAAACTAATTTATTTTTTTTGAATAAAATACTCCTTCAGCCTCATGAGACAATCTTCAGCAACCAATTATTTTGTGTTAACTACAAAAAGAGCAGATATTTGTCATGGGAAAATATTTTGTTTCAGTCTAGCAAGGAACAGTCATAAACAACACGGAATAAAGCAGACTTTGAAGATAAAGTACCTTGACAGTGTCCTTTTAAATGCACTAAGCTTGTGTTCACAAATGAAGATGGGTTAGGAGACAGATGCCAGAAAGAGTCATAGCCAGAAAAAAAGAAAAAATATTGAGGAAAGTAGTGTTAATATACCTCCTGATCATAAACTGAACTCCTAGACCCCCACCCCTTCCAAAACAGAAAAAATAGCAAAATAATGTAGTAAAAAACTCCCTGGAGGCAGAACTGACCACAGGTGACTGATCACACAAATGCTGGAAGTTACTAGGACATTGGTACACGTAAGTGATCCAAGAAAATCTTGAAATGGCACTTTTTAAATCCTGAATGTCTTTATGGAGAGGATATAGGTCAGAAAATAGGACTCTGAGCAAGAAAGAGAAAAATGTAAAACACTGAATGATCTTTCAGGATGTTGAGACTTTTCTATAAGCTAGAGTCCTTCTTTAATACACTTTCACTTAACAGTTTGACATAATAAATTCCTTCCCATCGCAGAGACCAACGACATGATGTTCTAAATGCTCTCTTTTTTTTTTTTTTTTTTTTTAAACTTAAGTGCCTTTGTACTATGGTTTAGACAGACTTTTATATATTGGTTTCGGTTTAGGTTGCCCTGTGTGAAGCCAGGAGCTGGACTTGATGATCCTCATGGGTCCCTTCCAGCTCAGGACATTCTAAGATGCTATGATTCCAGGACCAGATATGGTTAGTTATATTGTATATACCCCATACATAGGGTCACCTGAAGTGTCTCAGGACTGGAGTCAGTGATTCATGTTATTCCTTCCATGTGAATCTGCAAGAACAGTCTGTATCATAACATTATGGAGTATGACAATGATACAGAGAAGATAAAATAGGACTCTGGGTAGCACATCTGTCACAAAGGAAAAAAGCCTGGTAACAAAAAGGGATAATGCATATACTTTTAAGGGGGAACATTTTCCAAGCTACTCATGTACTGGACATAAAACTCAATTTCTTTTCTTCCACCACAGTGAAATAGAAGAATATGTACAGCCCTCAGAACGCTTCTAAAAACACATAGGGACTGATGAAGTTACTTTTTCAGAAATCCCAACACCAGTGGGCTGGGAACTGGGAAAGAAGACTGAATTTCAAATTCAGATCCCCATCTTTGCCAGGGGCTGGCTGAATTATGCATAAATTCATAAAATTATTAATATAAATTCTATTATTAATTGTAACTGAACAGCTCAGAATTTATAAAGATTCTTCTAGAAAACTGAAAATAATATTTAGTCTTTCAAAATGTCATGCGATTAAATAGTATTTGAGAAGGTTTCGGTTAATTATGTCTGTAGTTAAACTAAACTACCAGCTAGAAAACCAGAGCAAATAGTTCACAAAACTTTTGAAGTGCCTCCAAGTGGATCACCAGCTAAGATGAGTGGATCTCTCACTAAGAGGCCTTTTGTTACTCCTTTCAAATTCTAACACTGGTGAATTCCTGCCAAATCAACAGGACTCTGTCCACAGTTTTCTCTGAAATTTCTTCCAGATGTGAAACTCACAATATGTGTGTCAAGCTCAAATTATTTTTTTCCTAGAAAGAAAAGTGTATAGCTGCACAAGTAACTGTCTGAGATGTTGTAACTGTTACAAAGACAATAAGGCTGCGCCTTTTTTTGCCTTTCTCAAGAATGGCATGAGAATTTAAAGAAACGTATCAGAATAACTTCAATGCCAGCTGTTATTTTCACCATAAACACTGTCTTCTCTTCCTTCTGTCACTGTGCCCTACAGTGCCATATCTGGAAAAAGTATGGGTAATTTATCTCAGTAGGAAAAAGGAATTATAAAATTCCATCAGTTCATACACAGAATGAACTCCATTGATATAGATAATGTTCTTTATTGGAGCAATCCTATCCTGAACTTAAACAGTAAACGTTACTGTCTTTAAAACAAAAAACAAACAACAAACAAACAAACAAACAAAAAAAACAGATTTTGAAGTATGAGTGAAGTACAAGAAAAGAAATTGCAGCTGTTGAAAAAGATGGATTAAGTTTTACATTTGCAGAATATAATGAAACATCCAACATATAGATCACAGGATGAGATGATTGAAAAGGAACAGATGAAGTGAAATGTTAATGGATGTTGTCCCTTGAAACTTGACTTTAAAAAGCTACTTTGAAATAGCTTTTCCAGAATGTACGATTGTTCAAAATGACTTTAAGATCCAATAAATCATTGAAAAAGGGAAATGACAAATAGACAAGTCACTGCTATAGCTGAAAAACAATTACTAAAGTGTTGAATCTCAGGGTGCATTTTCAGACAAAAACATTCATAAAAATCCTAGTCACTATATAGAAAAGTGAAAATGATATAACTGATTTTTTATTGTTCATACTGAAAGAAATGAAAAATACAGCAAAACAGAAAAGACCCACCTTTTCCCTCTCACAGAACAATAAAAGAAAAAAAAAAAAAGACTTCAATGCTCTCTGAACCTTCCTCTTTCCCTGGAATCATATGTACACTGGATTCAGCCTGCCAAAATATTATACTGTGCCCTGTAAGATCCTTATAGGATCCCATTTGTTCCTTCTAATATGCTCTCAAAGGAAAACTTCCATCAGTGTCCATTTGCAATGGATAGTGGTAACTAATTAAAACAGAGTTTCAACACAAAGTCTGGAGAGATTAGAGACTGTAAACTGTCCGCAGTGGAAAGGCTTTCCACAGTATATGTGTCACCCAAAGAGATAAAGTGGTAGCACCCAAATCCAAACAACATCATGTTATAAATGGATGCAGGGGAGGCTGTGTGGCTGCTTTAAAAATCTCATGGAATACAATGAGCCTCAGCACCATCTTGACAAGTCAACAAAATTCACCTTGACTTCTAGGAAACCAGTGATGATTGTGCTAATTTCTGGCTTCATGATTTTGTGACCTTTATCTACTTATTTTCAATCATCAAAAATAAAATTGCCTTCGAGGTAATTAGAGTCAACCCATAGCTTGAACTTAGTCTATCTCCGAGAAAATGGAAAATGAGGATTAGTAGTCAGCACTTGACTACTAATGCAGCAATTAAATGAAGAACAGTTTGACTCATTGCTTCTATAGTTTCTACAAGATGACTCTTGTTCAGCTATGGTAATTTAACTTAATATACTTTGCATTTAACACAATACAGTTACCTGTCACAATTATCAGAACATGTAATACTGTAGCCATTCCATTTTAACTCAGCTTTAAAATAACACATTTCTGAAGCATTATTTGAGCACATCAGTAATTTATACATATACCCATGCTTCGTCTTTGCCAGCCAGGAATCTACATGGAGATGTTATAAATGTTAATAAACAGCCAGTACAAGATTCTGTCAACTGACCTTACTGCAAGGAGCAATCCAGTAAGCCATTGAAAGGAAGGGCAGTCCTACTGCAACGGCGAGAACAACTAGAAACTTCACTGCCATGGTCTGCTGCCGCAAACCTGATAAATTTTCATACCAGATTGAGAGAAGTTGTTGTTGGCAGTTTGGATGTGCTACAAACTATAACAAAGAAAACAAACACAACAGAAGAATATTATTATTAGAATACCTTTTATTAAAATAGCAGATGTGAAGTGTCTTAGGACTGTGGGATTAGCAAAAACTCAGCTAATATTCAAAGGAGCATTAACAGGGGTATAAGAAAAAGGTTTTTTGATGAGAATAATCTCCCAGAAATGGGCTTGTTACTGTCAGCAACAATACATGCATTAACTTAAAAACAGTGTTCCATCACAAACTAATTTCCATCTAAGCATAATTATCCATCAACTCTATCTGTGCAAACTCCTCTTGCTTCCAACATCTCTAATTTTCATGTTGCTACCTCAGAAATTCCAAAACTTTAAGTCTTTCTGTTTTGCAAACGATGCTATACAGTGTTCAGTTATGAAAGAAAGAATACACCATACTTTCACATGCCACGATGGAAAATATCACTTTTTCAGCTGACATAAGAATACCACTGCCACTCCTGCAGGAAATCGAGGAAGGGCTATTTGTAACTTGGTTATGGAATCTTTTAGATATACACTGCAAAACTGAAAAGTTTGACTTCTTTCATTCATGAACACTGTAAATATTGCTCACATATCAATTTTTAAGGTTTGCCCTAGAGATGTGAACTCCATTTCCATAAAAAATTTGCAGCTCTTCCTGCACAATTATATCTGTATATTCAGTCCATACTGGATTTTTAAGCATTCCGTTTCCATTTCTACTTTTTTCATTAAAATAAGAAATTGATTATTTTCACTGTATTGATCTGATTTGTTTCATTATATAGAAATTTTATCAAAGATCTTTCTGCTCTGAGATGAGATAGCCCTACTTTTGGGTAACCTGCTTTCTAAGTCTGTTCCTGAACTAAATCCTTGTGTCCCTCATTTGCACAAATCTCATCAAATAATTTCTCCTGGCTCACATATATACATCACCTGGAACTTATCAACCTATATTATCCAAAAGAAGCTTCTGGGTAATTCAAAGGTCTGGGTGTAGCCACTAACTCAGCTTGATCCTATTCACTGAGTACATTTCAAGTGCAGACCAGAGTCTTAAATTGGCAATGGAAATGGAAAGTCAGCCAAAGAAGTGATTATAAGTCATATTTTCAACACTGCTTGGTGCCTAGAGCCCACTGTAGTACTTTTACTCCTAGATTGTGTCTCCAATCATCCATACAGAAAAATACACATTTTCTGTGACACACACAGTTTCATTAAGTTCTCTCAACTTTCTAAGTCATAACAGCCTGACCAAAAGTGGTAGCACGAGGCTGCTGTGCTATCCTCTGGTTTTTATTAAATCTTATACTTTCCCAGGCTTCAGAATTAGTACAAATTTCTTCCACCTTTTTATTTTTTTAAATACACTAAAACTAAAACCAAGTAAATACCTAAAAAATTTGCATACAGCTAGTATTTTCTTAGAACAATTAAGTTGCATACTCACTGTGGCCAGTATCCACCCTGCATATCTGCTTCTTGTTCATATTGCTAGCTATTTGGGGTGAGTATTCTTTTGTTTGTAATATACTGTTGGTAGAAGGGCCCAAATGTTCATTTAAATGTCAGAAGCTACCATACCATAAACATTCAATATTCCCACAATTTAATGCCGTCATGATGTCATCTATGTTTCATCAACATAATTGCTTACTTTTTTTACTTCATACTTAATGGCAAGTTTTAAGCGGCTAAGGCTGGGGCGACCACGTTCTCCATTATTATGGCTCATCTCTACATCACCATTCAAAATAGCTTCCACTTCTTCTGTATTTCTGCACAAATCAAGGAGTCCAACTACAAAATCTTTGCATTGCATAGACAATTTCTTGTAATCATTCTGGAAAAGAAAGGAAAAAATAAAGTGACTTGATGTTTAGAACTAACAGAGAAATACTTCTGCATTCCAGTTATACATTTGTTAAACATCAATAGTTTTTTTTGCATCTTGTTATGCTTTCTTGTGGTAGGTTAACAGCACTTTTCTATCCAGCATTTACTTCCCCTGAATGTTCACAAAGATTAGGATACATCTCATCTTGGTCATTTAGATCATCAAGTTTTACATCTAAGTTACTTCTCAAGACTTGCTTTATAGCCAATCAAAAGTTTAATAAAACTTTTAGAAATACCGTATTTTAATGACTAGTTCAAGTTGAGATACTAATAGCACAGAGGAAATGATTTTTCACTATCACAGAAATCTAGATAATTAGTTCAAATGTAGAAAGTTACACTGTAGATATTAAAAATTGGATGAGTGTCCTATAGAGAGCAAGACTAAACCACTTCCCAACCTTCTTGAGAATTACATAATTATATTTAATTTCCTTAAGTCTTGAATTATTCTTTTAAATCTTATCTGAACTCTGTCTCATTTTCTAACACCTCTTTCACCTTGCAAACACAGGTCTTCATCACTGTTTTCCAGCAGTGGTACAGACAGCACAGTGATACCATATTTCTAACTTCAACTCAACGCTCTCTAGATCAAATATCTGACAACAGACTTTGGTGAGTCAGCCAAAATGTTGCCCTGTAATGGCAAGTTCAGCTGGTTATTGCTTTAACTACCTATTAGTTTTCTCAGTCACTGGTTACCAAAAGGCGTAAGCCAAAACAGAAAAGAGATCATTGTAACCCACAATTCATTAACCACTACTTGCTCGCAGCTGTGTTTGGGTCACAAAAGTTAAATTAGGTAGATAGGTAGATAGATGCATACAGATAGAGATGTAAATCTAAAGCTAAATAATGTGTATAGACTTATTACCCCTTGCTTAGTTCTTTTGAGAGATTTTCTCATTCATATGTTACAATTTTCTGATGTTTTTAATTTTTATTTTTTTTAAATAATTTTAATTTACTATTTTTTAATAATTTTTAGGAAGTCTTAAAAAGATGTAACTACTGTACATTTTTCCCAAACGAAAGAATGAAACAAAAAACAACAAAAATCATACAGAAGTGCTCATGCAGTCTCTAGTTTCATGTTCAAAGTAGCTTTCTACAAACAATGTTATTACAGTGGAACATTTCTCCCTCTTCTGGTCTGTTTTTCATAGCATTCTCTCTTCTACCATTCTTGCTTTCTGTTTAGTCCCATTTTGAAATACTTCCTTATACTAACTGCCAACTAATGCACAGCCAGGAATACAAACCACTATCTGTAGTATGCAGAATGTCCTAATTTATTTGCTGAGAGTGTAATTCCTATATATTTGTTCTTTATTAACCGTAACAACATAGCAGGAGTTTATTACTTGGATATATTAAAGGATTGCATCTGAGTTTTACATTTCACTTCACTTATATGGATGCAAACATTCATAGATGCATACATACACCGCTGTAGGACTCCATAAATGTTTGTGATTTATATGTTTAATAATGTAATGTAAGCAAGATAGCTCAGATTTGTCAGAGAATTTTGCATTTCTCTGCAGAGAAGACAGAAACTAAATAATCCAATTAACTTTTTCATGACATGTTGTATATTCTACTGTTGTATTATTTGTTTTTCCTCTATTCAAATGAATAACTATAGAGATTAACCAAAATCCCAACTTCTTGGCAACATAGAAAGACATTTCTTGAGAGTAATATATCACCTTCTCTTTGGCTTTCATTTTTGTACTGGTGGCTAAGATAAGACTTACTATTCAATCATTTTAATACTGAAATATTCTCAGAGTTGGAGGAAAAGCAGCCTTTTGAGATTCCCAGGCAAAGGAAAAATAAAAATCAACCTATATACCCTTTTACAATTAGGTACAATGAACAGTTCTAGGCTGATATCTGACACTTGAACATCAAATGAAAAAAATGAGTATTTTAAAATAAAGTTATGAATGAAATAATTTAGTCTTTATAAGTAACTACTTTGTAATATACTGGTATGTGCATATCTTGTGGTATGTGATAAATACATATACATGCACAGTCATGCACATACTTCACCAGTACTTGCCAGCTCTGATGACTGAGATATGATATAGATTTTCAAAACAGTATGTGAGGAGACCATTACCCCATGGTGGACTCCAATGCCTTTGGCCATTCTCCAAGTAAAATTCTTTACTCTAATTAAAAATATTTTTTTTTCTTCTACTAAAATGTCTACTAAATGGACACATGAAAACAGCTGGACACCCCCAGTCATACTTTGCAAAACTGTCCCATTACAATATAAGCTCTTCACACAGTATAATAATATATTTTAGCACCCCATAAATTCATCAGTAAACTCCATCAGCTTATTTTCTCATTTGCAAAATCAATAAAGCAGCTTCCCCTCCCAGGAAACACCACCATCACCATCCCACCATGGCACAAGAGGGTTGTAACACAGTAGAGCCAGTCAAAGGCAACACACGGCCCTACTCCAGTTCACAGTCTGCTGTCTCGAGATGTATTCCCTTATGAAGAGTTTTTCCTCTTATGGAAGATTATGGAGGACAGGAGGGATGATGTCTTAAACTGCTGCAGGAAGATTTGTCAGCCTCTGAGCACAAGGGAAGGTGGCTCCAGCCAGGGAACTTCGCCTCTAAGAAATCAAGCCTGCTAACTTGCAGAGATTGCTGCGTGGGCTGCCTTGTGTCCCTTGTTTCCTCAGTCCACTTAAATGCGTAGTAACAGCAGAAATGGTTAATTGCAATACACGCTTCCCACCATCTCACTGTCTCAGTCACAGACAAACAGACACTTCTTCCCCTCCAGTTCTCCTGTCTCTTACCATTAATGTGAACCAAGAGAAAATGGTAATTTGTTTGGCTTAGCTCACTTTCTAAAATAGCCAATGGCACATAGAGAATTCCACAAGTTGTTTTTTTTGTTTTGTTTTTTTTTTTAAAACTCCAAATTGTAAACAATGAATTAAAAAAGCAGCCCTGCAAGACTTAAAAAGACAGTTTGCAATTAATTTACACTTAGAGGCTCAAAAGAATCAGCCCCTAATTCTGTAAGCAGGTAGGTGTGTTATTTTATGTATGTGCCAAAGTTGGTTCTGGGCTTCTCTGCAGTTCAGGAAAATCTCCACTTTGCCAAATGTTGGCACACCAAGGTTGAGGGAACAGCACCCCATGCTGCTCCCACCCTGCAAAAGGAAGGTGAAGGTTTGGGGTGTGCACTGTGGAGAAGGGATCGGGGGAACGGGACCCTGGTGGCAGAGGAATGAGGCAGTGGATACCATTGAGAGATGTCACCTGTCCTTCCCGGCTGCCTGTCCTGGTGTCCCCGGTAAGGGAGCAAAGAGGCCACTGGGCCAGCCATGTCCTGGGCCAGCCATTTACCTCACCTCCGACCCCATGAGCAGGACAGCACCGTTGGCATCACCACAGCCTCTCCTCCCAGAAGAAAGGAGCCCTCTCCACACTGCCTCCTGTGAAAAGTCACTGGTTCCTGGTGGATTTAGGATTTACCAGTGCCTTGTTAACACAAGTGCATCCTAAATGTTGGGCCCAGGCATCTAAGAAGGTAGACAAACATATTATCCCCCTTACAAATGTAGCCTTTACCCCTTCCATGTCTCAGGTCTTCAACTCTAAAAGGTGATGATAACTTTTCTCTAAAAGAGCTAAGAATACCCACAATCAAGACTTGGGACCGTATTTCTGTAACAGGGGTTGTATAACTGAAAACAAATAGAAAATCGGGCTTTGAGATGATAGTTTGGATTTTGATTCTCACCAGGAAAGAAAACTCAGAAGACTTTATTGGGGTATTAATTTACACCAAACAACAATGCATCTACATTTATTGAAAAAAATATGGTTTTCCACTCCATCACATTATACAATAAAACAGTGTATTGCCATTATAGCTGCAGAGAACTTTGCATTCAATGCAAATCTTATCCTTTTTGAACAGTGCTGGGCCACAGCTGTCCCTCTCAAAACTCCAGGCCACATCTCTGCAGGACAACATTTGTCAGATATCATCCACATACTTATGGACAGAGCAGAGATATTAGCTCTAGGGTGGGCAAAGAATTTAGATGAAAGAAAATATGAACACAATCCCCCAAATAAGAAGTTTTCATATACTATCAAACCTTGTGAAGCTGCTCACTTATCTATGTTGTACAAAGTTAAATTAGACGGCTTTCAGAAAATCTTGCAGATTTCAAAATTACTCGGGAAGCCTAAATTAACTGTGTGCTTGGTACGGAAATACTACACACAACAGTCCAGTTACTCTTTCTTCGACAGTCATCCTCTACTTTTTTCTGTATTTATCCATAATAAAGAATTATCCTCCAAAACATGTATAAGGACAATTCCTACAGATGTCTGAAGTAAAGAAAGGAGTTTGTTCCAGAGAATAGTGCTTTCTGCTGACTATGGGATTTGAATTTGGGTCTGAATCACAGTTTCATGGTCAGTGTTATCTCAAATAATACTCCATCAGCACTGAAAAATAGGTGAATTTTAAAACAGTGCATTGCCAGTAAGCTCAATTTTCATTTAGGAAAGTTTTTGAATATTTCAAATGGCTCAGGTAAACCCTAGGTGGAGCTAAAGATTTACCATGTCCAGCTAATCCATGCATAGAAAATATACTTTAATTACACAAACGTGTAATACATTTTAACCAAATCCACATTTTTATTCACAGTCTATCTAAATAATTGTAGCCGACTCCTGAAGAAAGTAAGGGTAACAATTTTTTAGATAAATTGCTGTGATATGAGCAGTGATATGAGCTGGCAGTCTCACAGACCAGCCCAGACTCAGAATGGATGACAGTGTCCATTTCCTGCAGCTTTGTAAACACAACCTTTGTACTGTCTGCATTGAACCTAAGCCAGTTAGTTTGCAGTCAAGCCCCCACGTTGTCTAGATATTGTAAATGTTACTACTTACGTACAGTGTAAATGTTAACACTTATCAGTGTACATATAAATATATTCCACTGTCTTCAATATTTATCCAGAATGGCCATATGATTTTAGTACTTACAAAAACATTTCACAAAAATGTTCCTGAAAGACCTTATGTTACCAGCTGACTGCTCCTGGTTAAACCTTAAATTAACAGAGACTTAAACTTCTGTGTTGCCTTGTGCACCTGCTCCTCACTGTTCCTATTCACTTTCACCCTATCCTAAAGCCCATATGTGTCTCCAGCAGAGCTTGGCTGATGTATGCTCAGCAATACGGAGCTGCTCTGCCTCTTGTCCAGCCTCCTGCTTCTGTTGAGTGACAGTACCTCAAAATCTCATTTGCAATTCTTCACACAATATTATCCTGTAAGCAGAGCTCTAATTTTAAAGAAGACAACAGCAACAAAAGAGGAACTTTTTTTAAAGGTCACTCGGGGCTGAGCCATGTCACACGGAGTAAGGTCCTCCTCATGGCACAGCAGTACAGGCTGCAGAAGTTTGTTGTCTGAACCAGTCCATCTTTTCTCACACCCTGTGCTGCATTTCCGGGCCCTGGTGGCACCAGGGACAAATACTGTGTCCCCTGTTCATCCTGTCAGTTCTGTACTGCAGCACACATTTGAAGAACAATTCTTGCTGACAGTTCCAGATTATGATTTTATTTAACAATCTTAACTTGTGTCGCTCCAACTGTGGTAAACGGAGCTATACGGTCCCTACAAATCAGACACGCCATTGAACTCAACATAGCTGTGAACTTAACAGGCTGCATTTATGGTGTATAAAAATGTTTTTCTCTTCTGTTCTAAATTTACTCCCCTTTAAGTTAATCAAGTCCTTTTGTTCATATCTTCAGCAGCTGCTAAAGCAAAGGAAACAAGAGTATGTGGTTTAAATACTCTTTTCTAAACTGTACATGCAAGCACTGGATAAAACGTCAGTCCCGAGGTCCTAACGATTTCTACCAGGGACTTCATGGGGCAGACTTTTATCCTCTCTATTAAGCTGAAATGTTCTTTCCAGACTTTGGTCTTATTGATATAAAATAAAAATTCACCCCTGTTCCTATCCAGCAGTTTAGCTCCTGTTTTTTAGCTCCCCTTGCACATTCCACCTCCTTTTTTTCCCTCTTAAAGATTTCAGCTTCCTATATATGGATTGGTGCCACGAAGATACACCGCAAGCATGAGTTAGGAGCAACTAATTCAGATTTGCAGCATCCCAGCTCAGGTTAGCTGAGCCAATACAGGTTCATGGCCTTGAGAACTGTGCTTAAAAGCTGTGAAGCTGTGTTTAAAAGATTAACATTAAATATTGATATTGGCAACTTCACACTCTTCCTAACACAATGTTGGAAATGATTCTCTTAATGCTTTTTTAAGGGTTTGATCTCCTGGTAGAGAAGTCTAGATATCTTGCCGTGTCACAGTTATATCATATATTAGCACCTTCTTTCAACAGGGTCCCAGTCCAAATGATGTTAGTTAATCTAAGTGTCCTGGTTTGGGCTGGGATTGAGTTGTGTTTTTTTTTGTTTTTTGTTTTTGGTAGAGGCTTGTATGATGCTGTGTGTTCAGGTTTTGGAGGAAAATATTGGTGATAACACACTGATATTTTAGTTGCTGCAGAGCAGTGCTCACACAGACCAAGGACTGTTCAATTCCTGGTACTGCCCTGCCAGCGAGGTACCTGGGGGTGCACAGGGAACTGGGAGGGGACACAGCCAGGAGCTGACCCACACTGGCCAAAGAGATGTCCCATACCATATGATGTTGTGTTTAGCAATAACAGCTGGGGATAGTTGGCCGGGGAAGCTGCCATTGTTCTGGGACAGGCTGGGCATCAGTCAGCTGGTGGTGAGAAATCGTGTTGTGCATCACTTGCTGTTTCTTTGCTTTGCTTTGTTTTATTTTTCTTTCTCTTTTATGCAACTGTCTTTATCTCAATGCACAAATTATCACACTTCTACCTTTTTCAATTCTCTCCCCATCCGACTGGTGGGGCAGTAAGAGAGAGCCTGTGGGTTCTTAGCTGGTTCTTAGTTAGTTAATTAACCAAAGGGGTTAAACCACAACAGTAAGTCAAAATTAACAATCCTTATGTTCGAACAAGGCCCATGTGGTGGTTACTGAAAGCAAAAAACTGTGATTCTTACTGTCTTAAATAATAGAAATAAACCGTCGTACATATTTTTGTAGGCTGTGCACCAGTGTATCCACACACACACAAAAAAAAAAGGAACACTCATGTTCGAAGGATCTAATGGGCATTGTATCTCTGGGTCTGCTGGTTATTTTTCAAAATCATGCATTTGTGTAACATTACAAATTCTGTATAACACTTAAAAAGCCTTTAACTTCACTGAGTTCCTTTACTAGCCTCCTTTACTATACTGCCTGATAGGATGTGACACTGACTCCTTCTACATACACAGCATGAATTACAATCAGCATAGAGCAAAAAGAAGTTCCCAGAAATTTAAATGTTCCATTCATGAAACAATTACACATTTCCTCGTGTTATTGTTCTGATTAATGAAGACGCCAATGTCTTCCTGTTCAAGGAACAGGAGAAAATCCTTTGGCTGAACTTCATAATTCTGTGTCTGTCAGAATAGGTATCACTCTACTCACCTTAAACTCTTTTTCAATATTGGCAAGCACAGCCAGTTCATTACTGAGCTCTAAGGCAGTCATTACAGGGTCTTCACTGGATAAAGACAGATAAGCAGGGCTGGCCAGACCTTTGTAGGCATTGATTCTAGACCGAGAATGGCTGAAAGAGTCATGCTTTTGTTTCTGATTGCATTCACTGCACTTACAGAAATAGTCATGTGGCCTATCGATCCGAGCCCCTTTTCTCAAAAGAGTGTGGACGATCTCATATTCGTGGCAGTGAGCAGCCAGGATGATTGGTGTAACATCATGGGAAAAACGTGTTCCATCTTCATCGTATGCATAGAAGTCATCGTGCTGGAGCTCCGACTGGCTTGGACTTAATGCAAGCCTCTTGCCTTCGGCAAATGCGGGATGGTTTAGGATGGCTTCTACTATCCGAACGTAACCTTTGCTAATAGCCAAAAGCAAGGCATCCCCAACCCGAGACAGGTTCTCCTTCTTCAGTAGAAGTTCTGTGATCTCCAGGTGCTCATTGGCAACTGCTAGCTGCAAGGCATTCTGCCCCATATAGTCCACACAATTCACATTGAGTGAGGGGCATTCTTCCAGCATTTTGCGAATCACCGGGATATTTCCATATTCTGCTGCATCCAAAAAGCGTTCCTCCTCAAGAGAAAGACTAGTTGAGCGGTCATTAAACATATACGCTGGCCCTCGACTGGCCTGCCTCCTCCCCTTCTCCCGGAGAATAGTTTGTCGTCGTAGCGCTAGTCTATTCTCATTGCCTCTGCTGGGTGGAAATAAAGAAAATATTAATTCTGCTGTATGCAAGGGCATATCCATTTTAAATAATATTTAATAAAAACATTTTTCATCATATATCTGCAGCATATTTTTATGTAGTATGAAGACCAGAAATCCTGACTTTGGTGCATTTGTAACCACTGTCACTACACAGATCTGGAATCCACAGTGAGCTACACTTTCTTTCAACAAGAAGAGAAAGCCCTAGTCAATCGTCATTTAAGAGCACATTTCTTTTTTTATTTCTTCCTCCACATCTGTTGCATAACCTTCAGTGAAGTTGGATTGTGCTTTATATTACACAGGTAGAGTAACAGTTTTAAAGGCAAGGTTCTTTTCCAGGTTTACACAGAAACCATCCTCTGTTTCTCTCGTACTTTTCTATCTACACAAACTTATCTTCTCGGCATTGTCTCATATCCCACGCTTCCCTTCAATATGCATAGTCACTTCATGAAAAGAGCGCTTCTTATTTCAATCTAGAAAAGAAGATAGCATTATAATAACATTTGTACATGCTAAGATTTCACTTTTTGGCTAGAAGAGTATTTTCAGCAGAAAGCATTCAGCTAAGTTTGTGAATTGCTTCAAGAAAAGCAAAATTACATTTTGCTGGATGAATGTACTACTTTATGACATATTTGCTTGCCCTAGCAGGGATATTTTAAGGACCTTCACTGTAACAGCTCAGTAGCAAAAAAGAATATCAGATCTTAAGTTCATTGTTTAAATGCATATATTTTAAATACAGAGATGACCTGGAGAACAGTGATGAAAGGTAACGTGCAGTGACTGCCTCTGTTCAGACACTGATGGTATCAACAGCACACTGTAGAGAAAATAGCCTTTGTCTGCTCAGCTGGTAGGAGGAGTCCCAGTGACACCTCATGAACATGTGTGTCCTCAGGTGGCCCTCCAGAAAGCCACCAGTCCCCCGGAATGCCATTTCACCCCAAGCTCTTTTCTCGGTCTACTTTAGTGCTAAGTCACAGTTCAGAGTGAAACTAAGTTGTGGTATGAAAGGGGTCAGCAGCCACGGAATGAGGGATTGCACAACACAGCAGGACCCATGAACATGGAAATTTTCCAAAGTGCCACCTGCCTCAAAAAAGCAGGCAGGCAGACTTCAATTGTTTTTATTATTTTATTGCCATCACTACATCAGGAGTACTACTGATAGTAGTACTACTGTCTAGCCTACATTTTGAGCCTGATTTCTCCTCTTTGCCCTGATGATGTTTTTATGATATCTAGAATTGGCTGCTCAGTCATAAAATGAATCCCTACACAACAAAAGTGTATCTGCTACATTGTATGACATCTCTTCGTCCACATCTCCACAATCCTTTTCGTTATTACAGTACATAACCTTGATATTCTCCTATTAATTCATCCACTTAGTGGCTTGCCTTAAAATCCTACTAATTCTTGCCTAATGACAGCTCTGAAATGTGAACCATCCTTTTGTTTCTACCACTGAAACCCTCACCCCTCACTTAACTTGTCTTACTCATTAACTATTTAACTATTAAAACATAAAATTAACAATTTCAAAACTAAGCTTGCTGAGGAATGTTGAATTACCTGCTGTGCTTTTTAAGGGCAAAATATGATACACTCTTTTTAACAAGAAGAAAATCTAATTCATGACACTGCTATCTCAGAACTGAGATCCTGATCCTCAACAGAAATTCAATTGCAAATCATTTTCTCTCCTGAAATTACTGTTAAACTACACAATATTCACTACAACTTCATCTTTTTCCTTTTCGAATGGTAGCTTAATGACTCTTTACATATGTGAGCTCACAGACACTTCAGTATTTTTAATATTTCCAAAAAATAATAACCGCAAGAAACATTTTATTTATTAAATACATACCAATGAATACGAATTTGAGTATTTAAATGACAGAGTAAAAAAAAAAAATCAATCACTTGAATCTGTGACTCAAAACTTCTTCACAAAAAGTAAAATTAAAAAAATATCTTCTAATAATAATCTTCTAGATTGTTTATATTTAACCTTGCTATACATTTCCTTCCTGCCTTTTACATTCTCTGTTCCGGAGATATAGTCCTTCCCATCATTGCAAATGCTTTGAATTGTCAATATCTTAAATCCAATAGAGCAATTTCTTTTGCAAGATTATTAGAGGTATGGAATAGAGTAAATCGACAATTATAATGTTCAATATGCAGACAGTACTGATAATGTACTACAATCGCAAGTTTATAGCCTTTCTTGAGTCTATGTCATGATATGGAATAGAGTTAGACCCCATCCTCTTCTACTCCTTGAGATCTCTGTTAAGGACTGTCTCACTTACTGTTGGTTCAAAGCATACATGAGAGCATGGATATATACGCTGATGTCTTATAGGTGAATTGCTAGTTGAAAAAAATCCATTCATATTTCCAGATATCTTGTAAATATGTATATATTTGTATGTGTTAAAAAGTCCACCTTTGAAGAGGTTTCACAGAAAACATGAAAACTAAAAAAATGATAACGTAACTGGCATCGTTGACAATATTGGTGCTAAAAACAGAAATTTACTAAAGAGAGGACAGTTTTTTTGACATACCTGCAAGTGTTTTAGTGGAAATGTGTGTGCTAAATTGAATGCAGGACATAACTGGTAGAAAAGAAACATCTAAGCAGAGAAACTAGGTGCTCAAAATAACAAAATGAAAGTTTTATTATTGAAATTATACTTCTTTCAGTATTTGTTACAGATTCATAGAACTCTGAAATACAACACACGTTACAGAGCACTTTAACTATACCTTGCATAAGTTTGATTTTCCAGACCAATTAACAAATTTAAAGTAAAAATTCTCTAATATCTTGATCAGTCCTGAAACCATACAGTTTTTTAACCCCTTTCTTATTTCTTTACTCTGCTCAGTAAAAGCCATTGTAGGTGTTTTCTCAGTGCAAGTTTTGCCTGACTCAACAGGCAGCAGAGGCAGGCAGTAAGTAACAGGTGTCTATAGTGTACTGATCTTTAATCTATTTCTTGTGTTTAGCAAAGGAAAGATTTTGAGACATTTTATTTAATGAAAATACATGTCAGCATATCAGCTACTACGAGTGATGACCATCTTCTAAGTACAATCACTGCAACACCTCTCACCTTAGAATTTGCCAGAGGACTCACATTCTCTGATGTAAATCTTAATTTACATCAATTCATTCTAAAGACCCAAACCACACTTTTAAGAAATATTTGTTGTTTTGTTCCAACTGGTATCACGGTATCTTCCTCAAACCTTACTCCATCCATTTTTCTCCCATTCTTTCCATATGTGCAGCAAGTGTGTACATGAATACTCCTCCTGCTAATATCTACTATCCAAAAAGACATGATGCCTCTCCTGTATATCAAGGGAAGTGTTCACAAAGACTAAGATCAATTTAATAAGTTTAAACACTTCAGCTTCTATAATCGATAAAGGTAAATAGACACCATTACACAAGGATTCAGAGCACAAACTTCATCTCTTCATAGATGATGTACTGAGTATAGGATAGTTATCATCATTCATATAACATATGTTATGTTTATGTTAGCCTAAGACGATAGCCTAAATTCACTGCATCTGCTCAAGTCATGATAATACAACTCTGCTTATCCTTATCCTTCTGATTCTATCTTTTGGCAGAAACTTTGAGGGAATAAATGTACACACAGTGAGGGCGTTAGGAAAGTTAAAGTTCAGCTGGAGTTAAAAGTAGCAAAGGATGATTGAGGAGCAGCAAAAACAGCTTCTAAGAATAAATAGCAGCACAAAGAGGGCTAAAGAATTCATGTGGACCCACTGTTCAATAGGCTGGTAGAACTAGTGACAAAGGACATCATAGGTCAGACAGGTATTCAATGCTTTCTCTGCTTCAGTTTTTACCAGGAAAGTCTGTGCCTAGACCTTGAAAGTGCACAAGCCAAACAGCATTATCTACATTCAGCGATGTAGATATACATCAATCCTGAAACCTTGCATCCAGGGGACAGAGGGAGCTGACAGATGTCATAGCAAAGCTGCTCTCTATCATCTCTCAAAGTGCATAGTGACTAGAGGAATTTTTATTCATAGGAAACAAGTTTGCCAACTTTTTTATCTCCCCATTGGCTTTTCAATTTTGGATAAGCTAACCACTGAATTGCAATAGCAGAAAAATCTGAAAACGTATAAGCCATCTTATTGAGCAGCATTCTGGCAAACTGAATCTAGATACTTAGTCTTGAATTACTTCTTTCTTCTTGATCTGTGCAGCATCATTTACTGCTAAACATTATTTAAATAATTTACATTTACATTATTTGAATAGACAATAAATTCAGCCCATAATAAAATATCATAATTTTAAAAATTCCTTCAAAAATAGAGGTATGTTCAGTGTAAATTACCGCACCTTATATCACTGATTTAAAACACATATTTTCACCTGCCTTGCAAAATTAAGCCATTATTAAATGATGTTGCTAGCTTTCGATCCTTATAAAGTCAAAGGAAACAACCCCTTGAGTTACAGGATTGACCAATTTTTTTACTGACAGGCTAACTGAACTTCAGTTAACTGTCAAAAATCTACAGTTCATTAAACACTTTCATTTTTTAAATAGTAGAAACTGATTATGTTTCAATTCCAGCAACACATTTGGTATGATTTATCAAAACAAAGAGTAATCATTGCTAGTAAAGAACACTTAGAATCAGCTTGTTTGTCCAGTAACATTTCCTCTTTCCTTGCCTGGATTTATAAGAAAATCACTGCTTAAATGGGAAGTTAAATACATACATTCCCTAGACAGTAGCTCATCTTCTGGAGCAGAACTTATTACAGACTGAAATAGAGTATTTTTGTATTGTTCGCTGTAGCACATCTCTGATGCATAGCTCTAGAATTTCAGTGTAATCCATTTTCAATAGCTTTTCCCTGCATCAATATATTTTATATGTATGAAATAAATTTCCTGTTTTGCCCATTTGCAATTGCAATTAATTAAAGTTAAGGCTCTGTAATTAAAACTGGTTCTTGTAGCACAAGACTCTAAATATGTTTAATCGTAACAGAGGAAGCAAATTATTCTACTTTATTATTTCTGTTTAATTAGATACACACAGTAAAAATTAATTCAGGAGTTTGTTAAGAAAGGTATAAGATACTTGGCTGCCTCCCAAAGCAGGGAGAAGAACTTGCTGATTGAGAAGAGGATGTTCAGTCTTATGCTCTGATGTTCTTAAATTTATTTCACCATTACTAGGGTCTTTTCATTCAATTTTTTATCAAGAAGATACCTACGTTAGCACCTATTGGCACAGACTCTGGCCACATAATTCATGAAGCAACATGAAATATCAGCCTTTACAAGATACTGAATAACTGTTAGTTGAAACAGATAATTAATGCACTTTTGGGGGAATGTAGTCTAAAGGACAGTACTAACTTATGTCTGAGAGCCAGCAAGACCAAGCCTGGAATACCTGCATCATTTTGGGTACCATATTACAGGAAGGAGTCCTATAAAATAAGAAATGAAACACAAGAGAGCAGAGTCACACAGCCTCCACTGTATTTTCCACTTAAAGCAAAATAGAGTTGACTTTGAGAATTATAAAGGGTCATATTCAACTCATCTTATGTCTACTATAGGAACAGTAGGATTCTTTTATAGATTAATGTTGATTTACTCTCTAGGTAAAGAAGAGACAATTCTACTGTCTACCTTTAATATTTATTTTAAGATAACATAATTATTCATGCGGAATACCTGTACTTTTCAATTATTCAAAAAGGATCCTAGCTGATTAGATGAGATTAAGGCCTCCTTTAATGGATATAACTTAGTAGAAATGTGGACCACCAAAGAATCATGGAGTCAAGTCCATACACAGAAAGCCACGAAGCACGGAAACCATCTCAAAAAATTCCCCTAAATATATCAAGTTCTGTCTTAAAGGAAATTGGTGTTTTGCTGGGGTTTTATTTTCTCTCACTAATCCCACTTAAAAACTAATCCTGAATTTGATTGTTCTTGCAGTTAGAAACATTCATCTAATTTTCAGTCTAAATGTAATAATGGCCAATTTATATCTATTTGGTTTTGTTTGGAAACCAGAATTGTCTTTCAAATTAAGTAGCATTTTCCCCTGACAATGTTTACTTGCAAAACACAAATACAAAGCAATCATACACACTCTCAACCTTCATTTTGCTGAGCTAAATCAAGCTAATCTCATTTCCTGCTACTTCCATGCATTAAACCTGCCACAGAACAAAACCCCACTCAATGACATGTTCCTAAACCATACAGTAATCCCACATCAATGTTTGCAGTAAAATGATTAGCAACTATTTTGTGTTAAAATGTGCATCTTTGGCTATCTCACTGGTGCACTTACATCCAAGACATCATATGGGCATTAATGACTCTTCTGGAGGACAGAGATAAGTCTCCTGCCTTTGCTGACTCTCCTTAATCAGCTTTCAGGAAGTGAGAGTCTAATTTACGAACTGAAAGAACTGTGTTGAAAGATCCTATTTCAAACCACAACTCTTTTCAAGGACACTGACTTTCCCTATGAAGAGCTGTCGAGCTGGGAAAGTCTGGGGGTGGGAGACAGTTGTGAGCATCTCCAGCATCATAATCCAAAGTAAAAAGCATTTTAGGAGAGTCTGTAATAGCAGCTAAAGGCTGAATGAGCTTGGGTGGTGATAGCACAGCCTCCTCCTCTTTTTCATTTAATCATGTAAAAGGCTTTATTATATTCAAAAATTTGAAGACCTTAACTACATACTGTGTAAGGGTACTCTGTTAACTCATTTTAACTTGGGCTTTGGCTTAACTTCAAAATTTTATTACCTCTGGAGTAAGATTATACAGCTTCTTAGGAAATTAGAACATATAAACTTACTAAATCCAATTATGTCTCTGCCTTCATGACCATGCTTTAGTGAGAGGGATTACACTGAAGCTATTAACTTAAGTAAATTCATGCACAAACAGACACAGTGACCATAGTTCTCATGAAGAGGAAATAAATGTGTAATGCAAATCTATGGGCTGGAAGCATGGCTAAGGAAAAAAAGAGTGTAGCGACTGCCAACAACATCCTAAATAAAAATATTAAAGTCATAAATACTCTCAGAGCAAAGGGAATGGAAGAAGTACAGTATGTGGCCACATTGGCTTAATTACAAGTTACTCAATGTCCTAAATTCAAGAGTTATGAAAATTGGCCAATTACTAAGCATGAGAATTGTATCCACTGCTTGTTGAAACTCAAGTAACTGGCTGAAACAATGTCAAAAACATAGTAATCATCTCTGAATCACCTCTCTGGGTGAGCTTCCAGAAAACCTGAAAGAGCCACAAGCCTCTTTTTTTTTTTTTTTTTTTTAAATCAACAACAAAGATAAAAGGTGATGTAAATGAAATCAATCATTTTCAGATTTTCATAAAATGTTACTGAACTTCCTATAATTAGTAATTAGCTACAAGATCAGATACAAGTAGCACCAAATAAGGCCATCAACCGCAAACACCGAAGAATAAATCATCTTGAACCAGGCAGGACCCTTGTATATGTTGCAGGTCTTTAGACTTTCATTGCTGTAACACATAACATTCTAAATGCAAACTAAAGAGGCTGAATGAAACCTTGAAGAGAGAACACAACTCTTTGGAAAATTGTAGTTATCAATCCAAGGTTATAAACACAAGTTGCTCAGAAATTCTGACTTAGATGTGGTATTATTTAGTATTTTCAATAAATTTCCTGGATGATAGAGTAGAAACTCCATGTTTTACATTTTCACAGGAACTTAGTCTGGGAGGAATCAAAAACACAAGGAAAGCAATGCCAGGATTTTGAATGGGCCTGACAAGAAGTGGTCTAAAATAAAAAACAGTATAGACCAACTGGAATTAGTCTAGTAGATGACAACAGAACTGATCAAAAGTCTGGAAGATGTGAAATAAAGTATGAGAAGATTTTGTTTGATCTTGAGAAGACTGAAAGAATTTAGATAGTGTTCAAATTATGGTGTAAGGGGGGAATAATTTATTTCTATTTAGGTCTGGAATTGGTAGGCACCCTGCACCTCTGAAGACCCTAAAACTTGTTGATGAGAAGGTATTTACAGAAGAGAGAATTACTTGGATGTTCTACTCTTCTACTTTCCCTTATTACACATATGTGTATATAAAATATGTAAATATACACATATCTGGTATATAACAATATATAATATGCAGTTTGTAATGCACATATAAAAATATATTTATATAATATGTGTATAATATTAAATATTATATACTTAGTCCAGAGATAGGATGTGAGCTGAGACAGACATTTTGTCTGAAACTGTATTTTATGCCATGCTACAGGACAGAAAGTGATAGGCTGTAGAAAGGAATATTAGGTTAAAATTTTAAATGTAAAGACAGCTACTGGCTGGAAACAAATATTTGTACAAATCTTGAGTTTTCAGTCACCAGAGATCTTGAAGAACAGCTAAGATAAAGCCCTGGTAGGAATGGCTATGGGATAGCTGACCTTGCTTGGTGAAGAAGAATTGGATAAGATGTCCAGTTTCCATGTCTCTCCTAGCCATGTTGTCCACTTGCCCTGCAAGTCATTAACAGGGACATACTTGTTTTATGAGGGAAGACAAACCCCTCAGAACATGTTATTCGGTAGCCATGCATCTTCTGCAATTCACCATCATCACACAGTTTCTAAATCTGATACAGCCCCATTTCACAGGCCTGAATGCCAGGCCAGGGCAGTGGTTCTTCTTGTCTCCAGGTTGTAGCACAGCACAGAGCAGCGGGGACAGCCTGTGGGGCCATCACCCACACAGCATCAGAAATAATTATCTTTGACATGTAAAAGGTGGATTCTTTTGCCACTGTTTTCTAATTGAATGATCTTCAATCTGCTTAAAGATAATGGGAAACATCTCTTAATATCCACGTTGGTATAAAGATTCAAATTAGCTCCATAAACCTTTGAAGTTGGTGCTAAAATATTTTTGGGGCTAGAGCTGAAGAACTCTGTAAATAACAAGCCAAAAATACAGGTGGACTTTTACAGAATATTTTCCAAATAACCAAAGACAGAGACTGAAATAGATGTGAGAAAAGCCCACAATGAACATCCCTTAAGTATTTCGTTCTGCAGCACTTGAAAGGGTGCTGCAAATACGAGTATTTCTACTTGTACAAATCCTGGACAAACATGGTGGGGCTTGTGTTTTTTGGTGTTTGTTTTTTTTTTTGGTGTTTGTTTGTGTGTTTTGGTGTTTTGTTTGGTTGTTTGGTTGGGTTTTTTTTGGGGGGGGGTATGGCAGGGGACATGTTGGCTTGTGCTTTTTTTTTCCTCAGAAGCACATCTAACACCAAGTATGAAATATGTAATCTTTGGAAATGTTATCTGAAGTTATGGCAGAAATTAATGTGTCCACTGGGACTGCCCTGGAGGCACTTCTGAGACATGGACAGTTACCACTTTTTGTTTATATACTGTTGAGAAGTGTTTTCTCCAAGCTGCTTTACTATGTTGTGCAAATGCTTTTGTACAGAAGCAGTTAAAAACAATTTGATTTTAGAAAGTATTTCCTTGTCCATGGCTTGGTGAAAAGGTCAAATCTGTTGATGCGAAACTGGAAGGGTAATGGTCTGACTAACGTTTTCTTCAGGGAATAGCAGAAGATTTTCCTCTTTCCCCTGAAAAATAGTTCAGTGGCAATTCAATGTCTGATGTAGAGAAAGCACACAACACAGAGCAAACAGCCATTTCCCAGGCTCCGCATTTAATTTGTCATTCTTCCTGCTTCTCGCTGGCTCTTTCACTACAGAAATAAGAAAGTTGGCTTATTATTGATGAAGAAGATGCCCACCACTGAAAAGGGAATTACAAGGAAATAGAAAACTTTAGGGAAATGATTAAGAAAAGTGTCTGCAGAAGAATGGTCCAAGGGGAAAGGCAATCTGGAAACACTAATTGAGTCTGCTTAAAGATTTGTCAGGAACAACAAGTACAAGGTTAGAGAACTCTGCTTGCTGGTAGCTTTCAAATGAAGAAAGGGGATGTTAATTCCTTCCTAAGAACAGAAGAGAAGCAAGTGCTTTACCAGCCTAGAACTCATTATATACAATACTTATACAATACCATATACTTGCAAGGCAAAGAAAACAGCAGATTAAACACTGCAAGATGGTAAGGCAGGACAGATGACACTCAGAAATGAGTTGAGACTGCTTAGGATAGTGTGACAAAAGAGAGCTTATGATTTTTATCTTCCTTTTATTTGAGGACTAGTGTAATTTTAAGCTTCAGAAGACTACCATGGAACTGCTTTTTGTAGGACTGAAGATCCTGTTGTACCTGAGTACATATGTAATTTCATGCTGGCTGCCGAAAACTTTTAACAATAAGCCTGGACATTAAACATAAGCTTTGAAGTCTAATTTTAGGGTCACCACTGAAAACCTGAATTGTACTTGATGTTCTTGCTCAGAATAACATCTGTCTACAAAACTTGATCTGTATTTATGCATATCTGCTAAAACATTTTTTCTCAACTGTAAGAAAATGCTGAATGCATTCACCCTTTGAAATACACTTTAATTAAAGTGTAATTGTCCAGTTTCACTGCAATACTCTGAGGATGCTTAAAGCCATAAAGTTTCTTGCAGAGGGTATGTGCCCACCAGAGGGAACTCCTTACTAAGCCTGGCACTTGGTAACATCAGTCTCCAATTTTCTCGGCTTCTTAAAACAATTTAACAGCTCCAAGTTCTGTACGTTTTCCTGGAAACATCTTTAGGGGCCTCACCACATAATTTTCTTACATCCTTTACTTCTCTGGACATGTACAGTCCAAAATTTATCAATTTCAGCAATACTATACAATAGCAAAACAGCAATCAAAAAGTCTTAATTATTCAAATTACAGCTAGGATTTTAGCTACATGAATGGAAAAAAAAGGTTAAAAGCAAGTTAAATACATAGGGAAAAAAACTTTAAAGTAAATTTCATAACTGGCTACATTGCTAACTGATTTGGGTTTCTTCTATGAGACACCTAAGGTATATCATTGACTATGTTGCCATGCTTTTTATACCTCACGATAAGCATATCTCGAGGGCTATGTAAATTGTGTATCTATTCCTACAGCCTTATGTAAAGCTATCTTTAGATTAACCAAGTAATTCTGTGATTCTGGAGGTATTTATATGCCTTTGGAGTTGAGCCTTAAACAATTTTTATAGGCCTATTTGAGCTTGTATGCTTTGCAAAATTAAATGTCCTGTGTCTTGTTTATTCCTCAGTTAGCCAGGCAGTGTCTGACTTCGTCACTGCGGTTGATGGTTGTTTCTGCAGTTTCCTTTATAAGCGCTGAAAACTATTTCTCCTTTGGGAAATTCGATCTTCTGGTCAAGCGCTTGCTGTCCAGTTCAAATTGTGCCTTTTCCAAAGCTACTAATAGTATACAGTGTATAGGTTTTGCAAGATGTCTGCTCTGCTATCTGTGGTGAGTTATCAGCTTTCATTACTCACCTTATTCTGAGTAGACTATCGGTAGCTGCTATCACGGAAAACTATTCTAGATTCACAGTTGCTAGATGGATTGCTGCCTCAAGCAAGCTTCTCTGTGATAATAAGCTAGCAATCTAAAAATTCAAGGTCTGACATTGCCTGAGATGGTAATTTAGGATCCATTTGTTTACCTAGGTTTGAGACCACTGAACAGGTTTATCTAGTTCGTATCAGGTCCAACACTGACATTCCCCAGATTCTCCTAATGTCATTTTTTCCTATTAATATTCTTTTGTTATTACTATCATAATATTATTCTTGACTTCTGCACTAAAATCATTTTTGCTAGTGGGTCATATTGTTGTGTTTTTTGTTTTTTTTTTTTTTAAATGAAGCTTCAGCATTGTCCAGCTAGAACTTTCAGAATCACTAAAATGGCTATAATGCAAACACAGCTGGCTGCCCATGACAAACATGCCTCTATAAACAAAACATTATCACATTAGTAATGATGTAGCAGACATCAACAAGATATCCCTTGTTATTCTATTACAGTTCTTTTGGAAGTTCAAATAAAAGCAAAAACCACTTCTTGTGTAGATCTCTGGAATGTTATGCTACTGCTTAGTATGTGCCTTAGTGCTGTGTCCCACTGGTTATAAATAAAAGCACTTAAAATAGAGGATGGATACTTGTACCAATGCTAAAACTGAATACAAACAAAGCAATCTGCTATGATATACAACCAACTTGATCTTGGTACTCCCCTGGTGGAAACTCTAAGATTCTTAAAGAGACATTGACTTTCAAAGTATAAATTACAGACAAGGTTCTGTGTTTCATCTCTCCACACCAAATCTGGTTAACAAAAGTTGTTGATCCTATGGAGACAGAGAGACAAATACAGATGGTTTTCTGTTTGTTTGTTTCAAAAGGGTTAAAATTGACTTCTATTCAGTTTAACAGGTTCATTCCTATATTGTCGCAATTTATTTGATGCAACATTTTTGCTAACCACTTAGTGAATCAGGTCAGGATGTTTCATGTACATTCTTGCAAAAACCCTCCTGCCCTCTGCTCCTGCACCATGCCATTTGTTATGCTGACATAAGTGCTGGGGCAACTCCAGGCTGACCTTAATCAAGGAGCTTAACCAAAGGACAATATTTCTGAATAAAAATGCTTACTCTAAGCCCAGCTCCTCGACCCAATTTATCATGCAGATGGAAACACTTGTGCTGGCCATGGTAGGAGGTGGTGTGAGGACAAGGAATAAGCAATGGGGAATGAGGAGAGATGGAGGCTTGATCCTTTTGGTGACAGCGCTTGTTAAAGTCACACTGCAGTGTAAGGAAATCTATTTTTTTACTATTTTTAAGACTAAGGCTGCTTAACAAGTACCTACAGCTATACTGGTCTGTGCCACAAAAACTACTCTCACATTGCTTTGTACGACCTCCTTGTTTCCTTGTGATCTCCGTCTGTCCACTGCACCAGCCTGTTTTGCTTCACTTCACATCCATACTGTGAGCTCTATTAGTAGGCACATTAGGCTAAGATGAAAATATATACAAGTATTAATTAACATTTTGTATTCACTCAGCAATGATGATCTATCAGTGGTGATGATGAAGTGAATAGGCAGATGGTCTAGAAGACAGAAGAAAAGCAAAGCAGACAATGTAATCTCAAGTGGATTTTCTCTATCAGGCTCTGCATTGTGGTTGCTCATGTCATAAATAGAACCTGGCTATATTACTCTTATTTAAGTCATTAATGGTGGTCCCTTAGCTGATCTGCATTAAAGCTTGAAAGGAATTACATCTTGAGTTTTGTGTTCTGATTCACTTAACATAAAACAAGTTGAAACCTATGAGTCCAGAAGGGCCAGGATATTTTCTCAGTGTTTCATGCTTTACTATCTGTTCAGTTTCCACAGTTCACAAGTGCAGACGCTTGTGATTCCCTTAACTGGTTCCCTGCCCCCAGGACTGCTCATGCACAGGTCTTTTGCTCAAACCTCTGCTTCACCGTAAACAGACGAAATATCTGCTACTGACAATACACAGGAAAGATCAGGAGGAGACTGGAAAGAGCAAATCCCCATTCACACACACACTTTCCCTCTGGAGAGCATATGCTTATGAACTGACAGAACAACATATTTAAAACTGTCTGGCAACTCAACATTGCACTTCCATGGTGTGTATTTTCCTTCTGTCGTGTCTGCTTTTATTTTGACCACACATAGGCATGTTTTTAAATAGCACTGGAGAGACAGCTGATGATGACTTATACTGCATGTTCTCCTTTTTTTTCCCAAGAATAACTACAAGCAGAGCCTGCAACTCTCCCCTACAAAAGAAGCTGAAGAAAATTGAGCAGTAAGTGAAATTAGCAGATAATTGTTCCAAAACAAGCAAAAGGAGGTACTCCTTCATACTGCGCAGTTGGTGTGTGGAACCCACCCCACAACGCTGTGCATGTTAACAGTTAACAATAGATTCAAGGGGGAATTAAAGAAATTCAGAGAACTTAAATCCACCATTGGTATTAAATGCACAGTTTCTGAAGTCTCTGAGCAGTAACTGCAGGAAGCTAGGAAAGTATGGCTTCTTCCTTTCACTGTTCTCATCATCTTCCTGAGGCATATTCTTTTAGGCCCCTGTTGGAGACACGATACTGAGAGGTCTGTAACTTAACCACTGTATATATATTTTTATATCTATAATTGTATACAAATATAATCATATATATAATAATACATAGTTAGTTGATTCCAAAGGTCTGTCTTTCCAATCTTTTACACTGGGCAGAAAGATTCAGTAAAAGTACTCCTGTTCCTGTACCCATAGACATTTGCAAAGCCCAAAGCAGATTCCAACAACTTTTGTTGTAATCTGTTCTGATCCCCACAATAGTAAAGAGCACATAACAGTGACATGTTTTCTAGGGTTTTGAGATTGTTGAGCTTACCCTGACATGTAAACAACTTTCCTTTGATGCCCCATAGATAAGAAAAGCACAGGAACCTCCTCAAACAACTATTTCTTCTCTCATGCTAGGATTTAGAATAGTTAGGAATGTAGCTCACTAATTTTTATATTTGTAATTATCACATAAATGTGTGCATGCTGTAACAGCATAGCTTAATTAAAATTCCTTTCTGTATGAACAGCGTGTAAACCTGAGTATGGATGAAGATGATTAAATTAGGCAATGGGATGTATGTCTATATACTTGAGACAAAATTGTATTTACATTGTTTCTATGAGTAAAGCCACAATTCTACCATAGATACGTGGAATGGATTTAGTATAGTGGTACTTTATAGGTAATGGATTTATGTTTATAAAACCACTTCATGCTTAAGAGAAAAATACACTGAAGAGATTAGTGCACATAACTATAAGGACTTATACTTAGCTGGCCTGAGATGCAACTTTTCTTTAGAATTTGAAGGACTAAGGTGTTCATACAGCTGATCATAATTTAGGCTCCTTTCTAATGTCTGAAATTAAACAAGAGGTTTAAAATACTTTAGCATCTGAGTACAATGTATCAGAAAGACAGGGAGATCAACCATTAATTGATTAGCTCTGTAGCGGCCCAGTATTCTTCTTTAGCAAATTCCAGAGCTGAAACATCAAAATTCAATAGCGTGAACACTTGAAGCTGCAGCAACCGCATCTAAGCTCTAAAGCAACACTAATTCACTTTATTATCGTCTATCTTCCTCCACATCCAACCCTTCTTGCCTTTGCAAAACTTTATACAACTATGGCTCACAGCTGGAGAAAACCATTGACGTAAGACTGATGATTCTGATGTAGCTGATGATTAACTTCTCTGAGAGTAATTAACTGAAAAAAATACAGCTGAGGAAGATTTTCCTCTGTGTCATCCAAGAACTCCAGGTTGAAAGTCAAGTCCTTTAAAGTATTGGATGGCACAGCTCAGAACCTTTTTTCTGAAAGTAGTTACCTTCTTCTGAGTAGCACACATAATAATGTATGAAGAATACTTTGCATAGTGTATTTTGACCTTTAAAGAAAAATAAATAAATAAAAGAAAAGAAAGATTCAACCACATGAGATTTCAGTGAGGTACATTTAATCCCATTTTAATCCCATTTAATAGCTCTACTACTTGTAAGGCTTAATGCTGGTGGGACTGCGTGACCTTGGAATAAAGGCAGGAAAACTCAAGTATCTAATTTGGAATAACTGGGCGGTTCATATTTCTTGTAGTTTCAGGCTGTCTGCAGCCAGGGGAGTAACAGTACCAGGGATCTCTGGTTCATATGTCCAAAGCAAAGAGTATGGGCAAAGAGAGAGGAGTCTCGAGTTAAGCATTTATAAGCTCCAGCAAAATGCCAGCTGTGGAACTGCAGGGGACATGACACTAGATGACCATAGCTCGACACTATAGGTAGGTGCAACTTGCAAAAGACTGCCTAAATCTGTGAAATAATGGACAAACTTTACTGAGCAGCCTTCAATAACATTAGCTCACACAGTGTTCTCTTTGTTTGCTAGAACAGGCAGATCTGTGGGAGACTGCACAGCAGGACAAGAAAAAGTCCTTGTCGAATACTGTTGACAAAAAAAAAAAAAAAAAGGAAAGGGGAAAGAGCAGAAAATTCAAGCAATGCTGGGGAAGTATATATTTAAGTTATGCCTCGGATATGAAGAGATGTCCTATTATGGTCCTGAGGCATTGGTCTTCTGATAACAGTGGAACTGGTTGTTTAAAGATTAATTTCACTTCAGCTTGTAAAGCTGCCACATTCAAGAAGACATTTTAAAAGCAGAGAAACTCCACAATCTTGCTAATATTGCTATTTAATTTTAATGTACCTTTCTACCTTTTATCATAGTCTGTGTTCATTCAGCTTTGTTTTCTTCTGATAAACTGAACTCTGCTTACTGACATATGTGATAATTAACCTCATTTGTTAAATGCTTCTCCCCAAGCACCTTCTTAACTCCTCCTTCATTCATTTTTAAATCAACGTTCTTTAGAAAGAATATTTCCACCTACTTTCTCCATACTGAAAACCTGCCAGCAGATATTTATAAATTGCCTGGAAATATTAATATACAATAAAATTTAAATACTAGCATAAAAAATGAAAAATGATTCATCATTCTTCCCAATCCTTTAGGTTCTCTGTTTGTTATATGTAAAATGCAAGCTGTTTAGGACAGAGATTGGCTGTACTTTACACGGTCTGAGCTTAAAAGACAGATGTTGGTACCAAGCAACCAGGCTAGAACATACTGCAAGGGCAGCCTGGTTTGAACTTCCCCATGGAATATGCACAGAGAAGATCCACAAAGTGCAAAGAGTTACACCAGATTCTGGCAGATAGACAACTGCCTTCCCAGGAAATCAGGGCTCAAAATCCCTTGCCTTGTAATTGTAAGAAATAAATGTAGGGGTTTTATCCCTAAAATCAGATGACAATCCAGACCTGATTGGATTTAGGGTTAAAAAAAGCCCATCTACCAATTTAATTTCTGGTTCTTTAAATATAAAGGGTAAGCTTATTTTCCCAAAGCACATGGTATGATTTTTTTTCAGGACACAGGAGACTGTTTGCATCTCCTCTCTGTGCTATTACCACTCTTCCAACTGTCTTTCACCTCTGAGACAAGGAGAAGCCCAGCAGTGTAATGAATTTCTCTTCTCACATGAATAGGCTGCTAGATTACTCCATTCTTATCCCTTTCCATTATGAAAAGATCCATCTATGGTTGTTCTTTGGTTCCTGGGAATTAGCCAATATCCTGTTTCATCTTACACTCAACAACACTTTACCACAGTTTATAATCTTCAGCAAAGAATCTTGTCAAATGATTTCAGAAAATATAAATACTCCAGTGAGTATCACTTATCTGATGCAACATTTTTATGGTACTTAAAAAGAACTTCAGAAAATTAACAGGGCTTGTTCTCTTGTTTTCAAACTCTCTTGGCTATTGATAGATAAAACATTTATTTTCAAGGATTCTCTGATTCCTCAATCCACAGAAAGCTCAGAGTTTTCATATAACAAATAATTTATCAAATTGAAATACCATAATTATATATAATATATGTGGTATAGAGTTACTCTTCCACATTCTTTCCCTTTGAATAAACCAGCAACAGAATGAAAGATGGCCATTGAAATACAAGACCTGGACGTAACACAGAAGGAACAGAAAGTATATGCCTAGATGGACTTACCATATGGAGTCTGGATTCACCTTCTATTCCCAAGAGTGCTAACTTTGCATTCAGCCATTTTATAGCAAGTTTTGCTAAGCCCACTAAAAGAGTAGGTAATCTTGACCAACTAACATTTTTTTTTACATAATAACATGGGTAATACTATATTGAGCCCAGCCAATCATTACTTTCTCTGCAGAGTAAAAATTTAAAATAAAAAAAAAAGAACCACAAACATTAGTCTTCATCAGGTTTAGTAACCACCTCAAGCAGTTAAATATTGCTCAGAACTAAATAAGTTTATAAAAAATCCACTCATATTACACTCCTTGAAAAATATTAAGTGTTCTTGCTTTTTTTGACTGTGCTTTCACAGATGAGGTGATGCAGAGGAATCAGAACATGACAGGCCTTTAGTTGGATCTTCCCAAGTTTACCTATCATCATCATGAACATACTTTGTGAACACACAGCTTATATAGGAATGAAATATGCATATGGAGACTGAAAAGAATTATTTCAACGTCACCTGTGCAAGCAAAAGTCTCTGAGGTACTTCAGGCTGTGACATGGTTAAACTGTGTTTGAGAACAACTAAATTCCTGTTTATCTCCAGCCTTGTTCAGCTTAGGGAATTTCTTTCTATAATATACTGAAAAGCTGTCTCACAATACAAATAATAAGTCCACCTAAAATCTACATTAATTTTGATCTTTCAGGAATAAATAAAGATGTGAACTTATGCTTTGGGCCAAGAATGGTGAAAAAAATCCACAACTGAACAAATAATGTAACAGACTGGGATGAAGTAATGCAATTATGTTCACAGAAGCTCTCACCAAACATGGTCTTAAATATTTAGAAAGGTTCCGTTAAGGAGAGGGGTGCCACAGGTCCAGACCTCTCCCCTCAGAAGACGTGGCTTGAGTAGAAGCCAGAGAGGCAGACCTGCTGAGCACAGAGCTTTGGCTTTAGTTGGCCTTTTCAGGTTGGCCATGAGCCAGCAGTGTGCCCTGGTGGCCAAGAAGGCCAATGGGATCCTGGCATGCATTAAAAGGAGCATGGCCAGCAGGTCAAGGGAGGTGATCCTCCCCCTCTACTCTGCCCTGGTCAGGCCTCAGCTGGAGTACTGTGTCCAGTTCTTGGCTCCCCGGTACAAAAAAGACAAGGATCTCCTGGACAGAGTCCAGTGGAGGGCCACAAAGATGATACAAGGCCTGGAGCATCTTCCCTGTGAGGAAAGGCTGAGAGACATGGGTCTGTTCAGCCTTGAGAAAAGAAGACTGAGAGGGGATCCTATCAATGTTTATAAATACCTGAAGTGTGGGAGACAGAGGGATTTGGCCAACCTCTTTTCAGTGGTTTGTAGGGACAGGACAAAGGGGCAATGGCCACAAAATGGATCACAGGAAGTTCCACACCAACATGTGAAAGAACTTCTTCACAGTGAGGGTGACGGAGCACTGGGACAGGCTGCCCAGGGAGGTTGTGGGGTCTCCTTCTCTGGAGATATTCAAGGCCCATCTGGACGCCTACCTGGGCAGCCTGCTCTAAGGAACCTGCTTTGGCAGGGGGGTCGGACCCCATGATCTCTTGAGGTCCCTTCCAACCCCTACAGTTCTGTGAATCTGTGAATCTGTGAATCTTTCATTGGTTCAACTTCCTTACTCTACAAAACCAATGGATGGGAGGCAGTCTGACATGGTTAAATAATAAAGTGTAATTCCACTAAGAGAGAATTGGAAAAAAAATTCTGATTTTTTATTCTAGGAATTTGTGCAGCGCTTCATTTCCCCACTGATAAAGAATATTAAGCTAATGCATTGGACAACTTTGAGTAGATATCTAACCAAATTAGTTGACTCATTCTACATTAGTTAAGCTATTTAATTGCCCAGATCCATCTAAATTCCCCATCCTGGCAGCAAGCAGAGAAAGCAAACCATCCCAAAGTCGAAACTTTAGTTTATTATGCCAAAAATCAAAATCTTGTCATATATCAACTGCATGTTGCCCAAAAGAAAACCTTTCTATAGAAATGTCTGGTATCTCCACACACAAGACAAGCAATATCATTACTCAGAGAATGATCTCTACTCAGAATACCAAAGTGAAAGCACTGGAGTACTTAATACAGAAAGGAAAAAATAACTATCGAATGATTCTATTTGTGGAAGTAGAAAAAGTAATCCAGATCACCAAAAGCTTTGCTGAATTTAGTTGAAAGAAGCTAGCGTTTGGTGTTCTACCCTCTCCTTAACTTGCTACAAATTTCATTGCAGCTTGAATGTGGAGTGGTATCTTTGGAAACACAGTCAGAACTACATTTCCTTATCCACATTTCATGTATATTGTATAAAATTTCCCATTTCCTTCTTTTTACGTGACCTAAATAAAGAATTCCTGTAAGCAAAAAATGAGCTTTTTCTTTTCTCTAACACTTTACATTTTACCTATAAATAAGTAATAGTGATATGAAGCATCTGGGCCAAGTTCACTGTACAAAAACTACTTCAGCTATCCAAAACAGTGGATAGATTCATTTAATGTAACCTTTAGTTTCAGAATAAACTCATTTCTTACTCAAGCACATTTTGTGCTCCCTTAAAGCTGTGCAGTTCCTGGCACTAACAGAAGTTAAAAATAAGGTGGATGAAATCAGCACTTTTTTTTTTTTTTTTTTTAGGGTCTGCATGATTTGGATATTGTGTTTTCTATTTCTCAGAATAATAATGGAATAGATTACTGGGAAAGAAAGGCAGGCATTATGAGACAGTCTGAGAAGAAACATGCAAAAAAGCAGAGACTTCCATTGTCCACAAATAGTTAAAGAATTAAGAAGAATTAAGAATTAAGAGCAAAATAAAAATAACTTCAAAACTGAATAAAAAGAAAGGATGAAATAAAGTTGAAACAATGGAAGTAATAGACACAAAGAAATGAATACTCAGTATTCTTCATAAAAATTCATTGAATTTTACCTTCGTTCCGATTAACTCCGTATTATCTATGGAGAACTGCAGTGTTGCAGAATTACTTACAAATACAAAATGTAGGGACCTTGTTCTCAAGCCTTCATGTACAAGTTGTACTCTTTGTTCCTTCTATTTATCTTTTCTACATCAGCCTATAACTGTGAGTCCTATAAACTTTCTGAAGTTCAGGCCAGGGACTTTAACTGAATTTGTTGTGTTTCTTTGGTGTTTATTTCACTCTATAGAAATGTCAGTAATAAGAAAGGTATGCTTATATTCTGTGTCAACCTCAGCTTTTCCAAGAAAATCAATGTGTTTTCATTGCTATAGCAGGGAGAAGATACATTTAGTATGTTACGTTCCCTTTCTCTGTATTATCAACCATAACAATGTTTAAGATGGTCTAACTCTTCAGTGTTCTTCTGCATAACTTTTCATGTATACTGTACCTGTGTTGAAGTTGTTGCTCACAAGTAATTGCTAGAGCAATGAAGACAGCTTGACAATAGCAATAATGAACTTCTTGAAAGGATGCTAACCGTATTACAAATAAACAAGAGGAGAAAAACAATCCCAAAACAGAGACTATGTCTCCTTTCATTTCTGTTGCCCTTAAGGCATAATTTTTCAGATTTTGATCTGAATTACAAAACAAACAAAAAACAACAACAAAAAAGCAGAAACAAACAATAAAATAAGTCAGGGAAGGAAAAATATTTCTAAAGTACTTTAAATTTGAAATAAATTATGAAAATAATATCAAATATCAAAAAATATCACTGAAACAAGATCAGTAACATTAAGTCTTGATTGGAGAGTTTTTCCTAGAGAAAGAAAAAACTTTGAATGAAGTCAGAGTCTTCTGAGTAGGACTTGCTGGACTGGCCCAAAAAAATTGGTTGAATGACCTAAAAGGGTTGTGTTATCATTCCACAGATGTATCAGGAAACACTGCTGACAAGAAGGAAAATAATGTAAGAAATCTGACTTATAAACATACATCTCATGCTGGCACCTGGATTATTTAAAGCACTTAAAAAATGACAAGATGGCAGTCAGTTGAGCCAAAGTGGAAAAATGTTCTTTAAATAGGGGAGAGCATGAGAAAATTCAAGGAAAAGTTAACAACCAGGACCTCAGGTCAGGAAATTACTCAAGAATACAAACACAGTTTCCTGAAGCAGTATATGATCTTGGATGTTTCTCTGCAAAACTAAAATCCATTGGTGTCAGATGGCCTGAATTTGGATCATACACACTCCAGGAGAGCACAGTGCCTGGCCCTCTCCAGCTGCACGTTCCTATTCTCGTTTTGCATCACCAAATCAACATTTTTCAACAAAGAGAGACAAAAAAAAAAAAAAGAAAAGAAAAAAAGAAAAGAATGAAAGAAAGAAAAACACCCTGGTCTGCTCTGTTTAGACCTCATGATTCTTGTGTTCCTTTGAGAATTCTTATGCCCTACAAAGCATTTCACTGAATTTCAATGCCAGTGAAAGTTCCCTGTCCAAACTCCTCACACCTGCATATTCAGAACACTAGGAATTCTCACACTATACCACCAAACAGCCACAGAGTTACAAAGAAAAAAAAAATAAAAATCTTTTATATTCTCTATTCTATATTCTTTTATATCCTTAAATTCCTAAATTTGCTTCAGAATAATGCAAGATTTACACATCTGTACGTCTTTGAAATGCCACTCTCCAGTAACCATGTTGCACAGGCATTCAGGAATCCCTCTGGATTAATGGACTGCAATAAAATGAATGAATATACAGCTCCTGTTTGAAATTTCAGTCCCCGCTCTTGTATAAAAGAATTACGCCAGCTCACTTACATCTGTATTGCTACCATTCTGGGTCTCTCTGCTGGGTGCAGCACAAAATAGTAGGTGAAACAGCACACAGTGAAGGATTTCTGTAATTGTTTCCCCAAGAAATCATGGGCTACATCTACAACATATAGGGAAACAGCCTGAACAAGTTGGGTTCCCAAAAGTCACATTACCTTGAACCCAGGAAAAGCTTCTTTTACCTGCTAACACTTCCACAAAAACACTGGACACCCTCAAGCTGACCTCCCTGCTCTATTAGTCTTTCAGAAGAAGAAAAAAAAAGTAAGTAAATTGCCAGAAACAAACTTGTAGATATCACTACTTGGAAGTGACCTGGATGTCCATATTCCATTAGGCTTTTTATCCGTTAGATAACTACGTTTCTGTTGAAAGAGTAACAAGCTAATCTGATTCTGCTTCGCTTTAAGCAGTAGCAACTCAAATCCAAAATCTGCAGGCAGCAAAGGAAAAATTCCCATCAGTGTTAACATATTTTGTATAGGACCAAAGGAAGTGAAGGTAAAGGATGAAGCAGCTTATTTTCTTGGGGAACTCCTTTTTCATCCTGAAGTTCATTAGTGAGGAAATGAAAGAGAATGAAATGAAATTTCAGAGATTGCATGGAGCAAAACCTGAAAATTAACTTGGAATTCTCTGCAGGCCCATGAATGCAAAGCTTAAAAATGTTTTAAATGGTTTGATTGGGGTCAAAGGGATACATTGAAATTCCCATCTTCAAGGTCACAAGCTGGTTTCCAAATTACTATTTTTGTACCTTAAAAGGAAAAATAAGTCTTGTGTTAGCATCTCATACTTGGTATCGGACATATTGAGATCAAATTTTGCCTGCTTTCACTTCTGGAAACAGTATCATTGTGTCACCAGATCCCTGAGCAACAGTGTACTTTTCTTCAGGCTTTGCAAAAGCAAAACTATTATAGATTGAATAATTAATATCATGCAACAAATCAGAGGAAAAATGTAACCCCTTACATCTATGTGGCAGTAGGTATTGCTATGTCTAGAGGAGCTTTTTGCTGAACATTGCCAGAAGCTAAATAATGTTCCTAAATCGCCTGTTTTGCTAGGATTAAAGTATGTACTAAGTGCTGTCCCTGGTAAAAAAGTAATAAGCCTCCTATACTTTATAAAACACCACTCTTCATGTTCTATTTCCTTTATTATTATACAGGTTTTTTTCTGAAATCGCTTTTGTGCTGGGCAGCCACCGCTTTTTGCATGAGGCAGACGTGTTCAGTTACCACTGCGTGCACTGAAATCCCTTTGGTCACTACATCAGAATCAAAACTCATATTGATTTCATGCACACTGAAGGCAATGACATGATGAAAGTTATATGGAAATACTATGCATAACTAAATAAAATTCACTCATTTTGTGAGAAAGGCTCCTTGCTAAAACAATCACATAAACACGTTTTAGGTCATAGGAAAATTCTGTTCAACAATGAATTCTACTTCATTTCTTTAAAACTTTTTCAGTTCTAGATGGGGGAGATGCACAAGAAAGCAATGCGTATGCATTTGTGTTAGCAGGGCCTGCAAGAATCAGGGCGTAAAGCTGCTGTCTAGGGAACAAGTATTGCAATGGTCCCTGACACTAAAGCCCAGACACTGGGCAATAATCTGGGAAAAACATCTGAATATATAATCAAATTCAAGTTTGATTAAACAGAGCTTGTTATGATTAAGTCCACAAATTCATAAATTTTATTTCTAAATTAATGCTTCATTTTTTTCTATTACAACCCAAAGAACAAGTTGCTTACCACCTCTGACTTAATTTTCTTTGTTACTTGTCCTTAATAGCATTTATCAAACTAATCTTTACTCACATTGTTTTGAACAGCTGCAGAATTTTTGAGGGACTGTATGGATGGCAGCGACTCCACCTGAAAGAACCAAATTAGCCTTTGGTCCTCATACTGGTCCTCAGAATTCAACACACTCGAGCAGAACGCAGCAGGCATCTCCAAATCTTCTCAGAAATGACTCAGAACAGTGACTCATTCACGCTTCTACTACTAAAGAGATCTGGAGGGAGATCCACAGTCAAACATGCTGTTTCCCGTTGTGTGCAGTCTGTGTTACTACATTCAAGCCTTCTAACTTCAGCTGCATGAAAAATCCACTAATAAGAAATATACTCTGTGTCAGTATGGTGCAGTTTTCCTCAAAAAAAATTAAACATCAGCACAGGAGAAAATAGTCTGATGACTTTTAATGGAATGAAGACTGAATATTTACTCATGTTGACACCAGAACTGACTTGGAAAATAAGATAATGTCTAATCATACCCATTATGTGTGACACAATCAGATGGGATTGATCTGACTAAATATAGACACACACAATGCAGACATCTGCAGCCGAGTGAGGCACCCCAAACTTTCACCACAGCTGATGGACAGAAATAAGCCCTTCTACAGCATGATTCAATGCCCCAAGTAAATATCTACACTGAATTGCTTATTAGAAGTGCCTGTTTATCTCCACCGATAATAAAATGGGCTAAGCATGCCTAGTTAAGATGTAGATACCAGATCTACATCACTAAAGTTACCTGAGATGATCAAAGACTTTTTCACACTCCTACTCAGGTCTATAATAATTGGTCCAAAAAGATCTACACACTTGATCTTTGCTAATGTTCTTAAATCACTCTGACTATAGTAACATTGCCTCTGGAACCCGAAGTATACTCATTTTTCGAATTGTACGTCTGTCTATAAAGTAAGATACAGAGAATTATGCTTGAAGTTGTATCAGAAATTAGATTTAAAGCATGGATCCCAGAGGTTCAAATATGAACAAATGCCCTCTTAAGACCATAGTTTTCTGATATTCTGCCTAAGCTCTGGCAAAAAGTCAAATAATGCTGTGAAAAATCCCCAGGCAGCTGCATTTGTACCATGTCAGCAGAAGCTAGATAAAGCCAAAAATCTCTGGATCAGATCCAAATGTTACTGACTTGTGTGGGAACTGCTCTGGACCCTTAATGGTCAAAAAGGGCCTGAAAAGTCCTGTGATGAGATCAAGTAATACTATCTGTTGGGATGAAATGAATCACTATTAAAATAAGCAGCCATCTTACTTCAGTTACCACACTGTGTTAGAACATCAAGGTGAAAAAAAATAAATAAATAAGGGGGATGGGGGAATAAAACTCTCACACCATCCAAAGTTTTGCTGCTCAGTGTGTTGAGGATGGGATTTCACTGTTTGACTTGCTATGATCAAAATTACAAATCTCACAAAACAGACGCATTCTGCTTTACTGCACTACGTAAAATATAAGCTAATCTGTGTAAATTTAGAAAAATTCTGCATATTGCCTTTTTGCATGCTAGACTTCAACTCTGCCATTCAAATATAAATGCTCATAGATAACTGGAGCTTTAACAGTTTTACTGATTTGAAATGCCTTACTGGCATGTATTTCATTAGATTTCCACAGGAGGCAAAGACAGCAGATAAATTCCAAGTGAATTCTTGGAACAAAAGTTAAAATTGGATAGCTAACACAAATCAGCAAGAGAAAAAACATTGTCAATGAAACAATCAATTTGTCTATCTTTTGTTAACATTTAAAATAATCATGTTCTACCACTACCCTATTATCTCCACTATGAGAAGCCATCTAATACCCTCTTTCAAGCCCCATAGAAGAGGTTTTCAAATGCTTTATGAAATATTCTCTTCCCATTTTTTTTTTTAATTTTCTTTAATTTCAAACTGCAGTTTTCAAACTAGTTTTTTAGGTTCTACTTTTCATAAAGTATGTTAACATATAATTTAACAACTGTAGATTTAAAAAACTTGTGATTTTGGGAACATTATACATTCATAATGGCTTTGAGACCTCAGGCTTTTTTGCTTCCCTCTCCTATCAAGTCCATCAATACCACCAGAGCATTCTTTCCTCCTCTTTGTTCTGTTTCATGCTTGTCTTCGGGAATATATGGAGAAACAAAATCTTGTCATTCAACTAGACATGTTTCCTGGGGTATGCAAGGTTTACTATTTGTTTTGGAAACACAAGAGCTTTATTAGGGTTATTCTTGGGCATCTGCTCTCTCCACGTTTTTCTTTCAGGACCCAGTGTGCCTTTTCCAACCTTTTGCAAACACTCCGGAGTGTCACAAAACACCTGCAAACAGAATCAATAGGTGCTGGATATCACAATGAAATTTATATTTTTGAGTCTCCCTTGTAAACCTGTTGATCACAAAGGCACAATGTTTTCTTAGGTGTCTGGACAGCATCTCACACAAAGGGCTCCTGTTCAAGGACTGGAGTCCTTAGGCTATGTCTGTACTAATAAATGAATAAGTGCCAGGGAATGTTCCTGGGTAGTAGAACTCAGTCTGTATGGCTAATTTGTTAGCATAGACCCTGGTATGCGTTTGGACTCAGCCAACTAGCACTCCCAAATATTCCCACAGTACTCAGGAGTTAACCCAGGCCATAGAAAATTTCCATTAGATAGTCTGAACACTGCCATCCTGTTTTGGTAGCATGACCATTTAATAAATGCTCATGTGTTGTTCAGTGCCAATTCACTTCAGTGGCCCCAGCACACTTCATATTTTAGTGTAGATACAGCCTTAGATCTCTTCCCACTTCCTAGATGTGCATTCCACTGAGATTCTAACTCCATAGCAGAACATGACCCAAGAAAGCATCATTTTATTCAAATTTTGCTTCAACATCTTCGAGTTTCCAGGAAAAGAAAATGATTGTGCCAGCTGGAAGGCAATCACAGCATGCTCCAGACAGGTCTTCAGTCTGGACAGTGACAGGACCAGGATGATGGAGCATGCAGCAGAAAACATGTGCCATTGCTCCTCTATAGACTTACATAATAATATGTCCCTTTCTGAGCATAAAATAATTATTTCAACTCTTGTTTTCACCATTAAGAGGGAGGAATCATCATCTTCCAGAGAAATTAATTGTACTATAGGCACTTAGAGCCCATTGTTCTCTTCAGAATCCAGTGTGCTAGAGGCTGATGGTTAACCTTCCCATGATCCAACAACTCACTGCACCCAGCATTTGAGATCAAGAAGAGTAAAGGAATCAGACAGTATGGCTGTATGAAAGCCATATATAAGCCTCATCATAGCAATCTTCTCTACCAGATACTATTCTGAAAGCAGAACATAAAGAATACATAGCTTGCATTGGAGGCACATCATTCCACTTCTTCTACGGAATATTGTTTATCTGCTCTATAGCTTTTACTAGATATTATAAATTATTGTCTTATCTTCAATTTATTTTCCCCTATATCCTTCAGAATATGTTGCAGTTTAAGTTCTGTGCTTTCCTTCTTCACCTCCATGCCTCTATTACTGGTCTGAATTTTGATAGTGACATTGCAAGTCATTGATTAGGTGTACTGGGTTTACATGGCAAGGTTTTGGTAGCAGAGGTGGTCTCTGTGAGTAAAGCCCAGCAGCTGCCCCAGGTCAGATCAGAGCCAGCTCCAGACGGCTCCAAAAGGGACCCACTGCTGGCCAGAGCTGAGCCATGAGCGATGCTGGGTGGGCCTCTGGGAGAGCAGATTGAAGGAAGGGGAAATCTGCTGTGCTACAGCAGCTGGGAGAGAGGGGTGAGAGCTGAGAGAGAAGCAGCCCTGCAGCCCCCAAGGTGAGTGCAGCAGGAGGGCAGGAGGTGCTCCAGGCACGCAGCACAAGTTCCCCTGCGGCCCGTGGAGAGGCCCCTGGTGGAGCAGGCTGTCCCCCTGCAGCCCACGGGTCCCACACGGAGCAGATCTCCACGCTGCAGCCCTTGGAGGAGCCCCCGGTGGAGCAGGTGGTAATAGGCCATAAATTACATGAGTCTCCCTTATGCTGAGTCTGTTTTGCCCTGTATTTTTGACCTTCATCTTGACCCTTGAGCCTTTTCCCATTGTATTTTCTCCTCCTCTTCCCTTGAGAGAGGGATTGAGAGTGGTGTGCTGCAGTTCAGCTGCCCATCAGTGTGAAACCGCCACATCCAGGAAGTTGATGACTTTCACTGTTAAAGTTCTCTGGTTATAGTGATAGCCATCAGCCCTCTACTTTTCAGATTAAATAAGATGGGTAATTTTTGTGTTTTAGTTGGCTTAATTCAGTGCTCTCAAGGGCCTTTTCAAGACTCACCCTTATTCATCCAGCAAGTTTTTGTATCCTCCAGGATCAACTGAACATTAGACTGATAAGCCTTGTTTCTGTTAATATTTGCAGACTTTAGTTGTGACCTGTCTTTACATCCCCTTTCAGAATATTTTCAGTTCTACCTGTTTTAACAAGGGGAAAATCCATATGACGCACAAGAGTAACAAGATAATCTGTTTTCGACAAGCAAAAATTCTCATAAGAAACTGTTGTAAAACACAGAGAAACAGTTCATGAACCTCACATGCACCTTGAGCTGTGGATGATCCATCATTCAGACATGAATCAGCTGTTGCTTAAAACTTCAGGAAATCTCATTCCTCTGCATAGAAGAAATTTTAGTTTTCTGCAAACTAGTATTTCTACGTGGTTAATGCAGCTAGCCTTCTACTAGCAGTGTAATGGTGTTCTTGGATTACAAAGATAAAAGATAAGCTGTGACAATATGCACAGTGAGGGCATGGTGCAGGGACATACAGCTTGCACTACACAAAGCCAGCCTAGCACTACCATGCTGGCAAGAAACTGAAGTTATTGAGTCCACAGGACTCCTGAAATGTTCCAGCACTTTGGGACACATGAGAAATAATTTATTTCAGCAATGGAGCAAGTATGGCCCAGTATGTACATAACACACAGTATCCAGGTACTATCTTTGTCCAGCACTGCTGACTGGTGCCGAGATGGTCATTCTGCACAAATCCTGGCTTACAAGCTCCAGGTCAGTGCAAGCCGCAGCACTGAAGGACACCTCCTTTCACACTGACATGGCTGAGGTGGAGCTGCAGAACCATATCAATACACAGATTTAAACTTCAGCATTACTTATGCAAAAAATTTCTAAGTAGTTTCAATAAACTTACAGAAAGTGTGCCATATTACTGTTTTAAGAAGTATCATATACAGAAGTTAATGGAATTATACTATCCACTAGAGACACTACAAACAGTTTAAAAAAAATGTTTAACCTAGAACACCGTGCATAATCTTTTGATGAAATATCATGATACACTAAATTCTTAAGTGTTTCTCAGGATAATTTCTCTTTTTTGTTACGATGACACATTTTGATTGTATTAGGATTCAAGAACACATTTACTCTTCTATCATACAACTATAAATAAATTCCCATTCATTGTATTGTCAGAGATGATATTTTTTTTCAATGGTTGTATTGTGGCTATAATACACAGCTAAATTAAACCATCATGGGAGATCTATTTATTAAGCTTAAAGCTGAGCATTGAGTAAACTCTGGAAATTATGGCATCCTCCCAAACTGCATTTAAGAGTTTCTTTTATATAAAACCAAATGGAGACAGGTGTGGTGTGCAGAAAGTGGGGAACTGGGGGGTGAGAAGGACGTAAGGCTAAATATGATGACCCTGGAAGCTTCCAGAGCATGTTTAGATGCGGGACTTTGGAAGTGTTGATGGACAAGTTTAGACATATTAAAAGAGTATCAGCAACTTCTTTAGGCTTTTCTTCCAGAACAAGCATAGAGCAAACTGAAGTCCAATGGAAGACTTTGGGAGTGACAAAAAACAGTAGAGCAACTGAGGTACTGGGATATCAGACAGACCACTTGTCTCTTACTAGCAAGGGACTCTGTATTTACAGCTTCCCCAGGTCAGGGCTGGATGACTGTGCTTGAAGTACCATGTACACATGCACAGAAACAATTACATTTCTCTATCATTTGTTCTACATCTTTCTTCTTGGAGCTAAAGAAAGTTTGTTCTTGCAGAACAAAGAGGTGTGCTCTTCTCATTGGTACTAACTGGTATGGTGTATTTCACAGTTTTAGTCAATTGTTTGCATTTCAGGCCTATAGGACTACTGCTCGGCTACATCCACACTAGTAAAAATGCCCAGGAACGCTTCAGGTCACTAATGCCTACTAGTGGTCCACAACCATGGTGCTATGCTCACTTCCAGTAAAACCTCTCAATGTTAAGAACAGTGGGTGCATGAAAACCAACTACTGGGAACACTTCCAGCATCACTCTTAATTCTCAGACTGTGAGGGGAATTGTTTGGGAGACTGCAGATGGCTTAGGCAAAAAGCATGCCAGGGAACTTTCCAACTTGTTACTCACAAGCAAAGAATTGGTTGAAGATATGAAAGTCAGCGACAGCCTTCTCTGCAGGAACTATGAGGTTATGCAGCTCAAAGCTCTGAGAGAAGACAGCAAGACAAACAGCAAAATTAGAGCCTTTGACTTCAGGAGAGCAAAGATGAGCTTGTTAAAAGACCTGGTAGCAGGATCCTGTAGGAGAGCAAATAAGTCAAGGAGAACTGGTTGATCTTCAGAAATATGAAATCTTCAAAATATGAAATCAGTCTGTTGTGATGTGCAGAAAGTTGAGCAAGCAAGACCCGCATGATGTCCTTGTCTCTACATTGGAGAGACATGGATTTGATAGACGGACTACTCAGTGGGTAAGGAATTGGCTGCATGGTCTCACTCAAAGAGTTGTGGTCAACAGCTCAATGTCCAGGTCAAGATCAGTAACAAGTGGTGTTCCTCAGGGGTCAGTACTGGGACTGGCACTGTTTAACATCTTTGTCAGTGACGTGGACAGTGAAATTGAGTCCACCCTCAGCAAATCTGACACTGACACCAAGCTGTGTGGTGCAGTCGACATGCAGGAGGGAAAGGGTGCCATCCAGAGGGACCTGCCTAGGCTGGAAAGGTGGGCATGTGCAAACCCCATGAGTTCAACAAGGCCAAGTGCAAGATCCTGCATCTGAGTCGGGGCAATCCCAAGCACAAACACAGGCTGGGTGGAGAATGGATTGACAGCAGCCCTGAGGAGAAGGACGGGGGGGTGTTGGTTGATGAGAAGCTCAATATGAGCTGGCAATGTGAGCTTGTAGCCCAGAAAGCCAAGGGTATCCTGGGCTGCATCAAAAGCAGTGTGGCCAGCAGGACAAGGGTGGTGATTCTTCCCCTCTACTCTGCTCTTGTGAGACCCCACCTGAAGCCCTGCATTCAGCTCTGGGGCCCCCAGCACAAGAAGGACACAGAAGTACTAGAATGAGTCCAGAAGAGCACCACGAGGATGATCAAAGGGCTAGAGAACCTCTCCTGTGAAGACAGGCTGAGGGAGTAGGGGTTGTTCAGCCTGGAAAAGAGAAGGCTCTGGGGAGACCTCATTGCAGCCTTCCAGTACCTAAAGGGGGCCTACAGAAAAGTTGCGGAGGGACTCTTTGTCAGAGAGTGTAGTGATAGGACAAGGAGTAATGGTTTTAAACTACAAGAGGGGAGATTCGGATTAAAGGTTAATAGGAAATTCTTCACTCAGAGGATGGTGAGGTCCTGGAACAGGTTGCCCAGAGAAGCTGTGGATGCCCCATCCCTGGAAGTGTTCAAGGCCAGGTTGGATGGGGCTTTGAGCAACATGGTCTAGTGGAAGGTGTCCCTGCCTACGGCAGGGGAGTTGGAATTAGATGTTCTTTAAGGTTCCTTTGAACCTAAACCATTCCATGATTCTATGATAAAAGGCCAGCATGGATGACCAACAAAGTTCCAAATGACCAGTGGAAGAAGGAACAATACAAATACATTGTCCAACCACACAGGGATGGAGTTAAGGAAACCAAAGTTCGTGTAAACTTAAAATTAGTCAAGGATGTGAAAGACAACAAGAAAGGCCTTTACAAATACAATGGTGGCAAAAGGAAGTCTAAAGAGCATGCTGTTACTCAATGGGACAGTGAAACTAGTGACCAAGGACATGAATAAGTGAGATACTCAGTGCTTTCTTTTAAGAGTTGGACTAGACGATCCTTATGGGTCCCTTCCAACTCGGGATATTCTATGATTCTGTGATTCTATATTCTATGATTCTTTGTTTCAGTCTTTACCAGCAAGGTTTGCCATCAAGCTCCTCCAATCTTTAAGCCAGCTATCAGAGTCCGGAGGGAGTGAAGCACTACCTACATTACAAGAAAATTAAGTTGGGCAATATTTAAGCCAATTGGGTATACAAGTCCAATCAACCAGATCTGATACATCCAAAGGTGGTAAGGGAGCTTGCCAATACCATCCCAATGTTGACCTCTAGTATCTTTAAAATGTTTTGGAGATTGAGAAAAGTTCCTGAGTCTTGATGACTACAAAAAGGCACGTGACACCTATTTTCAAAGCAGGCTTCCCCAGAAGTAGGATATGTGGAGCTGTAGGCAAATGAGCCCAAGCCCAACCTCAACTTTTGGGAAGGCTTTAGAGCAAATCCTTCTGGAAGATCTTTGCAGTACAGGAAGGACAAGGTGACTGGTAAAAGCCAGCATCAATTTACTATGGTCAACTTAGTACACTTACTGACCAACTTGCTTGCCTTCTGTGACAAGATGACAGGCTCACTGCACTGAGGGAGAGCAATGGCTACCAATTATCTTGATTTTAGCAAGGCCTTCAACATGATCTCACAGTGGGACAGACAAATTGCCAGGATATAGTTTGGCAAGGAACATGATAAAGTGAGCAGAAAATTGCCTGGACCTTTGGGCTCAAAAAGTTGTGATAAGCATCACGAAGTCCAACTGCAGCTGGTTACCATCAAGGAATGATACTGGCACCAATAGCGTTTAATGTATGACATGGATGATAAGACAAAGCATACCTTTAGCAAGTCCCTGGATGATATCAAGATGGTGAGAGTGTTTGATACACTGAAGAGTAGGCTGAGGAAATGGGCCAGATGGAACATTATGAATTTCATCAAAGACAATTGTAAAGTCTTATATCTGGGATAGATTAACCTCATGCAACAGGCTGGGGGCCTACTGGATAAAAAGAAGCTTTCCAGAATGGATCTGAAGATCCTCAAGGTGAAGAGAACTCAGAAATGTGCCTTTGTGGGAAAGGCAATTAATCATGTAGTGTGTTGTATCAGTTGCAGTGTTACAAGATTGTGAGGTACAAGAGGTGAGCCTCTATTGGAGGCATCTGGAGTGTCATATCTACATCTGGACTCCCCAGGACAAAAAAAACAGGTACATACTGGGGCAAGTCCAGCAGATGCTCAATGTGCTGGAGCACAGGAGATGAAAGCAAAGACTAAGGAATCAGCTTGGTCAGCCTGGAAAAGAAAGGGCTGAGGTGAAGATCTTATTGCTTTCTACAACAACCTACTGAAAGGACATAAAGATAACTGAGCCAGACTCATCTCAGAAGTGCACATTGAAAGGAAAAGATGCAACAGGCAGAAGTTGCTACAAGCAGGAAATTAAGATTTGGTATAAAGAAAGAATTCCTCATTGTGCCACAGGTTGGTCAGAGAATTTGTGGTATCTCCACTGTTGGGAGACATTCAAATTCAGCTGAACAATGCCATGAGCAACATGCTCTAGTTGGACCTTCCCTGAGGATGGGGTTGGTCTAAATGACCTGCAAAGGCCCCTTTCAACGCATGCTGTTCTGTGATTCAGTGACACTACGAACAATGTAATAAGTTAAATGAGTGCATTCCAATACCCAGCAACATTTCCAGGAACTGGAAATTCATTTACTGCTTCCTTTACCACTACAGAGGTAGCCTAACCTTTCTACCTAGAAAATGAACACATGAGTATATTCTGGAAACATAGAAAGCTAAGAAGCAGGAACTCTTAAGAGTCAATTTCTTTTGCAAAAGATTGAAAAGTGACCCAAACATCATGGGCAAATGTGGCAATAAATTAATAGAGTCCAAGAAAGGAGCTCTTGAGAAAAGACTGAAGGAACTGGATTGTTTGTTCTCAATTTGGGAAGGCTTCTGCTATACAAAAATGTTTTCACACAGACAATGCATCTGAGAAGAAACGAGTAACTCTTCCCTTGGACTAGGCAAGAAGTTACATGAAGGAAAGCTGTAAAAGTTAGACATTTGGCAACAAGAACTCAACATGCTATTGCCTTCCATTAAACCTGTTTTTTCAACTAAACCAATCTCATTATTTAACAAATATTTTCCCATGTGGCATTATATCAAATACTTTATTGAGTTCTGATAAATTAACTTTATTGTCCGTCTTACTCTTATAGTCCTCTATTAGCCTGTGATGCATTTCAATTTGTCTAGACTTTTTTTCCTTTTTTTTTTTTTTTGAAAACTTTGTGTACCATTTCACTACATTTTTCTTAAATCAGGTTTAGAACATCTATCATTCATCAGTTATGAAATATCACCCCTATTTGAAAGACCTATTAAGAACTGAAATAGTAAAGGAAAGATTGCCTTTAGAAACTGAAAGCTTCCGTTAACCTTGGAAAAAAATGGTTTTAATAGTTTCCCTATTCTTTTTATGTTTTAAATCACCCATACCTACAAGAAATTTCATTTTAAGAGACAGTCTTGTAACTATTCTGCTAGTCTATATCTGACTGAAATATAGCTTATTTTTATCAATCATATTTCACAAATTCTTTTCAATCATCTATCCTTTTTTGTTTGTTTGTTTACAAAACAGTTGGAAAGCAACAGGAAATTAATTTTACGTATTTCAGATCAAACTGCCTGAGTAGAAAAAATGAGAACCTTGACAATAATTGAAAAGGGAAATGGTTATAATACGAGAAGGAAGTATAACTGCAAAGTAAATATAGTGGAATACAACAAAGTACATTTCAAGAAACTCAGAGAAAGTGTAAATAAGATCTTGGAAAATTATCTAAAAGTAAAGGAGTTAATGAGAATTAGGAGGTAAGAAAAGCCAATATTACAGGGACAAATATAAGGTTATCTTTTGTGGAAGATCAAAAGGTTAATAGATCTTCTTGACCAAACCATGTGCCTTTCTGAATACATCAAAGTACTGGAAAGAGAAACTATCACAACTTGCTAAGAAAGAATACAAAGACCAAAACAGATACAAAAGCATAAAGCATGGGGACAAAATGAAATTCCAGTTGACTGAAGGTGTCTGTGAAGGTGCCTGAAGAGTAGTCAGAGATTATTCCAAAAACACATTAACAGAAAGCAAGGAACTAAGGCAAGTTTTGGCCCACTGCTTTACCACAAGGGAAAGCTACAGTGGATGATTCTAGGAAACCCAAAATAGTTAATGTACTGCTCACATCAATCTTCACTAACCTCCATCTGAGGTTAGCCCATCTCAATTGGGCTTCTTTTCACAATTAATACTATTTAAAAAAAAAAAAAAAAAGAGAGAGAGAGAAAGAAAGAGAGAAAAGACTAAATTATTCAGCAAGGATTCACAACCAAAATGTAAAGATATATAAAAAAAAGATTATGAAGGGTTTATATTAGAACTGACACCACTCAGTATGTCCATTTTTAGCCAACATAATGGATCAAAAAATGGCAGAGCTGAGCCTCTTATAGGCCTTGTTCTACTTACTAAACATACTTAAGATGTTCAAGCTTGTTTAAAGATGAAAGAGGTGCTGATTTTAATGGATTCCCTAGATGAGTGTCCTACATGATACCTTGAAATTTCATTATTCACACAAAAATGCAAGACAGAGCCTTCCTATTGTGAAGCTGGAATAAATTTATGCAAGTTCAGATATGACGCTTAATTTCCCTGAAAAATGAATTTAAACATGACTAATGTGTACATTAAAGTGTTACACCGCCACTGAGATATGCCATGTTCTTCATTGTTATATGGTTACCTAACTATCATATATAAGTAAGTACAACGTGGGAAAGGCACATGAACTAAACCGCACACTCATATTGTAATTAGCAGAGAGAATCAGAAACCACTGGAGTAGAAAGCAAAGGGGTTTTTTTTGTAGCTTTGCATGTAATTCAGGTACAAATTATCCCATCACCCTTCATTGCTAAAAATAAAAATTGTGGAAGTGTTTAAGGTTCTCAAATCAAAATAAAACACTCCCCACTTGATTACAGCCAAGAATATTGAGTTGCTCGAGTGTGTGTAGAGAAGAGCAACAAAGCTGGTGAAGGGACTAGAAAACAAGAGTTATGATGAGCAACTGAGGGAACTGGGGCTGTTCAGTGTGGAGAAAAGGAAGCTGAGGGGAGAAATGATAAATCTCTACAACTACCTGAAAGGAGGTTGCACTGAGGAGAGTGCTGGTCTCTTTTCTCAGGTGACAAGTGGTAGGATGTGAGGAAAGAGTCCACCAGGGGAGGTTTAGATTGGACTTTAGGAAGAATTTCTTCATGGAGAAGGTGGCCAAGCATTGGAACAGGCTGCCCAGGGAAGTGGTAGAGTCCCCATCCTTGGAGGTATTTAAGAGATGCATGGACATGGCACTTAAGGACATGGTTTAGTGATGTGACACAGTAGGCCAGGTTGATGGTTGGACTTGGTGATCTTGATGGCCTGTTCCAACCTAGATGATTCTATGATTCTAAGAAATCATCAGTGTAAAATTATTTCTCATTCTAATACCTTACAACCTGTAGAACCTCTTAGCAGATGAAGTCCTACCACTCAGCTATACCAAATCATCTTTCAATCTCTATTTATGCAAATAACTCATAAACATTAATAACCCCTGTTATATTTGAAAAGCTAACAAATGCTTTAAAGCACTATAACATGCTTTATCAAATGAACATATACAACAAGTTATTTCCATATATGTATGTATAATATCACTTTCTCTACTCATCATTCTAACATACCACATGAAGACTTTTCATGGATGTTAAATACAGGAACTTAATTTTTTATGTTTGGAAATTTCTAACTCATTTTTATTATGAATTTGGACAAATGACTAATCACTATTCAAATAAATACTGCCAAAAAATAATTTATTGCTTCCAATTTAACAGATCATAAAAGAAAAATGCATAATTAAATATTAGTACACAATGCCAGAATAATGATCAGGAATGTGATGTAAAATATACACCAGGAAAAAAGAGTTAATTTAACATATTTAAAAATATCTTTTTCTTTAAACTCTACAATGAAAATACCACGCAGATGTGGAACTAGAAAAAAATACCTTTGTAGGAGCGTAAAAGTAGTAAAATATTAGAATGGGTTCTTTTCATTTCCTTGTCTGTAGCTAAAGCCTAAATTCAGTTTAAAAAAAAAAAAAAAAAAGAAAAAAGAAAAAAAGGCTCTGTGGTTTTCACTTAAGAATACACTTTAGCTCCATTAAAACCATTAAGACTTAATTGCCTGCTCAAGTGTTTTCTGAATTGAAGCAATCTTAAGTGTGTGTTCAACCCTACAGAGAGGCTTAGGTAATTTACATTTTCATATTACTTCTACTGCTCCTTACCACTTTTGTGTATGGAAAAAGAAGGTTGGATGGAGCTGTGATTTAAGCACACATGATCACATTTGTCAAAACTAATAGTTGTTTTAAACCTCAGATTAATGTAAAAAAATAAAGAAATAAGTGCCTTGTAGACCTCTCCTATTTTTAAACTACTACCAATCCGTTCAAGTTTTCCTAGCTGGACATGAAGTGGCATTTTGTTTGAAGGGAGCCCCCATACTCAGAGACAGCCTCAGAAGAGGCAGAACCTCCTCTAGCAGTGCCTGCCCTCTTCCCAGCCCTGAGCTCCTGTCTCCCCAGACAAAAAACTCTCTGGCTGGCATCTGTGATTAAGCAGACTGCAGAAAGCGGCCAAGCCAGATGGACAATTGTGGCTCTCTCTTTTTAACATTTGTGCTATAAAGCTACTGTTGCTTTTGTCAAACTGGGTTTTATAGCATTCTGTCTGTACTGCAGGTCCATGTTTAGTAAGTTTGTCTTAAAAAAAAAAAAAAAAAAATCACAGGCTGCATCTCTTATACTTCAGCTGTCTACGTCTTCTGCACATGTTTATTTTCCAATATTTAAACAGTATTTACTTTAACTGTCCCATTAATATCATCATCTTCCAGCAGTAGGTAAGCTCTAAGGAGCACTACCCTTTCCCAGTTATAATAACCTGGGGAGCTGCATAGATAACACCTTGTGTTTGGCAACTGCAACAAAGCATGAAAATATTAGCCAGTATACACTGAAACAGAGGAAGTAAAATGCATTTCAGGCTTGCAAACAAGAGCCATCTGCAGTAACGCTTACTAGGACTCTAGCTTTTCCTTAGCCAACCTTATGCCCAGTCTGAACATAAAACCTCAAGAGTCTTCTCCTCTTTCCGGACAATGGACTTAAGCTCAAGCAGTAAACATTTGTCTTTAGCTCTGTAGGGCCTTGTTTGAAAATGCCATGCTCTGACTCAACTGCTCTGCTTATGTTTGCAACCACTTGCCAGATGCTAGTGCACGGCACTTAGCCATATTATGGCAAGCACAGTAGTGTTTGCTATTGCTAAGGAAATGCTTACAGCTGAAAAGCTGTAACCCCCCTCAATAAGACCACGCAATGGGATGTTAGAAGCTGCTCCTGACTCCTGTCCCACAATCCATACCCATGTAAGGGTAGCCACAACTACTCCTGGACCTCTCCAGCAGATAAGGAAGAAAATGACGCTATGCTGACAGAATAACTCCAGCCGCCAAGAGCTCTGCTAAGCTCTCACTGCCTTGATCATTTAATGACAAGGGGTAATTCCCTTAAATTCCTTTTGATGCTATCTGTTTTTAAAAAGTGGAAAGGGAATGTGTATAAGTGTGTACGCAGATATACGTTTATATATCTGTTTATAAATGAAGGGAAAACAAACATATATCACAGAGCACAGTTTAATGAGTTCACTGCAGTCTTTGGGGTGTCTAGACCCAACCATAATACCACTGCTCAACAACTGCACGGGGAGATTGGAGCACAGGGCAAAACACTGGCGCAGAATTCTCCTCAAGACACCTCACAAGGTTGTTTTGTCTTCCTTTACCTGTTCTCCTAGTGGTGTGAATTACTTCTGGCATGAGTCAGAGCCAATTTTCATTGTTACCTTTACCACAGTTTATTATTCAGAGTTGTAGTCCCAGGCAATAGGTTAAGGTATCATCAGAAAGGTCAGAGAAACAGAAAAATCATCTCCAAGAGAAAAACTACAGAGGATCACAAAACGGATGTTAAAAGTAATTTAAAATGTCTAAATAAGACATGAGAAGACCAGCAGTTCTGCTAGCTGCTTCTTGTGCTACTTGGCCAGAGACATGCTTGCCAAAGGTTAGCAGTCTAAATAAGATATTTTAATTTTATTTTTGTAAAATGATTAATTTTAGCTGGTAGCATCTTTTCTATTGCTTTTCCCAAGCTGAAACTACTGGGCGTCTTTCAAGAAAAACATGCATAAAAACTAAAATCCTCAGCAGAATACTTTTCATTTTCTGTAGCACAGAGTTGACAATAAAAAACATCATGTGGTAAAGTATGAATTCCAGACAAGTACAATTTGATGACGAGAGCAATGCCAGTATTTTCACCTATAATGCAGGTGAAGATACCAAAGCATGGAAGAAAATCAAAAAGTGATTAATTTAATGAGGGGAAACACAATTGTATGGATTACCCATAAAACCTGTGGTGTGTGGCACAAAGAAGTGAACTTTCACATGGCAGAACTTCAGCATGCCTCGTAGTCAGCACTGAGCTAATGCTCCAGCATGGGAATAAATTGAGATTTAATCATATTTGTCACCTTCTGGACTGAAACCAAAAACCAAATGATTACTCAAGAGATTTATTCAGTCTTTTCTTATTTCTTGAAAATCTGACTGTCGACACCAAATGCAACTGAAATTACTCCAATCTGCTCATCACTTCCATGGATGATGTTTGATTGTTCAGAGTACTGCAGATATGAAATTTAACAATCCTAAAATATTAATGAGGAGCATAAATTTCTAAGTATAGACCCTAAATTCAGAGCTCTTCATCTTCATATATCATTCAGATTCTTTTCTTTTTTAAAAATATAGAATCTTTCTAGATATCCTCCTTTGAGTATCTCTCACTTATCTTGACCTGTCAACCAACAACCTCAGGACTACTAAGAAAAAGGGAAAAAGCATTTAAGGTCTTTTAAATGTGTAAAAGGGAAGTATCAACACGAGAACCTGTTGGCATTAGAGGAGTGACTAGAATTTGGTGGCACAGAACTCCTTTCTGCAGGAGCAGGAAGTACGCGCTCTACTCAGCATCTGAAGAAGAACAGACAATAAGTCATTCATGCTTGGGGGAAAAAAAAATAAAAAACCTGCATCTAATTGTACTAAAGACAGAAATTAGCCCAGAGATAAAAGACATATGCAATAATATAACAAAGAGAATTCCAAAAGGATGGCAGGTATGATTATTCTGGCAGTCATATTTGACTGCTTGACTAAGGACCACTTAACCCACTTCTTAATTCATTATAATTTGTAACACAGTGAAATGCATCCATCAGCTAATATGTTTGTCTAAAAGTATTTCTACAAAATAAGAATTTCCCAGATATTCTGTTTCCCAGAGTTCTGCTTTTGAACAAATTCAGAGAAAACAATACATCTAAACCAATTCTTCCTCTTTGGATTAAAAAAAAATCCTCGATAGTTTCATTACAGGAGACATTTCTTCCTCCCCCACTTGTGGGAAAAGAATTAAATGTGTCTTATCTTTACTATGCAAATGTATAGTTAATTATATGAAATAAGAAGCAAGGCATCTGATAGAATTTACCTTATAAGTGCTTAAAAAACAAATTGATAACCAACAGAAGGAACAGCTGATTGGTGTTACCCAAGAAAAATAAAAATAGATAAAAAGCATGAAACTGAATCCCATGAAAACAAGAATGGAACAGAGTTATTTCTGTAGATGTTATCCATTATCTGGTACAAAGTAGGCTGAAGAAACATGCATTTTATTTAAAAAAAAATGAGAATGCTACTTAAAAACAGTGCAATATAACTTCTGGATAAAGTGTTACTTAGGAAATGTTTTCCATTTCAATATGTACTTACTTAAAAGGGAAAAATATTTTTTTTTAAAGTAATGGCTTTGTTTTAATCACTGTAATTACTGTTATTAAAAAATAATTACTTTGTAAGAATAAAGAAACAATGATGATGTTTATTGTTCCCTGCTGTGCATAAAGGAAGTACTTGCCATCCTGACCTCAGTGAATACAGAATTGGTAGCAAGTCAAGCAACAAATTCCAGCATGAAAAGATCGCTTGCCTTTCTCAGACCTGAGGTGTGATAAGGATTCCAATACATGGCACAATGTAAAACAGAAACACGATTTGAGATATCAAAGACATAAAATGAGACAATAGCTAACTTCATAATTGCGGAATATTTTCCTGAGATCAGTGAGATTTGAAGAAGCGTCTGCCCACTCACACCAGTTCCCATTGGACTGAGATTTCTGTTCTACCTGACTTGAAACAGGACTTGCAGCTCAGTCTTGGACACCCCAAGCACGTGGCTTACCAATGAATAATTGGCTATGATGAAACAAAGAATTGAGAAATCTTCCTAAGAGGCATTTATTCACACTGACACATTAACACACAGCTTTTGGAACACCGACATTATGTGCAATGGCAAATACCCACTGAGCCTATTTCCTGCTTGCCTCTTGTTGTCAAGAGAAATTCTGTTCGTTTTTTTTTTTTTTTTTTTTGCAACATACTCTACAGAAGAATCATAATTTAATTAAAACTTTTAGTTACGCAGAGGCATCATTCTTTATCACTTAACACAAACATCCAGAAAATTTGGTGAATAAAAGCAGAATAAAAATTTAAGGCATTTTTTTAGTCTGAAATCCCACAAACAGTAGTAGAGTTAAGACCCTTAAGACATTGGTTCTTTGGGGTGGATGGAAACTCTTTTAATGGAGAAAAGCTAAGTCATCAGAAGTTAGAAATAAAGTGGCCTTTTCGTTATCCAGTAGCAAATACAGGTTCTGAAAAGCAAAATCTTTCAGTAAGTATTTTTGTTGCTTGTCTAAACTGTCCAAATTCACTTTTCGGATTTTAACTAAATACATTAAAATTAAGGGGAGAAGGGAGCAGGGGAGATGTTATTCGGATCCAAACCCTAATATCATGGACAAGAAAGCCTTGTGAGGGTTGCTTTGTAACTGATGTAAAGTGTATCACTTTGCATCAGTTCCACAGACCATTTCACTACATTTTCCTGATGAAGAGAGACAGATCTGGGGTCTTGGTCACCATGGTCTCACAGGGGCTGGTCTCCTCAGAGAATGCCCTCCGCCATGCACAAGTGCACAGATACACTCTGAATTCTGCCGTCTGCCACAGCAGTCACGTCACATGTGCTGTGAGAGAGCTGAAATTGTCCTCTATACGATCAGCCAGGGGGAAAAAAAACAAAAGCAATTAATATTGATTTGACATGTGTATGATGGCAGGTGGCTTCAACCAACCCAAACTAAACATTTTTACTTCAGACATATAGAAACAATCTGATCAAATAGTAAATGGTGAACATTTCTGAGAAGAGAGTTGTTAAGGGTTGTTCAGGAAAAAAATGGGGGGATTTTAATTGTTTAACCATTCTAGCATGAAAACAGATACAAAAACAATGACATTTCATGTGAAAAGAAATTCCAAACTTACTAAGCTTTCACTTTTACATAGGATTTGGCAAAATGGGAAAACCATATTCCCTTTTTTTTTGGCAAAGTCCACAAGATGATATCAGAGAATGAAACAAAAAAATAAATAAATAAATAAATAAAGCGTTTGCCCTACTTGCAATTGTTGTTTACTTGGAAGTTTTTTCTCCCCTTGATCCTCTTGTAAGTGGTATACATCCAGTCAGTGTCAGTATACATAACAGTCAGTGTAGAAGAGCAGGGAATAGCAAGTTGCTCTCATGCAGAAATCATCTCTGGGATATGAAGCTAGCCTAGTCAACATATCGCTTATCTAGATGCTGCACATGAGAAATATCATGAAAATAGTTTCACTGTCCTTTTTCCCCATTCTGCCACATCCAGTTCCTGGGCAAACTGAAGTTCCATTCCAGGGTGAAGAAGATGCAGCAGCTTCAGCTGACTTTGCTGTTTTCTGAATATTACCTTGAATTTTTAGGAAGATGTTGAGTGATTATTGGAGACAGGTGGTAATAAGAATTATTCTTCTCATTTTCTATACCCCTAACTTTCTACATTCCTTTGAAATATTCCTTCAAATTATATTCTTTCTAGCACCCTGCCTTTTCTGTAAGGTAACTAGCAGTCATAATTTGATGCTGTAGTGTCCATTGTCTCATATTCTCAGAACTGATCATTTTTGGCATACATAGCAGCAGTAGATGCTTTCTTGTTCTCTTCCATCTTGTGTCCCAGCCTTGAGTTCGGGGATTACTGAGCAGAGCAAGAGGTAAAACAATCTCAATATAACTCTTCAGCCCAGGCTATAAAAGATTACCAGGTTGTGCCAAATGGGATCATGCTAATCTATTCAGAACTTTAGTGACATCTCTAATTTTCAGATTCCCATGGGATGAAATGACAGCCTTCTACACTCATGCTAACAGGTCACGAATTAAAAAAAAAAAAAAACACCCACAGTACAAACTCAGCAGATACAGACGCTCCACTGCACACCCTAAGAAAAGCCAACCCCATGCCCCTTCCAAACCAAGAAGCAGCAGCCTGCTGCTGAGTGAGGCTGTGAACTTGAGAATGATATGTTTCAAAACTTGTACTGTTTTTCTTACAATGAAACGCAGCCAGCCATACTGTGCTGCTGTTCAGGGGATGTCTGGCCAGTAATTCCTACCTGGGGCAACATTCTCCCTCTCACAATATAATATTGATATATTCAAAAGAACTGTTCCAGATAAAGCTATATATATTCAGAAATTACTTATCACTCAAAAAAGATACTTTGCTGCTGCATCTCTCATGCAATCCAGACTCTCCAAAGCTGTCTTCAGCTTTGTTCGTCTTTGTTCTTCGTTCATCTCTGGTGCCTTGAGGAGAAAATGGCATGCTCTCCTACAAGCATCAGTGGGCAGGATCCTTCCTTAAATTCCCAGGGCAGCTGCTAGTCAATTGAAAAAAACCTTCCCATATAAATTGTTTGTGGATGGACAACAAGAATTTTGGATGAATACACGAGTGACCAACATATTGAAAAAGCAGATTTCCATTTGTTCTTGAACAGAAAATGTTCCTGTTTTTTGTGTAAACATTATTCATGCTTTACCATTCTAAAAACTGCAGAGCAAAGTCTTGGTTACAACCGAAGTACGTTCTCAAATCCAGCCTGTGCTAGGCTGCATGCAGACTGCAAAAGCATTAAATTTATTAAAGGTGATATCAGTGAGTCATGCATGTAACTCAGAGGGGAGAACATGATCTGATATCACAGAATGTTGGTAAACAGCCTTAATTGTAAGAAATTCTATTTTGAGACAAAGTTACACCACCACTACCAGTTCTACGTTATCGATGTCAATGAAGAGGAAAATTGGGAAAGAGAGGAACTGAAATTCTGCAAAATCTTTTGTGACACTCATGGAATTGTTATAATTATTTTTTCAAATAACCAGATTTAATACTTCTGCATGTTATAAGCTAACTTTCTAATCAAAATGAAAGATATTGCTTGGCCCACGTTTGAATTTAAATTAGAAAGAAAAAAAAATATTTCTGTTACAAGATAAACCCATTAGTTTCTGTTCTTCTTCCTACCTCTGTTCTCTAATGCAATGCAGACAATTAACATGCAAAATATTTCTCTTAATTCTCTCCTCTCTCCCCCAAAAAAGTCAATCTAAATGTTGCATAGTTCAGTATTCAAAGGTCAGAACATCTATCCATATACATATGGGTCAGAATTTAGTCTTAGTCAAAGAATTACATACTGCATACATTTCACTGCATATATTTCTCATTTTTGAAGTCTGTTCCAGAAATACATCATCTTCTCCTCCATATTTAAATTACCATCGTTGACATACATTGCAAAACATACAGTCAAAAAGACATTCACAAATATTAAAGACTGAGGGTAATATTTTCCACACAGGCACATGAATTCAAATCCCACTGAAGTCAGCAGCAATACATCTGCACATTGTGGAATATAAATGTGCCATTCATCAACAATCATTCTACTATATTTTAGTCATCAGTGTGATTCACCCAGTCCTGGAACAGATCTGATGAACTATGCTCTGAAGGGGCCTGTCTCCTCCATAGAGCATGGAAGGAGCCCACACAATGTCAGGCTAATTGCTTCATTCCAGCCAAAGCCCTCAGCCTCTCCTGCACCTGCTGCCACCTCCACCACCCAGGCAGCATCTTAAACTAAGGAGAAAGCTTGATGACTACCACGGAGATGAAAGAGACACAAGAAGGATTTCCACATTCCAACCCCAAATCCCATGTCTAAATCAAAACCAAATGAAGATGTCAGAGATGCTGACATTTTCACTAAATGTAGAATTTGAAAACAAACCATGGATGGGTGTGAAATTTCAATCAATTCTTGTATGCTTGATCCACAATACACAATACCTAGCACCTTACCTTACAGTTCAAGACTCATTAAATCTGCTTCCAAGAGAGGTAAAACTCAGGAACAAGAACCTATTGGAATTTGCTCGCACATTATTAGTACCAGGAGTGCTCCCAAGGTCCTGCACCTTCACATATGCATGTATGCTGCCTTTCGGGAGATACCTGGACATGCAGCAGCCCTCTCACACCCTCCTCAAGTTTCAGTGAAAAAGAAATCCAGATGGGAAGGGCACTGTATTTCCCCTCTGTGAGTCCTCCTATTTCCCCTCCTCTTCACTATGTACCTCTGTGCCGTTTCTGGCCCTCTGGATAGATCAAGACTTGCTGGTAGGAAGAACCAAGGCACAGGCAGAGTCAGAAGAGGCACACATGCACAGCAGTGATGCTAACCCTGTACTGGCGATTTCCTCATTGATTCCTGCAGACAGGTCAGAAATCCTGCACAGGCTGAAGGTGGTCAATCCACAAGGGATATTCTTTCCCTCTAAGTTGTTATCAAATGCTCTCACTGACAGCTATAGAGATTTCTGTTGTTTTTCTGATTTGATATAAAATCAATAACATAGAAAGCTTGGGTCATTAAAGATCCTCAGGCAGTTTTGTAAGACTAGAGCCATTAGCCTTGCTGTCTCTGCAATGTTTGCATAGGTTCTTTTTTTACATTTCCCTTCACCGCGTACATTGTTTTCAAATGCTGTTGCTGATTTTAGGCTGGAAGCGCCTGTGGGGAAAGAAATCCCAGTATATATTTTATATATCAACTTGTTAAGTAAGATCATTATTACTTTATCATACAAAGCAGGGCTGAAATTTCACAATCGCATCAGTTGCTGTTTACCTACCAATGTGCCCACAACATATGCTGCTGATTAAATAGCTTTCTGACCTAACCCTCTAAAATTTTTTTCTGAAGAAAAGCGGAGAACATTCACTTGTACTGCTTTGTACGGCAAAGAGTGTTCACTCTGCAAACCTTCTGGAAATACTGTTATTGCTGACTTTTTTCTTAGAAGTGCTCTCCAAAATGTTTTAAATACTATAGACCTTTTCTTTAGATACTCACATTCCTCTCCCAGTCTAGTTTTTGCTTGTTTTGCTTGTTGCTTAGATGCCAGTTCAAGATACTTGCTGTTCTTCCTCTGCAGTATCTGCCGTGTTGCCATAACTCCTTCATCTTTCCTGGACAGCCAGAAGTTGTTACAGACTCTCACAGCTTCATTGGCCTCACTGGGGCTCAGGACAGCAGCACAGACTGTGGCTCACACTTCCCAGTGGCTCTGATGCTGTGTGGTTTTAGTTTTTAAGATCCTGAAGTGAGAACACTGAAGGCAGGCCATACAAAACACCTAGTAGCCTTAGAAGATTTCATCCCATCCCCACTGCCTAAAGGTGGAGTTATCTTAACTAACTTTTGCTAGTGTTACCAGACTTAGATCCAATTTATGGATTTTCATTGCATTTTTAATGTGGATTTCTCCACATAGAGACAGAAATGAAAATGAAATAGTGCATTGTAAGATTCTAAGATTCACTTGAGAAAGCGAAGAAAACAGCAGTCTTCCTAAACTGTCTTAAGAAATTAATGGGAAACTTGTTTTTAGAGGCAGAGGAAAAGAAGAGCTACAGAGGAAGAGTAATTGCTGCCATCCAGCTGCCTGCTCTTTGCATCTGATCTGTCAGATAATTTAGTCAGAGCAGGACTTAAATGTCTCAGTGGAAATTTTAAAAGTTTTACTGCAAATATCCTCAAGTATCCTGCTGCACAGGAGCTGATTTAATTTCACCTCCCTGGTCCGTGTTATGCCTACGTTGAGCCTGAACCCTCCTAGCAGCCGTCCTAGCCTATGTGCTCCTGCCAGGACAAACCCACAGCCAAGTGCAAAGAGGAAAACAAAAGCAAGGAAGTGGAGATCCATGAGATCCACTGCTGCCGAGAAACCCATGAACATGCATATCCATTCTTCATGTCAGAGCTATGAGAGGCTCAGGAATTCTCAGAGCACTGGATTTCCCTTTAAATAAGTGCAACTAACACACTATATATTTATATCAACTTCTAACAAGATTACTCTCCCTCTTGTGCACGTGATAAAAATTCCACAAGCTTTACATGATCAATTCAAAATCTTTTTCTACTTCATATATTTGGATCGTATTAGGTTTATTGCAATTAAATATAAATTAATGAATCTAGCGTGACAAAAAAGAATAGAAATATATCTTCAAATCATGTGTAATGCAACCAGCCCCACAAGTGCAGATAATCGATGAGAAAATTAAGGCACTTGTGATATTTCATTAATAAATTTAAGAAAACACTTTCTGATTGAAGGTAATTTTAAATTAGCTTAAGGAAATTATGCATAAAAACAAAGATTAGCAGAGCAGAACTAAACTAATATAGAAAATCAATTATTGCATTGCAAAATGGAAGGGAACATTGTTTTTTAGGCTTTGAACATGAAGAACAGCTGGTTAGGAGTGATTTTCAAAGAGGTTCACTGCATTTTCTGAAAGGATTATCAAAATGAAAAGATCAGTACAATGGTTCTGATCCTATGTAAATCACTAAACACAATTAGAAGCTCACAGAATGTGACTGTAAATCTTGGCACATATGAACAACGAGGTGTTACTGCAAATGGTTAGGGAAAAAAAATGCAAAAACTACTGTTTTAGCTAACATCTGGATCTCTCCTGGCTCTAGGTCCCTATCTGGCGGGGCTTGTGAGTTAACACAGCCCTTGTCAGAGCTCAGCATTGCTTGTGCTGTTACATGTGGGATGGATGCTAAGCGACCAGATGTATCAGCCACCTGCCCCATCACAAGCTCACGGATGTGCTCCTGCACATGCGTGGGGCTAAGGGGAAGCTGGGAGGGACCCTGAGATGAGCAGAGAAATGATAATTGCAACATTCACTGCAATGAGTCTCAACAGTACAGACTTTCTGAGCCTTGTGATGCCAGTTGCCAAAGCATCCGTCCACAAACTGCACCGCAGTTTGAAGCATTTTACTTACTGCTGCGATATGCGGGGTGCTATAGAGGTGTTTAATTGACACAGACCGTGATTTAAAACACTGTTGTGCTAAGAACTGCTCTCGGCTGCCAAATGCCCGGTGTCTGGAAGGCTGACAGCTGGACTCTGTGAGACATGCCTGTTTGCAATGCACTAAAAGAGCTTTACAAGAAGTGCCAAGTATTGGGTTATTACCACTTGGCAGGCCGAAGACATGTACATATCATAGGCCTAACAAGTTGAGCAGTCGGATATGGCTACCTGTTCTAAAAAAGGAGAGAAAAATCATGTATAGAATACGTGAGATATGTACACCAAAGACAAAATCTTACAGATGAGAAAGAAAACATATATCACTCCTCAAAGATGAGGGAATCTGCCCTTCTGAAAGGCTTCTAAGCAGCCAGTCACAATTCCTAAATCCAGCCAAGACACACAACAGGCAAAATCCAGACTGGGCCAAGAGAAAAATCAGTAACCCAGCAATCATCTGAATTATCAGTGCTGACAGAAGACAGGAGGCACCAGACCAGCACTTTAGCCCACATTATCAGTCTGTTGGGCACATACCTATTTTCTAGTTATGCTGATCAGGATGTGATTAAAAATGAAAAAAAAAATTCCAGAGGAGCCAGGATGGCTGTGGCTGCCAGCAGCCTTTTTAATACCTCCTTGCTCTCAGGACAAGTATTGTCCAGCTCTGAGTTAAACGCTGCCTGCTTGCATCGGGTAGGTCCCTACGGGTCATGGCTAAATCCAGGGCCCTCTCTTTTGGAATTAAGAACTCAGCAGGCTCAAAAGCGAAAGTTTGCCCTTATTAGTAGTGATTAATCAAAGTCTGATAAGGAATATATGAGATGTCCCATGCAGCCCAGAGATTACCACTTGCTGTGTGCACAAACATCAGCGAACCACAACAAAGCAAGACATAAATCTGTTTGAGCAGGTATTTCTGCAGGTGGCCAGCAGGAGCTGCTGCTGCTCACTCACAACTAAAATAAAATTGTAATGTGAACCTGCTAAAAATCTGGGCTATCCAGCAAAACTCCCACTACCTTCAATGAGAGAAGGACTTAACTCAAACGAGTATGTGATGCCATTTTTAAGAGATGCACTGTTTCATTCAAAATTTGGTAACAAAGCAGCAGCAAAGTTTCATAGAAATTTCCCAGTCTGAATATTCTCTAAAATTGCCGGTACCACATCACCAAACCTTGTGATCTGTATTCCATTTTTCTTGTTTGTTTTTCAATCCAATTTGCATCCACCACCATCTTGTGGTTCATCATCCTTCCTTCTACCTGCATGGGAAGACTTCACATATCGAATAATTAAAAAGAACCTCAGTTCTTTAATCATTTCACTATGGTAAATACTGACTTCAAAACCAGTACTTATTCCATTTCTAAGGCAAAAACGAGTAACACCACTCACATTCTTCTGAGCTGGCAATGGGCAAGTTCAGGTTGGTTTTGTTTTTAATTAATGATGTGCTAACGTTAACAGCAGTATGACTAAGGACACGACTGAAGGCATGTTTGAGCGACGAGGCAGGCATCACATCTACTTCTCAGTGATTCACAATTACTATTATTATTACTATTTGTCATTTTTACTTCATCACTACAATTCCATACAATTCCACTTTAAAAGAAAGTAGACCATCCACAGCAAAGGCTTAACCCTCCAAATCCACATCCACTACACTGCCATTTTCAAATCAGTTTTTTGGCTTTTGTTTTTTAGCAAAAGGAAATAACATTCAATTGCTGCAGAAAGCAAGCCATCCACACCTCCCACATAACCTGGAGAACGCCCCCAAGACGACAACTCTTGATGTGCAGTTCCTCTACACTGTTCCACTTACTTGTGGTTTTTGTACCTAATCTCCCATATCTTATTCCTATTTTTTGGTTATTGACAAATTTCTATTTATACATATTATGTTGGTGAGATAATAAATGTGTGCTGTCAGTTGTTCTCATGGTATGAAAAGGTGAAGTTGTGTAGAAACAGATATAGAAAATAAACCCAGACTTTAATTAGTCATCTTCCCTTTATATTCCATAATTTATCTATTTTGCTGAAGATAACATATTTGATTATGTATTTAAATTGTCACTGCTAAACAAACAACAACCATTCCACTGCAAGATTAAAACGTTAATCCATTCCAGAGAAAACTGTATGTAATTTAATTATCGCTAAGCTTTCTGTCCACATTTAATTATCAAAACTTACATTTAAACTCAGCTTATCAAGCCAAATCCTTTAAGCCTCCTGTTGAGAAGACTCCATGTGCGTATCTACACTCACAAGTATGTGTGCACATGTGCACATGTACATATAAGACTATTGTTATGCACTTTCAAATTGTAGCCTTTTGCTAAGCCATTGCCTTGCACAGTTTGATGTAAGAAACCAAGTAGAATTTGATGAATATAGTTTAACTGCCAAAATTTTCTTTTAATCATGTTTGCTGAGTTCGAATGCCTAAACATAGCCTGATGAGGTAGACCCATCATGCCAATTCATTGTTACTTGGGGATATTGACATTTTGTGGGAATTCTTCAAGTAGCCAGTTATTATAACCCACAGCTTCCGCAGTGGCAAATGCTGTTGGGAGGGTGTTTGACAAAGAGCACACTTGTTATTAACATTTGCAATGAAAAGTATGCTGTACGTATCCCACACATTTCTTTATCACTACTCCACCTTCACCATGCAAATCCAACAAATGACTTGGATTTAAATGGAAAGCTTCCAGTTTTATAAAATTAGGCCCCACAGGGAGGTAACTCATTTTTTTTCAGTAACTGCATCAGAGTGACCTGCAGATCTACCCTTTTTCTTAAGAATGTGTATGAATAAGGCTACAGAAATATCACTACAGGTCAAGCAAAATGGGTTATACAGTCTTACCACAGGACATTGCTCAGGTAATGCAGCTGACCAAAGGAAGTTTGCTGCTACATTAGTGAACATATGCAGTGAATACACAAGAGCCTAGCAACTAAAACCAACAAATCATGTAAGTCTTCACCAAAAAATGAACGTCTGTAGCTCAGCTTACCTTTGAGAGGTAATTTTCTGGTCTTGTACCAGTTTCAGCATAAGCCTACTGTATTTCTAGCAGCTTCAAAGCACAAAACAATCCGGTAGGAAACCTCACCTGTGGAATAGAGTCTGCTCTGGGGATGTACTGGAAGGAAGCATTTTGAAGACCACCAAAATTTTTTTAAGACCACCTATCCCTGACCAGCTTCATTCACTTTGTGTGGTTAAGCTACAGCAGTACTCACTAGGAACAGACCTCAGCTATCCACAGTGAAATAAAGACTGTTGGTCTGCTCTGCTGGTTTTTAAAAGAAACTTTTACTGAATGTCCTAACCATAAAAGCATGATTCTGGTTTCTTTTTTCTTTATTTCTGATGAGAAATAAAAATTCTGATGAGACAGGAAACATTAGAACACAGTAATATCAAATAAACACACTTCCTTTTGATTCAAAGGAAGTATTTGTTATTCTTCACTCAGACCAAAAAAAAACATTAAAAAAAAGCTGAACTCAACATCAAGCATATCTCTAGTTCAAAGTGAAGCATTCTCTTACAGATACTTGTACAAAATAAAGAGGGAACTAAAAGCTGTTTGCCAGGGACTTGGTGATAATGATGATGGTTTTTTTTAACCAAGACTTTGAGGATTAAATTCAGTCACCCAGAATATGAGAAATTCAGGAATGATTTTTTTCCTCTGCCCAGTAGGAACTAGATCCATTAGTCCCAATTCACAGGAAGTGTTCTATCCACCACGCTATAAAAGGAAACAACCTCCTTTTCCCCGTACTAATTCTTCCACCTTTTTGTTGTCAACAAAACCACTGCAAGAGATTTTCAGAGGATGCAGCGTCTCAGCAGAGACTAGCAATCTGAAGCACAGCTGCCACGTTGCACATTACTCCCTGAAGAGATTACGTCTAATGAAGAGTCTGGAAGATAATTTTACAGGTCATTTCAAGCAAGATAGTTGAGGATGCAGATAAAAATGATGTTATGCCAACAGCAGAAACTGTTATATTAGAGACAGGAAATAAATTATTAAGTATATTATTTAACAGAGAAGGTGGCTTAAAGCATGTATTGGGTTTGCTAATGCTGAGAAACACTTGATCTAACAGCCACAGAAGCCAAGGAATAATCTGCGACTCAAGGCACATCAGAACCTTTTTCTTTCCCATTTTCATCTGATAATTTGTGTGCCTCATTTACTTTACAACTGACATTTTAATGCATAATTGTCCTTTCTGACACGTATAAGAAAATATATTTCTTTTTCACAATGCAAAATATTTCAAAGTATAAATAAGCAATATAACCAGATGTCTGACTGAATTAGTGCATTCTGACTATCTCCATATGCTGGCAATCTATTCTCCAATAACATGTTTTCAGCAGAGAAGTTTGTACAGGGATTATCACTTTCAAATTCCACTGCAAATCAGTGCTCACGTTTGGGGTTACACCTTAAAATGCACTTCCCATCTTCTTTTAAACTACAAACTAGGGATTCTATGCCAATGAAATATTTGCAAAAGAGGAAGAGTTTATCCATGCCTTTGTATTTCAGCAGGCAATCTTCTGACATACGTGGCAATGGAATTTTTTGGTACATTAGGGGCCAGACTTGATAACTAGATGGAAGAAGATTACTAGAAAGAATGTTTACTTACATAACATTTCTAAAACACAGTTATTAAATTCTTAAGAAAGTAACCGAATCTTTTGGAAACCATTTAATAACAAATTCTGCGAATTGTCTGAAGTGTGTTTCCCCTAACAGAGATTCTGAAAAGCAAGATATTTCAGCACAAGTTCCCATTAGAATTTTGTTTTGTACCACACTGCAAATAAAAGTAAGATTGTTTTATACACATACCAAAAAAAGCCTGTGACCCTGTCTGACATGGCTGCTGAGCCCAGGCTGTCTTGTGTGCAAGGAAGGTAGCAGTTACCTCAGAGACAGTAAAGCTGTTCTTCAGAAAGAGTGGTACTGAATTCCTGCTCATTCAGTACGTTGTATTGAAACTCGGATAAAGCCTCAAATATGTAAGTAATTCTGTCAGCTCTCTTACTACTCACAGAGTCAGTTGGCACTGACAGGTCAATATTTCAGATTTTTGTCCAGTCTACAGGTAATTTAGTATTTAAATATTAAATGATTATTTAATTATGTATATACATACATATATGAAAGTATTTTTTCTGTCTCAGCCTAAACGTACCTGAGAACAATACAGTCGGTGCTGTTGAACTCATTGACACAAATCCAAGACAGTGGGTTTGGTAATTATTCCGATTTTAATATAACTGAACTGTTTTACAATTAATGAATCATATGAAAAATCATCTCAAAGAAAAAAAAAAGGCAACTTCAGTGTTTTATTAAATAGATAATCATTTGCTCTTACAAAGGGACTGTGTATGAAGGCTCAGAAGTAACACTACTGAACTAAAGTAGCAGTGGTTGACGGATTAGGGCTTTAGCTGCAAATACAAAAAATGGTTCTCTTAGAAAAGATATTTTAGAATCCAGCCATTACACTGCTTCAAGGCAATCACAAGGAGACACATGAAAAACGTGTTCTAGCAACAACACAGGCAGTGACGTCAGCTCTAAATGACCACTCAAAGAAAACTATTCCTTGGTATCAGCCCACACGTCAAATGACAGTCTTACCAAGCCACCATTAAGCATGCTACCTCCTCACAATGTTGAAAAGGAGGTACACTGCAGATTTTTTGGACCTCAGCTGTACTCTGCATCCCTGTCCTGCATTAATCACCATCACACAAGATGTTCTTGGGGCATTTTTGCCTGTGCAAATGATGCATGTCATTTTCCAGTTAGTTTGACAAAAATATCCTTAGCGACTGGATGCATCGGGAAATAATATAAGTGAAGCACAAGTAGTTTTAGTAAAAATATTTTTTAAATACCCACTGATGTAATCTGGAGGGTTATTTTATTGTGTTTGCATTGAATCATAGACACAATATTCAGTTTCAAGGGACATACAGCTCTTTCTCAATAGACAGACCCACAGACCCCTCAGTTTAGACTCCTAATCCAATGGCCACCAATGATTCCTCCATGGGCTTTCATGGAAGAATATGGCACCTTACAGCATGACCAGCTCCATAAGCTGCCACATTGCTGGAGAAGAAGCTAAAGAATAAACACGTATGGACAGACTTGATAAGGCATGCACACTGAGCCCAAGTAGATTTCACAGCACACAAACAACTGATTTCACATAATTTAACTGTCTGGGTAATGCAGGCCCTTCATCAACACTATCTTCACGATCTTCAGAGACCTTATGACTCTATGGATACAAGGTAAGATTCACATAATACTCTCCACTGTAACATCATGAAATACTGGTCATCTGAAGATTTCAAAAGAAAGCAGAGAAAAGTGCTCTTAGCACATGCAGATTACAAAGGTTATAAATCATATATACCAAACACCAGCACTCTGATTTTGTTCTTGGCCATATGAAGGCCACTGGTAAAACTATTGACTTCCAGCTCAAGAGACAGCACAAAAGGTATGTAAAACACGATGCACGTGGACTTTAGGCAGTAAAATTCAAAACCTGTACTTAGGACATCACCTCTTCCTGGAGGAGCCTGTGCTCGCTGCATTCATCCCTGCCAGCTTAGTTAGAGTTTGTAAGTGGTTCTGTGCAGGCAATGTCTACAAGGTGCCCATAAAGTGGCTCCTTATAAGAAGATGAGAAGCCCCAAACGAACTTTCCCATGCCTAATGTGCATCTAAAAAACAAGCACAGCAACAGCAAAGTCCCCTAGAGCACCTTTTTTAGTAGCAACTATATAAAAACCGAGAATGGGCACATTCCTCAGGTTCACATCCGCCACTCAGATCAGTAGCCTCTGTCTGTTCTCAAAGACTGTTGGAAAAAAATTCCACAGGGAGAGGCTTCTGTACAGCAGAATCAGCCATCTAAGACCTTGATGTGACACAACTTGAGATAAAATCCTGAGTTTAGTGCTGCCCAAGCTCTACAAAGCAACCTAATTAGGATGTAGGCTTTCCTCAAAGCCATTCTGAGATGATGAGAAACGATCTCCATACTTGTGTGCTGGACCAAGAGCTGCTAACACACTGCTGAAGGGAAAACAGCATCCCACAGCTCTTGAAGATCTTGTTTTCAGCTAGTATTTAAACCACTGAAGCAAGATATATCCTCTTGCAGCTGGACAACCATTCTCAATGAGTCCACAGCAAAAGAATGCAACAATTGGCATATCAGTTCAAAGCTGAAGTCCACCTAGCCAGAAGCAGTCCCTGCACTACTCATCATTAGATTTTTCTCAGGAAATCATTCACTAGAGAGATACATTCATAGATATTGACACGGGGTTTAAGTCCAGTGTACAATAATATATGCTCCTATAGCTATATGATCATACTGAACTAGTAAGTACTCTACAGCAAAAAACACTTAGGAAGAGCAATACAGTTGTGATTTCTGAAAACTCTGCTCTTAAGTGAGGGTATAAATAATCAAACACTGTGAGTATTACCATTTTCCTTGCAATTATTCCTTTTCTACATCCAGGTAGATGACAAATGGCTGGTAAGTTCCTCCTAGATAAAACTGAAAAAAACTAGAAGGGGTACACAACTGGAGTTCATCATGGAGTTAAGCAGTAAATCCAATTTGTGTAAAAGAAAGTACAGAGCTTCCAGTAATCACCTGGGATTTTCAGACTCATCTCACATTGCTTAATACCCATTTTCCTCCTCTGTGGGACAGCTTCTGTACAGAAGCACTAACAAGTGATAATTATGGGACTCATGCTGACAGTACAGAACCAGGGAGAAAGTGTAAACAGTGAGCGTTAATTGACCTGGTTTTTAAAAACTGCGGCTCCCGGAACCTTTGTCGTTTATGTTTCATTTAGTTTTCATGGCACATGTCCTTCCACCCTACTTTAAATGACAAGAGCTACTCAGCAAAACTTGCAAAATCAAATTACAGCGGGCTACGCGCCTCTGACAGAACGCAGCAAGGGAAGGACCGCGGTTGTACGAACACGACCGCGATGTGCGCTCACTCTGCGAGTGATTATTTCCGTAACTACGTTGAACCCACCAGACACAGCGTTAATTTTAACGAGGAGCGACGCGGGCTCGGCAGCAAACAGCAGCAAACGGCAGCCCTCCCCATCGCCATCCTCCTCCTCCTCCTACTCCTCCTCAGGGCGCTGGGGTCCCTCTCCCAGCACAGCGGGCACCGGGGGGGGGGGCTGCGGCCGGTCGGAGGGGCGCTCGCCGCGGCTGTTTCTTCGCCTTTTAAAAGCAAAAAAGCTGCCCTGCATGGGGAGAGGAAGGAAAGCGGCCCCGGCCCGCCCGCCGCAGCCCGCCCCGGCACTCACAGCGGGTAGAAGGCGTAGGGCGGCAGGGCGCTGTCGTCGCCCGGCTCCGCGTCCAGCAGCAGGTAGTCCTGGCTGTCGTTCCGCCGGGCGCCGGTCCCCGGCGAGCCGCCTTTCCTCGGGGCGTAAGGCTGAGCCTGGCTCATGGCGTCCCGCGGCGAGAAGGGGTCGTCGTCTTCGCCGAGCCCGCCCGGGGCAGCCGGATCCCTCAGGGCGCCGCCGGAGCAGCGCGGAGAGCCCGCTCGGCGCCGCCCTTCCCGCCCCGCCACACCGCGGCGGCCGCCTCACGGCGTGGCGGGCCCCCGGCGGGAGGGAAGGAGGGAGGGAAGGAGGGATGGAGGGAGGGATGGAGGGAGGGAAGGAGCCGGTTGGGAGGCGAGAGGCAGCAAAGTTGGAGCGCGGCAGGGGCGGGAGGTGGGAGGGCGGCGGGAGCCGCTCGCCTCTCCTCAGGGGCCGCGGCGTCTCCCGGCGCCGCCGCCAACCCGCCCCCGGCTCCCCTCACACCCCCGGCTCGCCTCGGATCCCCGGCTCCCCTCGGACCCCCAGCTCTCCTCACACCCCTGACCCCCCGAGGGGGCTGCCCGGCCTGTGTCCTTTGGCTTTCAGGGCTTGGCCTTCTGAAGAGATCACTCCGAAATACCCTCCCCACCCCCCCCCCCCCAAAAAAAGGGTTTGTACTCTAAGGAAAACCCCCGGAGGAGAGATGCTCACCTTCAGCCGCTTTTTACACACGACGTGGCCCGCGGGGATCTGAGCAAAATCGCACTGACAGCTGTTCCCCTGGAAAGCTGGCGGGACTGCAAACACACAGGGACTTGTTAGCTCCGGTTTTCACGGATCTGGAACTTCTTGGGTTTTTTTTTTTAGGTTAGAAATACAGTGTTTGTGGTGCTTGTGTCCCATTATAAACGCCTCACCTGTTTCAAACAGAACCTGTTTTTGTCACCTCCGATAACTTCAGATAACAGCAGGGGCAAAATATTGCCATTCTTAGCCAAATAATAATACGTGTTCTGGTTACAACAGTTTAGCAAAACTCATTCCACTTGTATGTATCCTGTTTCAGTTGTAACATTGTCTTTTGGTGGTGGTGTTATTTTACTAATACAAATCGTAATAGCTTAAATACACTAAACACAAAATTTTCTGAAAAAAATGTATTGAAGACATAGCATCTGATCTTTAGTCACCTTTCACATTATGTAACATTATAATAGGCTTACTATTTCACACAGTAATGTTTATAACTAAATGTTGTAGAGGTACAGGTAGAATGAATGTATTTGAATAAAATCTCTCTCTCATCCCTAACCACGCTCTCATCTCAAAACCATTGATGGTATTTGTATAGTATACGTCCCTGTACTCCTCGAGCACACACACCTTCACCAGCTGGTGGTCGTCTGAGCACTAGCCAGGCAACTAACCCAGCACGATCCTGTACAAGATATATGTGCTGGCTGACACAGCCCATGCTGCCTGCTGCTCTTTGCCGTGTCTTAGTTTTGATGATTGCCTGAGCCACTGACTCATCTCATCTACTGAAGTGCAAGAGGAGGAGACGCACAGGGAGATCCAGAGCTCACTGAAGTTACAATATTATGTCCGTGCTCATGACCAGGCTCTGAAGTACCCACAGTTAAAGACAATTCCACAGTCGGTCCAAGTTTCTGAAGTTTCTTTTGTCCTCATAGCTACTGCTCTTAAAATTAAACTCTAATGGGTTCTACAAGTCTTCCTTTCTTTGATAAACCTTTTTTTTTTTTTTTTTTCTGGTTAAGAATATTTTAAGTAGGAGGTTTAGTAGCAATGCTATAATGTGTATTTTATAATCCTCATACTGATTCTTATTTCATATGACTATAAAAAGAGATATACAGCTATGGGCCGGCTCTGCATTTGAGAAATACGCTGTTTATAATACTTCACATTTTTACTGTATGAAAATTGTTGACCAGTAACTGAGTACTTGGTGATGGGAGAATTCTAATGTGTTCCACTGCTCCTGTTCATGGAAGTTTCGTTTCCCCTCTCCTGCTCTGTCATAAAATGTTTCTCCTTTGTCTTTTTTGTAAATTCCCAAAATACCGATACAGATATGTTTTATTTCAACTGGTCTGTTTGATACTAGATTGGTGTCTCAAACCAGGTCTAGGTTCTAGGTCTTTTTTATCACTGTTCTTCCTTGCACAACGTCTCATATGTTTACTTCTTCTCCAAAATGTATACAATCCCATTTTTCTGGTAAGTTATCAGAAGCTTTGATTTCAGAGTCTGCTTATCCCTTTCTCTGTTTTCTTCTGCTGCTTCCTTCAAAGTTGTGCTTACTGATGATTGCCTCTAGGATTAATGCCCATTTTCACCATGATAGTTTTACATCTCTCTCAGCTTCCAGCTCACATTTCTCATTTTCTCAGCTGGTTCCTGGATCCAAAGCCTTCGTTGGTCTTCATTCTCATTCCAGCCTCATAAGCTCATATCACCCCAGGCACTCTTACTTGCTAATCTATCCCAAATCTTCCACAAATTCTGAAGACACACTCATGAACTGCAGCAATGTCTCTCATGGTTTCTTTCAGATCATATCACCCTCATGGTACTGATGAAAAGTGAAAGAAAACAATAAGGTGTTTTTATTCATGCATGCTGCAGAACTGACAAGCCATGAGAATATCAACCAACTTCAGTGGGGAAGCCTACACCAACATTTTTTATGCTGCTTACTGACAGTCAACCAGTGCGCATCTTCTGATGTCAGTGGATGTTACAAAAGTCCCAAAATGATGGAAACCCTAGCCAAAGGTGATGTGTCCTATTGTACTTATGATACTTTGGACGCCTTTTTGTCTGAACAGTTCAGGATAGAGAAGGACTGAACTTGAATCTATCTTCATGTTTGAGTAATAGTCTAGTCTAGGGTTGATGATCCATTCTGCAAGTATCTGGAAGCTTATGAGGTTACAGAGAATTATTTTGGATGGCAAGGTGCTGGGATGAAGAAGCAAAAAATGGTTCTTTCTTGCTGTGAAAGAGAAGAAAATAGATTCCTATCAGAGAGTGTGATTTTAACTTCATTACACTTTTTGAAGGTCTTTCTGACAACACGATCATATTTATATATTATTCTGTCTTTGCTAATGACTTGGTGTTTCTGTTTCAAAGATAAACAAAATATGATATATTTTACAGAATTGCCTATTATTGATGTTTATGCAGTGTTTCATAAGACTTTTAAACTGCAAATTGAATTACAATGAAATTGCTGTACGTGTTCTAGAAAAAATTATCAGATCCTCACAGCAGTCCTTCTGATCCAGATGTATTTTAAATCTGAATACAGAACTAGGCAGAAGACCTGTTTGTTCCGAATCATTACCTGACTTGTACACATATTAACTTTTTGTTCCTTTAAAATAAAAAATCTATAACCCTGAGTAATGATACACACACAGACACACACACAAAATGCAGTATTTCTTCATTTAACTATGTTCATCTTTGTAATTACATAATCTGAAAATACATCTGTCTCCCTGAATAAAAAGCAGTGATGTGTTTAGTGTGAAACGGAAGAGTTAATTTAGAGCTGGCTTAATTGGTTTTATTACAGATAGCACATTACAAACTATTCCATCATCATTCACTCAACAAAGTATAGTGACAGATATTTTGCTCAGAAAGATGAAAAACAGAAACTGAAAGCTCCTATTCTCTATACAGGGAGAAGATGAGAGACCGAGTGAACCCACATGACAAGTGACAGGCACATTGCTTAAATGCACTACTGGAAGTCACTTAGGTACCATGGCAATGAAAGCTGCAAAAGAACCAATGTGGAACACAACAGCACCGTGATTCAGCCTCACTGAAAAATTCATACAAAGGTTATCTCCATAGAGGAAAATATAGGTGCAACTCTATTTTTCCCTTGCAGATTAATATAAACCTGTTTGGAAAAAAAGGAAGTGACACCAACCTTTACCTGTAACTAGGAAATTTTAAAAGATTCATAGAATGATGCATGGATGCTTGAGTTTAACCAAAGTCTTATATGAACTGTTTAGATTGTACTAACAGAGGTAGTCCAGCACACACCACAGTCATAGTTTCCTAGCTCTCTCTGTTCTGAAGAGGGAAAACTATCAAAGATAGGCTTGTATACCCAGGAAAGGAACAATTCAGTGTAATGGTGCCATGGCTAAGCAGTGTCATTCCTGTGGGTGAGAGCATCTTGTGGAAAAAAGAGGAGTATGCTCAACAGCAAAGGAACGCTGGATTGTTTGAGGTGTGAAAGATGTGTAAGCTGCCTGCTGGAGTTCCTTCCTGTTGCACAACGTAGGACTCAAGATTTGTTTTTGAAAGGCCAGCAAAGCCAATCATTGTTACTCAGTAGTTTTGTTCACTCTATGAAAAAACAAAACAAACAAACAAAACCATTGTCAACTTCTAATTCTTATCACAGTTCATGTATGCATTTGTCTAAATGTGGGTGAGGACAGAATCATGTGCCACCAGGAAAACTTCTCTATCTTTAAAAATCTTCCCTAACATTGTCACTTCTATCTGTCATACCTGTACTCCTTCTCTTCCCATTGAATGCTGCATGGATACATTTTTGAAACTGAAGTGCAGTTGATTTATTTACAAACTATAACCACTGTTAGAAATGGCAGCTGGACCTTTTTCCTGCAAGGAGACCTCAAAGAAGAGGTATGCTCAGATGGCTAGTGGCTATTGGCACCTGAATGATAGCACCAGCACTGGATCACAGAAACAGTACAAGAATGTTTCAAAAGCTGTCCAAAATGCCTTGGCTAAGGAGACTCTGGGGTGTTCAGGGACAGGAGATACTGAGGAACTGTAAGAGAGAGGGGCAAGAAGTGAGGTCTGGAATGAGAAGGAAAGAATTTACTAAGGATGTGTTCCTACCTGTACAATTATACTGAGGACTCTAGTTTGAGTGGAAACAGATTCCTAGGAGCATCCTTATCTGCCAGGGGGCTGCCAGGGATGCTCCCACCTCCATCACATACACATGTACTTACAGGATCAGATACACATGACTTACAGGATCCCACTCAACCATTATCCTTTTTTTTTTTTCTCTGTCAAAAATATACAATTCCTCTTTAATCATTTTCACATAAGGTCTGTCATGCTACATTTGCCTCAATTTACATGGTGTAATTAATTGTTGTCAATTAGTTTTAGAAATTTGAAACATGCACTAACGCCCACCTATACTATATCTACATTATAAAAGTCAATGCAAGTGAAATGTTGTCATTAAATCCACTGCAGTTTTATTACACATAATTCTGTGGGTTTTGCATAAACCATGTGTTTCCAACCTAGTAGTCTGAGGCATGCTGCTCAAAGACAAAGAACACTACAAGTCATCAAGCCCCTATTTCCATTACAGATAATAAGATACTCCTTCTGTATTTTAAGTGAGTAGGAGGATGTTTGAAGTCAAACCTAGATAGAATTAAGTGGAAAATATCTTGCTAGTTTCCAAGGAAGTAGAAAAGTATTAACCTTCCAAAAAGAGTGTATATGTAAAGGGATGTTGCTCAAGAGTTCATGTACACCATGAAAGCAAGAGTAATCTGACAAATTTACAGATTACACAAAACTGGGGGGAGTGGTTGACTCATCAGAGGGTCATGCTGCCCTCCAGAGGGAACTTGACAGGATGGAGAGGTGAGTTGACAAAACTCTCATGAAGCTCAAGAAGAAGTGCAGAGTCCTGCCCCCGGGGAGGAACAACCCCAGGCACCAGGACATGGTGGGGGCCACCCAGCTGGAAAGCAGCTCTGCAGAGAAGGCCCTGGGGGTCCTGGTGGACATCATTGAACATGAGTCAGCAATGTTTCCTTGTTGGTAAGAGGACTAATGGTAACCTTGGCTGCTTTACCCATCACCAGCAGGTCAATTCTTTCTCTCTACGCAGCACTGGTGAGGTTGCACCTGTAGTTCTGTGTCCATCTCTGAGCCCCCCACTACCAGAGAGACCTAGAACTAATGGAGAGAGTCCAGTGGAGGGCCACCAAGAAGATGAAGGGACTGGAGCATCTCTCCTATGAGAAGAGTCTGAGAGAGCTGGGACTGTTCCACCTGGAGAAGAGGAGGCTCAGGGGTGATCTCATCGATGTCTATAAACACCTGAAGGTGGGGTGCAAAGAGGACGGAGACAGGTTCTTGTCACTGGTTCCCAATGCCAGGGCAAGAGGCAATGGGCACAAACTGGAACACAGGAGGTTCCCTCTGAGCACCAGGCAGCACTTTTGCGCTGGCAGAGTGACAGAGCCCTGGCACAGGCTGCCCAGAGAGGCTGTGGGGTCTCCTCCTTGGAGATCTCCAAAAGCCGCCTGGACGTGGTCCTGGGCAGCCTGCTCTGGGTGTCCCTGCTTGAGCTGGGGTTGGACCAGCTGGACCCAGAGGTGCCTTCTTACCTCAGCCGTTCTGTGATTCTGTGATGCTGTGAAATCAATAGAAGTACAGCATTATGAAATCAGTATAATTGAGATCAAAATCAGAGTTCTTCCTCTATCTACCTTCTGTCATTACGCACATAAAGAAATAAAATATTTTCAATTACTCTGTGTCCATTTAATGAATATAACAGGTTTTCATTATCAGTTACATGTTCACTCCAGATACTATGTTAACTTCTGTATACTGCTCTAGCGGTTCAAAGCAGCTTGATTTGTCATTTAATTTTATCATAGAAGTTTAGAATGTGATATATGGAATCCTTTTACATGAATACTTTACAGGATCAATATGTGATACTCATCTTGGAGATCTGATGTCTAGCTCTGCCAAGGATAAAAAAGTAAAAGGATAAACAAGTATCATAAATAGTGATTAATGAATTAGAGCCTTAACAAAAAGAAGTTCTTTAAAATTCAAAAACTATTGCTAACATTTAACCTTTTCTGGCAAATAAATGTGCCTGTACAGAACAGCTGTTTAGCTTGACGTAATCACATACTGCCATGAAAATGATGCAGTTCGTAACTATTGCAAGACTTTTTCCTTCTCTTTTAAATTTCAGTGATCTCTTTAAGTTGAAGTTGCAAAACTTCTAATAATGATGAAATAATGATAATTTTAATCTGGTGAATTCTAGAAATTCTCCTCAGCCTTGTCAGTGTAACAGTCAGGTTTAATTATGTCGCTTTAAGAGACAACACCAGTAGTTACTCTAGTTCTCAAACCAGTATCATGCATAGGGATATTATTTTATCATTTTGGGAGAAGAGGCTCCCTATTGTAAAAGTTATAAGTTATCTTCTCAACATAATACTAGCAATTTCGTGCCTCCTTTGAGAAGCAGATAATGTATTATTCACATTTTGTGTTTTTGATGGAAAATACCAATAGATTTGTTATAAACACAGACTAGCTGTAGTGAGTGGCTGCAGTATATGTCTCCCTGCTATCTCAGCTTTACCATTTAGAGATTCTAACATGATGGGTATTAGTTTTGCAATGCTGCCGACAGGATGGAATTTATAATCTTTGATATCCCACTGATTTCATCCTGCAGTATTAAAAATAATAACTCAGAACACTTTATCTGTCAAGGATGTCTGTCTTTTCTTAGTTAACCACAAATGATCTCTTATTTATGTTTTCTCTGAATTGTGTATGTGCATTATATGCCTTTATTGTAAATCAGTTTCTACTCTAAATCTCTTGTTAGCAATTCTCTAAGAAAGAAAAGAATCCCTTCTGAAATTATATTCCATTTTGCAATTCTGTTTCCTTTGCTAGAAGATCCTGTACTAGTCTTAGAAGCACCATCTTACCCAGTGACTTCAAGATTAGAGCAGAGCAGAGCAGAGCAGAGTAGAGTAGAAAGAGGGCTTTAATTCTTTAATTGTTTGAGGGGGTTCCACCCTCAAAAATATAAGATGCTGTGGTTTTGCTTTTGTTTTTGTTTTTCCACTGTAATTCTAAGGTCTGAGACCATCAGTGTTACAGAGAAAACATGATGCAGTTTCAACTGGCAACATGCTGAGATTGCCTTTGCATTCAGAAGTGCCATTTTGTCTGTTGATACTATATATCTGTCAACTATCAAAGAATCTCCCTTCAGACTCCTGCAAGTAGGCCTGCATTTCCTATATTGTCACTAGTCTGTCACTTCATCTTTCTGTGTTCTTGCTGCAGATGACTGGCCCAATTTGTCTGGAAATCAGGGAAAAGTGATTCAGGGAAAGAATGTTGTGTTGCATGCAGGGGTGGGTGTGCTACCTAAAACAGTTCCACCTGAGGACCTGGAGGCTTTACTTCATTATGAGGTGCACCATCAGCCTTCCCATCAAGTGAGGTAATGTGTTGCTACTTCACACGCTGGAGAAGAACTTACTTGAAGATATAGACTTAAAGATTTTTTACTAAATAAAACTGAGTAAACTGGCAGGAAGTAGCCCAATCAATTTCACATGGCAAAAATGAGCTATACTGGTTTAGCTAAACTTAAGAATAAATACAAAGGAGATTCAGAGCAAGGGAAAAAAATTACCAGGAGAAATAATCATCAACTGATGCTGAAACACTGACTGTATACAATACAGAGTTTGACAGATTAGTGACACTTCCACACAGTGTTTGTCAGCCACACCATTTTCACTTGTTTCTATTGCTTGCAAAATTTGTATTTCCACATTTCTGTTTTTTTTTTATAGAATATAAAAAATGTTGTGATAATGTTCTGCATAATCACAATACCCTGAATATGGCAAAAGCAAGGGAATAATGTAGCAATAAATAGCAAATAGCTATAAACATATGAAAGGAAGAAAGTGATTGTATATGAGTTCTTTAAGATGCAGCTATGAAAAGCTAAAGATATAATATCCAAGTGATGATTTTCTTATGTTCAATAATATGTACATCTGTTGTTTTAACTCATCTTTTCACTGCCCATTTAAACTAATCTGGTTTGAATTGAAGAATATGGTTGTAGTTACTGATGTTGAGAATAAGGGAAGGATGCTCAGTTATTATATGCTCCCTTCCTCACTTTCTGAGTGATTAGTTGGTTCCTCTACATTTTTGGCTTCCATCATTTGCCATTCACATATTTCTAGATTAGCAAGGGTTTGTTTGCACAACTTTTGAAGGAAAAAACATGTCTGTAATCACATCATTTACAAGTGTCCAAGATTGTTCAAGACAAGAAAGTTACTATTCCTTATTTGTTATTATTTTCCCATTTTTGAAAGTTCCACCTCTTTTCATGAAGAGGCTCAAGCCATCATTCTAGATAAAATCTAGTCTTTTATAACTACTTTTTGCTTACATGCATCCTCTATATGATATGTAACAGTTTGAGCTGTGATGGCATCTGCCAGGACATGCTTTGACAATCATTTCTACCCATCAATTCTTCAGTCTTCAATGAGCAGTCACTTTGTGTCCTGTCACTGGACAGGACAGTTAGGTGTTTGATCCCATTTTACCTGTAGTTCATGATTTATTTAATTATTTTGTTTTGTATGTAGCATCAGTGTATGAATTACCGACTATGATATGGAGCACACAAGATTTACATGTTTTTCCTTTCCTTCAGTTTTATGTCATAACATTTCTGTTCATGATCACTTGGGAAACTGATTGGTTACTGTAGTAATTAACCAAAGAAGGCAGTGTTATATTCACCTCATTTACTCTTAAAGGGCTGGTATAGCTTGCTAAGTCCCAGACAAATACAATCTCTGGAATATGAGAAGTTAACACATATTAGATGCTACTGGTCTGTTCTACGTAAGTGTCGAATTGTTGCAATATTGGTTTGGGGAAAAAAAGTGGTGTGGCTTCAGGACAGAAAACGTGTACAGTTTCTGTAGAGTTTGTTTGTTTGGAGTCATCATGGCTGTTCAGAATATTTCCCTGCTCCCAGGATGACAGATCTAGTAATTAGTACACCTCTGGGAGGGAAACTCATATGCCTTACTCCATGAACACCAGCCTCACTGTTTTGGGCATTCCTGAGACAGCATAAGTGGTAGCGAATGGGCACTGTAGGACTGCCAGATGGCTAATGCTCGATCTTTATAGTCAGAGAACATTGCCATCCTGATAGCTGAGTTTTTAGTCAAATGCATTAATGCCAATTTTCACTAAGGAAGAGGATATTAACTCTGACTCCAGAAAAGTTTTTGAGATACAACTCACTGGACTTTTGGGAAAAAAAGAAAAAAAAAAAAAAAGAATAGGGAATACCATTGCATGTTTGCCTTGTTTTGCACTGCCTTTAGGCATCTATTACTGCCAGATGCAGAAGAGTTAGGCTAGGTACATTACTTCATCTTATAAACATGATCATTCTTGGAACGTAAAATTAATATCCCCTTCAAAAGTTGCACCATTCATACATATGTAAGATGCTCATTCATTGTGTCTGTCTATGCCATCACAGTGCCACAAAATACTTTATGCTGTTGTTGGTTACATTACTTTAGTAATTCATAGTTGTCACCAGCCTTTGGTTTACCTACACCATGATGCATAACATTTGCCTTCTACTTTTATATTGTGGCACTTCAATAATGATGTTTGTGACTTATATAGCTTGTAAAATTCCTTTGATCCAGACCTAACAACTTAGTTTTTAAAAAAATAAAAATTCTACAATAGATCACGCTCCTCTGTTAGATGCAAGGAAGCAACTTCCACTATTGAAATGTATTATGCATCCTGTACCAGCATTATGAGCTTAAGTGATGGACAGATTTGAGCTTGCTAATTTGTATCCAGTTTCAAACTAACTATGATGTTGTAAGCAACAGTAAATTCTAATGGTTTGAGGATTTTCTTCCTTAATATTTCCAAGAAGTATGGGCAGAGCTAACTCTGCTTTAACATAGATTCTTAACCCAAAATTTTTCACTTTGATTGGAATACAAAGCACTTTGGGATTGTATAACTACTGGCTTAGAGTCAGGAAGTTTGCTTGGCAAACTTCTCTATAAGATATTCTGCAAAAATTCTGACACTATGGAAGTATTTAGATTACACTGTAACAAAGATCTGAGAAATTTAAGGCACACATTTTTGCAAGCTGAAAGCTGCAGGAAATATATTCATTAAACACAGCATTATGTAAGAAAAATTGATTTCAATGTAAAAAGTGAAAAGAAAAAAAAAAGTGAGATATTGTGTTAAATCTACAGTTTCTCTTAAAAATTTCCTTCTGATGGGCTTCTAAAAAAAATCACAGTGTTCATCTGCCTAATCCTTTACCAAACTATCTGCTTTGTCAAATGTTAGTGGCTGAGGAAATATATTTTTGGAGGCAGAGATGTATCATCCTTGGGCTTTTAGGAATAGTAGATGGGAGGGAAGTAATTTTCACTTACCTTTAGAAGTTTACAACTTAGACATATAGATATTTAGGCTTCTTCTATAGGGAAATGTCTTTGTTTTTACCACATGCAGCCATTTTCTACCACTCATCTTAAGGAGAGCCTAGATAAGTAGATGTTTTTACAGTGTAAATGCCCAGAAGTAGACAGCAAATTCTGCTCCAACATTCAGTGTTCACCTATTCCCTTTATGTTTTAAGCCCCCTGACCCTTCTCCCCTAACCCCCCTTTATTTATCACATAAAACATAGACCATGTTACAACAGGAGATGCGTACATGTTGAAGAATGTTGATCTGTTAGAGCAGGTCCAGAGAAGGGCCACAAAGATGATCAGAGGGCTGGAGCACCTCTCCAAGAAAGGCTGAGAAAGCTGGGGATGTTCAGCCTGAAGAACGCTCATTGCAGCTTTTCAGTACTTAGAGGGGGCTTATAAAAAGATGGAGAGCAACTTTTTTCTTGGGCAGGTAATGACAAGGGGGAATGGTTTTAAACCAGAAGAAGGGAGATTTAGGTTAGAGGTTAGGATGAAATTCTTCACTTGGAGGGTGGTGAGGCACTGGAAAGAGTTGCCCAGAGAAGCTGTAGATGCCCCATCCGTGGAAGTATTCGAGTCCAGACTGGATGCAGCTCTGAGCAACCTGGTCCTATGGCCCCCTGCTACCAAAACCTTGCCACATAAACCCACTACAGTGTCCCTGCCCATGGCAGGGGTGTTGGAATTAGATGATCTTTAAAGTCCCTTCCAACCCAAAGTATTCTATGATTCTATGATGTCCCATTAAGTCATGATACACAAAACTGAGCAATGGGTTAAGCAAGAAATTTTGGTTTCCAATCTTCCCTACTGCAAAATGGTGATGATGAGATACTATCTTTATTTTGTGCCAGGTCCATTTAACCTCCCCCCCCCAAAAAAAAAAAAAAAAAAAAAAATCTAGAGTTTAGTGGAGGTTCTTTTTCAAATAAAATTAAGGCATTAAAGGGGTGAGAAATGTAGCACTATTTTTTCCCTTCTGATTAAATATATTGATTGAGACTTGGAGAGAATCTACTTCTTCAGAGTTTTGTGGGGTTTCTTGGTTAGTTGGGTTTTGATTTTTTTTTCTTTACTATCTTATTGTGACAACAGATACCCAGTAAGAAATCTTTCCAAAATACTGATCTCTTTCATTTGGTAGTGACAATAAATCAAATAGCAATATTAAAATCCAGTTGAACAATTTTTGTTCAGGCTTTGCAAAATGTCCACATGGTTGGTGTATTTGTAAATAATCCTCACAAAGAAATAAAATGTGAAAATGAATGCATCAAATTGTTATGCTCATTTCCTTTTCAATAAATATGCAGGGATCTTCTTTTATCCCCTGAAAGCAGATGTACCACATGTAATGAGATTCTGCAAAGTATCAATATGCACAAACTCCACAAAGGGAATCTAGGGTATTCAGTTCATTCCTGACAAGTAGGATTAATGAGGAATGGATAAATATGTATGTAAGAAAGCAAGACTGGATTGAAAGTTTATGGACATGATCCACGTTAAAAAGAATATTTGTGCTCAATACATTGAAGAAATTCTTCTAAAATAAAAAGGTTGGGAAAAAATGGTTTAAAAAATATAAATATATTTTTTTAATAAACCAGGCCTACCAAGGGGCTAGTTATATTTATTCACTCAGTATTTCCAGGTAAAGTTTAATAGATTTGTGATTGTTTAGGCAGCAGGTCTCTGTGTTTTCTTCACCAAGCTGAAGTTGCAAGACAAGTTGCAGCTGCAAAACATCTTGTCCCAGGCTTCACACCTCTCAGATTCCTTCCAGTCTGCTGTTTCCTCAGGGCTTAAGAAAACAGACTGAAAAAAAAAAGTATATAAACCGTATACAAAATACAGCAGTGATCTGTTGCACACAGCTACACACTCATCGGTTATGTGGAACACTGTTCAGTACAGTTCACCTCATTTCTGAGATGTTTTTTGCTGAATTAGGTATTACTGAGATCCAAAATGAGTATATTTGCAGCAAAAACTGTGCAAGTGGCATGCACAGACTCAGTTAAATTCCCTGCCACATATACAGAGCCCAAGTCTTATGATATATTTTTAATCCTGTCTGGATCCACCAAATTATACCATGGATTAATCTCTTCTTTTGGATTAGAAAAGCCATGCTTATTGATATAAGGAGATGAACTGACATATTTTAAGTCTACATGATGTCTTTGAAATTATGACTGTCAGAATATTCTGCTGGTCTCTACTAAGATAGATTCTTCCACAAAATCATTGTGGTAGGTCTCTCTTAGCTGAAAAAATAAAATGTGCATAAGGAGGATAACCAAAGACTTACCAAAATAAAGTAGCACCCACAAAACTGTCTATATTGTGTAACAGGCATAAGTCTTATTTTTACCTCATAATATAGATTAATAAGAACAAACTCATGCAAAAAGGGTTAAATTTGTTCTGTCAAAGCAATTTGTATCCCTAGCAAACTGTTCTAAGAAAAAGGCAGAAAAAAAAGGATATTGAAGAATTAAAAAATACATAAATGCTGAATCTTATCCAAGAAACATTATCTAACCTACATATTGTTAATTATATCCTGACTAAAGTTGATTAAACTTTTTACACAAAACACTTTCCTGTCAATTTTCATCAGATCCAGCATCTCAAAAATGTTCACTTATTAGTTGATAGATTTTTTTTTCCTGGAAAGCAATTATATCTTCAGCTGAAAAACAGTCATTCTTGATCCATTCAAATTATATCCCCTTGATTTGTTTGGGTTGGATAATTTTTTTAGTGTTTTTTTTTTTTAAATTTCACTTTTAGTAATTATATTTGAAAAATTGGAATCAGAATGAAGTACCTTAAATGCTCGTAGAGTGAAATACTTCAAAGAGCCAAATAAACATGATTTTTTTTTTCCCAATCAGTTAAGAACTGGAGCATTTTTATCTTTTCAGTCAGGGACAGTTAGTTTGAAATGTCTGAATTACTGATAAAGAAACAAATTAATGCTTGTGAACATCCACAGATAGTTCATCAAAAACCTAACTATTGAGATTAAATTCTGATCACACTAGAGTCCATGGAAATTGTGCCATCAGTGAACAATAACAAAACCAAGAGTTTATCCTGCATATTAGCAAGAGTGGGACAAAAGATATCAATAAATCTCAGCTACCTGGCTCAGCTAGAACAACGTGTTTGTGCTATTCATAATTTAGAATAATACCAAAAAGCTCTCCCACAAATATAAGGCAGGCCAGTGGACTTCCATTTTATTGTTTTGGCTATGCTTACTGGGGACTGTTTAAAATTAGTTTGAAAATTATCATTGTATGAATTAGTTATTTGTGTTTGCAATGTTGTATTTTGTACTATCATAAATGTTCAGTGGATGCTTTCAAATGCATCAGTTATAAATCCAGCCAATGCATTCCTGGACCTAATGGCAGGAAAATTTTTGCCTAGTAATATCTGAAGTCCCATGGATTTCTTAGACCTATGTAGGTAACCTCCTCCTATACCAGTACAGAGCTGAACACAACTCACAGGAGTGAATTCACAGAGCTAGGGTCTTTGGAATTGCTCACAAAATCCCATATTTAATACTGGGTTGAATCCATTTTCTGTGTTCTGTCCATTTTCTTTCTAGGTTACATACAGTTAATAAATATTTGTAAATCAATTCAGCTAAGATACTTCCTGAGTGTATGTTGTTCCACTGTTGTTCCAACATAACATATGAGCTGTAGTGCTGGGAAGAGGAAATTTCCACCAGAACATATCCTCGGATTTTGTCCATGGGTTCTGTCCACTTCAGGTTTTGACTGAAACACTGGTATTTGTTAGAAGAATTGGGGTTGCCAAGACTACAATAGTTGTTTTTTGTTGTTATAGTTGTTGGTGGTTTTTGTTTGTTTGTTTGTTTCTATTGTTTTGTTTTGAGAGAGAGGACTTTTCAGGCAACAACTTTCTTTAGCAGTTTGTTTTCACTGGAGACAATACATTGTGGTAGATTAATTAATTTATTAAATAAATTCTCAGATAAAACTCTCATGGTACTGCTGTCTGAAGCTCGAGACTGCTGCTATTTGTCTCTGAGCAAAGTGTTGCATACCAAAAATTGCTGTTAAGAGTCTTGAGTCTTACAGAGTCTGCTTGTCTTCTTCACTCATCATCTCTTGGGATGTTACTGCCTGAGAGTTCTCACTGGAAAAAGCTTCTGGTTCCCTGGGATGCAAAATAAAACGATGGACTTGAAAATACAAATGTGCTTCATGTTCCTCTTGGGATTAATGTCAAAATTAAATTTCAATTTTTAAAATGTTAAAAATAAAAATGCTATTTTTAACAAAATAAAAGCAGATGGAAAATGCCCTCCAGTCTGAAGAGAGAATAGTTGTGGGAAGTTCCCTGTGCCACCCAGTTCTTGCCCATTGCTGCAGCAATGGAAGAGCCTTTCTGAGCCCTATTAACAGTACTTCAGAAGCAGCTCTATTTTATTTTATTTTATTTTATTTTATTTTATTTTATTTTATTTTATTTTATTTTATTTTATTTTATTTTATTTTATTGTTATATAAATTGAAGTTAACACTTAATGAAGTGTCACTCACATATGAAGCCTGGTGTTCAAAGTGAGAATACTTCTTCAAAACCATATCTTGCTACTGGAAGACCTGATATGCTCTTTTGACAAGCTTCAGGATTTAAATAGCTGGATCTCTGTTGTGGAACTTTTTTTTAAGTTTTAAACTTGGTCTTTGACACTCATTCGTAATAGAATTAGAAAATCCCTACAGTTCATCAGCAGTAAATGCAATTATACACTTATGTTTAAAATCAAACATTAAGAAACATCCAATGCAACCCTGCTGAGAATAGGTAGCAGCTGCTCAAGGATGGGAGAAAGTGTAAATTTCAGAAAACAGAGGTATTACTGCATTGCATAGGATGCAAGTGGGAAATATAAGAGCAATACTCAATGTAATATTGTGTTTGGGATGCTTTATGTCTCTGGTAACTAGGTAGTCCACAATTCATCCATTCCAAATTCTGCTTTTAGCAACACTAGTAAATGTTTTTTCTGACTCTCTCCAGTTTTGTCGTGATTAAAACAGAACAGTAATAATATAGTCCAGAACTGCTTTCTAGGAGAAATGACAGGGAAGAATCCTCTGGGATTAACACTGGCCAACTGTGTCACTTGTAGCACAGCTGCAAGCCTGCCCAACCTCCCCCATTCCCTTGTCTTCTCTTGAGGAACTGACAGTGAAATTCATCCATTTCAGAAATCTCTACTGCCCTGAGCAGCAAGTGGATCCAAAGTCTGCATCAAGTTCGTCACCAACCCAAGGAATGAACAGAGCTGTTACAACTACGGGATACATTCCTCTGGTTATGATTGGTTTGTAAACCTTTTTTTACTTGCTTGCTGTCTTGCAACAGGTATCAGAAAAACCCTAATTGAACAAGAACATTCACAAAAAGTGCTTAACATGCATTTTAAGCAGAAGCACTTTCTTGGTGTTTCTGGGACATTCGAGTCCAGCATGCCCACTCACAGCACAGGTGTTCTTTATAGACCCCAGTGGCAAGGGCAGGTAGACTCCTGGTAACTTAAAGGTATCCCTGGGAACAGGTAATAGCTAAGTCTCTTCCTATTAAAGACTAACACAACTATTGATTCTTCTGAATACCATAAGACCTGACAAAATTCACTTAAACTATTTATATCATTTGTTACCTCTGTGCCTCTCAAAATTATTCTTTGGGATTTGTTGTATGTCCAGATCTCTTCCTTATATTTGGGTTTTTCTCAAAATGTATGTAGTTTGAGTGTTTGCCATCCTATATGTCTGCAACCAGCAACCAGTATTGTCTTACAAAAAGTATTCTATACCACAAAATGCCGAGATATTCTTTTTTTTCATATCTTTTTAATTGATCAGGCTTTTCAGGTGATCAAAGTCCTTTCAAGGTGATTCAGCACATGATCCTGTTCCTTCAACACCTGTTAACATTCTTGATCTTCACTTAGAAATACATTGCATTCCTAGATTCAGTTTGCAATAGGTTTGTGTTGGCTGCTCACTACCCCACACCATGCACCCCCATACCATTTCCTTGCTGTCCCCAAAGTCAAGACCATAAATGACAATGTTAAAAATTGGTTGTGCAGCTGGCTGGTTTTTTGTTGTTGTTGTTGTTTTGTTTTGTTTTGTCATAAACAAAGAGGTCTACCCACTGAAACTAAATTAATTTTCTTTATTGGAAAATTGAAATTGGTCAAAATAGAAGAAAACAAAAAGGAGAAAAGTATGAAAGCATATGTGAAAGGGTCAAACACAAGACCCTGTTCTATATAAGCATTTGGGGGTTCATTTTCAGCCAGGAGTTGTAAAACTGCTTTCCTTCACTTTTTCATGGAAAAATAAAATTTCGTACTGCAGAAAACAAGAAGGTATTGGAAAACTTGGAAATCCTCAGATGGCAGAAAAACTACTTCCTATACATCTTTACTATGGAAAAGGATATGAGCAGTGGCTCATAAAATCAAACAGGAATTTGCTATACAAAAAAAAAAAAACTTCAAACTGATGTAATGAATTTTGATAATGCTGAATCATAATCATAATATGCCCACATTGTTGCAGAAAAAAAAAAAAATGAATATAGCTGCATAAACTCCAGATGCCAAAATGTAACATCTAGAGGCAGGTGCAACAGGAAGCAGAATTTGTAAGGAAAAGATGGAGAAGAATTAACATTTTTTTTAACAATATATCATCACTGACACTTGAGTAGCATGTAAAATGCTACAGTTCTATTTATTCATTCTTGCACATTAGCAGAAGTTGTTTACCTATTGATCTTTTTCTTCATCATTTCCCAATTTGAAGGAAATCATTATTATTCTATCATCCAGCTAGATTACAGCTGTTATATATAAACAAAATTTGTTTCTTTTGATGTTCATTTAGTTTATAGAAGACCGGGAGCTTACAAAGAGGAGAACAAAGAGAACCAAAAGAGAAGAGCTTCTCGTCATCACTATTTACAGAAGTATTTTCGTAACCATCTACACTGTGACTAGGGGAAACAACATGGGGACTTAGTGCCCAGGTAACAGCACAGGTTTTGGAACAGGCTGTGCATGTAAGCTGATGTTCCTCACAGTTTTGATGCTGTCAGGAAACTCATGATCTTGTCTTGTCATCATCGTCATCATCATCTATTTTAGCTTGACTAAATCTAGCTCAGATGCTATGATCCCATAACGTAGCTGCAGTACAGATGAACTTTAACAAGGTGTTTCATGAGTCAGTTTTCCCAGATGTGTTTTCTCTGCATTTTGTATTTGATCCTATAGCCACTATAGTCACAATTCCTTCCTTCTCCTGCTGCTCTTCAATTTCAATTTTAGATTTCATGGGTTGCTAAGCTCTACTTCACTGAAACAATCTCCCCTTGTGTGAAAATTCAATACGATACTCATGGTGTTTGGATGACACGTCAGCAATTCCCTTCTATATCTTGTCTCCCTCCCAGATAAATAGATCCTGGACAGATTTTCAGTAATGGTAAACTGACTTAGGGATTTTCAAAGACGCTGTATACATTTTTGAGCCCAAGTCAAACTGAAGGTGGGATAAACTTCTATGTGTGGACCAATGCATGGAAGCACACTGATCTCCTAAGGAACATCTACAGATCAGATATCTCCTCCATGACACAGCAGTGAAGGACTGTAAGTACTAGCTTTAAATTAGTCAGTTCAGCTACCAACAATGGTAGGCTGCTTGCTTAATTTTCCCTGCTGCTTGGTTTCTGGAACTGTACTTTATATATTTTGAAAATTTTACCTGAAGTGAAAATTTCTAGATTTTAAGCTTTGAATTGAAACTTCTATCTGGAAAATCTTCTTTTGTAGCAGTTCTTTATGAAGCAAAGGAGTGAGATGAATAGGCATATGGCAGCTCTCCAAGCTATGTTGGTGGTAGTGCTGGTTTTCATATGATTCATTCAAACACCAACACCTTCTTGCCTTGTGGCTGCAAATAATGCACTCATCTTGGGAATGACAAACCATGACAACTAGCGACTGGCTGAATCAAAAGAGAAAAAGATGCCTGCAATATTAAGATTCAGGTGTAATATTATAATTGGTTCAGTACAAATGGATCTGCCCGCGGATCTTTGACTACCACATTTATCCTTCTTTTACATGGGATTTACACAGGATCTCATTTACCACCATAGCCACAGTGGGACTGCAAGGCCTTCATTCAGGAGAGTTACAGAAAGGGTTCCTGTTTTCATCCTCAGTGCCTCTGAGCCCATTTATTTGGATTTCACAGAAGAAGTTCAGTAACAGATGAAACACAGCCTACTGGGCTGAACACTGGCTTGGGACCCATTGGGACCTGACTGGGGAGAGATTCATGATTCTGCCATTAACTGTTGTGTGATGTTAAATCATTTTGTTTCTCCATGCCTTAAGTTCTCCATCTGTACCACACAGATAACACGCTCAGCCATGCCAAGAAAAAAAGCTGAAACAGCTGACTGCTTTTTTTCATCTTATTCAAGGAAAAAAAAAAAAGAGGAAAAGAAAAAAAAAAAAGAGGTACCCAAATTTTCCTGAGTAAGAACCCTTAATAATTTGTAATACTATTAGCAGTTTCATTGTACTATTCAGGCAGAAACCTCTGGCAGTCCTGAAGCTGTGACAAAAGCCTAGAAATGCTGTTTGTATTTCATGGTATTTTACAATTTACTGTGCATATTGACTCATTTTTCTTAGGCTATTAGAAGTACATCTGATATATAGTAGAGAGTGAGCTGATACAACAGTGCTAATTAAATGAGTACATTGCATGGTATTTAAACAAGGCAATATAACTTCTCGATTAATCATCTATTACTAGTAGGTCATCGCTATGCAATCTATTTCTGAAGATATCGCACCACAGTTAATATGTGTTAAGCTGTTATTATGGACTCCTTTTTTGATGTTTTATGAGTCTGTTCCAGTGTTTTATGACACTGACTTAATGCTGCATCATAGTTTACATATTCTCATTAAAGTTGTCACATTAAACCCTTAATTCCTAATTACCATTAAGGTATTAGAAGAGCAACCTGGCCTAACTTTAATTTCCCTGCAAAACCCCTGGATACGAGAAGTTTTAAGAACAAATTTCATGTCTCCTCTCTTAACCAGCAAATCATAAACAAAAGATATTGATTTTCATCCCAAACCTTCTTCAGCTACCACGAAATTGCCATGGAGTGCTGCAGTGAGGCCCTCACTCAATAAAGTTCTCAATAAAAGTTTCCTCTGCGAGTTTCCTGCTCTGGCATGGGGATTGAACTAGATGATCTTTCAAGGTCCCTTCCAATCCCTAACATTCTGTGATTCTCTGATTCTCTGATTTTCCCTGAGTGAAGTCTGAGCAAAGATCTCAGGGCTTGTCCCAAAGCATTTAGTACCTTCTGTGCGAGACACAACCAGTTTTGTTGTGCATGGTTTTATATTTTTAAATCTGAATTATTCAACCATCTGTGTTAAATAATTAATTTGGAGAAATTATCATTTGAGATGTCTTGAATAATTTTGTAAGTCTGGCATGCTCTTATGTTTAAATTCCATCACATAAAATTACTCACTTGATTTCATATCTTTATTTTTATACTTTACAGCCCCATTCTCACACAATCCAAATAATAAAACTGCCCACAGTCATACATTCCTTGTTTTGACATCTGACAAAGTGCATTATTGTTGAACTTCCCCCCCCAACGTGTTCTTTGTCCGATACGTATTATTCCTTTCATGACAGCACATACAAATTACTTCATCTAAGGACCTTATTTACTACATGAACATCAATTAATGAATCTTTAAAGCAACTTAGGGAGACATGAATGAATTATGGATAAATGAAGACACAGAGAATTTAGATTTGCTAAATTCCAATAGCAACAGGGAACAGAATGAAGAGCAGCACTGTCTGCATCAAGTCTCCCAGTTGTCTTTGCTACTCACACAAATACATTTGATCTGTTTCTATTATCAAAGCTGCCTCTTTTCCCAGTTCCTTCCATTTCATGACTTATTATTACTGTCCACGCAGTATTAAAATCTTTCCTGTGGCATATGAGTCTTAGATTGAAAAGCCTTTCAAAGGCAGCGGTCCCCAGTTATACATAAGCACATTCCTGCTGGGCTTCCTGAAACATTAACATCATCCCAGTGATCATCTCTTTTGTTCTAACAAAATATTACATAACAAAATATTGACAAACATGCCAGGCCTGATTCTCCAATGAAGAGCCCTTTCCATCACTTCAACAGCGTAAAATACTGTGAAAGTGACTGTAGACTTCATTACATCCCACTTTTGCATTGTCAAAGCTCAGTTTGTCAGATGAATGAGGCTGACTAGACATGGAATCAAAATGTTCTTTTAATGGAACTCTGACAAGACAATTATTTGAAAGCCTGCAAGGGCAAGACTTTCAGTGACCATAATGGACACAGCAAGCTTCCTGAAACAATTCTATTGAGGTCTGGAATTCATGTCTTGAGCTAGTTTATGCTTCATGCCTATTTAGCAACGTTTTTGGCAGTATAGTGAAAGTATAGCTTTTACACCTTTCAGACTCTACAGATGTTATCTGTAGTTTCCCTAACTGCCAACATCATTTCCAAGCCTATAGTCAGCTGTTTTTACGTGAATCCACCTCCCTGCTCCCCCTGAAGTTTGCATGGTGGATGGTTGAAAATGCTTTTTTTAACATACAGACTTGGGGACAATGCCCCAGTACAACAGGATCAACTCAAGCGTTGAGTGACATTATCCAGTGATAACAGCACATTTGTTTCCACTGACTTTATACAACAATTCAGTATTCTTATGACAATATTTTACAAAAGTCTGATTTATCTAGCTTTCCTTTCTTTTTGCTCATTTTCCCAACTTTATGAAGCATTCAGTGTCTTAGAATAATTTTCAGCAGAAATTATTTCAGACTCTACAAATCAGCTACTGGCCTGAAATGTTTATAGTTATATGATACAGATGGACAATTTTGGTGTTGTTAACACACTTTGTTAGAGAGAAAATGAAAGAAGAAAGAAAAGAAAGAAAAGAAAGAAGGAGAAGGAGAAGGAGAAGGAGAAGGAGAAGGAGAAGGAGAAGGAGAAGGAGAAGGAGAAGGAGAAGGAGAAGGAGAAGGAGAAGGAGAAAGAGAAAGAGAAAGAGAAAGAGAAAGAGAAAGAGAAAGAGAAAGAGAAAGAGAAAGAGAAAGAGAAAGAGAAAGAGAAAGAGAAAGAGAAAGAGAAAGAGAAAGAGAAAGAGAAAGAGAAAGAGAAAGAGAAAGAGAAAGAGAAAGAGAAAGAGAGAGAGAGAGAGAGAGAGAGAAAGAAAGAGAGAAAGAGAGAAAAAGAGAGAGAAAGAAAGAAAGAGAGAGAGAGAAAGAGAGAAAGAGAGAGAAAGAAAGAGAGAAAGAGAGAAAGAGAAAGAAAAAGGAAAAGAGAGAAAGAGAAAGAAAAAGGAAAAGATGGAAAAGAAGGAAAAAGAAATTCGATCTTCATTATTCTTATGGTTATTTATATTATTTTACACAAGCTAGCCATCTTTAACAATTAGGTGAGACTTACAAATCATTATAAAGCATTTGAGATGCAAAATATATAACCCACACAAACCTATGATTTTGGTTTTGACTTGTGTACAGTTCAGCATTTCAGGGGAAAAATTTAGGTTTCTGGTAAAGTTATAGTAAAATTTGTATGTTCAGTATTTATGATATTTCTATAAAAAGAATAATAAATCTTGGAAATGCTTAGACTATTTTTTTTCTAAAGATTGTCAGTACATGAAAAATTAATGTGAAAAAAAAATCTCCCTTTGTTTGATCTTTATTCTATATCCACTTTTAAGAAAGGATTACAAGGAAATATTTCTAAGCATGGTAAGCATTCACGAGGTCCAGATTAACTACACCCTATAACCAAGAATGGAGACAGAGCAAAGTACTGCGATTTGACCATGATTAAGCAGGAATGTCTCTGGCAGACCTCTCCTTCCTTCTTCTGGTTGTAGTAATGCCTTGGAAGAGGAACAGAATACACTTGCATTTCAGTTAATCATATGGTATTTTAGAAAATTCAGACACAATATTTCCTTTTTATACAAACATTCCCAAATTGAGATTTTTCACAAGCTGATGGAACCTTCATTACATTTGAATTGTTTCCAGTACATCATGCTTTTTCATCTGACAATTTAAAACACATCCCGTGGAAAGAAAGGGATAATAATACAGGCCATAATACACATACAACAGAGCCTTTAAGCAATATCTTTGCCAGTAAAGGAAAAGAAAAGCAACTGAGAGGTATAAATCAAATTGTTGACTATGGAAATACTACAGTGAAAGGTAAAACTAACAAGAGTACATGAAGCTGCTTCTATGCATCACCCAATTATGCTTTCTTGAAAACCAGACAATAGATAATATTTTCATAAATTAAGATGAAAGGCTGCTGTTTTGTGTATTTTATGAGCTAGATTAACTGTGCACACACTCCTATCCAAACCATAAAATTGCAGCTGGCATTAAAATAATATTGATAATATTAAAATAAAGAAACAACTAGTAAAAATACAGTTTAAATCGATTGATATTTGCTGCTTTTTCAGGTTGATTTTCCAAAGCCACACCTCAAGAAAAAAAATCATTTGGTAAAGTGTGCTTGAAGTATTATCTGCATAAGCTCCTGTAACTATAGTTCCTACAGAGAAGGAAACAGATGACTGACGGATGTGCCAAAAGCCATAAAAATGAGGCAGAATCCCATGTGGATTATTTATGTGGTCCAGCGTGAGCTCTTAATCTCTGGGGATTTCAAGCATTCCACCTGCAAAAAACAGAGATGCACTTCTATCCTGGAAACATCATGATATTCAAATTCTGGATTATTTTCTTTGGCTTGGATTTTGTAAACACAATATGATGTCATATTTAGAAAGGAATAGAGACAAAACTCTTTATCTCCAGTGATGTTATGTGTGCTGTAAAATATACAAGTGACTTAAAATATACAGCTGTATGAATAAAGCTCTGTAATTCAGTCCCCAAAAGAAGAAAAAGAAAGCACCTGAAAAAAAAATAAATAAAAAGAAAAAAAAAGTTTTGAAATGGGAATATTTTAGCATTTTTTGAAAACTCTGAAAAATTCTATTTCAGATTAACCCTGGGGGTGTTTAAGGAAAGCTTGGATGTGGTGCTTAGGAACATGGTTTAGTGGGTGACATTGGTAGTAGGGTGATGGTTGGACCAGATGATCTTGAAGTTCTTTTCCAACCTTAATGATTCTATGATTCTATAAAATGTTTCATTCTTCCAAAGATGCTTAATTCCTGTTCAATTTGCGTGAAATAGTCACCCTGTTCTACAGCCATATCTCACTCCACACAGAGCAGATGGGCTGGGAGCTGAGAGAGCTGAGAGTGACCACCTCGTGCCTCTGGCTGTTCTGACAGAATGGTTTCTTAAAACATTTTGGCAAAGAGCTAAAGAAACACAAAGAAATTAACTTCTTCGGGCCTGAACAGGGCAATAGCTACCAGTGGGACTGGTAGGTCAGGTAGATCAAGGTACAATTATGATTTTGTCTTCTGTCATCCATTAGTAGGAACAGAGTTTTCCTTGAAAAAAGAGAAATCAGCACGAAAGATGTCAAGTCTGCAAACACATCTAAAAAATGAAGATTAACCTCCCTGGGGAAAAGCTTTGTACAACACTGTCCCCAGGACCAAAGCATACTTTGAAGCTCTGCTGGTTGGCATTAAAAGCTCCTTAAAACAATTAGCAGTTCTCCTGCCCTGCCTGCCTATGGATCCCTCACTGTGCGGTGCTTCCCCCAGCACCACTGTAGTGGGCTTTTTTATATTTCAGGAGACTTTAGCCCCCAGGGCTTTAGACCACAGGGTCAGGACCAGTCCCATCCCCACAACATGGAACCTGTTGTACGGCTGGCAAGACAAGGCATTTCCTAGCTCTGATCTTTGTTTTACATAAATGCACCATGTTGGAGGAACCCAAGGCTATTTCTTTTCACATCTGTTTCGTTTGTTATTACCAGCAGCTTTTGTGATGAATTTGCTTGGATTTCTGCCTAGCACATTTCCAAAACTACCTTACCAAAAGTAAAGTGTTGTATAGGTTTTCCCATCTTCACTGTTAGCAGCTTAATATAATCTCCAAAAAAAAAAAAAAAAAGTTATTGATTACCTTTTTTTCAGATTAAAATTGAATCTTAAATTAGATAATACTCTTTCTGAAGCATTTTTGTCACTTATTATAAGCTTATTTTCAGCCTTTCTTTCACTTTTTGTAAGCCTGACAAAATTCATCTTTTGTAGTTGAATTTATTATTCATCAAACTGCAGTTTCTATTAGCAATATAAATTTGTGTTTAATCCCTTGAACAGTTTTGATTCTCAAATACATTAGTGTCCAGGTTGACAGCTCCTGCACAAAGATAGAGAGCAGGACCTAGTCCAAGTTTAAAATTTCTAAAAGTAGATGTATATATGTAGGAGTCCACCTTTGACTTACATATCTCAGCTTCCACTGCAATCAATAGCAATATGGTCATCATGTTCTCTCATGAGAGACCCAGGAAACGTGAGACCATTCTCAAATAGACACCCAGAGTCTGATGCAGTTGCTCATGCAGAGCTATATGGGGGGATTTGAAATAGTTCATGATAACATTTCTGGCCTCCAGCTGTCACTCCAGAAGGACACAGCTCTTCTGTTGGACCCATGGTCTATCTGCCAGGCTCCTGCTAATATCAAGGATGTGGCACCGAGTTCACTGTAAAGGCAAATGAATTAGTTTCTAGGCTCCATTGGCTCCCTGCTGACTAGACATCACATCGATATAATGCTAGACATCTAGGCCACATGTTGGCATCTAGATTAAGGTGTCAGCCTCACACTGAATCTTCTGTATGATGCTGCCCTTTTATCTTATAACTGAAAGATGTAGCACACATTCAGAATATGGGAGACCCAGGTTCAATTTGTCTTCTTTATCTAAGAAAGCTTCCATCTCTCATAACTTACCGGACTGCTTATTGTGAGACAAAGATGAATATATATCTTTTGAGTTGTTTCTTTTTTTTCTTTTTTTTTTTCATTTTTACACTTCGAGTAAGGTAATTTGTATTGCAGAATTAAATATTCTTTGTTTAAAATTTTGCTGAAAAGCAGAAATATCAAGTAATTATGCACCTCTGATTTTCCATTCTATAAGCTATTATGCTGCTATTATTTCAGTTTAAAAATTCTGATTCTAAAGAATTCCATTGTCAAAGATGGGTATGTCAAAATATTGGAGTTTAACAGAAAATATTCTATTCAATGTTGTTCTTATTTTATTTTTTTTAGTTAGTATTAAAAGTAATATATGTGCCAAATAATTATTCCTCTTATTCAGTTTAAGCCAGTAAGTCAGACAAGATAATGATTTTGTTTTTACTACAAAATGTTTATCTTCATTAGAAAAAGACTAGCTATTAAAGTGTTAAAAAACAGCAATTTTCATCTAACTGTTATCTTTTAAAAGAGAAAAAAATAACTGCCCTATCTAAGTAATGATTCTGTTTTCAACCAAATGCAAAAAAAAAGCAATTCTGACACTCAAGGAATTTAAAACTGTTAAAATGGAAAATGGACAACTATTTTCATTAGTATTGTATTCTCAGGTGCATCTTCTATCAAACAAAAGATACTCAAAGCCTCAAACTGAATAAATTCAACCCAAATATGCAGAACTTGTATGAACTACGATTAATAACAAAGTCTAGAAAACAAAAGTCTAGAAAACCCAAAATACATGTATCATTTTTATAAAATCCTGTAGGCTAATGCGAGCTGAAGTGGTTATACTATTAATTGTATGTTTAATGTTACTAGAAATGCTTTCAAAAGCATGTGTGAATCTAATGATGTAAAACAGGCATGCCATGAAATTTCTAAAAGTAGTTTGAGTATTTATATGTGTTCATAGGACTATAACACTCCCTCAACTTGCCTATTCATCTTTTTAGGAAACTAAGATACCTTAGCTGTGGGCAGTAAATCTAACCTTACAGTCCCTAGAAGAAGGAAATTAATAAAACTGTATGTAGAGATTTGAGGGTACATTCTTCTCAGATGTCGCACCTGTCACAAGAAAAATAAATTGATCTAACCTGCCTCCTGGTGGCAGAACTATTCAAAAGAAGTTCAAGGGGAAATTACTTTTAAAATTACTTTTAAAAAAATACTTTTTAAATTACTTTTAAAATTAAATTTTGAAGTGAAAGGAACGATCAAACTTTTGATTTTTCCACCATGGGAAATAGGACAGCACTGAAAATCTTTAGTATGACCATAGAAAATGTTTCACTTTGATGTAGTGAAGAGCTTCTAAAACGTACATTTTGCACCAATAAAATAGAAACATTTCACCATTGCCTCAACAAACTGAAATTGTTTATTTCAACAATTCTTAGTGCATTCAGTGACATTAGCAGAAGCAGAAGCTGAGTTAACTCTGAAGACATCCACCAATGGGTGTATCAAGAGCAGAAAGGTGAATTCTTCTCCTGTATTTGTCCAAAGCTAGATATTGGTGTTCTTTTTTTCAGAAGACCTTGGTAGAATGTATTCTTGCCACACCTGAAGAAAACTTCATCTTCAAAGAAACAAAAAACTTTAACTGAAACATATCTTTTTTTTTCTGTTTGGAAAAGGTTTATTTATTACATCTTGGATAAATATATATATCAAAAGAGTCAAAAGTCAAAAGAGGATGAAAGAGAGAAAAAGAAAGGAAGTGAGAAAGTGTCCTGCTAAGGAAGGGGAGTGAGAGAATAGTAGACATCTGGACCCAGCCAATGGTAACTCGCCACAAAAGGCAAGACACACTGATGTTACAGTTCCATAAAAGTTAATAATCTAATGTTCATCTGAAATATAAACAAAGTGTAGTTTCATATCATTAGTCTCAATCATGTACCAGAGGCTAATTCTCCTGTACTGCAAACAAATACTAAAGACTTTTATTTATGTTAGGTTTTCTTTGGAATTTTACTTGAAAAGTAAAAAGAAAAAGGTTAATTCCATTTTGTTACAGAATGAAAATCAGTTATAAGATCTTGAAATGTGTGGCCACACAGTATTCTCGTATTTTTGTTAGCCACAGTTTCAGCCCAATGACTTCTCTGTGTACATGACATTAATAACAAGCTGCAGGACCAGCATTAAGGGTGCACCAGTTCTCAGGCTGATACATTCTAATGAACATGATCTAGTTAATTCTTAAGGTTCACTTGAACAAAGTTCAAGTCCCTTCCCTCTTACTCTTAACTCTGCTGTTTTACAATTTCTAGGTGTGTGCAACTTCTTGCAAATTCTGTGCCTTGATTCACGCACAGTTATAGCACTGAGGGGACTTGTAGCTTGGCACATTAGTAGAGCCACTTGAAAAATCATGGTAGTTGTAAACGCAGATTAGCCACACAATTATCTAATCTCATGCTGTATTTTAAGGTAATTTATGTGTTTCTGCCATTTTAAGTGCTCTGGAAATAAAGATAGATATATTCATCTATATGTTTTCTTTATGTGTTATTAACATCTAGTAGCAAGGAAAATTACCAAGAAAAGCAAGTACATGGCAAGAAAACCTAGAATTATTGAGATGATTCTTAAAAGAAAAGTCAATACTACTCTCTATAAATTGTCTTCTACCTTAGTCAGAACGTATGAACAATACTTAAGACAATCTTGAGTCTGGCAGGCCTTTGAGAGTCTCAAAGCATAGTCCAATAGGTCAGAAAAATATATTTTCCTTCAATATTAATTGTACTAACTAATTGTTGCTGTTTAACATTATTGGAATGAATGGTGAAGTTCTGAACCATGAAAAGGCAGTAAGTGTTATCTGTAAAGGTAATACATGTCCATTCCATGATACTGATCATTACTGACCTTATAACAGCATGGAGAACAAACAAACAAATATAAATGTTCCTATATTGCTAGATCTTTCAAAGTCACTCAATAGAATCAATACAGTATTTCTCATACAGGGATTTAGTTTTTAACCATGTAGGCTTTTCGTTATTTGCTTGTTGCTTAATTCCACTCCTCAACAATATTTAAGCTGCCTAAAATGAGAAATGACAAATTTTGTTTTCTATGACAATGGAAATATTTCTCTGTATTACAGATCAGAAGTGAAGATGCTTGTTAAAATAAGTAGGAAACAATCTGTAGTATGTGATACATCACATATTTATGCTTGCAAAAAATTCCCTACAAAAATTTGCATGTCAATAATATGACCTTCCAAGACCTTATTTTCTACTGAAAATGTTCAAATTAACTCCTAGATCTGCTCACTTTTTACTTACTTTAAAGTCATAGCTTTTAAAGCCGTATATTATGAAAATATAGTTTGATCTTCTAGGTAACTCATGACACAGTATTGCACTCATTCTTGCACCTTAACCCTTGCTTAAATTAGGCATGTCTTCAAATACATTTAATCTTGATTTAAAGGTTCCAGCTGACAAAGAATGGATCACATTCTTGACAATTTGTTGTTAAAGAGTTATATTCCATCTTTTCCATTGTTTGACCTTCTCTGACTGAAATTGCTAGACAATATTTCATGAATACTTTGTGAGATTGAAAGCATTTTCTAATTTAAATATCTTCAGCATACGTAAATTATTATAGACCACAGTCATTTTTTCCTCTTGTTCGGTTTTACAAAAGAATTAATTTTAAAACCTGAATGTGTTTATCAAAGCTGAGATTTCTTGAGAGATACTTCAGTGTTGATTGCTACAAGCTGATACATGTTGCTGTGTCAATCCATAAATAGGTATCTCTTGCAGAGCTCCGTTCTATAGTAATTTCATATCTTCTGTTTTGGCAATCCACAATCTACAACACACAAATTTCATATCTACATGGCTCAGTTGTGCAGTATTCAAGAGCTTTATACTGATTCCACCTTCATCATCATAGAATTGTTTGGGTTGGATGCAGCTTGCTTTCTGGGCTGCAAGCACCCGCTGCTGGCTCATGCGGAGCTTTTCATCCACCAGAACCCCCAAGTCCTCCACAAGGCTGCTCTCAAGAAGTTCTTCTCCCAGTCTGTACTCATGTCTGGGATTGCCCTGCAGCACCTTGCACTTGGACTTCTTGATCCTTGTTAGGTTCATGGGGCCCACTTTTCTAGCTTGTTCAGGTCCCTTTGGATGGCATCCCTTCTTTGTGGTGTATTGACTGTACCACTCAGCTTGGTGTCATTTGCAAACTTATGGAAAGTGCACTCCATCCTGTTGTCTATGTCACTAATAAAGATATTAAAAAGAACTGGTCGCAAGACAGACCTCTGAGGAACACTACTTGTCACCAGCCTCCACACGGACATAGAGCCATCAACTGCTTCTCTCTGGGTGTGGCCTTATGGTGGTTTAACTTAGCTGTGAGCTCCACCACAACCACCACCCTCTCACTCTCTCTCCTAAAGGGAAAGGGAGAGAAAATATGATGGAAAGGGCTCAAGGGCAGGTAGATCACTCAACTGTTATTGTCATGGGCAAAACAGATTCAGCATTGTGACATTAATGTAATGTATTACCTATTACTAACATGCTAGAGCAGTGAGAAACTAAAAACAAACTAAAAACACCTCTCCCCCATCCAAAGTCTTCTCCCTCCTCCCCCTGAACAGCACAGGGGAATGGAGAATGGGGGCTGTGGTCAGTCCCCCTGAGCAGTGCAGCAGAATGGGCAATGGGGTCTGTGGTCAGCCCATAGCACTTTGTCTCTGCCGCTCCTTCACGGTCACTCTCTGCCCCTGCTCCACATGGGGTCCCTCCCACGGGATGCCGTCCTTCCCGAACTGAGCCTGGGGGGCTGCCCACAGGCTGCAGCTCTTCAAGAACTGCTCCCACACGGCTCCGTACCACGGGGTCCATCCCCCAGGAGCAAACTGCTCCAGCACGGGTCCCCCACGGGCGGCAGCTCCCCCCAGACCCCCTGCTCCTGCGTGGGCTCCTCTCCACGGGCTGCAGCTCCGGCCCGGGGCCTGCTCCTGCGGGGGCTCTCCATGGGCCGCAGCCTCCTCCAGGCCACATCCACCTGCTCCACCGGGGGCTCCTCCACGGGCTGCAGCGTGGAGATCTGCTCCGTGTGGGACCCATGGGCTGCAGGGGGACAGGTTGCATTTCCACAGTTCTATTTCAGAAAAAATTACCACAATAACCAGAAACATTAACTGACTGAAAAAGATACATCACAGAATCACAGAATGACTGAGGTTGGAAGGGACCTCTGGAGGTCATCTGGTCCAACCCCCTCCTCAAACAGGGACATTTACTTCCCACATGAAAATCAACTACTCATTAGCTGAGCTAACTTGATCATTCTGGTCCCAAAAAGAGTCACTGAGCTTCACATAGATAGTGTACCCTGCCAGGATAGACATGCAGTTTCCAGTATCCCACTAACCCACCTAGCATTAGCTCAAGTTCCTGTACAGTAAAATTATAAACAAACTTTCATGAAAAATAAATAAATAAATAAACAAATTTAAAAAGCACATTCTAAAGCCTCAGTAAAGATCTATGCATTTTTGCATTTTGTTGTGTTAATGTGGAACTGCAGAATTAAAACTGTTTTGTGCACTCCTGTGTCTCCAGCCATTGTGAAAGAAAGTAGCTGAAATAGTCCAGATTTGGTATACAGTACTGACAGCAGAAGCCCTGCCTTATAAGTGGCATCAATAACCACCTGCCATTGCACAAACATGCACTCTGTCTCAAAAAGCAGTACATCTGTTGCTTGAATACCATGCCCTGAGACTGAGACACACACATTGTGGGGATGGTATGTATCTTGGGATACTCTCTTCATGAAAGGGTTAATTGACACCAGTGAAATGGAGAGTTGAAACATTTAGCTTCAGGTCTTCTGTGTAGCTTTTCACTATTTGAGGACTAATCCAATGTAAAATCTTAAAGATTTTATTATCTCAGGATATTTGCTCTCAACTGTTCCTAACCTTTCTCTTGGCAAACAGCAGAAATAATCTTATGGGACCAAATTCTCTGCTGTTACAGCAAAGGCACTACATCGAAAGGTTGCTAGGGCATCAGTACATAGTGATTTGGCCTTTTTGTCATTTCTACTAAGCTTAATGAAAATGGCTATATGCACCCTCCTTACTTGAGGCATTTAACTTTATGCCTAAGCTGGCTGCCCATGTGCTGTGCAGAGCAGTGGAGGGAGTCTCCTAAAGAGCTGTTCTTAATTGCTCTAATGGCCACATTTACCACAAAGAGACTCTGGGGTCCTAACACAGGCATCCGAGTCAAGGGTCTAAAATCATCTCCGAGCCCTAGTATATCCAATTTTTCTGTGCCTCATAATGTCAGGTTGCATGCTACTTTGTTAACAGAGTTACTCCGCACAAAGGTGCTCAGAACTACAGTCCTCAGTTGCATGTAGCTTATCATTCATGGAAAATTTTGCTTCCTTGGTAAAATATCATGACCTATAATTGTGTGTGGAGGACTACAATTAGTGATAAACCAAAGCTGGGAAATAGTGTAGGTGAATTACAGTTTATAGAATTACAGGGCCTGTTCTTTCTGCCTTTTAATTAAGTAGGAACAGAGCCACAATGTAGCTGCAGCTCCATTCCTCAGGCCTCACTGAGTGGGGTAGAAAAAAGAACTGTATCCCACCTCAAATCGGGAACTGTTGCTGCCCAGCAAGCACAAGACCTGGAGTAACAAAGAGCATCATAACCCAAAAATAACTTAAAACTAAGATGTTTCCAGGGACAAAAAAGGCCTCAATTCACATGGGTGCAAGAAGGAATTAAATATGATGAAGCCACATTATGAACAAGTGCTAAGATACTGTGTAGGAACGGCTGTATAATACTGGAGGTTTAATTTTCAAAGAAGTAGCTGTTTCTGCTCTGCTCTGGAGAGAAAGAAGAGGTGCCGTAACTGCAGACAAATTCAGAGATGAGAGTCTCCAGTGGTGAGAAGTACTTATCTGCCACTCTGTTTGACGCATCTCAGCCCTGGGGAGAAGTGATGTGGAATACATATCTTACTTTCAGCATTTCCCCACTGGATGACCTTGGATGGCTTCCCAGATAAGAAAAATGAAGAAGATAAATGAGCAGAGAATACTGTGGCAGTTTCCTTCTCCTAGATACTTAATATTTTTAAGCTGTGCATGTTAAGCAATAACTTCTGTTTGATTATTTTATTCATCAATTGCTTTTCACTAGTTCTTAGTTTCTATTACAGCCTTCTAAATATGGTTCATTGTCATAGCATTCTTACAGGCTGAAAGCAAAATTTTCCCAGTTTGGGAAAAAATAGTATTGTATAACTGACAATTATGCCCCAGGCATAAGGCACAGAGATCCATTAACTTTCTTGTTGGAGTTAAAGTGTCGGTCATTTCAGTGCATAATTGGAAATATTCTGGAGATCTATGGTGAATATGAATTCCTATGATTGAAACCTTAGCCTCTTTTCAAGCTGTGAAAGGCTTATATGAAGGAACGTTATTATTACAAATATATTTGCTTGAACTGTAAGAAGTTCTCAGGGTGTAATCTCAGAGTTTGGTATGCAGATGTAAGACAGTGGTACAAAAACACATAATGACTTTATTGCTTGAATAAACAGATAAATGAAAGTAGTGATTTACTTTTCATGGTACTTTTGTCTCTTAGCAACCTCAATTATTTCCATTATAATGCTTTTATGTTTGAGTTATGCATCAATTTATGGTACTTGAAAGTGGGTATTACTATAATCTCTCAGGTTATAAACTGTTCTTTTGGACTACAAGCTAATTACAGGTGAGGCTGCCATTTTCTGTATCTTTCAAATGTTAGATATCGTCTAAATGTCTTTAAATGTTATCAGATTAAATATCACAGAAGCTTGGAATCACAGAATGGTTGAGGTAGGAAAGGATCTCTGGGTCCATTTGGTCCAACCCCTGCTCAAGCAGGGACAGCCAGAGCAGGCTGCCCAGGACCATGTCCAGGCAGCTTTTAAAAACCTCCAAAGAAGAGACTCCACAACCTCTCTGGGCAACCTGTACAAGGGCTCCCTCAACTTCACAGCACAAAAGCGCTGACTGATGTTTAGACAGAACCTCCTGTGTTCCATTTTGTGCCCATTACCTCTTGTCCAGGCACTGGGCACCACTGAAAACAGCCTGATTCCATACTCTTTGCACCCTCCCTTCAGGTGTTTATAAACATTGATGAGATCGTCCCTGAGCCTCCTCTTCTCTATGCAGAACATTCCCAGCTTTCTCAGCCTCTCCTCATGGGAGAGCTGCTCCAGTCCCTTCATTGGTGGCCCTTCATTGGACTCTCCAGTAACTCCAGGTCTCTCTGGCACTGGGAGACCCAGAACTGGACATAAGACAGCGCAGGCGTAGCCTCACTGGTGGCGAGTGGATCATCTCTCTTGACCTCCTGATGATACTTTGCCTAGTGCAGCCAAGAACACTGTTTGCCTTCTTAGTGGCTAACAACTTGGTGCCCACCAGGACCCCCAGATCCTTTTCTGCAGAGCTGCCTTTCAGCTGGGAAGCCCCCAGCACGTCCTGGTGCCTGGAGTTTTTCCTCCCCAGAGGCAGGACTCTGCAATTCTTCTTGTTGGAAAAGTTTAAATAATTATTTTATTGGAGTATTAATACGCCTGTATCACCTGAAACACATCTTTCTTGAAGCATACAAAGACCTTGAGCCTGCATAAATGATAAATATTCTTAACTTTCATGTATTCTTTGTGTATCACCTTGGCAACTAAATTACAATTTTTGAGCAAGTATACACTTCTTTGTACTCTTATTGGACACTACCACTGACTGCTTCTTTGCTTTGGCTTTCTATACAAATTCTTTTCTTTGGAGATTTTTTATTAATTTACTTTAGGAAGAATAACCTGACGTAGACTAAAAGTTGTGCCAGTTGTGTAGAAAGTTCAGTCATTAAACTTCTTATGGGATATAGTAATCAGCCACATCATAAAAATTGCAAGAGAATTTAAAAGAAAAGACTGCTGGGAAAAATTCAGGTTTAGGTAGGCGTCTTTTTCAAAGAACACAAGCTCAGATGGCATCCCTGAAAATATAACCGAAATATGGGAATTCTTAGATACTTTTCTGAATATTTTTTTCTTTTCCTATTTTAACATCATGTATTACTTTCTAAGTGTGTAAATTATTAAAATCATACAGATGAAATAATATTTCAACTTATGGAAATAGCTATCTTGTAAGAACTTTAGTCTTGCTAAATTGGGAACAAGAAATGATTATAATAAAAACAATCTGAGTAATCTGAAATTGAACATTTCTGACCCTGGTAATTAGGCCCAGATCACTGAGAAAGCATTCTTTTCTTTCCTCCCATGTCCATAACTATATATCTTCACATATTTCAGGAACAAAGGCTTATGAAAGAATAAATAAGGACACTGTTCTCAGAGTAAGTGCTCTGGCATCTCAGCTAGACTTTAAAGTAATTTCAGTTACTACAATTTGACAACAAGGGATTTTTAAAAATATAATAAACATGAAATTAGACTGGCTGAGGTGGGAAGACACTCTGTCTCGAGATGGAGTCATCAAGACCCCAGCTCAGCTAAGGGTCAGTTACAGCAGGCTTCCCATTCCAGTTGGGCTTTGAAGATCTCCAAGGATGGAGACATCATAGCCTCTCTGGGCAACATGTTTCATTGTTTGACCACCCTCACCATAAAAAAATAAATAAATAAATAAATAAAATAAAATAATAAATAAATAAAAAGTTCAGCTCTGTCTTCTTTACTACTCTCCACCACATATCAGATATTTATACACATTAATGCAAAACCCCTGAGCCTTCTCCTCTCCAGCCTGAACAGTCCCAGCTGTCTCAGACTCTCCTTATATGTCAGTTCCTTCATCATCTTCATGTCGCTTCACTGGACTCGCTCCAGTAAGTCCAAGTCTCTCTCATACTGGGCAGAACAGCAATGGGCACGGCACACCAGACGAGTCTCACCGGGGCTGAGCAGAGGAGAAAAATCACCTCTCTCGACATGCTGGCAATGCTCTGCCTGATTCAGCCCAGAAGGCTGTTGGCCTTCTTTGCAGCAAGGGCACATTGCTGGCTCATGGTCAACTTTTTGCCCACCAGGATCCAGATTTCCTTCCTTGAAAAGCTGTTTTACACCCAGTTGATACCAGCCTGTCCTGATGACTTAGGTTATTCCTCCCCAGAGGAAGAACTTAGCATTTCCCTTTGTTGAACTTCATGAGATTCCTGTTGGACCATTTTTCCAGCCTGTGGAAGTCCCTCTGAATGTCAGCATACCCATCTGATTTATCAGTTACTCCTTCCAGTTCTGTATCATCAGCAAACATCTCAAGAGAGCGTTCATATAACCAAGTCAGTCATCTTATCATAGAAGGCTGTCATGTGACATGATTTCCCCTTCATAAATCATGCTGACTACTGCTGATAACCTTATTGTCCTTAATATAAACACAAATGATAATGATTTCTGGTAAGATGACTCAACAGTGGGAGACTTTTTCAAAGGGAAACTGCAGACTTGCCTCCCCTAGATATGGTTGAATATATCTTTGAATAATAGGACTGAAACAATAGTAGTAAGAACAGAAAGGCAAGGCCTGGACTACTGATGAGGCATGGCTATCGATATGTTATTAGGGTTAGAAACACTAAGGTAGTTCTTTCTAGTCAATAGAGTCAATAGCAAGGCAAGAACAACATGTAATTGAACAAAGAAACCTATTTAATTAACCTAAGCAGGATGTTTATTTAAAAGAAAAGAAAAGAAAAGAAAAGAAAAGAAAAGAAAAGAAAAGAAAAGAAAAGAAAAGAAAAGAAAAGAAAAGAAAAGAAAAGAAAAGAAAAGAAAAGAAAAGAAAAGAAAAGAAAAGAAAAGAAAAGAAAAGAAAAGAAAAGAAAAGAAAAGAAAAGAAAAGAAAAGAAAAGAGAAGAGAAGAGAAGAGAAGAGAAGAGAAGAGAAGAGAAGAGAAGAGAAGAGAAGAGAAGAGAAGAGAAGAGAAGAGAAGAGAAGAGAAGAGAAGAGAAGAGAAGAGAAGAGAAGAGAAGAGAAGAGAAAAGAAAAGAAAAGAAAAGAAAAGAAAAGAAAAGAAAAGAAAAGAAAAGAAAAGAAAAGAAAAGAAAAGAAAAGAAAAGAAAAGAAAAGAAAAGAAAAGAAAAGAAAAGAAAAGAAAAGAAAAGAAAAGAAAAGAAAAGAAAAGAAAAGAAAAAAAGAAAAGAAAAGAAAAGAAAAGAAAAGAAAAGAAAAGAAAAGAAAAGAAAAGAAAAGAAAAGAAAAGAAAAGAAAAGAAAAGAAAAGAAAAGAAAAGAAAAGAAAAGAAAAGAAAAGAAAAGAAAAGAAAAGAAAAGAAAAGAAAAGAAAAGAAAAGAAAAGAAAAGAAAAGAAAAGAAAAGAAAAGAAAAGAAAAGAAAAGAAAAGAAAAGAAAAGAAAAGAAAAGAAAAGAAAAGAAAAGAAAAGAAAAGAAAAGAAAAGAAAAAAGAAAAAGAAAACCAAAATAGGTAAAAATGGAGTGAGCTGATCTGGATAGATGGAAGACAAATCTGAGCATCAAGAAGAACACGTGTCCTGGTTCCAGTTAGGACAGAGTTAATTTTCCCTCCTAGTAGCTGGTAGGGTGCTATGTTTTGGATTAGGATGAGAAGAGCGCTGATAACATGCTGATGTTTTAATTGTTGCAGAGCAGTGTTTACACCAGGCCAAGGACTTTTCGGCTTCTCGCTCTGTCCTGCCAGCGAGCAGGCTGGGGGTGCAGCAGGAGCTGGGAGGGGACAGACCCAGGACAGCTGACCCAAACTGGCCAAAGGGGTATTCCATACCATCTGACGTCATGCTAAACAATATATAGGGGTGGCTGGCTGGGGTGGGAGGCCGGTTGCTCGGGGATAGGCTGGGCATCGGTCAGCGGGTGGTGAGCAATTGCATTGTGCATCACTTGTTTCGCACACCTTATTATTATTAATACTATTATCATTATCACTATTATTATTATTGTTATTATTATATTCCTGTCTTAATAAACTGTCTTTATCTCAACTCACCGGCTTCACTTTCCCGTTTCTCTCCCCCATCCCAGAGAGGGAGGGGGGAGGGTGAGCGAACGGCTGTGTGGTGTTTAGCTGCCAGCCGGGTTAAACCACAACAACATGCCAAAAGAAATGCCATTTTCAGAAAATCATAATCAAACTGTAGAACTACACTGAACAAAATTGGTCAGAAAAATGGCATGAATACATGACAGCATAGATGGAGGTACAGAGTGAGACTCTACATTCCTTTGGCCCAGTATTTGGTCTGTGGTAGTTGTCAGCAGTGCATGAGCAGAGCATGAGGTAGTAGAATAAGGAAAAAAAAAAAAAAAAAGCTTGTCTTGATATTTAAATGTTCCTGACAATGAACTAATGAACTAGCAAGAACATTCTGATATGTTGTACTTAAATATGAAGTAACGTATATAATAGCCCCAAATAGATTCTGACCCATATTTTTGTCAGGCACTTTACAAGCTAAAATAAATTGTTATCATGTGCAATATTACAGGGATACCTGTTTCTTAGCTTGCTACTGGACTGGTTCATTTCTTTACAACTTGCCTCCTAATAGATTCACTAGGTCTTGTATTAGTAGGGTTAGTGGTCATTCATTGGTTGCCTGTATCTTCTTTGCTCCACTCAGGATTTTGTATTTCTTATGTCGTCTCCATTTCCAAGCTCAAAATTTTAGTCTATATAATGATTCATTCCTGAAGAAGTCATTCCTGACTCTGAAACATTACTCTCTCCTTTCGGTTCCATTCTACTTCATCTTTCCTGAAGCTGAAAGGATGAAGGTTCCAATAGTTCTGAGGTTGTAGGTGTATCATATTGTTAAGCAACGACATAAGATTTCTATTCTTAATTTTAATAACTCTTGATATCCTGTGCTTTTTAGACCATTGTTGAGCTATGAAATAATGTTTTCATGGGAGTATATATATTAAAGTCTCACTCTGGTTTGGCAATATTTAACTTGGCATTTGACACTGTATGTGTGAAGTTAGTACAATTTCCCTTTATCACTTTCCCTTCATCTGCATTGCATTTCATCTGCCATTGCATCTCATGGTTATTCAGTATTGTGACGTTCTTCCACTGTTATTATAGTTGGGCCTCACCTTTCTTTCTCCAGTATAACCAACAAACATTCAGTTTAAACCGTCTTCTCTACATTATTTATCAATAGATACAGGTTTCAATGCTCACTGAGAACTCTGCTGAGTCTATTTGAATCCTGGATTTTAAACCTTTTAAACCATTATATGCTATGTGAATGACGTCTTTTTTCTTCCTACAGAAAACTGACAACTTGGAGAACCTTTGCTGAGAGTTGCTATTGATTACCTTCTGGAATGGACCACTTCAAATAAACCTCCTTGTCCATAATGCATGCTGACTTCTCCAAAGAAGTCTAACAAAAAAGTGAGGACATACATACACCTTCTTACAAAACTGGAATTCCCTCTTCCTCGGGGTTCTGTATTTATTCATGTCTGCTGTTGTGGTTTAACCCGGTCAGCAGCTAAACACCACACAGCCGTTCGCTCACCCTCCCCCTTCCTTTCTGGGATGGGGGAGAGAAACGGGAAAGTGAAGCCTGTGAGTTGAGACAAAGACAGTTTATTAAAACAGGAAAATAATAATAATAATAATAATAACAATAATAATACTATTAATGATGCATACGAAACAAGTGATGCACAATTGCAATTGCTCACCACCTGCTGACCGATGCCCTGCCTATCCCCAAGCAACCGGCCCTCCCACCCCGGCTAGCCACCCCTATATATTGTTTAGCATGACGTCAGATGGTATGGAATACCCCTTTGGCCAGTTTGGGTCAGCTGTCCTGGGTCTGTCCCCTCCCAGCTCCTGCTGCACTCCTAGCCTGCCTGCTGGCAGGACAGAGCGAGAAGCTGAAAAGTCCTTGGCTTGGTGTAAGCGCTGCTCTGCAACAATTAAAACATCAGCATGTTATCAGCACTCTTCTCATCCTAATCCAAAACATAGCACCCTACCAGCTACTAAGAGAAGATTAACTCTATTCTAACTGAAACCAGGACATCTGCTAATCCTATTTTTTATTTGATAGTTCTCTGGGTGTTCACAGTAAAGTCTTAAACTGTGGTGGATCATCAGCCACTTTCTAGATTTACGGTATCAAAACTGCTTTAACCTAACAGTTGAACACCATAGTTAAATAATTCAGATATTTCATTTTATCATTCTTCTAGATCCATTGGACACATTACATCTAGTGATGGTCATTAGCTCCTGTTTATTTTGCCTATTTTCTCTGTAAGTTCAGCCAGCACTTTGATATGAAACAGTTCCTCTGACATATCTGCAGGGAATGGAAGCATTTATGAACTCCTTAGCAAGGAATAAGGACACCAGGAAAAATCCTTTTTTTCCTTTTTCAGCTTTATTTTCTTTGATGCACTGATCATCTACTAACATGAGATTGAGAGATGTATTCTTTACATCTCTCATAAATTGTTCCAAAAGCTCTTTGTTTGTTGTACAAACAACAGATCTTTTGTTATTTGCACATTTCTCTTTAGCTAATTTTCCCTCAGCTGGACACAACTTTAAATTTTTAAAAGACAACTTCTTGCTTTTAACAGTAACTCTTTCCTTAAAATTTAGCTATATGAAAAAATATCTTCCAAATTTCATGACACTTTCAGTTAGGCATCACTGATTTGTCATACTCTACTATACAACTGGCAGTATATTTTCTATTAATTTTAAATAAAGGATGTGAAGTTACTTGATTTTGACAAAAAGACTGCAACACAGGTTCTCTTGGAATGAGAATAAAGGCAAATATACTTCAACTTCAATAGCTAAAAATAAAAGAGAAATACTTTGATTATTGATAATTTTAAAAAAATACATTAACTCATATTTCTTAAAGTCAGCTAGTCTTTTAAGCCAGAGCTATATAGCTCCACTTTACAAATTTGTTGAAAAAATAATCCAGACCAGTCAGCTGGTCTGCAGACTCATTTTACTCTTTTACTGGTAGATGAGACAACAGGAAGGTATGAACACACATATTGCCGACTTAGACTTGGGCAAAGTACACACCATCTTTGGCTCTTCAGCTGGATGAACAGCAGAGGTAAATTCTCTGTGGTGTTGTAACCATCAGGAAGTTTGAATCAAAATGAATCGTGGCAAGAAGAACATATGTTGAAACCAGTTCTGTTTAAAACCTACTAATAGTAGATTAAGAGAGAATAGCAACTATTTTACCTGTGTGTAACAATAATGAGGGGAAAGTGTGGGGAAAAGACCTATTACTGTAAGACACTTATTTTGAAATAGTTTTGGGGATGAGAAGGAAAGATGAGAAAGTGTTGTTATCCAACAAAAAAATTTATCACATAGACCATTATAGCATATGATATTGCTAGAAGTACACAACCAGAATAATCTGACAATACTTGTTTAGATAAATGATACTCTAGATAAAAGAAATATTGTAGGTATGATTTATCCAGAATTTCAGATAAGTACTTGATAGACTATAAATAGGAAAAAAATATATTTAAGTTGGAAAAAAATGAAGTTTACTATTACTTCTGAAGAAGAGACAGAAGATGACTGAAGATGTTATGATGAAGTAAGTCCCCAGAAGAATATTCTTGGATATAATATTTAATATCTTCACCTTGTCATAAAAATCATGCCCATGAAATTTCTTGATGAGAAAGTTAGATGACATTGTTAAATGGAAAAAGGTCTGGGATATTGGACGTATAAACATATATATATAAAAATATATTTTCAAGATTAGGGTAGTGGGATAAAATGTTGCTCTATAACATCAAAATCATCAGTAAAAGGATTAATAAACATGATTTTTACTGCCACAGGGGAACTCAGAATTTGACAACTAGAAGAGAGATCTAACTGTGTAAGTCATATCTAGCTGTGAAGGTGAGTCACCAGTCTTTATAACCATAACAGAAGAAACGTAATTCTAGGATATATCAGTCAAAGTGTTTCCTGTAGAGAAACCAAAGTACTGATAATTATGTCATCAGGAGCTTGGTTCAGTCACATTAACTTATACAGTCATTTGCAAAACACTGGAGTACCTGAGATGTCTTAGTGGGTATGACATATTTGTTGACAGACATATCTGATAAAAGACCATGCCTGACCTAAGAATGGCAATGGGAAGGTAAACAAGGTATCTCGTATTGCACTTGTCACAGATGTTTAGGCAACTGAAATGCACCCTGGGGTTTGAATCAGTGTAGGTTCATTGACTATAATAGTGAAAAAGAAGAAAATGCAGTCTGACAGAAGAATACATCCTCAACTTGATCTTCCAGAAGAAACTATTTCTTTAGACCTCCGACTTTCCAAGCAGTTCATTTAATTCCCATGCAACAAGCAGTTTTACTTTCTTCAAAGTAAAAGTTTCTTCCAAACACAAAGAAAGTGTTTAATGTGTCCATCCAAAATATTTTGCTGACTGTACTTAAATGGAACGGCATTTTCTCAGGGGCTTGCTCCATCCCATTAGGAAATGGTGTCTTCTGAAGCTCATGAACGTTGCTTTAATGTTTCTTTTAATAAATGGAGATATGCCGAGATGAACTGAAATATGCTGTGTATAGTGCACTGCATAAGCTGCTTACATCTACACTAAAAGCTTTGCCCAGAGCATGGGAAAAAGAATACCAGTCTTCTAAGCTTTCCCCAGACTTAACTTTGTAAATGAAATGATGTCCACCATACGTGTCCATACTCTAACATAACAAACATAGGCCATTTTTTTGCACACCCAAAAGAGGACTGCTCTCATCAGGATATTTGTCTTTCCATTTCTCAAGTCTTCTCACTAACAAAATACGAAATTCAGTGAGTTTACATTGTTATGTTTATAATATTATTTATATCTTGGGAGGAGATGAATATTATATCTAATATTATTTATGTCTTGGAAGGAGATAGAAAGAAAGAAAGAAAGAAAGAAAGAAAGAAAGAAAGAAAGAAAGAAAGAAAGAAAGAAAGAAAGAAAGAAAGAAAGAAAGAAAGAAAGAAAGAAAGAAAGAAAGAAAGAAAGAAAGAAAGAAAGAAAGAAAGAAAGAAAAAGAAAGAAAGAAAGGAAGAAGAAAATCCACAGGTCAGACAAGTTTTCACTTAGATATAAACTTTTGTCTTGCATTCAAAATCAGTGTTATTTAAATGTCTTTTAGAGGAAGTGCAGCCTGCACAGGCTATTCTAGGCCTTTAATGAAATGTCTCCTAAGGCCAGAAACATTATTCATTGCTAGAGTGCCCTATGATTGCTATACATGAGGCCAGTAATGTGGAAGGAAAAGACAGTACACACAGTTAGTGAACAGACCCTATCACATATTTGCCTGTTTGCTTTGGAACAGCTGTTACACTTCCTCCTGTTTCTCAAACCGAGTAGAGTGTCATACTACTAAACATCTGCTGGCTGCAGCTGACCTGTGAAAATCAATATATAAGAAATTTGATCTTTTTTTTTCTTTTCCATTTCTTTTTTTCCTCCCTTTTGCCAGAGCAAGCCCAAATCTGCTTAGGAATTCACAAGCTCACTCCAGACTCCTGCTGCTTTTGGAGAAAATGTTTCTCACCCTAAAGATCTCTTTACAGCTATGTGAATGCTGAAATTGGAAAATATAGAAAAAAGGCTGTTAATTTATAGTTTGCCATATGAACCTAATGCTCCAAACTTACTCTGAAGTCTGGTCACCACAAATTTTACAGAGCTGCCACAGATTTCTAGAGGTTGAGCAGAAGTACTTCCAGAACTGAAGATACACAAAATAGTAAGAAAAAAGCACTACTACTCTTCCCATGAAGTTCACAGATCTTTATGATGCATTGCGTCAAGTCTGAATCATTCACCTTATGCTAAAGCTAGTTCCAGTGGAGCTGCAGCAGGGTTTCCAGCCTGCTGCACTCATCAGAAACAAGCAGTCTAGATTAACTACAGGTTTGGCTTTTTGTAGGGTAAACAGTGCCTAGATAGGTGAGCTTCAGGCTTTAATCTTGGCAGCTCATTTTCTGAAGATGGAATGGAGGGATGTGACCCAGAATCTCTTCTGGGAATCAGAGAGAGTATATGGACACTTGCTTGCTCTGCATGTATATCAAAAGCCTATCAACTGTTTCCTTAACATTTTCCTCTGATGTCTTAGTTAAAAAAAAGTACTTTTCATGCTGCAGCATCCACTGTGATGCTGAATTTATATGGTGCTGTGTTCCATGTTATAAGCACGGTTGTAAAGCGCTACCTCATCGAAAGGACAAAGTCTGCTTGTGAAATTTTGTGGAAGGGGTGTGTTTTTGCAGAGAAAGTGGTGCTGGGCAGGCACTCTCTTCTTGGAAAGAACAGAAATTATCTGTGGAAAATGAGAAAAGCAGAAAAGGACATTTAAGTGTTGCATGTGGGCTGAAAGTGTGTATTTCTCCAGGCTGATCAGAAGCTTTGTTTTGGGAAAACTGCTTGAGATGCATGCTCTTCCGTTAGAGAGAACATCGCTGTGTACATGCACATGCCTTGTCTAGCCAATACATCCCAGCTGTAGGGTAGCTGCACGTCCTGCTGTCTTGTTTAAACTTTTAAAATAAAATCCAGTTGGGTGTTTCACGGTGGCTCTTGTTGCCCTTGCAGGCTAGGACACAAGACCAACCTCGCTTGCTTGATCTCTCCTGCTGAGGGCACAAGGGTGCTGATCAGACACCCTGACTGCTGTTCCTGGCTTTGCCAAAGCCTTTTTAAACAAAATTTTCCCCCTTTTAGCACTTCAATCTCCTTCCTCTTACTCATTTCAATGCTTCTGTGTTACTTAGAGGTTGAAGAATATCTAACGACTCCCACCAGAGGACCTTACTCTCAGCTGAAGCTCCTAACCCCCACCCCACCCCCGGTGAATCAAGCATATGGTTTATAAAAGGGTGTACTGCAGGGCATAGAGATAAGACACCAGTAATCCAACTGGGAATGCAGGTAGGGAACACTAGACATGCACTCACATTGTACTCTACAATACACAGTGCATGTGTGTGTGTAAAGGAAATGTTTAATTCTAACTCCATTTCATGTTTCTTCTCCCTTTTGAGGAATGCTGATGTCCTATCTTTATTCCTCACTTGTTATTTGTAAGGAGTTATCAAGTTTAAGTAAGTGCTGTCTTTTTTATAAGAAGAGAGTGCTGGAGCCTGTTGATTAAACACATCCCTTGCTATTCCCTGTTCAGGCACCAATTTCCAGACTCAGGGTCTGGATGTAATTTCTATTCCCCCCACACCATGTGCATGTTTCAGAATTTTAACAAATGTGCAGTAAAAACTTTTGCAAGGTATGAACAGTCACAATGTGTACTTCAGTTTTGACTGCTTTAGACTTTTGAATTGGTCTGGTTTGGTTTCGTTGGTGGTGTTTTCTTTTGTTAATGAGATCCAGGTCCCTTGGAGATCTGGAGAAAAATGGGTTGAGGCGGGATTGCATGGGGCAGCCTTTCTCTCTGGCAAGCCAAATGGCCTGGGGGAGCCAGCCCCATAAAAGGGGACTCTCAGCCCCCCCAACCCTCCTCCTTCCTCCACGTGAGGGCATCTTCCAGGCCTCTCCCAACACAGCCGCCTTTGACCTCGCACGGGCCACTCCATCACAGAGCCTTGCTGAGGTCACAGTGGCCACCACTGCCCCGCCTTTGCCCCGGGCCCTATAAAACAGGCCCCCCTGCCACTGGCACGCCACTTGCTCAGCTACTCGGTCGTCTGAGAGCCAGCGTAAGCGGCAGGAAGAAGGCTAGAGAAGGAGCAAGGCGAGTGGCAGCCCTCCTCGGTGTGAGGACAGCAAAGCGGTCTGAGGAAGCACCGAGAAGGATGGCAGCTAATGAGAGGAAGATGTGTCGTGGGCAGAGGGAAAACACCTCCGGCACAAAAGACATCAGTGCCCGAGGGACCACTGGTGCCCGGCCCACAGACACATATCAGCGTTATCATTGGTACCGCAGCGACGCGGGGAACAGGCTGGCCCCTCAGACATACAGCAGCAGGGGGCCTGGGCCTAACCAGTGGTGCAGTGGTGGTGTGGAGCAAAGGCGGGAGCGTGAGGCAGAGAGCTGTGGGGAGCAGAGACATGCCTATTGGCCAGAATACAACATGGGACCCAGCCGTGGCCGTAAAAAAGATGGCAGCTTCAAATCCATGCATGAAAATCAAGCAGAGAGTGGCATGGGACCAAGCCATGGAACTGGGCGACCCCCTGGTTCTGCACCCTGGCCAGAAAATACTCTTGATGGAAGGCATCCTGTGTGGGCAGTCCCGGGCAAGGACTGGCTTGTCCTCCTGCCTAACACCGTGGAGCCCATGGAGGTGGGTCCACAAGAAGAGGCGGAGGAACCCATGGAAGTGGATCCACCTTGGCCGCATCAGACCTGGGACTACCCCGGCAGTTTTTTACTCTGTGCATCAGAGAACACCAACAGCTTCGCAGAAGGGCCCGGCAAGCTCCCTACTCATCGTCGCTCGGGCTCCATCCCAAGCATTAGCTTGGAGCCACCAAACACCCGGCAATAAAGAACTCTTGCCAATTCTCAGGGGTTGTGCGAGTGCTTCTTTCCCATCCCCCAGCCCTTGTGTGAGAGGTGGCATCCCTTCTGCACAGAGCCTCGAGGAAGAGCACAAGAGAGGACCCAGCTCCCTTTGAGCTGCTGCGCTGGGGTGACAGGAGGAGTCTCTGAGGACCACCATGCACCTTTAACACTTAAAATAGACTGAGAGATGAAAATAGTAGTGTGTAAGCGATTATAGGTGGCTAATTTCTTTTATTAGGAGTGAGTTTCTATAGCCGAGTAATTGGTAACAACAGACATGGAGAAGGCTGAGGTACTCAGCAACTTCTTTGCCTCTGTCTGCACTGGTGGATGAGCTTCCCAAGTCTTTCATTTCCCTGAACCCGTAGGTGGAGGCTGGGGGATCAAAGTCCCACCCACTGTAAGTGAAGAGCAGGTTCGACACCACCTGATGAATCTAAACAAGTACAAGTCTATGGGGCCTGATGACATGCATCTCAGGGTCCTGAGGGATCTGGCTGATGGAGCAGCCAAGCCATCATAGTTGAAAAGTCCTGGCATTCAGGCGATATGACTGGTGAGTGGAAAAATGGAAACGTCATGCCCCTACTCTTCAACAATTAAAACAATTAGGAGACATTTCTTCTCAGAAAGAGTAGTCAGGCATTGGGACGGGTTGCCCAGGGAGGTGGTGGAGTCACCATCCCTGGGGGTGTTCAAGGAAAGGTTGGACCTGGTGCGTAGGGACATGGTTTAGTGGGTGACATTGGTGGTAGGGGGATGGTTGGGCCAGATGATCTTGAAGGTCTTTTCCAGCCTTAATTTTTCTATGATTCTATGATCTTTTGGAAAGTCAAATGCAAATAAGACAGGCCCAAGCAATTTTCACAGGAAGGCTTTCCGTCTTTCTGTCTTCTCAAAGAAAATACTAAGTATCAAATTAGGTACTTAAAATTATTCTGAACACAGTATTTGCTCTAGAAAGCAAATCCTGTTTGAGAGATGGTACATCTTCTTGGGAAACAATATCTCTGGGACTGAAAATATGGCCAGATATTACTGGTGGGTGTGGATGGAGGGAGGACTGACTGGGAGTTGGTTTCTGTTTTCACATACCCAGGAACAGGCTTGAGACCATGTGCTACACAGGGTGTTACAGCTGCAAAATGCTGCACTGTCAAGTTTCACAGCATCCATATACAGCTCTTTACTGATCACCATCCTTTACATAGACAAGTCAGCAGCTCTGGCTCTGTGATCTTCATGGCCTCGGTGAGTCAGATTTAGAGGCTTACTCCTGAACACCTTATTAAACACAAAACCACCCCTCCTTTGCAACAGCAATGTACCAGGCAAGGCAACAGGCTAGCTTGTACCACAGCTCTGGCATCAGTACGTGTTGTTTTTGGAGAAACCTGCTGATTTTTAGCTATGTTTCTTCCCTCCTCTTTTGCTTTTCCAGCTGACTTTGGCTTCTGTGCCCAGATCACTCCTGAGCAGAGCAAGCGCAACACTGTGGTGGGGACCCAGTACTGGATGGCGCCTGAAATGGTGGCACAGAAAGCCTACGGGCCCAAAGTGGATATCTGGTTGCTGAGGATAATGGCCATCAAGATGATCGAAGGAGAACTCCCCTACCTCAATGAGAACCCTCTGAGGAAAGTTGAAGGACCCCTTTGATGACACCTGCACCTACTTCAGCTGATGTTGCTTGCAGATTTATCTGCTTAAAAATAATAATAATAATAAAAATAAAATAAATAAAAAAGAACAAATCCTCCCAAAAACATTACACTGACAGGCAGGGGGGGGGCAAGGAGGGAAAATGGGAGAGAAAGGGTTTCCCTGGTATGAAAAGTGCTCCCCTGTGCTGTTGTTTGTCTGTGGAATTCTAGAAGTAATTGTATTTCAATTGGACATAATCTTATTGGACCAGGGCAAAGAAAATACAGCAAATTAAATAAATAAAAACAAACTGCTTTCTAATTACCTTCTTACAATGTCAATAAGGAATTCACAGTTAGATTAGGGTGTTTCAGGCAATTACGTTAAAGACTTCCCAATTCAGAAAAGGATCCAGCTGGCAGTTGAAAAACACTATTATCTTTACAGTGCAAAACTGTGATATGCTCCTGACTTTGTTTGTTTGTTTGTTTGGTTGGTTGGTTGGTTGGTTGTAAGTGGAAGGAAGAAAGGAAAGGGGTGTGGAGGTATAGATCCTACACCAGTACTGCCTGCTGCAGTATTACCCAGGCCAGGTGGCAGAAAAGTAACCACATGAATGCAGAACCTACATTTTCCACATCACCAGTCATTATTAGAGTTGTACCTCGTCTGTGTCCTGACAAATATATAAAGAGAGAGAGAGAAAATAATATATATATATAGTGTATATATATGTCATATATATATAGTGTGTGTATATATATATATAGGGAGGATATCATAAAATGCAAGTAATGTTTTCAGTCATTTTTCCATCTATATCTGCAGCTTAGACTCAACGTAGTAGAGGAAGAATATTACTGATAAATAACAGTCTAAGATACTTAGAACTGGCTAAAACAGTCTCAGAGGAAGTAGCTGTTCTATTTGAGAAGTTGTGGAGGATAATCAGGGAGGATAAGAAAGAGGGTAAACACAATGTTTTTCCTTACAAAGGAAGATTTGAGGGCTTCAGTTTTTCAGGATTCCTCATTTGTCATTTAGGGGAATACTGTCAAGTGCTTGAAAATTCTGACTTCAGTTTCAAGCAGGAATCATCTTCTGGTGACAATTTTTCTTTGATTTATTGTACAGTGAGAACAATATGGAATAAATCATGCTCATGTTTAGAGACACAGGAGACCTTATTTTCATTCCTGTTTATGTCAGCATCTCCTTGTATCAATACTAGCAAGTTCTAATCCCCCTAGGCTTCTGCTCACAATATCTTTTGCAGGGAATGTGAATTCTTTCCTTTCTGAAAGTGCAGACCAGAATAACTCAAGAGCACAGTAATAGGTGAATAAAGAAACTCAGAAGAAAATGTGTATTCTAACAATCACTGAAGTGCACAGAATTTTGGTACCAGACTGAAATTCACCTGGACCCTCCACTACTACCTACATAAAATAAAAAGGAATCTCAGTGCAGGTCCCAAGAACAGCCTAGATGTGCCACATAGTTCACCTCTTATAATCAATTATCATAAGTAGAGGTGAACTAAATGGAATAATTGTACAGCAGGCAATTAGTCACATACTAATTCATTAACTGTAAAATGCTAAAGAGTTTTCTACTGCCGTAGCACCAAGCTGCTGTGTTCTTGGGGCAAAACTAGCCAGAGTGAAAAACACAGGCAGACTCCTTATGTACTGTGTTCTTCTGACAAATAAAATAAGCCTTCAAACTGCCAGACCAAGAACATACAGTTATTCACATGAATCATAGCAAGTCTACGTCAAAAGAGAAATTAAAAATTGTTGGTAGCGTTTAAATCTGTCTGCTTCCGTTTTGCTCTCCTCTGCAGCAGTTAAATTGAAAGGTGAGCTCTGGCATCACTGCCAGAACACACTGGCTATTACTCACACTAGGCAGATGGCAAGTGGTACCTTAAAAATATTGAAAAATTAGTAGGAAATACATAGAAGTTTAAAATGTCTCCCCTATGATCCAAGTAATTTGAAATACAATAATGGACTGGAAAGGCCGATTGTGCAGCTGGGCTCACTCTCTGGGCCAGATCCTATTGGCAGAGGTCTGACTGGCATTTTGAGAGCAGAAAAAAATACACGTTTAAGATCTGAACTGCAGTTGTCTTACAGAGCTGAGAGCACAAAAAAAAAAAAAAAAAAAAAAAAGACAATGTGAAAGTCGTTCTCCCTCCATTAAACCACTTGAATTAAATTTGTCCACAAGCGCAGTTCATGTAACAGAGAACTCTGGTTAAGCTTCATCTCTGGGAATGAAAACACATACAATTTGCTTAGTTGCTAACTCATGTCACTGAGGCCTGATTTTAGATGAAAAGGATCTTTTTTGGAACCAACACAGGCAAGAACGTGCAGAGGCCCAGGCAGCTCACCTGAAACTGGAAATACTTCTAATATTTTATACTGTGGATTCGAGCTCCATGAGCTTCTCTTGCTCTGTTCCCATTGCCTTGTTTCCTGCATAGTCATATTTATGATTGAGATGTACGAGTGTCTTCAGGCATTTTGGGGAATGAAGACAGTAATTTCTTGTTTGTTTTTTGTTTGGTTGGTTGCTTGGTTTTATTTTTTTTTCAGGCTACTTTTATCACAATAGTTCCAAAATCGTTACAGTAAAACAGAATGGCTAGTGATTTACAAATTATAACTAACATTGGATCTGTAGTCTGACAAGCCAATATCGGCTCTTTATTAAAAGGAGTTAGTTTACTTAAGAATAAATATCATTTCTTCACTGTGCAAAATTCTTTATGTATGTAATTTGTAACACCTGAATTTTTAATTGAAATAAACTGCAGGAATGTTATATGAGCAATGCAAATCCCTTTCACCACACATGAAATGATTTTTAACACCTTAAGCTTTGCTTGCCCCATTACTGAATCAGCCTGACAAATCTGGACTCATGAGGAGAGCAGCATTTAGGGCACTGCTGTGATTTCAGCAAGAGCACATTCACAGTGCAGAACTCCTCCAGCTGGCGTTAACAGGACTTTGTAGGATGTGCAGCAGTGCCAGCCCAGTCCCTCTGATGAGGTGGATCTAGCCCTGGTGCAGCTGAAGGACACGATTCTTCCCTCCATGCAGCCAACGTGCTGTGTCAGGCAGCCAGAAGGCCCTGGGGGCAAATCCCACGTAATATTTTTATTTACAATGTTACAGAAAAATAATAAAAGTCTCTGTCCTACTGCTTTTAAGCAGAATACTGGCATTGACTGATATACAGGGATAAAATATTTTATCATGTAGTCCTAAGTGCCTGAGGTTTTTCAGGTGTCTGTGAGTTAGCTGGGGAAATCAAAATCCATGTTTTATCCAAAGGTCTTTCCACCCTACCATTACCAGATGCTGGAGGCAGAATTAATTTTGCTAAACATAGGAATGTAGTGCCATTTGAGGTTCTTTAGCAATAACAAAAAAACCTCCACAAAGGGCTGATAGATATGACACAGAACCCTCCAGAAGTCCATACCTTGCCCTTACAGCTGCTGGAGGCCAGGCAAAATAAAACATTGCACCTACAATAGCATTAAACATTTATGATTAGGCAAACATATCCTCCCTAGTGTATATCTACTTTAGGTATTGGAGACGTTTACATGGGGTCTGCAGCTTTGAAACATGGCCCCTAAGAAATCCATGTCTTACCAGGGAGGGAAGGGTATTAGATGCATATTTGTGAGTTGCCAAATTAAACTCAAAATCTCTGCTGTCTCTATAGGAGCTTAAACAATTTCTGCTGAAGCAAACATTTACAGATTTTGTAATTGAGGTATTTTAATTATACACAATGGCTTGTATTGCTCTAGGACAATGGAAGCATTCCTGGAGGTCTTACCTTGGGTAATTGAGCTTTTCAACCATACTTTATACAGGTTCGCGTTCTGTCTACTGGAGTGTCCTCAGTATCTCCCTCAGTCACTATAAAGACTTGGAAGTGGCAGCACTGTAGATAAAGCTAAACATCCCTTTTATCTAACCTACCCTTTTTTATCTAGCCTACCCTTTTTCCTTGCACTGTTACGGAATGGACTTTTTCCCAGCTGGTATTTACCTGTGTAATCACATCCTCTATTATAAAAGCAACACTGTGCACCCTGGCTTTTAACTGTTTATCTTCTTTGTAGTGTTAATATCACTGTTTCTAGGACAACTTTTGCCTGATCACCTTTCTTTATCCAACTCAAAATCCACAAATGTTGCATTTGCTTTCAGGCTGCTAGTTCGTCTTCTGTTGCAGCATAACCTTTTGCCTCTAGGCCTAATTCATTTGAATGAAGGGCACTGCCTCAATCCCCCGGTCCACGCTGTGCACACTGCTGTCATTTGCAAAGTCCAGCCAAATAATATAATCCATTGCTGATATTACCTTCTTGCCTTTCCAATCTCTCCTCTCTATCCCCAAAATACTAAACTAATCCTGGAGATACACATGGCAAATACATGCTGGCTCTGAGCTCTCTCTTTTTTTTTTTTTTTTTTTTTACCTTGGGTCATTTTTCTTCTATTTTGTGTTGTCTGACAGACCTACATTGTCAGAGCGCCGTCCATCAGCTTCAGTCTGAAGGGAGATGGGGTGAGCTGTCAATTTACTTGGCAACTTCTAATGACTTCTGAAGGGTTAATTCTCTTTTCTTCCTGTGAGTCTGCACATCTGCCTCTCCTATTGCCATCTAGAATAAATTTAATTTTTTAACCACAACAATGCCCTGGTGACTGAGAGCTGTTAAAAATAATCATTAAAAAATCCACCACCAGAAGCATAGCTGCCCTCAGATTTCTTGCTTTCACGCTAAAACCCACTACTTCCAGATTCAGAGTGACGTGTCAGTAAATCTTCTCTTCATTTCAAGAATGTCATAGCCAGCAGAGCTTTTACCCTCACCAGTCTTTCTCTCAGGGTGTTATTTTCATCACCATAAAACTGACTCCCTATTATTTCTTTTGGAGCAATTTTAAAAAGGCATTTCACTGAAGAAGAATGACTCATTTCCATCTAAAATAATTTATCCTGAATATATATCAGGGTATTATATTGCAAAAAAAAAAAAAAAACATGCTGTTGATTCCACAAAGTGCAGACAGAATTGCTTAAAAGCTTTACTGTGGCAGGGTTGCACACCCTGTGAAGTAACACACAGGTATCATGATGTTTACACTTCTTTAGAGTTATGAGTTGAACTTCACCTACCAGTGATCATGTCTCATTTAATAGCACAGTTAACATTCCAACCATTTAACTAAGGTTTTCTGATTAGCCTCCATAAAGGTCTTTCCTTCTGTCCCATGACTACACATCAAATTAGACTCCTGATTTAAATCCTTTAATGAGGATATATTGATGACTTTTCATTCCCTTGCATCCCTCATTTAGTATGCAAGTCCTGATCCTTAAAGAACCGTCTGTTTGCAAAAAAACATCTCTGTCACAGAATCACAGAATGACTGAGGTTGGCAGGGACCTCTGGAGATCATCTAGTCCAACCCCTCTGCCAAGCAGGATCACCTAAAGCACATTGCACAGGATGGCATCCAGGCGGGTTTTGAATATCTCCAGAGAAGGAGACTCCACAACCTCTCTGGGCAACCCGTCCCAGTGTTCTATCATCCTCACAGTAAAGAAATGCCTCCTCATATTCAGCCAGAACCTCCTGTGCTTCAGTTTGTGCCCCTTGCCTCTCATCCTGTTGCTGGGCACAACTGAAAAGAGACCATCTCCATCCTCTCGACACCCTCCCCTCAGATATTTACATACATTGATGAGGTCTCCCCTCAGTCTTCTCTTTTCCAGGCTAAACAGGCCCAGTTCTCTCAGCCTGTCCTCTGTGTTAAGGCATCATGTTGCCAGTTTGTACAGTGAGTACGGGAGGCAATAATTTGACACACACAGTGAAGTCCCATTGAAATCTTCCTTGTATTTATTCCATGATACAGGGACAGAAATTCAAAATCACATTTTAAACACCTTTGGATATTTTATTCACTCTAGGGCAGGTGATGCACAGAGCAAATTGTCATCAGCAGTATCAGCTCCTTTCCTTCTTCCTCCGCTGTTTACAGAACATTTGACATTTTTGTAGAGTTTAATACAAAATGAACCAGAAACAAACAAAAACAAACAAACAACAACAACAAACAAAAACTGGAAAAAGTGAACGTTTTGAAGATAACATTACAGGTCCCGGTGGTATCCACTGCTCTAGATAGACATGAACATGAGTCCATGTAACACTTCACTGAATCCATCAGGCCTTATGGGTCAGTAGTTAAGCACCTCCTTACTTCAGACAGTGGTTTCAGTTCAGCTTACTGGACTTTTTCTGGTTCAGGTAGGTCCACAATATCAAGTTATGTGAGGAGTAAAACTACGACAAACACTTTGAGAAATAATGTCATCTTTTTTCTCTGTCTGACATTAAGAATTTATATTTCATTTACTTTAATTACAGTCCCTCATGCTTCCTTTTCTGTTGAACATATCTTATTTCCTAACAAGATTTGTAGATTTTGACTAGTTTCTGGTTGTCTGTTTTTTTAACTGTCATATGAGTCTTCTTAAATTAACAGCTTGCTCAAAGCTAACAGTTTTAGTAGCATGTAAATTATGAGCCATAGTGCCTGTATGAAGCAGTCCAACCTTTCTCCAAATACAACATAAATCACCAACCTTCTGACATTGTGTAAACATTTCAGTGCACAGCATTAAAATGAAGACTCTCTTGTGCTATTAAAACAATACAGGCATTTGCATATTTGAGTATCCCTTGCATAGTTGGAATTTGGTGGGGGGAAAAAGTAACAATAAAATAATATATAAAAGTCTTCTGTTGAAAACGTGATGGGACAACCATCTCTGGCTCTTCTGCCACTAGCAACTCTTGGAAGGATGATGGTCCTCCAGGCTTCCAGACAGATCCAAGATATTTGCATCCTTCAATTTTCAGCTTCACAAAGTGCAGCAATTCCCTTATAAGCTCCTCATAACATGGTTTACCTTTATTTTCTAACAGTTCATATTTTCTTGTTTGCTTCTGGAGGTAAACTGCATAGAAAAAGAAGGTTTCCCAATTAACTTGGTATTCACAGAATGCTGTGCAGCAGCAAGGCTTGAAGAAGACCTCTTGAATCACTGCATTTAGGCGATTGAATGCACCATATAAAATAGTTCCCTTCTTAAATTTATTATTGAATATCACCTAAAGGAGGTTCATTATTTTATTTCTCTCCTCACTGCTCTGACTGTTACAGAACTTCTCTGGGGTTATGTTCAGGAAAAGTCTTTGGATTTTTAGCCAAAGTTCAGTTGTTAATAGCTTATTCTTACCTGGTTTTATACATCTGTACACTTTACTCTCACCTTGTAGCATGTCCCTTGGAGGTATTTACAAAGAGTCATAAAGTACTCATTTTTCTGGAAGTTACAGACAGATGGAGCTTGAATATTTACTGTGTAAGAAGCCACATTTCCTGTAATGTACTCACATAATTCATGGACAAACATGAAATGCAATTTGCTACTGATTTTCAAAAATTACTGACAGTCTTGGAAACTGTATGAAAAAAATATATTTTTGAGCATCAAATGTTTGTTTTTTGATGACTTTTTCTCTTGGGTGCTTTCTCTTGGTCTAGAAATATCCTCTGCTCCACTCCTAAAGACATTGGCCAATATGGTTATCTTAGGACTTTCTAAAATACTCAAACCAACAGTTGAACATGTCCGAAGAAAAGAAAGCACATCCTTAAGGGAAGCCTTTATGGAAGGTCTGTGTAATTGTATCTGTTTTTCAGTACAGGCATCTGCTGGCTGACATTTGTTTGGGGTTGTTGGTAGTCCTGTTTAACACCTACCTCATTATAGGGAGAAAATTTATGAAAGGGAAATTGTAGCAGACCAGGAAATCCATCAACCCAGTTCCCCTAGGGTCCATATATAGAGAAACCTGATGGCTGGGACATAAAGCAGTGTCAGGACCCTACATCTCCCTCCCCGACAATTATACCAGATGACGGAAGCCCTCATGAAGAGATGGTGTCTGTTGCTATCTGATAGAGAAAAGGGAAGAGAAGTGGAAGACGTTGATGGAGAGGTCTAAAGCCCATGAATGTTGCACGTGCTGTGCTTGTTATGAAGGCAACCCAGCTGGACCACAGAGCAACCCCAGGCACAGCAGTGCACAAGCCCAGGGTAGCACTCCCCAGCTGTGCATTGCAATAGGGCAGCCAAATCAGGCAACAGTATCTGAACCCAACAGTTGCTGTAAGGCAAAGCAAGCAGACCATTCAGAGAAGTGGAAGAAGGAATCTGAAGGCCTTGTGCTGGAGAACTGTGCTTTGGTTGTGGTGATAAGGAGACAACATGTTAGCAGTGTGTCTGTAAGGGACATGGATGGCTAGGAGAGCAAGGAGGGAGGCATGCAGAGCAGGAGAGCAACCAGCAAGAGCCAGCAACACAAGTTACACTACAAGATCAGCTATGAGATCAGAGTTACTTTATTTGTTCACCACTTCAGACTTCTCCTTTCACTTTAATCAAAATATTTGTTAAGACATTTTTTTAGGACATGTAAGCAAGGAAAACTGGCTCATTCGGTATCAAAACATTATATTTTCCTTTTTACCCTTTTGCTGGGAGGCATAAGTCAGCATGTTACCAGTGACCCCTTTAAATCTAAACCTGTCCTATTTTGCTTCCAGTAAGGTGCTGACAGAAAGGCTGTGCACAGTATAATGAACCATGGCTTTCATGATTAAACACATTCATCTTCAAACTTACTCTTCAAGACAGCTTGAACAACAGTCCTCCCTGGAAACTCTTTAGCTTCAACCATACCTGCTTGTTCAGTTAGCACTGTTTTTTCATTAAAAGCACTACTGTGTTAACACACCAGGCTTTTCTATAATTTTATTGCAAACCATCTCAAAAAACAGTCTAGAAAAAAGATTAGGGGCACCAATAAGGCTTTAGGGATATTACCCCCCTTCATACCAACATCCAGCAAGGATGCCTGCATATTGTCCAAAACAAGATTTACTTTCTTAAAGCTAAAAGTCTTTGAAGTACCCCTTCAAGAATTGTGGATCCATCACAACAATGCTGGAAATATTAGTCACTGCAATTATAGTTCCTTTCATATGCAGAGATGTTATGTAGGAGTTGATTTGTCCTACTTACTGCAGCAGTGAGTGATTAATTCTCACCCAAATACTTTTTGCAACATATTTTGGGGGGCTTCTGAAAATCAGAAGAAAAAAAAAATGATACCAGGATCAACATTCTAATTTTCCAGCTATCACTTTTACTAGACACACAAGAAAGATAAATATTTTCATTCCTCTCTTATAGCTTACAGAAGCCTTTTAACACCAGCCCCCTCATACTTTTTTGGTGCAGTTTATCCCCCTCTTCTGGTTACTCCATTTCATTCTTGCTTCAGTGTTGTCTATGAGCATTATCTGATCTGAAGTTGGCTTGGAAAACAGCCTCCCAGTCCTGAACAGCTTGCACCTGGTTATTCTCTAATTTTTTAGCCACTGCAGTAGTAATTTTGTTTTGAATTTCAGCAGTTGACACACAGAAGAGTCACTGGAAGGAAAAGATTAACAACTAATATATTAAAGAGTAGCTTGGCCAAGAGATGTAGCCAGTATTTTACTATGTTTCACTCTCATGGAATACAGGTCTGACCTTAGTCTATTTAAATAGATCTTTAATGTAGATTCTCTTAAGGTTGATCCCTGGCTGCTCTGTGGTGCCAGTGCCAGGCTTAGCTAAACCAGTGTTACTGGATTCTGGTACTCTCTTATCCAGTGGATTAAATCAAATTAAAGTTCTCTTCAGCATAGTGATTTTATTTCCTACTACTTTCTAGATTTATATTATCTCTAGTATTTGCAGAAACCTACTCCTTGCATCCACCAAGTATATACAGAGTTGTCTAAATGTGCCTAATCTGCACTGGAAATCTGCTAGAGAAGTTCATGGATGCATCATCGAAAATGCTGTAAGGATCAAGGCTGTTTTCTCTAGGATAACAGCTCTTAGCCTGTCCCATGCTCTCTGACCTCATTCTCCCTCATGAATTATTTTTTAGGCAAAAGTGCTCGTGCTTTCCAAAAGCCAGTTAAAATGATTGTAATGGCCTCCTGCAGGAGTCAAGTGTTTCATGGGGTGCAGGGTGAGTACTCTAGTACTCCAGAGGACTGGGCACCACCTTCATCCTGGTATTTTTTAAGCAGCAGAGAGGTCATGGGAGTGCAAGGCTGCGATGCTGCCAACACTCTCAATCCATTTTTCAGATCCATCTTTCTTGGATCACCTGCAACAAAGCTTGTATTTTGGGAACCACTGTAATGCAAGATAAGAGACAGAACCCCAAAAGCAGTTTTTAAATTGAAACTTTCCTTTCCAGGACCAGGGACAGGGTGGAAGTTGAAGAAAGATGGCCTTAAATTGTTCTACACCAATCAGTGATGGGGCTGTCATGGACATAGCCCAGGATCTCCATCTGGAGAAGGCCTGCAACAAGCAGGGCAAGTTGAACTGCCCACTGGGGAAGTCCTCTGGGGTGAACAGTTTCCAGCTTGGCCATACAGAAAATACAGAGGGGGAAGAGTTTTTACGGGGGGCACACACTGCATGTCTATATGTCTATTTCAAAATAATCTAGGACAATTAAATTTTATTCTATGAGAATAAAATCACTCTGAAAAAAAAATAATAATAAAAAAAAACATTTACAGCAAAGTTAAGCCTCCAAAATGCAGCATATGAGATTAAAACGAACCAAAAAAAATTAACTCCACAACCTAGTTAATCTAATAGTCCGAAGGCAAGTGCTATGTAACAACAAAATAGGATATAATAGGACCTATATCTTCATTTATTTCCACTGAGAGAAATAAGCAATACACATTGACTTTGTAATTTTTTCCCTATATACTCCATAACTACACCATATTCAGTTAGGGAAGCCTTTTCCTCACATCTTTCCTCCTTCCCTCCCTGCAATGTATTGTGCTGATTTGCAAGGACCCTGCCACAAGTCCTGGTCTAGACATTACTGTTGGTTGTCAGAAGCTAGAGGTAAGCCACCGTAATTTAGACAGCCACTTAAGCCTGTTTGAATTAAATTCAAGACTTTTCTGTGTCTGTGCTAGAAGACATAAATAAGAAGGTAGAAAGTTAATTTACAGTGATGTTAGCTCCTCCTCAGGACCCCAAGCTTTGAATTTTGCATTGTTTCAGTGAAGATCAAGGAAAATCTAATCACCCATATTGAACATCCATTAGGTAAATGAACTCCATTTTGGCATTTCAGAAAACTGTGAAGATACCAGGTGCTGATTTCCACCAATGAAAACCAAGTTGTCTTAGTAATTACTGGAAGGTACAGTAGGTAACTTATGTCCAGCAATAGTTTGTGATTTTTCGGTCAATACAAAATAAATTTGGATGATTGGACCAGATGATCTTGGAGGTCTTTTCCAACCTAAATGATTCTATGAAATTTCACTGCCATTATGACAACATCTTCAACACTCCCTTTTGCTTGGGAGCTAAACTTAGTCATTTTACTGGAGACAAGAAATTGCACAATAGTTTAGATTGCAGTACCTTCTTCATAGCACTATTAGCATCTGTTAAAGTCTCCTTTAAGGAGACACACCTGTCACTTAGGTCTCTTCTGCAGCTGTGCATGCAGTTATGTGCACAGATGATCTGGGGAAGGCTCTAACCTCTTATCCCAGAGACTGGGAAAGCCAACTAGCTCTGCAAAACTGGAAACAGGTGTGAAGCAGCAGAAAGGGGAAACCTTGATGACATAAATTGAGAAATTATTTTAAGTATGGTTAGGGAGAAAAGGTATTCTATAAGATGAGAGGTCTTCATTTCATACATTAGATTCTTGAGAGGCACTTAACACTTAGTTTCCATCCCTCAAAAAATGGAATTTCTTAGCATGTCTTTTTCTATATCTCAGTCTGATGGTGTATTGGCTTTTTATACAACTCCAGAAGAAATTAAAAGCAATGAGGTCTACATGAGCAGTGGAATTTGTTTCCTCTATCTCTCTATCTGGTTTTCTCTTTTGGAGAATCATGTATAGCACAGAAACATACTAAATTCAGGCACATCTCTGAAAGTGGCATGAATCCTGACCTCTGGAGGATCAGAGGCTAGTGGAGCTACTAATATAACTGTGATTTCTGTGTAAGTTGCTACGTAACTCAGCCAAGTGTGAGGAATTGGATACGGCCTCCCTCAATAGAAGTACCACTCAGAAGTCATCCATTCTCATCAAAACCTAAACATCACAGTCACTGGAGTGACACGGCAAGAGCACAAATGTGTTCTCTAGATGTAAAGAAGTTTTAACAAGAAAATACACAGATCTTTGCAGCTATGTCAGTAATATTTCTCAATGGTTTATGGACTTCTGGAAGACAACTAAAACTGCTGTTGCTTAGGATGTTACACTACTCCAGTCACCGCACTCGATTCAGAGATTTCACTAAACTGTGGTTCTCCCTTCTTTATTTTTTTATGCATGAACAACTATCAGAAGATCTAGATATTTTAATGTATGAAGCTCACAGTCCCAAGAAGTAATTTCATTATTATTTGGAATATCCCTTCAGACATTATTTGTGATAAAAACTCTGGCTGAAGCAATAATAAACAACATCACTGCAGTACAGTTTGAATGCTGTGCTTCCGAGGAGTGATGAATAGTGCTTTTTGTAGCGATATTTGAAAACAGCCCTCCTAGAGCCCAACTCATTTTCCCATTACAAGTAAAAGCCTTTGGCAGTTAAGAAACTTATTTGTTTAAAATTTCTTCCATTTACATTCTGTGTCTTGGATATACTCTTTTCTCTTTCTCATACACTCGATTTGCCAAACTGTGATACATTTGATAGAAAATAAGGTCTTACATATCTGTTATTGTCTGAGAAGAAATGTAGATTTTGTTTGCACACTAAACATTTTGCAGAACACATAAACTTTCTTACTTTCTTGCAGAATAGAAGAAGGACTATTTTCTTTCAGTAGACACAGTGGAATTTCAGCATTGTCACTTTAGCCTCTATGTGTTCTGTAATATTTACTCTTGCTTTAGACGTAGATAATGACTTTACAAATAAATCAGAAAAGCAAAATCCAAACGTTTTCAACAAGCTGATATAGCAGACTTGATACCATACAGCTTTAGGCCTGATTCTAAAAATCCTCATTCAAGTTACAATCCACAGGAATAAGAATTACAGAGATAAAATTTGCAGTCCTGCATATCCCTGAAACACCTTACAATTAAATACAATCCTGTTCATTAGCTGACAATGGAGACAGGTTTTAAAGAACAATATACCAGTGAGAAAAGGAAAAAAGTCTAAACATGCTCCTTTCCAATTCTGTCTCCCACTGAACAGACATGCCTTAGGCTTATATGCCTTACCTCTGTTCTCATACTTACCTGTCAGAGCTTGGTTTTCATCCTGTATAAAAAAAATAATTCAACACCAGCCTTAGCTTCTCCTTTTGAGGCCATTCCTGTAGCTTTTTGCGAGCCACCCTAACTTTAAGTCACTTTTCACGCTACCTTCAGGGTTGCTCCTGTCTCACTTTCATTGCAGAAGGAGTTGAATGGCTCTCAGCTATGTCAGCTTCTGCAAAAGAGACTCCAACACTCCCTCACATCCACTGTCCCTCTCTTTCTGCTGTGGATATTCTTACCTAGCACTAAAGCATAGTAAACTATCTCAGCTTCCACCTTAAGAACTTTTGTGCCTTCACTCATGTCCTGTAAAGACATTTGTTCTAGGATATGCCAGACACTAGTGAAATATTTCACTTCATTTCAAGTAAATAAGAAAGTTACATCTTCCTCTGAATTTCTTTTCTGCACTTCTTTCTTATATTTTAGGACACTAGGCACAGTCAATTTTGTCTTGTGCAGCATGTGTTGCCTTCTTAGTGCCTAAACCTCCTAGGCAAACAGGAGCTCCTTTAAAATGTGTGAAGGCTGGAAGTCTTATTCCTCACAGGTTATGGAGAGACAACTCTCTCAGAGATTGTGTATGAGCTTGAAGTTTCACAAGAATGCTTAGCAGATCTAAGCATGATCATGTTAGATGGCTTAGCTTTACAGGTATCTTTGCAAGAAAGTAAATATCTCAACTGAACCACCACTAACTTTATATAAGTAGAAAAAATGGCTGTCATACGATGATGAGCAATTGCTAGAGCAAGACAATAATTATCTGTCACATAAAGCACCAGCATTGCTATGTAAGTAACAAATCAAGTCGATAATTGACATTATATAATTGCTCAATTTTTATTTTACAGTTAACTTTATCACCTATGAATCACATTTAAGTCCCTTATTAAAAACCCTTCAATGTTAGCAATTGCTCACAAATAATTAATGTAGATAAAGCCAATCTCTAAATGAAAGGAAAAATCCATGATCGTATGCCCTTTCCATTTCCAAGTGCCTGGCAATAATTATATGGGAGGCTTGTTATCTTGAGTGTTTTGTCCAATCCTGCTCTAGTAAAGTAAAAGGTTCTTCCAGTTCTGTAACCACTCTCATGAGAGTCCAATGCCAGTACAAATCAAATTCAGCCTGAAAGAATAACAGCCATTACTACCACAAGGCTGCTCATCACATGTTCCCAGGCTACTGTAAGGTTAGGAATTTTGGAAGTCAGGCTCTCAGGGAGGTTACATTTGCATCCTTGTGTGACCCTCTTTAGATATGCTCAGGCTGCAGGTCTCTGAGCCAAGGAAAGCTCACAGCTTTCCTTGCTACAAATCACAAAGCTTTGTGTTGTCATTGTTACCAAGTGTATGTGCAAAATGGTACACAGCAGAGGCAATATAGAAGAAGGGAGGAGCTGGGAAATGAGAGGTGAAGATCCTGTCCCAGCCGCTCACTGGTTTGTAATGTGACAGCAGACAAAATCCATTTCATTGCAATCAAAGTTCTCCCTAAATAAATAGGAAATTATATTGAGGCTTTCGTATAAACAATTCATGTGGGAAATTGCAAAAAACTACTTTTTGTAAAGCCCTTGAGATCATGAAACGTGTATTGCATATCTTTCTCATGTAATTTTATCAAACATCTCAAAATACCAGTAAGAATCTTCTGAAAGGCTACATGAAATAAAGATTTGCTTTGTGGACTCACTTTAGGAAGTTTTATACACAAATGGTGTTCTCTCTCTTTGAAGTTGCTTTGATATAGCATGGTGTAAAAACCATCATTGAAGAAAAAAAAAATATTTCCCATGAAAAAAATGTGAGATTTTTCACCGTTAAACAGTTATAGTTTAATCTAATCATTTTAATGTTTGCAAAATTACCACAGTAATTTATAAAATTTAATTGTAGTTGTGTTTTTTTTAGAAAGTCATGTGCCGAAGAGATGGTTGATAGCAGGCCATCTATTAACTACTGTTATTTCATACACTGGTGTAGGCCTACATAATAACTGTAGGTCTTAATCATGCTAACTGTGAAGATAACTGAGAACTGTCTTTATTCTTGCTAGGAAAAAATGACAAGAATATATATGAATATTTTGAAACTGGATAAAAGATCATGTAGAATTTGATAGATCATTTTTCACAGTGGAAAAAAAAAAGATCTAAAATTCCAGAGCTAAACTAAACTATGGAATTTATCTCTGACTGAGAACTATGACTTAAAAGAAATTCAGAAAGAAAAATTTAAATTTTTCTATACACAATTATATATTACAGCCATGTTACACAAATTATGGTACTAACATACTGCAAGAACCAGTGTGTTACTTTTTCTGTTTGTCTGCTAAAATTACAACTCAAAATTTTCTCTTCTGTTAGGTATGTGGAGTGTGACAACTGAACACATACAAAAATACTGAATACACATAGGGGTAAATACTGAATGACTGGTGTGGTAGATGATACAGCACCATTTTAACCAGAAATTAGCATTTCTTTCTAATATCAGTGCCACCCATTCTTAGTATTTTACTGAAAGCTTACCATGGGCACAGAAGCTTCCATGGGCAGATCAATTTACAGGAAAAAGATTGTTTCTAGTTTGTTCCTCAACAATATGAGCTCAATTCTGCTACTTAAACACACATGCTATGCTGTTTGAGACACCACAGTTTTCTGAGACAGCCTTACAGAGAAGGCTGGTATCGTACAGGACCAGTGTGAGTTCAGTGCCCTTCAGGAATAGTATATGGAGGTCAAGCAGAAGGCCATCTCAAATTGTAAGGGATGCCTTGCAACGGCATTGCACTGCCTATGTCAGAACATTGACTGGCCATTGTTCATGTAGACAAACCTGAGTTAATATAAAATAAGCTAGCTTGGTGATGCTAGCAACATGGCAGCAGCAACAGTTAAAATAGCAGAGGATAAATGTTCTACCATACTCCTAACCTGGCCACGTGCTGCAGTGAACTACGATGCTGCTAAGATTACACTGTCAAATTTAAAGCTAGATTGGTAATGCCTGCATAAGCAGCAATCACAAATAAAAACATGACAGAAATACAGGAAGAGAGGGTCAAAATAACCTGAAGAGAAAATACAGTGGTTCAGCAATTTCCTAAAGTTTCCCAATGATAGAGGCTGAGCCAATGAAATTCTCAGTCATGCAATCCAAAAATAATAAACCATATTTCCTGACAGAGAGGATGACCAAATATAAATCCATTGATCTGTCGGCTCTTTTAGTCTTCCTGTAATATGCTGTCCTCTTGTGACCTTAATTATAGATTCACATTCTCCAGAGTTTGCTTATGAATCAATTTCAATAATCTTTAAGTAAAACTGAGCTGATATCACATAAAAAAAAGTGGGTATTATCATTAGAGGTTGCAACACTGAATTTGCAAGGCTTATTGCTTGTGTTTGATTGCATAGTTCATAAGATTCAAGGAACTGGTGGCAATTCATAAAAATTAATGTGACCTTGCCAGTAGACAAGCAATTCTTTACAGAGCCTATAATAGCTTTGGCTCAAAGGTATGTGCTAGAGAAGTTCTCTCACCATCCTTGACGTGCTTTGTTCTCCACCTTTTAAAATGATGACAATGATCCATCTTCTTATTTAGCCAGATGCCTTGGATATATGTAACACTGCTTACGGTGAGGGCCACATTTGACACTTCCAATTCTGGCATTCAGAGGAAGTGGATTTGAAACTCTCTTTGCCTTTATTTCCCAAACCAAATGCAAATAAATGCTGTGGGGGAGATTCTTCAACTCTGGCATCTCTGAACAGTACATGATTTCCCTGAGAGTGGCCAGGCTCAGCTGCACATTTTATTGAAGAAAGTAAATCAACTCAAGAAATACAGCAGGATTTAGTGAATAAAACTTCTCATATTGTTGAAATAGACTGTTTATGCCCTGATGCAGATATATAGGGCAGCTTCTGAAAATACAGTCAACTTTGCCTCCTTTCCTTCTCCAAATATAAACCCAACACATGCTTTCAACTCACTGTCATAAATTTGCCTCACTTCATCATTAATTTAATTTTCCTACACTCTCCAGAGCATAAGACTTTGAAAGTTTAAACCTCAGCCTTCAAAATAATCAAATGACCTGCTAACAACCACTATCATAGCCCAATTTGGTGGAACTCTTCTATATTTTGTCTAAAAATATTGGAGAATTCCTCATTTTCCAACCAGTTCTGCGAACCACACTGTGGCAGAGGAATGAGTGAATGCACAGCTGGGGTTCTAGATATTTCAGCCCCAGAGCTTCCTAAGAAGCACTGACAGTGGGATGGTAATCACAGGGTCAACACAGGAAATTAAATTGCTCTTAGACAACAGAAATATATATATATATACTGTGCCTCACCCCCCTTTTATCTAGTCACACCAGGGAGTCTAACTGAATGCTGAGTCTGCAAGCTTGAATGGAGACACTGGAAAAAACAGCAACTTGGTAAGAGATTCTCCTCTTGCATCTCAAGCAAAATAAAGGAAAAAGGTGGAATCTCATCACATCCCAAGGTGGGCTTCACAGACTACTTACTCTCACAAGAGTAAGAACTTCTACTGATATATGGCTCAGGTTGTGCTGGTGATGTTTTTTTGTAGTCTCCTGATGTAGCAATTTACAGTCAAATATTAGTTAAACAAATTATTTCCTTGCTTATGCCTGAGAGTATTTAATGGAACTAGTCATTCAGGAGAGGCAGTGACTTTTTAAACTAAAAGGGTGTAGATTTAGATTAGATATGAGGAATAAATTCTTTACTGTGAGGGTGGTGAGGCCCTGGAACAGGTTGCCCGCAGAAGTTGTATATGCCCAATCCCTGGAAGTGTTCAAGGCCAGGCTAGATGGGGCTTTGAGCAAGCTAGTCTGGTGGGAGGTGTCCCTGCCCATGGCAGGGGGTTGGAATTAGATGATCTTTAAGGTCGCTTCCAAACAAGCTATTCTATGACTCTATGATTCTATGGTTCTATGTATAGACATGTTTCATTTGATGAACAGGAATTATGGAAATTTAAGAAAGAGTTGTCTACAAGCTGTCCCTGCCAACTCCAAAAAGTGTTGGCGGACCAAACTAAGAAATGGTAGCTTGTATAAGGCGTTACCATTTAGTTTCTGGTTTATGTGTTGTTAAATCACTAATGGTTTTAGCTGAGCTCATATTTGACAGAGATGTTATTTGTGTACTTTTTAAAAATCCATTAGTCCAGAATAGAAATTTAATTATTTTACAGATATATGGATTTCACTGAACCATTGACTCTGTGTTAATAAACAACAGATTCCAGACTTCTTTGAGGAGCCAATTCTCACTATCATGAGGGAGATCATGAGAGAGAAGTTAGAATTTAGAAGTCTCTTATGGTATCTTTTGAGCTAAATGCTGAAATAAGAATTAAAGCAAGTTCAAAGGAGAATATAAGCAAGTTTCACTAACATTTTCTGAAAATATTGGTTTGAGTTTTTCTTCAGGTGGGGAAATAAAGGATTGAAATTTGTTTATTATTTCCAGTAAAATTTAACAGTAAGCATTTAAAATGACAAGGAGTCAATTTTCAATGACATTGAGTAAACTTACTTAAAGAATTAATTCCACATGGGATTAAACAAAAGAATCCATAAAACAACATTATTAGAAAGACATTTTTCTATATTCTTGTCACCTTCTCTTTCATGTTGCTAGCAGTTTTGTTTGTTTTAGCCTGAGGCTTAGTTTAGTGATTGTGCCTAACAGAAGGACAAACATGGAAAAAAATGAGGAGACAAACCAAACTCTGTCTGTAGATGAAGGTCAAGTTCACATCATCTAATCTCAGGAACACAAATTTCCCATTATCTCTAAAATGAAATACTGCAGACACTTTGGCTGAAATATTTGAGCCCTGTGAACTGATTTAGGAAATCTTCAGGCAACTTCTTTTGCTTATGAGAAGAAAAGTAATGGCTGTGAGCTAAAAAAAAAAAAAAAAAAAAAAGGAAAAAATATTTTGAGAAAATCTATTTACCACCAGGTTTGCTGCCAGGTCCTAAGCATGGGCCCCCTATCTGCAGGCCTCTTCCCTGGGCTCTAAGCCACACAGCAAGGGCGATCCTGTCCCAGAGCGACCATGGGGGAGAGCCTAATGGTGTGGAGAGGCTTCAACCTAGCCCAACCCTGGCCCAAGGAGGCCCTAGCGCCTGGAGTGATGGCTCTGCTGTAAGGCAGCCCTGCCTAGGGCTCACCACAGATGGCCTGACCTGTCTCCAGCCCATCCCTGTGTCCAGGAAGGTGCTGATGCTCTGGGTCGGGGCTGCCCTCATGTCCCCTGGGGACAGATCCTGGCTGGGGTGGTGGGATGAGCCCTGGATGCCAGGCCCTGGGCCTGCCACCTGTGGTGGTTTTACCCTGCTGGGCAGCTGAACTCCACCACAACTGCTCTCTCACTCCCCCTCCTCAGAAGAAGGGGGGAAGAAGAAAGTATGCTGGAAAGAAGAAAAAAAAAAGGAAAAAAGAAAGCTCACGGGTTGAGATAAGGATAATTTAATTAAAGGGAAGAGAAGAAGAAAACAAACAAACAAAGGCCATTTGGAAGCACAGAGAGAAAAAAAAATTCTCTATTTCCCATCAACAAATGATGTTTGTCCACATCCTAGGAAGCAGGACCTCAATACATGTAGCAGTTACTTGGGAGGACAGACGTCTTCATAAAGAGAGGCCCCACACTACTTCCCCCTTCCCACCTTTCATTGCTGAGTGTGACACCACATGGTATGGAATATCCCTTTGGTTGGTTTAGGTCAGCTGCCCTGGTGATGTCCCCTCCCCACCTCTTGCCCACCAGTTTTGTTATTTTGTCAAAGATTTTTAAAGAAAATTCATTTACCAAATATATTCAATAAATTTGTAAGAAGCTGCTATGGTCCTTAATCCTACATCTTTGATTATGAGCTGGATTTTTCTCCTGGGATACATCCTGAGACTCATAATGCTTATGTTATTACTTGCTATTACCTTGGATTGCAAGGTTTTTTGGTGGTGGTGGTTTTTTTGTGTTTTTTTTTTTTTTTTGTGTGTGTGTGTATGTGTGCGTGTGTGTTTTGTTTTTGTTTTTTTATTTCTTCAGGATCTCTTTTTTTTTTTTTGTGACACCTTTTTTTGATCTAGATGTTTTCCTGCTGAAGCATGCAGAGGTTTTAGAACTATTAGCCTGATTTTGCACTGCATTTATACCAGTGGTAAAGACCGATCAGATTTCAGTAGGAATAGAGTATAGCTCACAGCTGAGGTGCTTCATAAATCCTATTTATCTGCAAATGTTAAAGAGGGTGAAACCACCTGCAGTGAACCAAGTAGATGAAAGAAAATTTATGTGTTTTGTTCTGGAGTCCAGCTGAAGTGTGCAGTGCAGGACAGTCCCTGGCAAAATCTTCAGCTCATTTCAGGGAAAGAAAGGTGTGAAGCTTGCAGCTCATGCTGAAACATCCTCAGCACTGTCAGCTGCTCCTGGCTGCAGGCTCTGGGGCTGAGCTCAAATTTAATAATTTCAAAGGTGTGAATTAGTACCTTAAGCCATTCTGAAAAGCATTTTTCTTCCAGACTTCTGCCTTCAATCTCACAGATCTCAGCAGCAGCTACCACACGAATCTTTGGCTTAAAACTGGGCAGTGAATAGGACCTGCTGTTTTAATGATCTTTTAATCTTTGCTGAGCTGCTTTTCTTTAAATTGCTAGTACAGCTACTTAATTTCCCTCCCCAGCATTAACATTTGTTGGTGGTTTTATTATTATTACTGTTGTTGTTATTGTTATTATTTAATTGTTTCTTCTTACTTGAAGATAATAGCCACCCTTCCCATCTGAAGATAATAGATAGCTGGAAAGTCTTCCCCAAAATGCATCAGATCACAGCTTCTGAACAGGTTTCTTTAAACTGCTTTGCAGTAGAAAGCTAAAAGCCTTCCAAGTCAGGTTTACTGTGCCATGGCTGTGGGATGAGCAGAGGGCAAGTATTAATAACTTGGTGTAAACATGGTCACAGAACAAAGTACTTTGAACTCCTGTGTTCAGACCACAGCCTAAGACTTCAGGGACAGCAGAACCAAGAGAAGGCACTGGAGAGCAGAGACCAAATGGCTTCAATGCTCAGGAAGAGCACCGAAATGAACTTTTGGAGCCAAAGACCTGAAATGGCTTTGCTTGCTGCCTCCCTAATCCTGAAAGCATCAAAGTCAGCTGGGTGTCCCTGTTAACTTTAAAGATCCCAAACAATTGTTCCATGTCAGCTCACTCTGAAATGAGTTCCTGGGCTCTGAACTCCTGCCTACTGACAAATCTGACACTGAAAGGAGAAAGAAATGGACAGGAGTATTACTCTCTCAAGAGTGCCCAAACCAGGCTAGAGACAGATTGTCTCTTTCTGTTCTTTCTTTGGCCCAGTGACTCAAATCGCTGGATCCCAGGCTCAGCTCCATAAGGATCTGTAGGAAGCATTTCCACTCAAACATCCCACAGTGCTGCTATGACGGCACTTTTCTCTGAGGTGGGAGAATGAGTAGAGTCCTTGATAGACCGGGGAAAGTTCAAGGTGCCAGTGTGCGCTTTACCCACTAACATTTAGCAAAAGATACGTAGTACCTTATCTTCCAGTGAGGCACTCAAAGAGGTTTCCCAGACTAGTTATACATTCCCCGACCTTGGAGGTGTTCAAGGCTAGGCTGAATGGGGCTTTGAGCAACCTGGTCTGGAGGGAGGTGTCCCTGCCCCTGGCAGGGGGTTGGAACTGGATGACCTTTAAGGTCTCTTCCAACTCAAACCATGCTGTGGTTCTACACCTGGATTATGATGGAAATAGAGCCTGAAGATATGTGCTCATGTTCCTAGAAAAAGCACTTTGGAGTATGTTTGAATGGCTAAAGCGAGATACCCAGAGGGTTTTCAGGTTAAATAGGTAAGTGCCTACAAGATTAGGCAGTATTTGAAAACAGCAAGTCTAGGTTGCTGTCTAGGAGGAATGCATACAGCTTTGATTTAAGTGTCTACATCCCAAATTAGATGGGATTTTAGCAGCTTAGTTCCTATCCAGAGTGAATATAAAAATATATTTTTGCCACAAGTTGATGTGAAAAACTTTGTCGATATAATTTCTACAGTAGATTAAAACTAATTTCCTGCATTTATATATAAGCCTAAGTGACAAACAAGAATAGATAGGTAAATGATAAATAAAATGCAGTGTAGATACTTAATCGTCCTCAGTCTTCTAGGCCGAAAAGACTATGAGGAACAATTGCAGGTATGAATAAATGAGAAGCCAGGAGACTCACATCTCAATTATATCACAAGACTTGGATTTGCCCTGGTATGCCACATAGGTCAGACCTCATAATTCCTGCTGAGAAATCTTTGTCTGTATGTGCTTATAGAATTACTCTGGAACTCTTTAACCTAAATTACATTTCTAAGACTTCCCAAAGCATCCTATAAATCGTTTCATATTTAGAATCTGTCTAAATTCTACTGCTGCTTAAATCTAATTAATTTCTCCTCTGAGTAAAGGTACAGTAGCTCTGAAAACAACAATTTGTATTAAGAGGTAAATACATGGATATAATGAGTGGAGAAGGAAGAAGTAGCTATTAGAACTAAACCTGTCTTCTTCCCAGACATCTTTGCAAGAAATATTAAAACTATTATCTCTAGTCTATAAGACTTAGACTCAATCTGATATGAACATGTAATTTTCATTAATGTTAATGGAACTTGTGCAGATGCATCAGCTGAAAAATAGCCAGTGAGTAATAAAAGCTGTAGCAAAGTAAAAACAGGCGGCTAGCAAATACAATATTTTAATATGGACCTTCCATTTTCCCTAAAATTACAATATCCTAATCAATTCTTGGAAATTTATATGTAAAGATGAAAAAAAAAAAAAAAAAAAAAAACAGTTGGAAAACTCATCAAATGTTTTGTCTGTCCCTTAACACCTATGTTTCCTGCTGTTCCCCAAAGGAATAAAAATCTTCTTGAGAACATATGTTGCACTGTTTAATTAACAAGAAAGCAGCTATAAGTTGTTATTTCTCCCTTTCACAATTTAAAAAGAAAAGAAATCCTCCTTATCAGAATTTTTTTAATAAATATTATGTACATAATGTATATATACAGCGAATTTTTATCTAGTGAACAAAACAGATTTTTTTTAGCTGTCTGAAAAGCTGAATGAGCAAATGTTCAACACATGCAAGTTTGTTTTGTTTTGTTTTGTTTTTTGAACTTGATGTCTTACTAAATAAGTCCAACTTTTGAGTCTGGATTGATTCTTTCTGAGATATTACTTATTCGAAGGCCTCAAGATTCCTCTGAACAATCTCAAAGGGAAGTTAAATGAATGATTATATATTAAAGGAACTCTTGTGTATTTTGGCTGATCTTTGTAGCAGTAAAAATATCTACATCTACCAACTTAGTATTTTTATTTGTAAATTAATTCTGCACTTAACCACATTCCCAGATGGTAAGAATGGTACTAGAAACAATCCTGTTTCTAAGACCTAGACATATTTGTTTTCTTTCTGTTTTTTGTTCCAACTTTTCTGAAACGACCATGTGTTTGCTAACATACTCTTTAGCCTACAAAGTCTAAGTAGTGTGGAAGAAAGTGATGCTTTTCAGAGTAAGGGGAACAAAAAGAAATGGAAAAAAAAAAAAAAAGAAGAAGAAAAAAGTTCTTAGCTCTTTATGCCTGATTCAGATAGAGTTTTAAACTGTAATCTGATTAACAATTAAATTGTTAAGTCCCAAACCTGTGTCCTGGCTCTCCTAACTTGGTATTTCAAAACCCACTAATCCCCAGGGTTAATAACTTATCTGCAAGTGAGAAAAGTGTAGTCTAGTTTACTTCATTTTCCTTGTTTTCTACATTAATCTTTTGAGATATTTTCAGTCCTCACTTAGGCTGTGGGTTAAGGCCAGAACATGTTTGATAGAGATTCTGGTATAAGATATCCCATAACCCTCTCTTCCTCCTGGCTGTTCATTCCCACCTAAACTGGGGATAGGCTTTAGAGATAACTCTGAAAATTGTTAAGGAAAATTAAAAAAAAAAAAAAAAAAAAGAAAGCCGGATTTATTCCTGGTCTGATTGACAGAGCAGATAAGGCCTGTTGTGCTGGACTGTTCACTCTGTATACAAGGGCCTGATTTCTCAGTTCACAGGTGTTCATCCATCCCTTCATAAACTGGCAGGTAACTGTGAAACAGTAAATAAACAATAAAAGAGAGAGAGAAAAAAAAATGTTTGTAGATGTTTAAATGATCTTTTAGCAGGTAACAAGCAGGTAGGCTCTACCTACCACTGGCAGTGAGGGTAAGCGTTTTGTTGATTACTAGGAAAAGCTGGCTGGAAAGCTCTGTAGTTCTCCCCTCTTTTCCTGTTCTGCATCATCGCTGTCTGCATGATCATTAACACAGCAGTTAGTTGAAGAACAGCAGCTGGTTAACATCAGTTATTTTGGAACACTAATAATTTTATCAGGTAAATGATTAACAACATTCACAATAAACTTGTTTTTCTTTTTTTCTTTTTTTTTTTTTTCCATCTGTTACAAATACTACTTTGGATAATACATGCCTGAATTGCCTATCTTGGCAAGTCAACACTGTGACCCCTATTGCAGAATAGTGTGGAGTATTGGCCTCAAATGTCAGTCACATAGTCCTGACAAATCCTTCTTTTTTTTTTTTTTTCAAATTCACCTTGTGGTTTCACTTTGCACACCATTATATCAGCTACTTCAGCATCCTGTCTTTGAGCCTTTGTTTTCAAGAAGAACAGAAAACATGACACTGTTGCTTTATAGTACAGGTAATAATAATAATTAAAAAAAACATCTAAGTAGCTTCATGGAATGTCTGCTACGATGTGAGTGTTCAGAAGTTGTGTGATCTGTTATTTTTGTGTGACCAGTACACCCATATATAATGATCAAACATACAATAGTTGGACCAGGTTTATTTTCAGGTCTATACATTTTAAATGTATTGTTAGCAACAAATACATTACAGAGAGGAAAATGGGGATACTTGCCTAGTGACGAATTAGTGTTTCAGGATGGAGTTATAATTATTTGTTCAACGACTTGGGAAAAAGATTCACTGTTCCTTTCACTAAAACATACCTTACAAAATATGCTAGCAGGGAATCTACTTTCTAAGTCACTGAGGAAAGCAAAGAAAAATGCCAAAACTTTCTGAATGATCTCTAAATATAATAGCATGTATGTTTATCTGTGCAGGAAACAGCCTTCCTTGCTGGTAATTTCAGAAGCTGGTAAGGCTAGTGTTCCTCTGATGGACAGTAGAAGGTAAAAAGTTATCCTATGGCTTAGTAATTTCGCACTGGTGTAGTTGTTTATAACTTCCTCTTAATAAGATTTTATAGAATTTTTTCTCACTTTTGTAGAAGGAATCTATCTGAAGGTAGAATTTGTGAGTAGAAAATAAGAAGCCAACAATAGATGCATGTCTTGAGCAGATACCAACCATTGCAAGGAATGCAGGAATCAAATTTGCTGACCTTATGCATGTGAACTGTCCAGTATCCAACGTAAGTGGTAATGGGCACTGTCCTTCAGTGGAAGCTTAGAGTGGCTTCACCTCATCTTTCATTCTGCAAAATCTTCCTAGACAGCTGTCTGCAATTACATTCTTGCAGTCACCATATTTAGATGCAGATTTTTGTTTAATTTTTCAGCTTATACGGAGTAGGAGTGTTCATAAATATGATCTTAAATAAGAGGTGTGGGTCCTTTCAAGTGTGTTTTCCAACTATGCTATCTATATTATGGGAATGTTGTAAGGCAATATGACTGATAACACTTGGAGCTTGTGATTCACAACATCATTTGAATCAGTGAAGTTACATAAACAACAGGCAATACTGAAAGAATTTCTGAAAATCCTGTAAGTTTTTGTGTCATTTTATGGCCATAAGGCTTTAAGTCTTCATGTTGTCTCAAATACTGTCACAATCACATGACATTTAGGGCAGAAGTGGAGCTATGGTACTACAAATAAAAAGCCTTATGTTATTGAAAGCATTTTTCCTTACTTTGAAAAATCTGTAATCCCAGGCATACACAGCCTCTCTCCATGTCTGGCAAAGTCCTAGTGTCCTCTGATTTTTTGAGTAGGATTCTTTAGAACCATAAAAACATTAGAAGTTTAATTTAAACAAACCTTATTAGTTCCTCAATTGTAATGAGGAGAGAGTCCCAAAAGGTATCTGATCTCACATGTTTTAGACACATAAATTAGGATGAGATTAATCACCCCATGGAAAAGTGTTTTTATCATCAGGGAATAGGGAGGAATCTAGGCAGCTGTCTTAGACTAGACCCCTCAAGTTTATAAAACTGGTGTTAGATGAAACAATTCTAACCCTTTGAATTAGTTTTCAAAGATGATTTTTCATTTAGGGAAATATTTTTATAAATATTTTTTCAATAGAATCATAGAGTAACTTACGTTGGAAGGGACCTCCAGAGTTCATGTAGCACAAGTCTCTACTCAAAGCAGGTTCAGTTAGATCAGGTTGGTCAAGGTCGTGCCCAGTCTTGAACACCTCCAAGAACAGAGATCCAACAACATCTGTCTCCCACAGTATTCTCCTGGAGAAGCTGGCAGCCCATGGCTTGGGCAGATACACTCTGCTGGGTTAAAAACTGGCTGGATGGCTGGGCCCAGAAAATGGTGGTGAACAGAGTGAAATGCAGATGGTGACCGGTCACCAGTGGTGTTCCCCAGGGGCTGGTGTTGGGGTCCATACTCTTTAATATCTTTATTGATGACTTGGATGAGGGAATTGAGCGCACCCTCGTAAGTTTGCAGATGACACTAAATTGGGGGGGAAGTGTCAATCTGCCAGAGAGTAGGAATGCCCAGCAGAGGGACCTGGACAGGATGGGTCAATGGACAGAGGCCAGTGGGATGAAGTTCAATATGCCTAAGTGCTGGGTCCTGCACTTTGGTGACAATAACCCCATGCAGCACTACAGGCTTGGGGAAGCATGGCTGGAAAGCTGTGCAGAGGAAATGAATCTGGGGGAGTTGGTTGATGCTCACCTGAGCTGACAGTGTGCCCAGGTGTCCAAGAAGGCCAACGGCATCCTGGCTTGGATCAGGAATAGTGTAGCCAGCAGGACCAAGGAGGTGATCGTTCCCCTGTACTCTGCTCTGGTGAGGCCGCACCTCAAGTACTGTGTTCAGTTTTGGGCCCTTCACGACAAAAAAGGCATCAAGATGATATGTCTTGTGGTCCAGCTCCCTGAGCATCTTCGTATGTTAAACTCAGTACAATATGTCTGTCTGTCATGTACAGGGGAGCCAAAATCTGGGCACAGAACTCCACATGTGTCTCACAGATGCTGAAAAAGGGGAAATGATCATTCAGCCTTCTGGCTATAGTTTTACTAGTACAGGTTTCACCCTTCCTAGTACACATTCTTGCTGATAGGGATATGACAGACAACCTACAGTTGTGTAAAGTTAGACCACGGGATATAATTTAGCCAAATGGTGACCATAAAGTTCTTGGTATCTATGACATATATCTAAAAGGGTCTGTGAAGGCTACAAAAAGTGTAACTCCTGGAAAAAAAGCCAAATTCACTGGGATAAAAAAAGTGAACAAATAGTATGGAAAGAAACTCAACTCTTTTTCTCCTACTAAGGTTTTTTTTTTTGGCCATGTCAGTTTTGTTACTCAACAATCTGTTATATAAACAAACCATGATTAACTAGTATAGAGTAGAAACAAGGAGCAGTTGTGGGGGAGGCATAGGTTTTCTTACATATTTTTCCCATTGGAAAAATTATCTGTGCAAGTACACACTAAGAAAAATAAGTCTAGTCTTTTATGGTTTAAATTTGTTTTAATTCATTGTCCACAGCTTCTTGGGAAAATATTTATGATTGCAGAAATGGAAAAAGATTGAAAACCACAGAATTAGTGGAGAAGGACAGAGGAGATAATTGACTCCAGTTAACTGGTTAAAGAAGAGTGAGCCATTCCAGTTAAGTCCATTAGTGAATACATAGAGAGAGCACACCATATGCTGGGCAAGATGCATTTCATCAGGTTCTGCTAGATTTATCAAGTTTCATTGGTTTGCAATTTCTCTGAGATATAAAGAAAATGATTTAGCATCCCAATAGAAGCTAAACCCCAACAGATTTTTGCTTATCTAACCTAACTGTAGGAGGTGCATTTGCAGCAGTGGCTGAAGTACTTCTAATGGAAGAATAAGGATTCCACTATATACCAAACTATATAATAGTTACCTGTTTTATGAAGCTCTTTAACTGGAGTGTTTAGTTCTCAGATTTAGATGGACCTTTAACCTGATTTATAGTTGTGAATATAATTAGATTGAAATATAAAAGTATAAATATGATTATAATATTTACAATTGTTACCTTAGAAAATGTTGGAAAACAATAGTTGTTAGTGACACAAGCTGTATGTTTTTTGAATTCCTGAAACTCAAGACCATAGTTGTACTTCCTAAAAAATCAGCTTTCAAATATGAGTCTAAAGATTTTGCCCATAACATTGATCTGGAACAAAGCTGTCATGAAGCATGCTACAACCATAATCCTTTATCTCTACATTTCTTCCTTCCTATCCCTAACCGTTTTTAAGGAGGCTATTGCTATCAATAGATAAGGTTATTATATCAAAACAAATTAGGTCCTCAATGGAAGAAAAAATTTACTGCATATCTTAGCAGTTTCTCAAAAGGAATTTGGGAGATCTACAGATGTACAGCAAAGCGAGAAGAAAAAGAAGAGAGCACTATGTCAGTACCTTAAAACAGAACATTTACCAATGACAAAATTTAAATTAATATTTATAGAGAATGAGATAGAGAAGAGAATTTTGATTCATTTGCTGTCCACCACTGAAGTAAAACTCTGTATGGAGATTGGTTTCACCTTAATTTAGGTTGTCTGAATGCATTTAACGTTAAAGTGTGGACGTGTTAATGTCTGGTGTCTTTTATGTGGAGAAATCATGGTGAACATACACTATAGTAATAAGCCTGAGTTAACAGAATATGCATTTTAGTCAAGTGGCTCAACTATGACTGAGTGGCTAGAGGAGGAATCAAGCCCTATCCTCCAGCAATAAAAGAGCTATCAGTTTCCTCAAGGTGCACACAGATCCACAGAAACAGAGCTGGGGAGAAGCAAGATTGGAAAGGCAGGCATGAATTACCTGAAAGCAATATTGCCCTAGCTCAATAACACTACAGCAAATAGTTTATGTGTCTGAAGACCACATACTGGAAGAGAACAAAACCCATGGTCCAGAGAGATCATTTAAAGTATAGAGTTCAAAACTAGAAACTTCAGGATTAATGAGTTTTTTCATGTTCAAAACTTCTAAGAAGCAAGGTCAGGCTAAAGGTACAGCAAGCACAGTATCCTGTCTCCAACAGTGAAAAGCAGCAAATTTTGAAGTAAAGACTATAAGCAACAGGATAAATATAAAATAATTTTTTCCCTGATAAGACCTCCCAGTTGGATAATCTCACTGGGGAATATAACTAATGGAGAAAACAGTACAACTGAAACTGGAAGTTCTCCAGGGTTTAGACTATTTCCCTAACCAGTCTGGGAAGGCAAGAACCTGTAACTTACAGTAAAAAAAGCACTCATATAATTCTGATAAAACAATCATTTCCAGAAAACAACAATCCAGAGGTCTAAATGTTCTCTAGCTCTTTCCTCCCACACTACAGATTATTTCAAGGGAAAGGATAAACCCAAATTTAAAGAAGAAAAAATGTATCCATGAACATCAATAGTTCATCTGAAAAAGAGGGAAGATTCAAGGTCCCAAATCTCATCTCTCTCCGCAGTGCCAAAGCAAAAAGGAAAGCCTTTGCTAAGGAAGAAAAAGCCTCTTTGCCTCGGAGCTCATTGAAAGGAATAAGTCGGGAACAATGATTATAAAGGAAAATTATAAAGAGATTCCAAGAACAATTCAATTTTCTTTGTCTGTCTAGTGTATTATTCATACACTTGGGAGCAAAGTTTATCTTCTTCCACCTAGACATCCAGACTAAGGTCATACTTTCTTCACTGGAACTCTTAAAACATCTTTCCAGCTAAGTATTTTATACCTAATTCTAGAGTCCGAGCAGTAGCCATTTGATTACGAGACAAAGTAAACTAGCTGCATCAAAGAATCACAGAATGGTTAAGGATAGAAGGGAGCTGTGGAGGTCATCTGATCCAATTGCCCTACTTAAGCAGTGATACCTAGAACAGGTTGCCTGGGACCATGTCCAGGCGGCTTTTGAAGATCTCCAGGAAGGAGACTCCACAACATTTCTGGGCAATTTGTGCTAGGGCTCCATCACCTGCACAGCACAGAAGTGCTGCCTGGTGTTTAGAGGGAGCCTCCTGTGTTCCAGTTTGTGCCCATTACCTCTTGTCCTGGCACTTGGCACCACTGAAAACAGCCTGGCTCTGTTCTCTTTGCACTCTCTCTTCAGGTATTTAGAGACATGGATGAGATCTCCCCTGAGTCTCCAAGTCTCCATGTTAAACACTCCCACCTCTCTCAGCCTTTCCTCACAGGAGAGATGCTCCAGTCTCTTCACCATCTTGGTGGCCCTCCACTCGTCTGTTTCCAGTATGTCCATGCGTCTCTTGTACTGGGAGGCCAAGAAATGGAAACAGTGCTCCACATGCAGCTTCACTAATACCAAGTAGAGAGAAAGGATCACCTCTCTTAACCTGCTGGTGATACTTTGCCTAATGTAGCCAAGAACACCACTAGCCTTCTTAGTGGCAAGGGCACATTGCTGACTCATGTTCAACTTGGTGTCTACCAGGATCCCAAGGTTCTCTGCAGAGCTACTTTTGTGAGAAACAATGTTGTGTTTTTGCAGTGGAAAATGTGAGTGTAGAATGTTGTTTTTGCAGTGGAAAATTCCACTAAACTTGCATATTCAAAAGTGATCATGCAGGCATGATAATGGCATAGCAGTGGGGAGAATGTCAAGCAGACAAGGGGAAGGTTCCACTGTCCCATAATAAGGAGGAAAGCTAAGAAAAAAAAGGATGAGCAGTGCAAAATCAGTAAAAAACAAAAACAAAAACAAATCTAGTCACAAAAGAAAAAGGAAAGAAAAAAGGAAAAGGAGAAATAAATGGTTGGTCAAATAAAATTGTACATATATTGTATATTAATAAGCATTGAGTAGTTTGTGAACCTGTAGTACTCAGCCAATGAGGAAACAGGGAAGGAATCAAGCATCGGGTAATAGGGAATGTATAGTTATGATATACTTTTACTGTGTGCTCCTATTTGCAGGACACCCACCATTTCAATCGCAAATAAAATAGCTTCACAGAAGACCCTATCTGAGAAAATTATTGAGATATTTTTCACATTTTCCAGCTGGGTGGCCCCCAGCATGTCCTGGTGACTGGGGTTGTTCCTTCCCAGGGTCAAGATTCTGCTCTTCTCCATGTTGAACTTCATGAAAGTTTTGTAAGCCCACCTCTCCAGCCTGTCAAGGTCCCTGTGAATGGCAGCATAGCCCTCTGGTGAGTCAGCCACTCCCCCCCAGTTTTGTGTCATCCATGAATTCACTGAGAGTGCACTCTACTCCATAATCCAGATCATTAATGAAGATGTTAAACAGGACTGGACCCCTGGGGTACTCCACTCATTATTGGCCTCCAGCTAGACTTTGCACCACTGACCACTATACACTGTGTCCAGCTGTTTAGCTAATTTGCATTCCACCTCACTGTCTGCTCGTCCAGCCCATACGTCATCTTCTGTATGAGAATCTTATTGGGGACAATGTCAAAGGCCTTATTGTCCAGGAAGCCAACATCCACTGTTTGTCCACTACTCATCCCCCTCATCCATCAGGCTGGTCATTTCATTATGGATGCTTCCCCCTGGTGAATCCATGCTGACTATTCCCAATGATTTTCTTCTTCACATACTTGGAATTGGTTCCAGGATGAGCTGTTCCATAGGCTGCCCAGGGAAGTGGTTCAGTCACCATCCCTGGAGGTCTTTAAAAGACATTTAGATTTAGAGTTTAGTGATATGGTTTAGTGGAGTACTTGTTAGTGTTAGGTCAGAGATTAAACTCAGTGATCTTGGAGGTCTCTTCCAACCTAGATGGTTCTGTGATTCTGTGATCACCTTTCCAGGGATCCAGGTGATGCTGACTGGTCTGTAGTTCCCTGGGTACTCCATTCTTGTTCTTCCTGAAGATAGATGGATATTTGTTTTCTACCAGGTTTTGGTCACTTTTCCCAGTTGCCACAATTGAGCAAAGACTATAGAGAGTGGCCTTGCAATCACTTCTGCCAGCTCCCTTAGCACTTGTAGGTGCTTTCCATCAGGGCCCATAGACATGTCAATGTCCAGTTTGTTCAAGTGTTCTTTCACCTTATCCTCTTCCACCAAGGAAGCTCCTTGCTGCAGCTCTGTCAGCCTGGCCTCTGGGACCTGTGATTCCTGAAGGCCAGTCTTGCTGGTAAAAACTGAGGCAAAGAAGGCTTTCAGTATCTCGGCCTTTTCACTATCCTGGGTTACCAGTTCTTCTGTTTCCTTCAGGAGAGGACCTTCAGGAGAGGATCTTAGTCTTCCTATGATCATTGATGCACTTATAGAAGATTTTCTTGTTGTCCTTGACATACCTGGCCAGATTAAATTCTATCAGGGCTTTCCTAACTCAATCCCTGGCTGTTGGGACGATGTCTTTGTATTCCTCCCAGGTTACCTGTCCTTGCTTCCATCCTTCTTTTTTTTGTGTGTTTGAGTTTGGCCACAAGCTCTTTGTTCATCCATGTAGGACTCACAAAATTTTTGCCTGATTTCTTCTGTGTTGGGATGCATTGCTCCTGAGTTTGAAGGAAGTGAGGCTTGAATATTAACCAGCTTTCTTCATCCCCTCTTCCCTCCAGGGCTTTATCCCGCAGAACTCTACCAAGCAGATCTCTGAAGAGGAAAAAGACTGCTCTCCTGAAGTCCAGGTTTGTGAGCTTGTTTTGCACCCTCCTCACTGCTCTAAGGATCCTGAACTCCACCACGGTATGTTAACATGTTATTTTATCATCTTAAAATTTTTCACCTGTAAGCCTGTTTGCAAAGAAAACAGTCAAGCATTGCTTACTCTCACAAACTTAACACTGATAAGGTAATTTAGTGTATAGAAAGTCCTTACAGTAATTTAAGATTTAAATTATGTGATCTTGAAGAAAAGTAGTTCTGCATTTAAGGAATCATAGTATTCCACTTATTATTACAGCATAAGGTACAATTATGTGCCCCAAAAAAATAATTATTAAAGTAAAAATAAATAAATTGTTTTGACTACTTGTGAATTTATTTAATATTACCATTTTATGTTTCAGTATACTTAGGTAATTTTAATACTATATGAAATATAGGTAATCAAATACAAAGCTGACAGGTCCTAGCCCATGGTACATAGCGCTTACTGCAATCTGGACTGCTTACAATTTTTGCAGTACTAGATGTCTCCCTAATTAAATGGTACTCAGTTGTAAAAACTGGCTGTTGGCCAATTGACTGAGCAATTTCTTTTCAGGGACTCATGATCACCTTGTACTTTCCAGCACTAGAAGGTCACTGGTTGTTTTTAATCATTTAACTTTTGAATTGTTTTGTTTTGTCCTTTATCTCTTTCTCATCACTGTTGTATATGAGAATTTCCTTTCCTTTCCCTTGTGCAATTTTTCATTGTATGCTGAATTAGACATGGACTTATATCTTCTTTTCAACCCCTTGCCATTTGTGATGCATGAACAAAGGCTAAGCAAAACATGTCTGTCTTACATAGCAGGCTCAATGTTCAATGAGTGAACAACATTTTTCAGGATTTAAGTCATAAAACCTGCTTAGTATTTCAGCACAAAGTCCCTGACACACCTGCAGAGGTCACTAATGTGAGAGCCTGCTGTGTCAATTCAGAATGAAGAGATTATTGTGACAGCGGATATAGCTTGTTCTGAATACATAATATGTAATCTTACATCATCCTGTTATGTGTGAGTCTGATCAACAAAGTAGATTCTGAGGGACATGCTTGACAGCCAAGGTTGCTAAAAAAAATGTTTTCTTGATAAATTCAGCCTGCTTTTTTAAAGATGTTCTCTATAGCCAGCTCTACTCAGTCCTTGCTTTAAGCAATTGTCTTAGTAGGTTGCAGTCAGCTTCTTCACACAGTTATCCATTGGATTTCTCTCTCAGTTTTAGACCTCTACTGCCACAACATTTTGTGTAAATAACTATTTCTGGTTTAAATGATCTGTCCTTGACTTAAATGTTGCATATTACTCTCCCTCTCTCCAAATCCAGCCTCTTATTAAGTCAAATGCCCACTACACAACTGTGGTAATATCAATGCAGTTTTTCTGCTCCTGTCAAAAATCCCCTTCCCTTTGTGCCACTCAAGACTTGCTGTCAGTTCATCCACTGCCTCTTCCTCAGTTATTCTACTGAAATATTTAGTTATTGGATACTACTAATGAATCAATAAAAATCTCTTCAAATCCCCCAAATTGACTGAAAATGCATGTGCTTCACGGTAACATAATCTTACTGCCATAATCTTACTTCCCTTATTCACTAAAACTTCTCTCACTGACATTTCATGCCTAAAATGATGCTGCAAACTTTTAGGAACGGAGACTTCTTTAGGCAAGGAACTACACTTTTTTCAAAGGCAAGGAAAGGTGATGAAAGGTGAGGTGGAAAGAAGGAAGGAAGGAAGGAAGGAAGGAAGGAAGGAAGGAAGGAAGGAAGGAAGGAAGGAAGGAAGGAAGGAAGGAAGGAAGGAAGGAAGGAAGGAAGGAAGGAAGGAAGGAAGGAAGGAAGGAAGGAAGGAAGGAAGGAAGGAAGGAAGGAAGGAAGGAAGGAAGGAAGGAAGGAAGGAAGGAAAGAAAGAGAGAGAGAGAGAGAAAGAAAGAGAAAGAGAGAAAGAGAGAGAAAGAAAGAAAGCAAGAAAGAAAGAGAGAGAGAGAAAGAAAGAGAAAGAGAGAAAGAGAGAGAGAGAGAGAAAGAAAGAAAGAAAGAAAGAAAGAAAGAAAGAAAGAAAGAAAGAAAGAAAGAAAGAAAGAAAGAAAGAAAGAAAGAAAAAAAGAAAGAAAGAAAAGAAAGAGAAAAAATATATATTATTATTTGTATTTCCTTTATGACATGTCTGGAAAGATTCATATTACCATTGTGGGATGAAGGATGAGAAGTGATGTACTGTGTGAAGTTAATATAAGGACTCTCTTATCTGTGGACCTGGCTCTCCTTTATTTGTGAGTCACAATACTCATACAGCAGTGACTTCAGACTGAATCTAAGGTTCATGTGGAACCAGTCAGGCAATAGAAATATTTAGCCTGATTTAACTGAACCATATTCTGCATAAGAAAAGGTTTACAGAGCAAACGCAGCATATGTTGAGCTATAATTAGTTCCTCAACTGTTGGGCATCTTTTTGAGAGAGCTGCTACAATCTATAGTGCAATAGAGTACAGAGCATAATGTAATCACAGATTATTCTTGAATTTACACCACGCTCAGTGAGTTTCAGGGCAAACAAGATGAACATCTGGTAGTAGAGACAACTATCAATGAACTTAGCACTGTATTTTAACTCACGCAGCTGTCCTAGCTAGCCGCATTAAAAGCTTTTGTTACTCCTGATGTCTGCAACATATGTGTAAGAGTCTGTGGGAAAAAAATAAGTCTCACATCATTTGCAAGCTCTCTTCTCATAAAATATGTATTCATTCAAGCTAAAAATACAGCTTTGTAAGTCATGTTCACATGACCTATGTACTGAGAATGTGCTCATGACATCAGAGTAGTAAATGTACTAGAAGGACTGACAAAGCAGTGATACCTGGCTCTGCAGTGATCATGGTCCCCTTTGACAAAAGATCTTTGTTTCCCTGTGAATACTTCTAATATTTTGTCCTAGGAACTGTAGAATCAAATTTTCTTTCTATTCCTTGAAAGTGTGATGTGTTTCAGTTTGATCCAGGTTATGTGTTTCCTGCTGCCTCACTAAAAGTTAATGAACTTGCACAGTATGTGTGTCAGCAGATAATGTGGAGGACAAATATAGTATGATTTATGTACATTGGACCCTTGCACTGATTTTGTGCAGAAGGACTAGATGATGGATTAATGATATTAGCATTTTTCTTCTTCCCCAGGCAGTGGAGGAATGTGTAACATAGTTCTGAATATACTGACCAGAGGAAAACAAATTTTTATGTCTTCCACCGTGACTGGGTCCCCTTGATAGAATCAGGTAGTACAGAATGGGTTTTATCCCAGCCATTCCCTAGAGCAATGATTTTGGAGGACTATAAGGATGTTACGAGGCTGTGCAGGGACAAAATTAGAAAGGCCAAAGCTCATCTGGAGCTCAATCTGGCTACTGCCGTTAAAGATAATGAAAAATGTTTTTATAAATACAGCAACACAAAAAGGAGGACTAAGGAGAATCTCCATCCTTTACTGGATGCGGGGGGAAACTTAGTTACAAGAGATGAGGAGAAGGCTGAGGTGCTTAATGCCACCTTTGCCTCAGTCTTTAGCAGCAAAACCAGTTGTTCTCTGGATACTCAGTACCCTGAGCTGGTGGAAGGGGATGGGGAGCAGAATGTGGCCCTCATAATCCACGAGGAATTGGTTGGCGACCTGCTACAGCACTTGGATGTGCGCAAGTCAATGGGGCCGGATGGGATCCACCTGAGGGTACTGAGAGAACTGGTGGAGGAGCTGGCCAAGCCATTTTCCATCATTTATTGGCAGTCCTGGCTATCAGGGGAGGTTCCAGTCGACTGATGGCTAGCAAATATGATGCCCATCTACAAGAAGGGCTGGAGGGTAGACCCGGGGAACTATAGGCCTGATAGTTTGACCTCAGTGCCAGGGAAGCTCGTGGAGCAGATTATCTTGAGGGTCATCACGCGGCACTTACAGGGCAACCAGGCGATCAGGCCCAGTCAGTATGGGTTTATGAAAGGCAGGTCCTGCTTGATGAACCTGATCTCCTTCTATGACAAAGTGACACGCTTAGTGGATGAAGGAAAGGCTGTGGATGTGGTCTACCTTGATTTCAGTAAGGCTTTTGACACTGTTTCCCACAGCATTCTCCTCAAGAAACTGGCTGCTCATGGCTTGGACTGGCATACGCTTCGTTGGGTTAAAAACTGGCTGGATAGCCGGGCCCAAAGAGTTGTGGTGAATGGAGTCAAAACCAGTTGGAGACCGATCACTAGTGGAGTCCCCCAGGGCTCAGTACTGGGGCCAGTCCTCTTTAATATCTTTATCGATGATCTGGATGAGGGGATCGAGTGCACCCTCAGTAAGTTTGCAGATGACACCAAGTTAGGTGCGTGTGTCGATCTGCTCGAGGGCAGGAAGGCTCTGCAGGAGGATCTGGATAGGCTGGACCAATGGGCTGAGGCCAACTGTATGAGGTTCAACAAGGCCAAGTGCCGGGTCCTGCACCTGGGGCACAACAACCCCAAGCAGAGCTACAGGCTGGGAGAGGAGTGGTTAGAAAGCTGCCTGGCAGAGAAGGACCTGGGAGTATTGGTTGATAGTCGGCTGAATGTGAGCCAGCAGTGTGCTCAGGTGGCAAAGAAGGCCAACAGCATCCTGGCTTGCATAAGAAGCAGTGTGGCCAGCAGGTCTAGGAAAGTGATTGTCCCCCTATACTCAGCTCTGGTGAGGCCGCACCTTGAGTACTGTGTTCAGTTTTGGGCCCCTCACTACAAGAAGGACATGGAGGTGCTCAAGAGAGTCCAGAGAAGGGCAACGAAGCTGGTGAGGGGTCTGGAGAACAAGTCTTATGAGGAGCGGCTGAGGGAGCTGGGATTGTTCAGCCTGAGAAGAGGAGGCTCAGGGGCAATCTTATTGCACTCTATAGGTACGTTAAAGGAGGCTGTAGTGAGGCGGGGATTAGTCTATTCTCCCACATGCCTGGTGACAGGACGAGGGGGAATGGGCTAAAGTTGTGCCAGGGGAGGTTTAGGTTGGATATTAGGAAGAACTTCTTTACTGAAAGGGTTGTTAGTCATTGGAATGGGCTGCCCAGGGAAGTGGTTGAGTCACCATCCCTGGAGGTCTTTAAGAGATGTTTAGATGTTGAGCTTAGTGATATGGTTTAGCGAAGAACTTGTTAGTGTTAGGTCAGAGGTTGGACTAGGTGATCTTGGAGGTCTCTTCCAACCTAGACAATTCTGTGATTCTGTGATTCTGTGACATCTGGGAAACCCATTCCTGATGTGCCGAAAAACTGCTCTAAGTTTGGCTGTTTAGATTTTGAACAAGAGACGTGAACAAAACAATCTTAAAAGTCTGCTATTTAGAGCTTTCATCTCCTTACCAGTATGGGATTGCTTTTAACTGCAGAATATTTTGTCCATCCTGGCTGTAAATGAGACACTTCACTGGGCTGTAGGCTATAGTATCTTGACTATAGTATTCTGATTACATTATTCTTATTTGTGATTGAAATGATTCCTATGTCTGGAGTTAGCAGCCTCCAAAACCAGTCTGCTATCCTGAAACACCTTATATACTTATACATATAAAATAATATATTATTTGTACTGCAGTATGCATCAGTGGCTCCAAATCATTAGTCAGGAACTTTAGCTGTAGGAATTGTACAAACTCATAGAGGCAAAATTGGGTCCCTGAGTTTGTATTCTAAATCTAGGAAAGTTGTAATATCTATATATATGTATATAATATATATATATATAGTCATTACAATATATATTGTATGTTGTTATTACAATATATTATATATCATATATATAACTAACTACATATATATATATGTAGTACACATATATGTATGTAACTACATATATATATATGTAATAACATATATATATAAGTATATATATGTATAGTTACAGAGACTGTCAGGCAAAACATTTGTGGTATTATCTTCTTTAAAAAATCTTGGCACTTTTAACAAATGCCAGTCAGACACCCTACCAGCATGCAAACACTGAAGTTTTCCTAAAGTTTGCCTTATTGATATGGGATCTTAACTTGTTCAGATAAGGCGTTGATTTCCAGGTAATACGCAGTCTTTAGTAATCAAAAGTTTTACAGCTGGAATTCAAGCTGCATGGAATTTTACTTGGGACTGAGGTATTAACGGCCTTGTTTAATAAATGTCTCTCTTGTGTTTATGGCAGTGTAATTCCATATGTTAAAAATAGAAAATTACTTTTTGGGGGCTACCATTGCTGTGATAAAGATCCTTTGAATCAGTGTGAATTTGTGGTTAGTACGTGCCTTTCTGAACTGCATGATACTTATGGTCCTGGGAAGAGCATTTTAATATCAACAAACAGGGAAATTGTCACAAAGGCAAGTCATGCAGCACGTAGCCTCATTTCAGGAAACTTAGTAATAGTTGAGAGTTGCTCTACGTAGCTGGGTTGCTATTTGAGTACTAGGCTAAAAACAGTGTGTTTTATTAACAAAACCAGTATTAATTTCCTGTTTCATCTTTACTAATAGGCAAGCTAAAGCAAAATGCAAATGCCAAGCACTCATGTCCTTCCATGAAAAAAATACCTTTTGGAAGTCAACTAGGTTCATGGATGCAAGCAATACTGCGTATTTCCATAGTGAATTGTCCCATTGGACCTGTAGGCACTCTCCTGAAAGCATTTGGTAACCTGAATTCTCTGTGAGCACACAGGTGATTATGCCAACGGCCAAAGCCACCCACAATACTAGAACTGAACCAGTATTCCTTCTGAGGTTTTATCACTTCTTGGAGCGAACTTACATTATATTTATAGCACAGCTGAGAGCAAGGTTCTAGGATACTATATTTGAAAAAGTCATTACATGACCTTGTGCTATGTTTCCTGTCAATTAAGCCTCAAAACGTATTATGCATTGCTGTGAAATATGCTCCAAAACAGAAAGTTAAGTCTTTTGAATCAAGACTATTTATAACTAATTACTGTGCTGCTCTGGTTTTTAAGTCTTTCTTGGCTTTGTGTTATTTTCCTGTTTATATGAGAATTCATCATTCTTTTCTACCATACATAACTTGATTCTCTGTAATGATTCACTTTTACACAGAATCATAATAAACATTTTTATATCTTGTTACCTGTACTGAGCAGTCACTTCTTCATTGTAATTTAAATCAGAATTATAGAATATCATTTTGATTTGAACCATTTTATGTGAAACATTTAATCTTTAACTCTGCCATTCACTGATTGTATGTTGAACATTGCCAGGCTCAAGGATCTACCTATATTAGTATAGAATATTTTTATCTAGAAACAAAATAAATTAGGCAATTCTCAGGTAACCCAAAGCCATTGTTTTATCAAGTTTCATCTTAAATTAAAAAACAAGCATAAGAAATTAGAAGCCAAATCTGCAGAGTCTGAAAGGTAGGGAAAAAGAGATTGAGAAGCAAAGTCATGGCAACCAGACTAAAATATTTCTAAACAACCAGGCTGTTCAGTCTAATTATGTAACTTCTATCTTTTCTTTTCTTTTGTTTTTTTTTTTTTTCCTATTTGACATTCTCTTCTTTGTTAATAGTTTTTAGGACAGACTACACAGGTGTAAAGCTGAGAATGAGAGACACAAGATGAATGAAGGTTGGGGATGAGTGGATAAGCTCTTGGATGATGCCAACTCCTACTTCAGGTGACTGGATAAAATGCAAGAGAGAAAATATTACAAATTAACTCTAAAAGTATGGACAAGGTGGGACTTGTAGATAAGCCCATCCTTAAGACTGATGTGTGGATGAGAAGGAAAGATACACCTGTGATCCAATAATGTGAATGATACCACTTTATAAACATAACAATGCACAAAAGGCTCTCCAGGCTCAGGGGAACAGAGAATGCTTTCAGCAGCATGTGCTTCACAGGCATCCAAACTCATGTTTTGAATTAGTGAAGTAATTTATTCATTTTAGTTCTGATTCATAATCAAGTGTATCAACGGAAGAGGTAAATAAATTTAAGAGATACTTGGCTAGAAATATCTGAAACAATGCTAACCACTCCTCATGCAATAAACCAATGGAAACAAACACGAAATAACTGTTCCTCTATAAAATAATGCACATGTGTTCATGTATGTTTATGTGTGTGACTATGGCAAGCAGAGTTATAAGCATAATTTGGTATCATATGTTGAAAGAAAGAAGAAAAAATTTGCAGATTGAAAAAGATGCTTGAGAACTTTCAGTAAATGCAAAGTCTTACTTCTTTTGAGTTACATTACTTTAATACTGGTGACTAGTTAGCATAATGATCACAACAATAAACAATGTTTAATCTTAGAAAATTCACCCATATTGGGAAATCTATTTAGTGGCTTGCTGGATGACACCAAGGAACTAAATCCCAGAACTGGGATGCACTCCAGCATCCCAGTTGTCCAGGCATTAATGGCTGAACTGCTACCTGATGAATTAGTTGCGGGTGAAGAACTCTGCTGAATGAATGTTTTGCACTGTGTTTGCTTGTGTGTCATACACCTTATTACCTGCAAAAGAATCTAATGAACATGGCTCAAAAGAAAAAAAAAAAGAAAAGAAAGAAAAAAAAAAACTAATGGACCAGCATGCTGTGAAAGCAAATTGCAGATTTAAAACTTCAGGTTTTTACAGGATGTTATTTACAATTTGCCTGTTCGGTTTATGTTGAGTGCTGAATGATTGAAGCAACACATGCAATCACAAACAGTGAATCACTAGTATAAGTCAAATCCCCTCACATTTCAGACTTTTCTAGCTGTATGTCTCTTTTATTCATTACTTTTGACTATTCACTAAATTTCAAACAATCAACTTAATCAGAAAATTACCAACTAAAATAGATCTGTATTAGCTGCATTAATTATTGTGATTACTGGTAATAATCAGGAACATGCCCTGGCAATTTCTGATGGTTCTGGTTGCCAGGTAGGTCAGGAGCACCATGAGAACAGCTTCTCAAAATGCATTTTGAACCTTCCCTTTCTTGTTGTCTCTAGTAAACAAGAAGCACAGAGGTAAGCAAAACAAGTCACAGAAAAGAACATGAGGATTTTTTTCAAGACTTAAAAAAGTTTTGGTTTAAGTCTGATGTGAAAGTTCATGAGACTTATCCAAAACATTTCCACCCTATTAATAGCCTTGGTTTAATATAGGCATGGAGCAAAGGCACTGTGAAAACTTCCCAAATAAATCTGTTAATGCTCTTCATTTGGGGGTTACATAATTGCTTGACCAGTTCTAGAACCTCTTCAGAAACCAAATTGTATTATGCAAAATTTAAAGTCTCCTAAACATGGTTCATGGCAGTGCTGGATAAGATGTTTCCAATGAGAAACAATGTCAGCAATAAGAAAGCGAAGATATCAACTCAGTTCTCTACCAGATTAGTAGTGTTTTATTCACAAGACCAATTCACATGGGTGCAGTGCTAGTGAGTTTTTCAAACCTTTGGGAGAAGGCTAGAAAAACTACCATAGGAAGGTCATTTTTCAAGCCTGGCCTTAGCTTTGGAAGCTGCAGATGGTGCTACAGAGCTATGAACTCTTTCAAAATCTAGCTCTTAAAGGAAGAATCAAATTACTTGTAGAATTATCAGGCATCACCCGTCATGCAGTTGCCTCGTGACTGATATCACTCTTGGTCTCAGTTTTTCAGACATAGTAACATAAAGTTCATTGCACTGTCACGCTTTGTAGTGAAAGTTACTGGTTTTGGCAGCAGCAAAGTAGATGTTGAATGTTTTTTTAGCACCAGAGTATGCCTGTGAGGCATTGTGAGTTTTTGGCATATTCTTCTGAACAGGGATGAAATGTTTTAAAAATTATGAGAGGTTTTAACTCTTCTGTTCCCAAATTAGCAACATTTTACTCTGAAATTTTGTTTTTTTCCAAGTGTCCAATTTTTTAAAAGGGTAAATAAGCTCATTGGCTTTCCACTTATATTAAAATATTGTGAAAATCTCATTTATGTCCCTGCTAACTTTAAAGTCACTTAAGACATTTTCTTCAGCCCTCCTACAAACCAGGGGGAATAAAATAGGATTTCGGTTTATATTCACAGGCATAGGCAACTGATGCTCCTGGGTAGGGACCAGAGAACCTGTGGCACAAGGAGGACAGTCAGAACAGGAGGAGGCACAGGCACCCACCAAGACCAGGGGTGGGGAGAAAGGATACCCAAGGTGCAGAGTTTGGGGGGTCAGGCACAAAAAGGGAAGGGCATGTGGAGGAACTAAGTAATAATAATTTTGCTTTGGACATGAACTTAATTTTAGGACAATCTGGTAAAGGCTCTTCCAGTGCATAACTTTCTGATTACTACTGGAAATGATAATAGATATATATTTTTTTTCAGTGATTACTTTCAGTGCCAAAAAAATAAGGGATGAATAATAAACTTAAAATTTGTAAGGCCCTCAGTGACAGATGCTCAAAATGTGTCTCCTGGGGAGATATGATTTGAATGACCTTGACCTACAGTAGTCATATTTTAGAGATGTCCAGGAAAATGTTACTCACATAAAAGAGACGTCTGAAACACACTGCCATGACATACAAATAAAACCTTGCTGCAAAGGGTCTCATACTGGGTATAGGAACCCAGAACGTGTTTTCATTCAATGCAAGGCTCCACTTCAAAATCTCAATTGAAAAATAACTGAATTTTTGTATAACTAAAAAGGTGAGTCAAACCCCTGATTCCAACATGTGCTGGAATGCTTTGCTGAACTGAGTTTTAACTATTAATCCTGTTACATTGGATAAATATAAATATAAATATAAATATACATATACATATACATATACATATACATATAATCAAAACTGTGAGAAAGTTAAACAAACTAGCCTTGATTTCAGGGATAAGGTATAATAACGTCATTCAAACTCACAAATAATAGTTGTGATGATAGGTATACAAACAGGCTTTTTCCTGGTATTCTGCATAATAGGCAGAACACTAGGAATACTAGATAAATCAAGGTCAGTGAAGTATTCAAAGCTTAAAAACAAATATTAGAACAGGCTAGAAGAAATTTAGAACTTAGAAGTGTATTGTAACAATCACAGAATGATTTCAAATGTTGGTACATCACTGAATTCTGAATTCTGCAGTTACTGTCATCGGGAAGTCCCAATTAAAAATAACATCTTACTTAGCAGTTCAGTGTAATACAATCTCTGCAAATAAGATGAAGGAATTGTAAAGTCAGCCAAGATTAGGTTGCCCATATGTAGCCTGTCCTTAGGTGCTGACACCCTTGCTTGGGGATGTACTGACTGGTTAGCTCCTCAGAACTGGATGCTTGGAAGGGGAGGTAGATTAGCACCAGCCAGGCCGGCTCAGCACCAGTGACCTGCTGGTGACCTACTAATTCAGTGATTAATACTGTGGGAAACCTTGGCTGGCCATTTTGCTTTGTCTTCATGCTCCTTTGTAGCAGGAAAGCTCACAGAAAGCTCACAGAGCTTCTTTGGAGCTGGGCAGCTCAGATATATGACCACTTGAAAGGCTGCAGAAATATATCACATTGTTTTAAAATCTATCGCATTGCAGTGGAAAGGAAACCTTCAGCTAACAGGAAAACAAAGACCTGTGAAGGCTGATGCATTGGAAAAACAAAGTATCAGCCTGTCACTTCCAACAAACTGTCTGGAAGCTGTGGTGCGGATACATAACTGCTAGCAAATTGATCTGGTTTCCTACATACTCTGACAAAAGAAGGGGGCATCACCAGGTGGGCATACAAAGGAAGGCACCCCAAATGTAAACTCCTCTTGTTTTCTCTTGGGGAGCTCCCTAAAGGCCATCGAGTTTTCATTGGCCCGGGAGGTCCTATCATGTTAACATAATAAAAGATCATTGAGCATCCACAAAGAACATCTTTAGGGAAATTGGAGAAAGAAAATTCCCAAGGACTGGGAATCTGTTCAGTACTAAAACTTAGCTCCTTCCTACCACATACCTTCAAAACAATTTTTTCTAGTGTGGGAGGATGCATTTGAAGAAATAATTTCTCAGTGACGTGGCAGCTCATTTTAAGGTTGCACTAGAACACAGAGATGTGAGAGACTTGATAGAGGAAGAACCAAGAGGTAGAAACAGCCTTCACATCCAAATCTATTGCAGGGACATTTCTAAGAGGGAATAATTAGAAAAAGATAAAGAAATTTTGGAGAAAAGTGTGTGTTTATTTGTGTTGTCCTTCACCCTCAGATTTAGGTCCAAGAACCAGCTATAAACTTATCTGATCATCATTAAATGTTATATTCCTCACATCTAAATCTAATTTCATGGGCCTGTCACACTAGGGCAGGAATAAACACCAATCATAGTAAGGAGTTTTTAAAATCTTAGAATCTTGAAATAGGAAAATATCTTCAAATGAAAGTGTTATAACTTCCAGGAAAGAAGCCAGCTATTTCAAGAGCAGATCAGAAATTATTTTCTGCAGAACAGAACAATTAGTGGAGTTACCAAATTCAGCCGCCTGCTTGAGTAATCAGTTCTGTCTATATTCTCTAGTGAACATCAATTCACAGAATGTAATACAACATTTCTTTGGAACACGGTTCTGTTTGCTCCAGCTTTTTGATTGTTTCACAGTCAAGAGCAACAGAAAATAGATCCCCTATAATTAATTGTTCTTCAGTAAGGAGAAAAAAATGAATGTATTGGACATAAAAGCTTTTAAGCTGTAGTTTCTCATGACAACACTCATCTTGTTTTCTAAAGCAATTTTGTCTTTGCAAGAGACTGCAGGCAAAATCTGGACCATTGAGTAGTGGTGCTATGTAACATAAGAGATGCAAACAGATATGTGAGATCAATACAAGCAACTCTGAAAACACAAACTTTTTGTTCCCACATGGAGCTCATTAGAACACACACTGAAATCCACTTGCCCAATATTGATTTTAGTACTAAAATATAATTTGATAAGAGGCATGAAATGAATAGAGTAGGCAGAAGAAGAAACACCACAGTCTCTATCTCAAAGTATGTCAGAGGTGGCCAAATTCTGGAATTTCTATTCTGCATGGCCATTTAGTTCTTTGATGTTGCCTTTTGACAGAAATTGAAATTAGACGTCAAAAACTCCCATGAGGCAAAATTTCTAGAAGACTTCACTTCAGATATGTTGGATATTATCTGAAATTTCATTTCAATACAGACAAAAGGGTCTTTTCACTAAAGCTTTCCATGACAAATCCTAATATAAAAGTCAATATGATAAAGCCAGAAAAAAGCACTTCAGCTTTATCACAACACTCCATTAAGAAGCTACTCACAGCTATGCCAGCTATGAGAACTGACAGTTCCTGCAGTAGTACAAGTTAATCTGATCTTTGCTTTTCAAATAGAAAAGTTTTTGGAGGTCCTTAATAAAATAATACATTCATATCAAGATTCTCAAACATTCTCAGACATTAGTTCCTAAATTTGGAGGACTGATTAAACCTTTAAAAGTATTTTAGAAGCATTTATTACTGTCCACAGAATAATAATTTATCTTTTTTCTCTGTTTGTGGTTAGTTTTCCTGTTTTGTGGTTTGGTTTTTTTTTTTTTTTCCTATCAAAAAATGTTGCATGACAGAAGCTGGTATCCCTTCGGTCCCACAGAGCTCTACAGCACAGCAAACAGAGGCAGCTGGTGGACACTGCAGTTCAAGCAGCAGTTTCTGGGCTCTGCTTTGAGATCCTGTACATTTTCTGGGAACTTTAATTGAGATTGTCAAGGGACAACTGGGAACCCTCTGAGGAACAGCAGGGTGCCTGCTGCTGCCAGGAAAGGTTGGCTGCGACTGCCCATAAGCTTTCAGAGCTGGAAGAGGCCAGCAGCCAGTGCAGCATTGGGGTAATGAGGGCTCAGGAGCCCCAGCCCCAGATGCATTGAGGGTGGGATCTGCAGTGCCTCTGCTTACTGGGTTGGGAAAATGAGATTTCCACGACACTGCAGTCTGGTAACTCGTGAATTCTGGCTCCTGCTCTGCCTGCAGATCTGCAGCTACAAAACAGTTTCAGTGGAGCACAAGAGGGTCCGTATACAGCACAGCCCCATTGGACTGAGCCCAAGCCCCATGGGAGCACCAGGATGAAGCAGTGAATGATGGGCTGGTGAGAGATTCTCTGCTGCAAGGGAAGTGCGGCCTCCATCTGATGACCCAACTTGTCATCTAGGCAGGTTTTCTGCTTGCTGGGGGTGCAGATCTGGGACATTGTTCAGAGGTTGCCAAGGCTCATCCAGTTGTAAGACAGTGACCCTCTGCTGCTCCTCCACATGGGCACTGATGGTATGGCCAGGAGTGGTTGATACACCAGATGGATGTGCTGTCAGTCAGAGGGACCTCAACAGGTTGGGAAAATGGGCCATCAGGGACATCATGAGGTTCAGTAAAGGGACATGTCAAATCTTGCACATGGGAAAGCCAACTAGAGGCAAACTGGCTGGAAAACAGCTCTACACAGAAGGTCCTGGGGGTCCTGGTAGACACCAGGTTGACCATCGGCCATCAATGTGCCCTTGCTGCAAAGAAGGCCAACAGCCTTCTGGGCTGCATTAGCTAGAGCACCGCCAGCCTGTTGAGGGGGGGTGACTCTTCTGCCCTGCTCAGCCTTGGTGAGACACACGTGGAGTGCTGTGCCTGGTGCTGGGCTCCTCAGTACAGAAGAAACATGGGCATGCTAGAGTGTTTATCAATGGGCCACAAAGGTGATTAGGGGCTTGGAACATTTCACATACAAGGAAAGGCTGAGAGAGATGGGACTGTTCAAGCTGAAGAAGAGAAGCTCAGGGGATCTTAGTAATGGGTATAAATATCAGATGGTGTGAGTAAAGAAAACAGAGCCAGGCTCTCCTCAGTGGTGCCCAGAGACAGGACAAGAAACAATGGGAACTGAAATACAGGAAATTCCATTTAAACATAAGAAAAATCTTTTTTACTGTGAGGGTAATCAGATTCTGGGACAGTTTGACCAGAGAGGTCCGTTTTCAATATCTCCTCACTGGGGATATTGAGAACCCAATTGGACATGGCAAGTTAGCCAGAAAAAGCTGACACTGAGCAGGTCTGAGCAGAGTGGTTGGACAAGGTGGTCTCCAGAGGTACCTGCAAATCTAAGCTATTCTATATATCAGATGAAACTACTTTCAGTTTATAATCATGCCTTTGTGATTACAATAATAATGTTTTGTAAGAAAGAAACCACATATACTGTTGAATCATTTCTCAGTGAATTTTTCAGTCGGCTTTCTATCACTTATCACTGTATCAGTGCTGTCTTCTTTTCCTTGTTTTCCTATTCACTGGCAGACAAAATGTGTTTGATTTTTTTCTGAATTATTGAATTTTAAATGAGATGAAAATAGAATCCAATTGGAATAAAATAGGAAAAATATCATAACTTCATAAGAAGATTTAAAGTGATTTAAGTAAATTCTAAGATAACTATATATTTCATTCCTTTTATGAAATTAATCCAATATTAATCTTTTGGACCTGCTTGAACAGGGGGTTTGGACCAGAAATCCATTCTAATTAGAATGTATCTCTCCAGAGATCCACTTTAATCCCAGCTATTCTGTGATTCTGGGAATGTGTCTCAGACATGAGTTTTGCTTGGTTTGGTATTTTTTATGGAAGAGGAAGGAAGTGGCCTGACTAATATTTGTTTCATTTCCATAGTTTTTTTTCTGACTTTTTTCATTTCCTGTACCTTGCATACATTACGGAGCATTTATGTTCAAAATTCACATGTTTTAAAGGCAGAATTAGTATACTAACTGTATTTGTATTTAAGATGCTATTGGATGTCTTGCTCCATGGTGCAGATGAAGAAGTAACACCAAGCACTGATACAGTGTTGCAGTAGAACCAAAGCCTAAAACAAGGTAGTAACCAGCAAAAGGGAAAAAGGATGAGGTAGAAGGCTTGTGTGACATTAGGGATTATATTCACACAACAAATTACAGCTCATGCTTTGATCTTTCAATTTAAACCACTGCAGCCAGTTTTTTTGAATACCAATTTACAAACGTTGTTTTAGGCATAAAAGGTAAGTTTCCTCTATAACATGCAAATACCTGTATTGGGGCCAAAAAAAAAAGTCTGTCTAGGCAAGGATCCTCATTCTTTTCCTAGTTCTCTTCTGCTGTTAGAAAAAGAACAGCTTATTAACATACAATACTTCACTCTAATACTCTCCTGACTCATTTCTCATTTAAATTTAGACAAACACAACAAAGATGTGTATGTCTGAGATAGTCACTTTGGGAATCCCACCATATGGAAAATGCATTTTGTGAAACTTGCCTGACCTACTTCAAGCATCACTATCAAAATGAGATAAATCATACTCTAAAAATATTTACTTCTTCTTTGGCTACAGAGGGAACCAAGCAAGATTAACTCAGATATAGATGTCTTTGTAAGAGACAGATTAAGGTGTCTGAGATTAATCCCATTCAAAATCCCATTCAAAATGCCTGTAGCCAAAACTGGATTTGGGGTTTTAAAACAAAGAGGTATGGGCTAGGTCTCAGACCCATGCTCAGACCCACACCTGATGTAGCTGTATTCTCCGGGAGTAGAAAACCTGTGATGCTGAGATGCATTCAGCAAAGTGGGAATGGCAACAGCAAAGCAGTGACAAGAAACAGAGATAGAAACAGCAGTCAGAAGCATAAAAGGAGCAGCAAGAGGGTAGCGGGCAAAGCAAGTAGTTTCAGAACAAGCTATTGAACTGACTAAGAGCTGGGCAATGAGCACGTAATGCAGCATAATCAGGGAATAGGGGCTGCGTCTTCAACCACATCAGTAAATCTCATTTGAAGGAATACTGTTATCAACATTTCCTAAAGACTGGTCCTTACTACTTTTAACTCCATCAGTTGCTTTTCCAAGATGCTTTTCTTCACATAGATAAAAGAGGACCTTGATCTTCCCTAAGGCCTTTGTTTAAAAACATTATCTCTGTGTGACTGTTGTTCCCTCTGAAGCACCCCGGAAGGTGCAATTTAGTGTCTGAGATGGAGCATGGGCTGAAGTTGTTTTAAGCTTTTAATGGAAATCATTTGAAATTGAACATATCCTTTTCTTACTGGTTAAACACGTTTGACAGAAGGGTCAGGTCAGACTGAGATTGACTGGTGCTTCCAGCAATGAAATTGTACAAAACAACAGCTTCACTCCGTACAGCATCTTTCATGTAAAACAAAGCAGGAATACCTTTAAAAGCAAGAGAGTATAATAGAATGATTGCTCTTAATGAAACCCAACAAAATCATAATCAAAAGCAAAACTAAACAAGGACAAAGCTAAGAAAATAATTATAAGAATCAAAACAAATTAAGAACAGGAAGGAACAAGAAAACCTGGCAGGTTATTTCAAAACAAGAAAAAAAATGCATCTAGGCAGTCGTAGCATCAATATTTCACTTTAATTTACTTAGCAAAATGAGACTGCAGCCTCCAGACTCTTTTTCTCAGATAGAATTTGAAATTCTAGCTGCCTTATGGTAAAATAGATTTGGTAAAAGAAAGCTACAGAGGGTAAAACAAAACTTAGTTTTCTCAAGAAAACATGGTGCTACCAACCTCCTGTGACACTTTAAAGTTGTTTCTTACTTAAGCTCAATGAGCAAAAATCTAGTGTATGAATGAGAAGTTTTAGAACAAAATGTAACATTCTCATGACGAAGGTCCTCTGTCATCACTGTTCAATATTTGGGGCTGGAAATGTCAGTCATCATAAGAAACAAAATTGCTGTAGGTCAAACTTCCTTCTAATAACATAGGCTTTTCTAATCCCTCTTCCCACAGTTCTGCTTTCAAGACTTAGACCTTTCTTTCTGCAGGCCTTAGGGAAAATCACGTGATAGGATTCCAGATTCTTTGTCATAGATGCATTGTCTTTTTTGCCAAAAAAAAAAATGTTTTTTTCCTTCCAGCTGTTCTTATCCCACAGTCATAATTTCTGCTGCTCTGTTGTCAAAATAGTTTAATCTACAGTGACTGTTGACATTACTTTTCACTCAAATAAGGAGAAACAAAAACAACAACAACAAAGAGAGAGAAAGGCAAGGCAAGGCAAGGCAAGGCAAGGGCAAGGAAAGGCAAGGGTGCAGTCTACCACAGTAGTTCTGGAGTAATGAACCTCAGGTTGGAAAAAAAGAATTGTACATATTTTTTATGCCTTAAGTCTACAAGAGTCTTAATTTTGGAATAAAATATTGCAATATTGCTCTATTACAATTTTTGAATCAAAATAACTTCAAAGACCATTTACTATGTCAATATTTATTGCTGGTTTTCAAGATAGGCCATGAACAAGTGCGCTGAACTTTAAAAGCAATCACGACAAATCATTTAAAGTAGAGATGCCAAGTGTCTTGACATCCAGACCACATGGCATTTACAAACAGAGACAGTGAGCCAGAGTGGAATCGCTCCCTTGAGTAATATGGTCTTTGTTTCCACGACCTACAGTGATCCTCTTGTTCGAGCGTGCCATACATTTCCTTTCTATGTGAAACAGTACTATTTCCAGTTCATAAAATGATTTAAAAGGTCACAATCAAAGACTGACTTCTCTGAGTGTTCTAAAATTCACAGGCTTACTCAGATTCTTTTGAAATTTTCTGTGGCCTATGACATAGGGATTAATGATGCTGAAATGGAGTCACTTGAAAAACTCACTTCCAAAGAACATGATTTCCACCTGCTCCCAAATCAGGCCAGTAAAAGTTCAAGTTCTCCTGACTATTTACTTGGAGCTTAAAAAATGGCCCAGATCAACAGTGCTCCATATTTTTCAGGGAATAAGATGTATGGTAATTATAAATAAGAATCTAACATTTTCTCAACAAAGGCAAGACTTGTATTTGGAAGGACTGTGCCAAACAGGACTAAAACTTGCCTACTTTCAAATCCAGAGTTTCTTCCAGACAAACATTTCTACATTTCACAGTCTCTTCACCTCTCATGGCTACTTTTAACCCTTGCACTTAAGAAGCCATTGAGCAGAGCACAATGGCCTGAAGCCACCTAAATATCATTTCAGCATATTTGACAAAACTCGGCACTGAAATTAAGCAAATATCCTTCCCCAGGATGTAAAGAGACTTCTCTTTAATCCCAAATATATATAGGAAGAAATGCAGGGAGCACTGGTTAGACACCTCATCTTGAAGGACCTTCACCACCAGTTACGTCCCATCTCAAGCCTGGGGCACAGCAGAGATTTCTGCAGTTTCATGAACTCAGCTCATCAGCTGACCCAGAGTCATGAATCATGTTCATACTCTCAGTTTTAGGAAAACACAAGATGATGCACACTAATGAAACGAGTTGAACCTAGTCCACATTATCTCACATTTGCAAGGAGCTGAGACCACCCATGCAGTCAGACATCGCTACTCCATTATGCACAATAGCATGTTAAATAATAAAATCCTGATGGCTTAGACATGTAAGGCCCAGCTAAGGCAATCTTCTCCAGGCTACCTCTCATCATTTGCTACAGCTGCCTGAGAAAATTCAACACCACCAAACTGCACTCAGATTATTTCCAGTTACTTCAGTGGTTCCCTAGCTCAATGGCTTTGGCAAGTACCTGAACCTTCTGCTATGCAAATCACAAAGCTGATTACTAAAGGTTTCTGGTTTACCTTGTGTCTACATTCAGACAGTTTTCCAAATAATTTATGAATATTTAATACTCAAAAGGAATAACTAAATGGTTTCTGAAAGAGGAGATATCTAGGTATCAACATTACAAAGGCCAATGGGCCAGTTCTCCCTGGAATTTATTTTTCTCATGTCTTTTCACTCCTTTTTACCCCAGTTATTTTATGTGGGAAACATTAAATGATTATTCTGTGGTGAAATGAAAGGTAGCCAGAGTTCTTTACCTGAGATGTAACAAAATAACAGCTGAGTTTAATGGCAAGGCATGTGCTAAGGACTGCCAACCCTACCTAAATGTCAAAGCCTAAATCCTGACCACATCACAATACCCCATAACAATCCTAGGAAATTTGGGAGGCCAACATTGTACCTTTTAAGTCATTCTCTGTCTCTCGGTTTAGTATTTATGGAGCATCTAAGATGGATAATCAAAACAGTACATTGGTTAATGGAGAAGCCTTCATTAGCAAACTACATACAAACCATTAAAATCAAATAGGTGACACTAAGGAGGATCCAGAAGGATGTGGGGTTTATATCCATCCTGGTCACTCATTGGCTCTCGCTACATTCTAGAAAGACTGGTAATGACTTGTTTCTGACAGAAGCCCTTCTCTGACCTTTTCCCAAACTAATGATGTTTTCACAAAGAGGCAATAGCAGCTATTTTCTGTTACATGAGAATTTATTATATCATACCATAGAATATTATTCTTCCTAAGTGAAGCTGGAATGAAATCAGAGGAAAAGAAGTCTCATCCACTTGACAGATTAAATCCTGCATTTGTTAAAAATAAACATGGTTTGAATGGTAGGGACATTGTGTCTGTCTTCAGCCTCACATTTAGCTGCAGATTGTGAGCAGTGAAAGATCTGATGATCTGATGATCTTCTCACAAATTTTCCTCTGAGAGAAGTTCAAAATGAACTCTGGTTTCTACCTAACACACAGATTCTAAAAACTGAAGACATTTGTAAGCATTTTTCCTGAGGTACTATGAGAGTTTCCATGTGCACAAGCAGTGATATTGATTCAAGTGCATACGTTTTACTCAGCAGCTATGAAGTGTGACTGTTCTACAACTTTATACTGGGTCTTTCAGAACTACCCAACTAGACTCAAGGCAGGCCAAATTGTGCTAAATTGAAGAGGAAAAGACTAACTAGAAAATCAACTCCAAAGATCAAAATGTAACACCTGATTCCAACTTTAAAAAAAAAAAAATGCATACTTGCCCATTGCTGTTAGTTTCTTTTAATTGAAGACAAAATTCTCTGTCTGTTTATGTTTTTGCTTCCCCAACAGCATTGCTTCTGCATGAAAAAAGACACTGATATGGTAATCCACAGCGGTCATTTGTATCTTTAGAACAACTGATAATGTAAGTTGTGTGTGTTCATATTTCAGAAGTGCAGAATCAACAAAAGAAAAACAGAATGTGAAATGAGATGGAAAAAAATATGGAAATTTTGGTGGAAAAACTAGTGGGGATAAAATCATGTTCTGCTTCTGTGTCCTGGTTGTTTCATAATTGTCTCATCGACATGTTTTCCTTACAAAAAAAAAAAAAACAAACCTCTGCTTTTAAGTCAAATTATTTTCGTTATAATATTTAGTATATTCTAAGCCACAAAGTTAAATATTTAGAAGAAACATTAAATTCCAAGCAAAAAATTCTACTGTCCAGAACTGATGACTTTTTTAAATCTAGCTAACAGAACCATTGAGAATGTTCAGGATAGTTTCAGATATGATTCAAATTTCTTAAAATCTGTTGTGAAGTAAGAAAGTGATTTCCCCCCAGTTCTTAATATGTAACTTCATTAACAGTATTCTTGTTGCATTTCTATAGTTACTTTATTGATTGATGTTCTTTTCGTGGTACTTTTTCTAACAGATGATTTGAAAGAGAATATATCACAATGGAGCTGGTTTGTTTTCATTTACGTTTCTGTAAAGGTAACCATTGATTTCTGGAGAGATATTATATTCATTATTACAAATAAGGGCAAACTCAGACTTTTTTCCAAGTCTGGTTTGGACTTGTTGTAGCAAGTTCCATGGAAGTGGTTTATCAAACACTTTCTTTATCACAGTAATTAATTTGAATCTGCTTTAACAATGTTATACTATTTCAAATCAGAGCAGCTGGCTGTAGTCAACATCAGGGCTGTGAAAAACTCAGTCTTTTCAGTTTGCAAAGGATCTTATTAACAAGCATCATGTTTTGTTTTACGTTGGCTGAAGTTTCACATTTGAATTTAAGGTCAAACTAACTTAAAGATTTTCAGATGTTTGACTGCTCAGTAGTGAACATGTTGGTGCTAGTTTAAAATAAAGTTGGTCCAACTCCTTAAAATAAGCTTCTTAAAACTTTGTATATATCACCTTTGAGTAGTCCAGATTCTTTGGTTTAGGCAAACTTTATTTCCACCTCAGCACATGGAATGTGAAAATGTATTGGGTTCAATTGTTGTGTCATTGATACTTTTTTTTTTCCCATGTAATGGAAGTACTAATTAAACTGGTATGAGCAACTCAGTTCTGGCTTTTGAGTTTTGTTATAAAACCTATTTGGAGAGGGAATTTAGCCATATTCTTTGGACAGAAAAAGAAGAAAAAACGTTCTACCCACTTTTCAGCTAGAGCACTATAATACAATTGTAAATTCATTGTTTTCAATGCTCTGATATTTAAGTCCTCTGTGTAAGAAAACCAGACCCAAAAAAACACCAAGGAGGTTTTAAAACCCAGGCTTGTTGCTATTTTAAGGTTTTATACCTTGCAAAGAGGTTTCTTCTTTCCTTGAAATTGCAAACAGACTGTTTATTCAAATCTTTCCAAAAGTAATTTAAAAAATCCCTGTACCTACCTTCCTGTAGAATAACCAGTTCTTAGAAACAGAGCACAAAGCAGCATGTAAGTGCTGCTGGACACCCTGTATTCTGCAAGGCCAAAATGATGATTTTCTATTTTTAGAACAATTTGTTAACATTTTGAAGGATCAGCCCAAAACTGGTAGATTTTTTCAGTTTCTATGATCAAGCTTCCAAAAAATATTTAGAAAATTTGGAGGGAGACCCTTCATGTTCAATATAATATGGAAATGATTCATGAGAAGCAAAAGCTATATTTCTATCTAATGAGTCATGCAGCTCTTCAACCTCTATTTTTAGCCTTCTGTCAAAAGGAAGGTGTCCCTAAGTACCTTCTCAGGCAATGGAGTTACTGTGCTAAAGTAATAAATTAGCCATACAGATGTAAAATAAATTTGTATAATAATTTGATGCATTCCATTACTAATTTTATTAGGTTTAATATTGTCTGACACAGGTGACTCAGCAGACATTTAAAAAAAACGTTCAATACAGGCACACAGGAATGTGAGTGGTCCGTCCACTGAGCTCTAACTCAAAAGTATACATAAGAAATCTGACTTTCTAAGTCAGTTTCTAAGTCAGTCTTCTAAGTGCAAAATGGAAAACTTTCAACTCCTACCTTAAAAGCCATCTGAATGAAAACATATTTCCTAACCTCCCAAGTGCTGAAGAAAAAGGGCAAGAGTAAAGACCTTATCACCCAGTTTTTGTTTTGCTTTCTTTTATGAAGGCTAACCCTTTCTCTAGTTTTTAAAAGAGAATGATGTAGAAACTTATTTCTGGAGAAGGTCTTGGCCTGCAGTTCTCAGGCAGGCTCTTGGGATGAGCACAGCTGACTGTGTGCCCCTGCCCTTCTTTGAGCCCTGTGCCTCTCCCTAGTGGGCACTGGGACCAGGGGTGCTTCAGGCACTGAGTCCTGTGCTAAGACTTCACCCACACTAAAAAACAGTGTGGTACAATGGAAGCGGGTCGGTAGGCAGGCACACCTGGTACTAAGAACCCTATGTGCGTGATAGATGCAGACAGGGAGGTTGAACTTCAGACTGGAACTAGTCTGGCCCTGGGAATTTAATACCCCTTAGTGGTCAGACTTCATTGTATGTGGTCTTGGAGCCTATCTCCCAGTTTAATTTTCTCCAGAAAGAACTGTGTCTGTGTGCTGCTGCAACCACAACATGAACAGCAGCACTGTAATTGCGGAGCGCTGGGATTCGCTTCTGAAGTGCACTCCCAGCCTAAATTGAGAGCTGGCTTAGATGCAGTCTGAGATGCTCAGCCTCCTACACTGGAAAGAGAGTTGGTGCTGCATATAACATTACTAATACAAAGACAGAGAGTCCAGCAGCCTGAAAATAGCAGTATGTGGGGATCAGAAGTCTGATAACAATGAGCTCACAGAGTTTTACCAAAAACAATTTGCTTTTGGCCTTAAGCTAGGTATGCATCAATCAAAATCAGCTGGCGTATGTTACTAGACTATGGCACTAAGCAGTCACAGTGATTGCTCCCGACCTCACGTTGTGTGAACCAGTGGATTATACTCTTTGTAAGCCAGGCAGAGTCCATTTGTCCAGAAACAAGATGATATCAACAAAAATAACTCAACTCAGAGGTTATCAGAAGCTTTTAGTATTCTACTTCACCATGCAGCTAGTGAGTGTTTGAAACAATCTCCTGACTGTGTCCTACTTTTTTCTCTTTCCTTCATTACCTTGGGAAGCCTGTTTCCAAGCAGTGTTCAGCAGTAAAGGCCATCACTTGCTATTACCATTTAGAAATTAAATCCTTCTCTGACAACTCAGCCTGCTGGAAAAAGCCAGCTTTTGCTTTCCTACTGCACCACCAAATGAACTAAATTAACTTCCAGAAAGGGCACAGGGCTCACTCTCCTGCATATTTCAGTTGCTGGCTGTCAACTGGGAGTTGCAAGTGCTCGGTTAAAAGATGTCAGATAATTTTGGCTTCTCAGGTACCTTGAAATGAAAATCTTTTTAAAAGCTATATAGTGCCTCATCACTAAACAGACAGCTGAATACTCCAGCTACAGCCTTAGAGCATAGAGGCTGAAGGAGAAGAACAGCTTATGTGCCCTGCAAAAGGAGCTGGGCAGATATCTTTAAACTAGCACAGAAGGACTTGTCTGTGGAGATCCAGCTACAGGCCTGCTGTGCTTAGGTAGCACGCACTGTTAACACTGGGTCTCGGAACATATGTTTAGCCTGATTGCAATTATTTTGCACAACTGTGGCTACACCACACCCAGCCTGTCCCAGCTCATACTAAGCCACGTTGGGTGCCTTCACACACTGCTCTTTGATGCGGTTTGCACTCGGTGTGACTGCAATGTCTGCAAGGGGTCCTCTGCTCAGCTGCAACACACTTGCGCTATGTCTCAGCACTTCCCTTCTGTGCACGCTCATCAACAGGCAAAAGTTGTACAGTTGTGCACCTCTGCTTTGAGAGGGCAGAGAGAGCACTGACTTCATTGCAGTGTTGCCCCACATACAGTCACCAGCTCAGCTTTGACCACAGGTCCTCTGGAATCACTCTCGGCCTCTGATGCCAAGACCTCACTTCAGCAGTGTTAACACAAAGCTGAAATTTTCCAGCTGCCCACTGGACACTCTTTTTTACTGCCAAACCTAGCAATATGGGCTACATGCATGCACACACAAATGCTATGACTATGGTCCTGCTCTCACCAAAACTAATGAAAGTTAACTTAATTTACATCAGTGGAGGCTGTACTCAATTCCTTACCAGAGAAAAATAGAAGGAGTGAACACAAAAAAAAGATACAATGACCTTGCTAATGTACCCAGTATTGGCAGCAATACTAAAGCACTACCCATACGATACCACTTACAGCCAGGCAATCACTACACTCTGGGGACCCCAACACTCAGCATAGTATTAGAGCCCTCATTAGCAGCAATGAGATTTCACGCACACCCCCTACAAGCCCCATTTGACGCACTGACTCTAAATATCGAGCCAACGCGCTTGTGCACGTACCCATTAATGCAGTTAAAACTCAATGCAATGAACGTTTGATAACAGGTTTAGTACTTTGAATTAGCTTACAGGAAATGCAAACTGGTAAAGCCAAGGCATTATTTCAAGTTTGTTACTTTAAACAAAGTTGATAATAATTACATTTGCTTTTTGCCAGTCTATTCAAGGCTACAGATTTACTTCACACCAGTCTCCAGTACTTTTGATCATTCAGCAGAGGATTCACCTTCTGTTGGTGTTAGAAAAATGGAGCTGGAGACAAAGAAAGAGACCCCATGGCAGAAGGGAAGCTTTTAGCCTCCGGGACACTGAGGCACACAGCAATAGAAATGCTGACCTCAGAGCCAGCCTGATGGCTGAAGCAGCTGAGGACAGAGCTGGCACTCAGTGACATTGAATCTCAGCTCACAGCATTTCTCCAAGTTTTCCTCTCACCCCTGTATCAATTCACCTTCAGCTGCAGACCCAATTCAACACTCTGTAGGAATCCACCCTCAAAGAGATCCCATCCAGACGAATGCAGGTTGATTGTCCCAGAGGTTTCGTACTGGTGTGGAATCAAGCAGGCAGCACTTCTATGGCTCCAGCTGTGACACTAAGAGCATGGTTACGTCCAGGTCCCTGACATCCCCTCCCCACTGAAGGTGACTGTACCTACAGCTTCCCTCAAACAAGGGGTCCATGTGGGTGTTTCCCAGTCTATTCAGTCAGAATAATCCAGACCCTTCATTAAACTGTTTAAAAGCGTTATGCCTGAAGAAGAATGCAGGGCACATAGATGAATTTTTCTACTTCAGGAAAAATTGTACAGGCTGTAAACTTCAGCAGAAGGACAGACATTGTGAACTCATGAAGCTGTTTGCTTAGTGGACATTTCCACACGGCCCTGTATTCTCTTATAGGCATTGCTGTTCCAGTATAAAATGCTTTTTCTTAGAGGTTTATCATTTCCGGCTGCAGGAAGATTACTACTTTAGATTAGCTTGTGACATTCCACTGAGACACCACTGAGACAAACAATTTAAATATAGAGAAGTTCTCAGCAACCACTGCCTCTTCTTCAAATAATGAGTAAAAATCAGAGGCATGCACTCTCCAGCTTCCTAGGGCTAAGGCTTCAGCAGGGCAAAGAGACACCAAAATGGAGTACCAGTAAAGGAACAGCTCTTTAAGATACACATGCTTCTGTTTTACCATTTTTCTTTTAGTACTTGACAGACAAATTACTTCCTCTGCCTATGAATATCTTAATTTTCTTTGCCAATTATTTACATCAAAATGTTGGATATGAAATATGAGAGTATAGAAAATTAGAAGCTAAATCAAATTATATGTCTCTGCATATTTCTGCTTTTCTTCTTCTGTATTTTTCCTACCTTCTGTTCACCATTTGATTCTCAGGATACTAAGACAGCTTTTCGTGTAGTGTTTTGAAAGAGTTGTAAAATATGGAGCCAGTAATTTCCAACTGAGATGAGTTAATAACAGTAATAAAACAACAACCTACATATTTCTCAGCCAAAGATCTCAAAGCACTCAGATGAACACATAAAGTGTTACAGGCCTTTAGGAAACAAGTTATAGCTAGGAAAATTGAGTTATGAAACGGTGGTATGACTAAAACACAGCATTAGCGAAACTGAGAAAGACCTAATTCCTGTCAAATTTTACAGTTTTCAAGGGCAAGAGTCTATATGGATATATATTTGAGAGGTACAGGTCAAATGTAAGACAACTGTTTAACAAAAATTCATAAAGACTTCCATCATCTGGGGAAAATGAGCATCTTTTTTATTCCTGTGGTACGATCTGCTCTTTTTTTTTTTTTTTCCACATTTTCTACTTGGAAAATATATTGTTTCATGCCAGTTGCATTGCCATGCAATAGGTGTCTTTGAAAGGCAGGGGATGCCTCTAAAATACTTAACTTGTTAGCATAACAAACACGATGAACAATTTTTGTCACTAATGAATTCATTGAGCCCTTACAGTCTTCAAGTTTCCTATCTGGGGGAGTGTTAAAGACTGGGGGCTCGTCTTTATGCATTACATCTTCTGTCATGGAAGGTTTTTGCTGCAATTCCTTAGTCATAAATAAATATTTTAGCCTGAACTGTGAAGTGATATCAGTTTTCTGACCCTAATGACCAATTATTGAGCTGAGTTCTGTTCAACCATGTACTCTATTGCCTCCCTCTCTGTAACTCAGATGTTCTAGGAATTTTCTGCCTCAGAGTTGTAGGTTTCAGCTCATTATGCCATGGAAATAATTTGAATGTATTGAAAACTAAGGATTCTTTAGAATTCCATATACCTTTTTAAAAAAAAAATCATCAGAGAAAAATATTACAAGTATCAAAGAAAGATGTAAAGGCCTAAAGGAGATTTCTCTTTCATGGCAGTTTCTGAAACTTTTTGTTTCTATCTGTGAAGTCTGAGATCTTTTCTCTAAGATCTTTCTCACATCTCCTTGATATGAAGAAAAAGGCTGGACTGTTATTCTCCACTCCTCCTGCTGAAGATGGCTGACTATGCGGCAATGACTACCCAGTTACAAGAACTGGGAATACACACCTGGGTCTGTGAAACAGCTAGAAAGGGAAAGATCTGGTTTCTGGTGCCTACATCCAGATCCTTTACAATTATGCACTCCCTAAATAAAATGTTTACATAGTCCAGATAAAGATGATTAAGCACAGCATTCACATGCATAGTTAAATACCTTGTCACCTGCTACAGAGGAGTACAAGTGTCACGACCAACTTCAGCAGTGAGGATGGAAAGCATCTGCTTGCAGTCTAGATAGTAGCATTGTGGCTGAGGTTATCATCTCATGTAAGGCAGAAGGATGATCTTATGCTTAGGGCTTTGAATTCAGGTCTGGATGAGTGCTCTCAGTGCTATAAAAGATAGACACCACCAGTGTCAAAACCGTCTTTTGTAAGAAGCAGCCCTAGTAGATCAAGTCATTCAGGAGACCCACCTCTTCATAGAGACCTACTGCAGGGCAGGTGAATTCTGCTCCTGTACATCTGCATCTATTCATGGTCAGAGGTGCCCAGGCTAAACAGTTCATGGCTTTACTGGCTACCAGGGAATAGACTTGAAAAAGGGTGTTCTTCATTAGCTTAAGATAAATCCTAGATAAGCTGTCTAGTTCAGATGTAGGAGTCAAAACCTGATATTTAAAGTTATGTGAGACTGTGAGACAAATCCAAGTAATAACTTTGCACTTAAGTACCTCAATTACGTTATTAAATGGCCACATTCTCTGTTGAATTAAGTCCTTGGAGGATTAAGCTAGATGCATCCTGTGCTGATTTGAAACATTGAAATTAATGAGTCTAGAGAGATTGAGAATTAGTCTTACCATTAATGTTCTTTATGTTGATTATCAATTCTAATAAAATCAGATTTATTGCAATTGCTGAGCAACTGCAGCAGTCATACCACAGACATTGCAAAATTATGCAAGTAGAAATGTAGCCATAAAATACAGGCAAATACCATTAGCACCTTCTGAAAAAGCGGACAAAAATGAAAAAATAATAAAAAAATAGATGGAATCCTAATAATATTTATGCATGTGTAGGAAGAAACATTCAGGTTTCTTTGTTTTTAAAATATTACAAAAGATTTCTGAGCTGTGATTGCAGTCCATCAGATGCAAGGTAAGAGCCAATAAAAGTGAAAATAAAATTCTACCAGTTCAACATAAAAATCATCTCTTCTGCAAAATGTTGGTAATGGTGAGATAAAATGGATGTATTTTTCTATTTACAAACAGCAAAGAAATGCTGAAGTTCACCTTTGTAATGGCTTTCTCAATGAACACATAGTATGGAGCAATAATGGGAGAAGTATGGCTGGTGCTTCACAGAGGTCTCAGAAGGTCATCACACTCTTCCCTTCTAACCTTAAAGAGCCTAAAATCATAATAAAATATCTCAAACACTTTCATCAGAAAATTTCTGGAATTAAAACCTGAGAAAATATCTTCATTGTTTGCGTATTGCAATTGAATATATGTATATACCTACAAATTAGAGACTGCTGTGACGGGATTGTTCAGAAGACTGATAAATGAGTCTGCATTACAGCACCATGAAGCTGAATCCACATAGTGAGCACTAATTGCTATGGTCCTTGGTGATCCTAGTTACCCAGGCAGAAGTAATCAAGACTTAAAGCTCCTTGACGAGGAAGGTTGGACCTGAAATAGTCTTCATCCTTCTCTCCTCCTGTTGTCCTCAAATCCAAGATCTCCTTTTGTAAGTTTTCAGTCTCAGGATGGTTCCTAGCCCTTTTACCCCTGTTTCTGAACTATGTACGGGCTGTGTGATGTTTTGATGGGGTTATATTCCAGACTATAGCTGGTACCTTATTTTACAATTTAGCTGTTTTTTTTCTTGCTTGCTAAACTGCATCTTCTTGTCTTAAAGCAAAAGCAGTCTTGTCAGATCTTAACATTGCCCTTCCCCTGTGACCAGCAGGTGACCAGTAGGTGACCATCAGCTCGTGGTTCATAGTTCTCAGGCCTCTCTTCTTAACCTGTGCCCTTGCTTTCAAGGTCTCCACTGCTATCCCATGCTTCAGCTTCACATTGTAACTGGAGACACCCAATACCATGTTCCAGTTCAGACAGCAAACTCTCACCACAAGTTGGTAACAAGCCTAGGCTGGGGCTTGTTCAGTTAGCATATGACAATTAGCATAAGGCACAACGACTTTTACTGGGTCACTGTGTACAAAAATATTCATCTATTGGTTACCAGTTATTCTATATTAGTTTATTCATGACTGAGTTCAAAGCAAGTTAATACTAAGTCCTTCTCAGCCTATTTCTACTTTGGGGGTACAAAAAGTCTGTGCTTGGGCTTCATTGTTGAGGTTGAACCATGAACAGTTGACAGGTCCTGCTGCTTTCCATGGTCTCCATGGGAGCAGTGGGTGGTTCTGCAGAGAAATGGCCCATTATTAGTTCAGAATTAAACCCTTGTGCCCATTAGAGAGGAAAGAGCGATGTTTGTGGAGCATATGTTTCACTTTAAAAAATACTAGCTCTCAGCAGTCTTGTTGACATAATCCAAACTAATAAGCAAATGGGCTTCAGGGCAGCAGTTGTACCCAGCAAACCTGCTCCCCAGGAAGTGCATTAGAAATCGGAAGGGGCATGTCAGACAAAATGGGAAACAGCCACTGTTTGTGATAATGTAATTTTCTTTTCTGTACAAATTCAAATTGTTTTCAAACATACTTACCTCTTCTTATTATCAAATAACAACAATTTACTCTGGAGCACAGGAGTTTCCTTGAGAAGAAACTATTAAAGCAATTTTATAGTCTTCTGATCTCTTCAAATCCCTGACTAATGACGACACTGGTTACTATTGTGCTTGCTCATTTGTTTGCTAGTTCAAGGATTGTGTGACCATTAGTCTAAAACTTTTTCCACTAGGAATAATCCCCTGTTCCAGGGCAGTGGCATTGAGTTGTTTCTCACTGACTGAAGATGAAGTGGCAAATTTCCTTCTCACCCTCTGAGGCCCCAGTGGGCCAGGCATGTTAGGAGAGCCATGCTGGTGCTTTTTTCTGCTGTAATGCATCAGGGAGAGCAGGTGAGGCTGCAGGATAAAGCCCTTTTTATATACTTCATATGTGAGAAGCTGCACACTGTACACTGTGAAAGCACTCTTGAGCTGCCTCTGTGGATTTGCAAAAGTATTTGGGGCTTTCAGTGTAATGTTAAATATGTAAAGAATGAATTAAATTGATTTAAATCAACACTGATTAAAGCTACCGCATCACTACTCATGCAAGCTATCCTATCAGTGATGTGAAACGTGTAGAGCAGCAAATAACAGAAAATGTTTATATCTGCATCTGGCACCCATCTGAAGAGCTGTCCTGCTGGGTGTATTCATGCAAGTCGTTGGCTTCCAGGAAGAATTTTGCATCACCATCTGGTTCAGAAGTTAGAAAAAAATATCAGCAATGACAGGATTCTGAATTATGCAGTGCAAGTTTTTTGTCTGTGAAAACTTCCTTAGAGTAAAATGAAAAGTGTTTTGCTCCTCTGTTAATTGTGATGCCCTGTGTTGCTAGTAGGGTAAAGGCTTCAAGAAAAATGGATAAGTCCAGCTTCTGGTAGTTTTTTTCTTTTACATTTAGAGTTACACAACAATAAGAGATGAATAAAAGTGGGAAGGGTAAACCTGCAATATTGACATAATTTTTTTTTATTTGATACAAAACTACTCATACAGAAAATTGTTTTTATTTATGCTTTTAAAATCTCTTAATGTACTTGTTAATATTTGCATTTAATTTGTTTCAAAGACAGTAAATTATGGATTGTGTTAAACACTTCCTGTTAGGTCCACTTCTTAAAACTTTTGTGAATGCAAGTTGCATTATTAATAGAGCTGAATGTAAGATGAAGCCCATTGCAAGTTATAATGTAACCAGGAAAACAATAATGAATACAAGAGTTGCCCGGGGCATCATTTCCTTCTTCACACACACACACACACACACACACATAAACAAAATAAATAAATTAATAAATAAGTATTTCTTTAATAAAGAAACAACAATTATAAAAAAAAAAGAAAGAAAAAAATCTGCTGCAGAAGAATCTCTAGTTTTAGTAAATACTAAATGAAAAGTTGTACACAAAAAATCTTTTTTTTTTTTTTAATGAAATACATTTTTGGCCATTTTTTTGGGAAATTCCAACTTGCTTCACCAGGAACACATTTCTAGGAACTTATTCTTTGTGTGTTCTGTTTGTTACTATTTCTGTAGTCTGGTAATTAGACCAGTTCACTAATCATTTCTGGTGTTAAAAAATTACCTTCCAAGTACTTTTACAGTCATTTGAATTTCAACACATATTCTGGATTGTTCTGAGTTAAAGTTAAAACAACTTTTTTACAACTGGATATTTTCAAGTAATTTACATGCAATTATAAGCGTAATATACGTACGTAAGTGTAGTCCAATTCAGCATCTGAACTAGATCTCCGGAGGCCCCTTCCAACCTCAACCATTCTGTGATTCTGTTGTTTTTTTTTTTCTTGCTAAAGTGAATCATCTTAGAACTTTGATCATGATTCTACCAATTTTCAGTGTTGCACTGCTGTAACTATATTTAAACTCTTCATGATTTACAGAAACCTGTGTGAAAGACAGTCCAGAACTAGTATTTGTAGAAAAATAAAATCATATTAAAGTAGTAATAATGCAGCTGGTTATATAACGCAATCCTTTAGAAAGATAAAGAAAGCATTTTATTTTATTTTTCTGGCCTCACACCAAAATAGCACAGATATTTCCTACTGTCACATAAGTTCTGGATGTCAGAAATTATGCTGGGAAACAAACTGCATCTCAGAGAGCAGCTGAGGGCTGGCACACAGCTGTTTGTCACTAATATAATGAATCACCCTCTAGAGATTTGCATAGGGGAAATTAGTAGACTAATATGTCAACTTTATATAACATCAACAGAGGTCATTTGGAGATTGCTCCCTGTAATTTCTTCCCTGAACATAAATGATAATTCACGTTGCTATGGAAGTATCACATACTTCACTGTTTTTCCCAGCTTTGGCCAACAAGTTTAAGTAACCAGAAATTATGAATGTATGTTACTGATATGGAGAAGAGTTCTGAGTGTATCAAGATAAACTGATCCTTCAAGACTTACCAAGTAACAATCACTTACCTTCATTTGCTTTTGGAATGGGACCCCAAATTCCACTCCATCTTTGAGTAGGTCACAAAGTTACATCACTTATCATCAGTCATCCTTTGCAAAAGTCCAAAAAGTCAGCCTTCATTAAGGTCTAATGAGTTTTCCAAAAGATGAAAGTCATTTTTTGTCAATGGTGGGCAGCAAAAGTATACAGAATCAACTCCTTCAAAGTCCAGTAGACTTTGTTGGCCAAAAATCCTCAGCACTTGGGGAAGAGGATTTATGAGAGTGAAGAAGTAGGCTCTCTGATCTATTTCCCCCTATATCACTGCCAACATTTTTATCAGTACAGTGGAGGTGCATTAGTTAGGGTTGGCATAAGGTGTTCGCTGCTGAGAAACATGCCTGTAGAAACTCATCAGAAGCCCTTCTAAGTGGAATCCTCACACATTATCTGTATCAATCTCAGGGAGGCAAGCATGAGGACAGGACATGTCAAACAACAGATCCAGCACTGGAAAAAATATACAGATTCTCTTTGAAGTTATAGGTCTGCTAACTGTAGGGAACAGAGGAAGCACCTTGAAGTTGTAACAGCCTCCAGGTTGCTTTAAAGCGCATTAGACTTCATCTTCCGGTGCCCATCTTCAACTATAGGAGATGATTTTTTGAGATTTGTATTTCAGTATAAGAAATTCATGCAAATTTTACTCAGCATCTTTGTAGTCTTAAAAGAGATTTCATGATGGCTGACCAACCAAAGTGTCTTTTCTTCATGTAGCTGAAATCTTAAACATTGATGTTTGCCTGAGTTTCTAGCACATCTACTCTCCACATAGTACCAAAAGTCCCTTCAGTAAAGTGCAGAGATTTTCATTATGAACTTGCATGGATGTTTTCAGAAAGTGGTAACACAGAAGGACTCCTCCAAGAAACAGAGGAGTGGGAAGAAGGCTTGAGACTCGTGGTTGTCCACAAACTGAGATAACACTCCTACTATCAAACTGAGATAGCAGTGGTCACTCAACACTTAATGCTCCATCCCTCCCCTTTTCTCATCTTCCTCCACACCTGCCATCATTCTCCACTTTCACTATTACAGTCCAGAAGTTCTGTCCCCATGTCATACAGTCATGTGAATGTGTGCATCAATGAATCAAAATATTAAAGAAACCAATCTCAAAAATATCCTTTGAGGAAGTCCAGTGGTAAAATCCCCTAAAGCTGACTACCACTGTTTCAGCTCTAAGCATTTTCATCTTTCACTTACTCAGTTAATCACACATCTTATAATTTCCACATTAATCCTTAACTTCTTCCATTCAATTAATAATTTCCATGGTGACTGCCTGTCATATCCTATGCTTATGTCCAGATAGATTAAATATCACTTCTTTTACGTAGTCAATAGTTGCTCTTTTCAAACAAAGATACTGAGTTAATGATGTACAGTGGACCTTTGGTAAATCCATGTATCATTTTGAACCATTTTCCACTCACTTGCATATCTTTGATAATTGTTTCCTTTGATGTGTATTCTTAAGTCTATATACATTGATAGCAGATTGAAAAGGTAGCAAATATCTAACCAACAAGCCAAAAAGGAAAATTCTAACTTGAATTTGTATCACAGGTAAGGGGAGAAAAAAACTTTTATGGAATTCTTACGAACTAAAAAGATAGTGGGTATAAATAACGAGTCTATAAAGAAGAAAAGAAAAAAAAAACAGCTGATTATGAAATAAAACTATGGTTAAAGTAACCAGAGAGTGTAGGGATAAAGGAAGAACAAAAAGGAAAAAATATGGTTTCTGAGAAATGAGGATGAACAGGTAATAAATAATCTCAGTATGTTCCCAAAATAAATACTTACATAGAGTTACAAAGTTGAGCTTGGGGGCAAAGTCAGATTATCCAGTGGGAATGAGAAGAAGAAAACAGAAATTACCAAACCTAAGGTAAAAGCAAATTTCAGCTTTCGCTTTGTGGATTTTAACTGTATAAACAAGGTCATCTTTCTCGCAGCATGCTGAAGGAACGTGAAAACACAGGTCTGACAGAAAGGACTGAGCTCCCTGATGGAAAATAACAAATGTACTTCTTGTCCTCAAGAAAAGTGTCCAGAGAGTGTCTGAGAAAGTGACAGGGCAACACCGTGCCTCATCAGAGACCTGCAGCTGGCACTGCCATGCTAACTGCAGTGAAAACCACTGCTCAGGACCAGCACCGGTGGCAGAAGGTGGTATAACCCCCGTCAGCAATTTTGCAGTGGGACTAGCTCTCACTTGGCTAATCCCAACAGGGTCTATAAAGTTTGTGAACTTTGATCTTGAAGATGATGCTGAAGACTTCCTCCTTGCCTCTCAATAAGCTGTGATGGTATCAAAGTCGCTATCTGCACCTATACAAAATCCCAGTAGCAAGGGATTAACAGGCATAATCCTGAGACTGAGCTGTAACTTGACAATGACTCCAAGCTTGGTAAAGTGGAATTCCCAAGGAAGAGCCATTGGAACTGAATCAGCTGGGTTCAGATCACTTGTTCTGAGGGTTCATGACTCTTCTGAAGATGTTTGTCTCCCCTTCCACCATTTCTGTCCCCAGTGCCATAGCTTGCAGCCACATTAACTGCAGTGAAATTGTTTATGACAGAGCAGCTCTGTAAAAGCGATCACTGGAACAAGCTGAGTATATTGCTATTGAAATCAATACAAAAATACTGGAAACTAAAAGAAAGCACATAGTAGGGACTGAATGCAGAAGTTTACTGGGATGGAAACACCTTAAAAGCCATCCTTTTTCCTGAATCTGCTGAAGTATTTTCCTTGGCAAGTCAGCAATAGGGGGCAGGAGCGAAACCAGGATGCTTGCTGTCTCTGGGGAAACCCCAGCTCACCAGGCTTAGGAGTCAAGCTTCCTCTTGTTTGTTCTCTTGTCTCTGGCCCCATGAATCTTTCACTCCTCTTTGAACAGTGGCCCAGCCACTTCTGAGCAAGAGATTTTGCCAAAGGAATGAAGGGCATGCGGCAGTGGAGCTAGACGTCTCTCAGGACTGACTCAGGAGGTTCATCGTAATATTGTTCTACACGGTGATCTTACAAAGAATGTGAGTAAATAATAGGAGATAGCATACATTCACATGATCTTTACAGAAGCTAATTAACGAGAACAACTGTAGTGATAGAGAGACCTAACAATGATAGTCATAATAATTAAATTATTATCGTAACAGATGCCAGATTGTATCATTCGTGCATACACACACATGGAGTTTACCTTCTAATTCCTGTGTGTACGGTTGATTTTTATACTATGTCAGTATTATTTAAACATTTACACTAGAGATTTTTCCCACAGCTTGCCTCTATTTCCTGTTTGAAAACCGGTGACCTTAAATACCAAGAAGCCCTTTAAATAGCTTGTGGCGGGTGACACAAGCTCATGTTTTTATTTTTAATGAGAAAAGAAGCATATCTAACAAGGACCTATTCATGCAATATGAATCACAGTGGTAAAAATGTTTCAATTTACCGACAACATAAAAGGAAGTTTATATTTTCTTTTGAAGTTCCAGCAAATAAAATCTCATGTTAAGAAAGTACGTCTTTTTATTGTGCTGGGAAACACATGTAGTTACATAATCTAGCTCCAGTATGTCAAAATCTGATCTCAGTTCTCTTCATCCCCTTTATGTTACCTGCTAGAGCTCAAAATCTCTGGATAGAACATATCAAGGTTTGCTTTTTGCTTTAATCCCTATTGAAAAATCATCTGCAATTTTCCCAACTTTATTTCCTTAATGCAAACGATTAATAAGCATTTCTATGCTAGTGTCTGCCTATAGATTGAGTTCTCCTAACTGATGTTCTTGATCTTCTTACCAAACAAATGGAAAGCAGAATCTTGACTCAACAGGCAGCCACACCAATCTTACATCAATGTCTCTTTGAAATTGTTGGTGTGACGCCAGTGTAACATCAGGATCAGATTCTTTCAACAGTCAGAAGTGTTGATAGCAATTGAAAATCACAGAAATGACCATCATTAGACTGTGCTATGGATCAAATGGTGCCACCAACATGCACAGAAAGTGAGAAACTGCTATGCAACTGTCTTCTTGGTAGTGAATTCAGCAATGTGATCTATGGCCTGATTCTCCACTGTTCAAACAGTGATGAAATCAGAACAGTTGAGATTTTTTTTATTAAAATGCTAGTGACCAGGCAAACTGGCTACACATACCATCTTCCCTGTACCCACACTGATATCAGACACCAGACTGACGTTTCAGCAGTGCTGAAGACTGATGAAAAAATGGGACAGGCACATGTTCAGTGACGTTGTGGTTTGCCTGAAAAGGACCATTGCCCACACCACAGTAAAGGGGAGCAGGACAAATGACTCTCAGTTGGACATGAAATGGCTGCCCTAAGATCACCTGCCACACTGTGGCTAAGGTATTGTGTGCCAACAAGAGGGAGATGTTGTAACCAGAAAAAAAAAGGAAAAATATGCTGCGTGTGATAAAAATGTAGCAAAACATGTTGTTCTCACAATCCTCCTGCACGCACTCTGTCCCTTTCTCATCTTCCTTCCAAACCTTTTCCTTTTTTTTTTGTGTTGGACAAACAACATAGATAAGAAAAATTCCTATCTGGCCTTTTTGGCCTCAGAAGTGGTGTCATTACGAGGTGGCTCACTCAGATTTTGTTTTACACCCTTTTCTCCTCCTCCAGATAGAGTTGTCCATCTAGGCAGCCACAGCCCACTGCTCTGCCTTTTGTGCCCTGCCCAAGGTCTGCCCTGGTTGGGTGGGCCTCCTAAACAGCCTTCACATCATGTGCTCTTTTGGCAAGTCAGTGGAAAATATTTTTCATCTGATTAAATTCTCTCATCCTCCATTATGTATTTTACACAAAGTGCTAGGGGAAAGTGCTTTTTCTATTCTCCTTCAAAAGCATACTAGTTGATGACAGTACATGAGATGGAAAGAGGACAAGCCAGCACCTGGTATGACAATACATGGTATCATACACAGGACAGTGACACTAATGCCATAGACATGAGATATCATAACAAGGCTTACAATGGTTTTACAATGTCTTACTTAACTTACAAGGCTTACAAGGTCTTACAATGGTATTACACTATTATTGTTACACTATTAACTCATATATAGCTGCTAGTTCTTCTAGGCTGTGCATCCTGTTCTGCAGTGCTGGTGCCCAGCTCTTCTTTGTGAGTGCACGGTATTTCATTGTCCATACCTATGTCAGCTTGCCAGTCTTCCCCCCCACCCCCCCACCCCCAATCTTCCCCCTTATTCTGTCTCTGCTATTCTAAAATTTTGAAACCCATTGGTCAGATTTAAATTCAACAGCAGTAACAGTCTCACAGGTATAACAACTTTAATCAGCCAGGGAAATAAATCTTATTAGAACTCACATTTTTATGATAATAAGTTCTAATTGGAGCTTATTTGAATGTATTAGGCCTTCTTGGAGCTTTCTATAATTTCCATTTCTCTCTGTTGAATGAATGGCTACAGGCTCAGTCCGTCTTACAACTCTGAGAATTCACACAGGAGCTCAGCCTCCAAGCACAATTTTGCATCACTTTCAGCATGCATGGAAGGACCTTTTTATTTAAATATATGCATAATATCCAAAATCTGCCAGTAAGCTGAATGAGGAGCTAGGATTTAACCAAATTGCATGTCTCCCACTCTTTGGGGCAAAATTTGGTCTGATGATCCAGTGGTAAATGAGTGAAATAATGGTAAAATAATGGTGAAATAATGGTGAAATAACAGTAAATAATGGTGAGTCTGGAAAAAAAGAAAAAAAAAAATCCTGATTTCTTGTCATTACCAGAAGTTCCTAATGAAATGGTAGGTGAATCACTAAGGGCCATGGTCAAAATGCTTCATTTCCCAAAACTGATTTCCTAGTTGTTTGGCTCTAGTTGGTTGGATATTCTTCACAGATATCCAATAGATGATACTAAGAGCAGATATTTAAGAGAAAATTAGAAAGTTAAGCTTACCAAATATCTTTATTTATTTATTTATTTATTTTGCGGTTCAACTTCCCAATTTCTAAACTGTAGACAACAGCATTCCTCTGTTTTAAAGGTATAGGGGAAATATATTAACAACTCCAAGGCATTCAGATGTTTTCCTGGCAAGGAGGGCTATATAAGTGCCAACAGACCATGAATAGTATTCCCAGTATAATTCAGTAACAATGACTTAGTTTGATTCATTGATTTTTCTTCTGCATTATAATCTCCCATTCTAACACAAGAAACCAAAAAAGCAGCATTTAAAAATAGTATTAGATACTAACAGCTAATATGTTTGCTGTTCTAACATCAGTCTTTTCTTATTTGGGACAGAAAGACTATTGTCAGCTTCTTATATTTTATGTGTATAGTGTAGCTTCTGTGTGTTGCTTACACTCTTATGTGTAGCTACTCTTCTCAGAGGAAACAAAAGAAAGCATGCTGCTTGTATAAATCTTAAAGTAATTCACCATAAATCAGAATAGTTATTATCATACAGAGTCAGAAATTGCCCAGTTTACTGGGTATCAGTCTTCATAAAATTACACTCTTGCTACTCTCGTCAGTAAGTGAAAGTAAAGCTCTGCAGTACTAACTCAATATATTCAGGAACTACTTATCAAGAAATTGAGCCTCATTAAGGCATTGACCAAACTCACAAGTGCAGTTTTTCATAATTAAGATGAAACAGGAAAATGGTCAATCCAATATGGTTCATTGGTTAAGTAAAATTTATAAAAGTGTGAGATCATCAGGGTTGCTCAAGAGAAGTGTTTAGAACAATCTTGTGAATGTGACCTTGTAAAGCAAAATATAAGTAAACCACAGGTGAATACAACAGATGCTGTTGGAAAGAATATTAAATTTCATCAGAGCACAAAAAAAAATCTCAAGACATTACCAGTAATCAAATCCTACAACTCCCAGAGGGCCAATAAAACTTTCTTAAACCTTTAGCAGCTTAGCCAGTAAAAACTCTAAGGGTTGATCTCCTCTCCCAATTTCTATGAGATTTATAACCATCCCTTCTTTAACCTCCTTTTACAGTAAGAATAAGTAAGTAAAAGGTAACACTCCTACTTATTGTTTACTTCTCTTACTCACACCATAAGAAGGCTGCAGCAGAAACAATAAGAGTTATAGAGTTAAACTGCTGTAAAACCAACAAAGTTAATCATGCCATGTGTACTTCCACAGCACACACAAGCAAATCGTTACAGCAGATCTATCCAGCACAGGATAGTCTCAGATGTTTGCTCCATCTACTTTGCATCCCAATGTTAGGCAGGATAAAGTCTGGATCTCAAGTTTATTTTCATGGAAACTACTCAAAACCACCTCATTGAATATCTCCCTGGTCTAAAAGTGCTACCGATGCATTTACTGGGGACTTGGTACCCTGTCCTTACAAGAAATGACTTAGATTCTTACACAAGGAGTAGGTATTTCATTCTCAATTGGCCTAATTCAGCTGAACAAACACCAAATTCAAGTTTACATGTATGCTTATCACAGCTCTTCCTTTAAATACGTTACCAGGCTGAGTGAAATCACCCATACAGGATGCAACCAAAAACTAAATACTGTCGGGCCCCACCGAATATCGTCTATGTTGTCCCATTATGCAGCAACAGAAAAGTAATCAAATGATGTAGAAAGTTGTTCCCAAAACTATTTAAATGGCAAGGCTCACGTTAACAGAGTTGATCATCAAAGATCTGACAAGGGTTCATGCTCCTGCTGTATGTGGTGATGATGTGGGGCAATAACCAACTTGGAACTATAAGATCCTGGGCAGCCACTGTCTCTGAATCTGTCCCACAGTGCTCCTGAATGGTCTCATCCATGCTTAGAGATGCTTATTATTGACTGCAGTAGCTTGGGTTGATTTGGGTTGAACAGAGAAGTACCCAACACTGCACAGAAAACAGAGGTAAACGATTGCATCCCTGCAACAATTTACTGATATGAAGAGGACAAAGACCCTCACTGCAGGATCCCTTTATCCCATTCAAGATGTAATGAACTACATGTTACTGAACATTATTAAAGCAACAAGTCAGCAGAATCATTCCTAGACTGAGTACATGTGAATACGCCATCCATCTATGTTACACGTGGTATCACAAAGCTGAAGCAGTTCACATAAATCATTTATCTTTAGATTAAGATAAAGAACCCTCTTTTGCATTCCTGCTCCAAGTCTATTAAAGGCAGCCCATTATGCTAAGATCCTGTCTCTCTGTACAAAGAATTTCTTATATCAGTGAAATGTTACATGACGCTTCTTTCTTCAGTGACTACCGTGTCCCAGCTCATCTTACGGCTGTACTCATTTCTAGCACTTGCTTGGAAGCTATGTGGCTTGTCATAGTCTTGCTGAGAGGCTTGGTCTAGAGGAAACTGTACTCCTCTCATCTTCTACAGAAATCCCTTTGCCATTCCACATTTTTATTGCAAGTATTCTCTTCAATGAAGCATAATCCAGTATGAATAAACAAATGCATCATAAATTTATTTGGGACTTCTACAATCACCTCTCCTACACTTTCCCATTTCACTTTATGTCCACCATAAAGGAGGACCACTCACATGTCTTGTCTGGTCTCCATTGCCTGATTTACCATACTTCTGGACTGCATGTGATCTTTTACATCTGGCAATAGTGGCCACCCACTTTCCCAGGTACACAGACTTACACAGGGCACAACTGGAGGATGACAATCCTTATTATTATTATCACTGCCATATGCAGCAGATATTCAAAGCAGGAACACACTATAGGATGAATGAGTTCAAACTGAAACAAAAGCCTTAATGAAGTATAAAATGTTGCCTTTGGGTATATCATCAAACCTAATCATTTGTGTATGCACCAAGGTAGTGGAAAACACCAGCTCTCAGGCTGGAGAGTGAAGCCTCTTTTCAGGAGCTCTCTAATCACTTGAGTCACCCCATAAAAAGCACCTGCCACTGAGAAAACAAAGTAAGAGCTAGTTTTCTACAGTTAAAACACAATGAAAGCACCCAAGTCGGGGATATGATTTCAAGCTGTGACTCCCAGTCTCACACAGAAGAAGGTGAAATATTCAAGTTCTCCCACTTTCCACCCCCACGTTCAACAACCCTTCCTCCTGATATACTATAAGATTTTTCACAAGTGGTAGCTAAATGGCAACTTTCTTGTTTTCTGGATACCTGACAAGCAGCCCCGGGGTCAATTTTTCTGAGGTACCGAGCCTTTCCATCTGTGTTGTATAATATGAAGCATATTTTGAAAAGTCTCCATATTTAGTAGATATTGCTGTGTGCCTCAGTTCCCAAGATGCACAACGGGGTTAAAAACAGTCCTTCATCTCACAGTGCTTTTTGTGAAAATAAATTAGTATGTTAGTAAGCCTTGTACTCCACACAATGATTGCCATAGAAACACCACAAGGAAAGGATTAGTTTTATTTTCAGAGAAGCCTATAGTAAATAAAGGGCTAGGTCATAGCTTGAACAATGAAAATAAAATAAAATAAAATAAAATAAAATAAAATAAAATAAAATAAAATAAAATAAAATAAAATAAAATAAAATAAAATAAAATAAAATAAAATAAAATAAAATAAAAAAGTAAAGTAAAATAAAATAAATACTGGCCAGTGTAACACAGTCCATCTTGTGCACCAAATGAAGAAGTGTACCTCTGTAAAGAGAATATGTGATCACATCATGAACATTTAGTCAGGCACACATGTTTTAAAGTGCTTTGCTCTATAAATTACCCAATCTTTGATCATTGGAAAAAGTTATTTACCTACGTACACACTCTTGCATACCTGTATAAAGAAGTGTGTGTGCATATCTGTAGGAATACTTCATAAAATCTTTGCATTAATGACTTTTAACATTAAAAACTACCTGCTTTTTTGCCATTTTAGAACTGCTGTTAGTACACCAAAAGCTTCCTCTGCTGGAGCTCATGTGTAATGGCATTCCGGTTTTCATGCATCAGCTCTGCTCCTTTTCAGGTGAGTTCTGAAAACAAATCTGTTTTATTTCCTATAACATTTGAATAGTCAAATGGAGAAATGAACCTCACAATTGTTCTGTTTCACCAATCCTTCCATCAGGATGCATTATTTATGTGAATTAAGAATGAAACACATAAGGAGTAAGTATCTTCAAGGTATCGCTGGCATTTAGGCAAATCACTGTTAGCTGGGAAATCTTTAACAGGATCCTCTGTTCACGTCATCCTTCTGTCTGGGGAGTTCTGGGATCTGATGACAGGTTTTGTTCAAGTAAATTAGTGAACAAATAAAAGCTTTTATTTACTGCAGGCATAGATCTGGTGGACAGGGCAGAACGACCCCTCAGGGAAAAATGACAATGTCAGGGAACTCCATCCCGTGTGTGCAAAGTCAAATAAGAACTCATAAGGAATATTTTCCCAGCCTCAGTAATTTTCAAAATTGCAGCATATGTACAAAGCATATGTAAAAAAAGCATAACATGGTGTCACTTAACTCACAGTGTGTGACACTACTGTTTAGCTTAGCCATCTTCATGGCAATGCATGCTTGGCAGCTAAGCTTTGATTTCAGAGACAAAATTTGTTTGTTTCTTTTTTGCTCCTATCTAACCACAGCTATAAAAAATTCTTCTCCTGCCTTCATGCACTGGCATCCTCTCCACTTTTGCAACAGATTCAAATTTCTTGACCTCACCTTCTTAATTCTTTAAGGCTGGTGGTGCCTGTAGCCTGGTCTGCCTCATTCTCCACCTCTCTCCATCTCTACCTTCTACTCACTCCTCTCCTCAACCACCTCTGCTCCTCCTCCTGCCCTTTGCACCTGTTTTCTGCCAACAAATCACCAGCAGTTTTTCTTCCTTTCTACCCTCTATAAAAGAGATGGGCTTTTGTTTGGTCACAACACTCAGCCAAGTGCTACTGGGTACAGCTAATTTTCCTGGAGCAGAAGAGTACATGCAGGGCCATCTTGCTACTGCTGTGCTTTTGCTACCTCTTAAACAACAGCCAGTTTCCTCTATGCCTAACAGTGGCTCCCACTCCACATGCTGGCAGAGATTTTCAGGTTTCCTGTGGGACTGAAAGCTTCTGAAGAGCTGCTGAAGGCTCCACACGAAAAACTCACAAATAAACAGAAACTGAGACAGCAAACAAGCTTCCAGTAGCTTCAAGGAATGGTATTTTACAAAAGAAAAATGTTGGTCAGGAAACTTCTGACCAGTTCCACTAAATTTACTTATTCATTTCCACAGCTGTAAAATAAATTATTTTTCATTTCTCCAGGAACAACGTACAGAAGTTCAGCTAAGAAGCAAACACCTTAAAATGCTTTCAGTATTTCTGGAGAAAATAGTTGCATAGATGTGCAAAATCAGAAACAAGGAGATATATTGTTACCTCAAGGATTTAATCAATTCATTATGCTCACAGCCATAAAGGACTTAAATGACAGATACTTCGTAGAACTGCCCTGAAAAGTTTACATTGCCTTTTTATTTTTTTTAATCTAATGAACCGGAAAATTTCTACCAATCAAACTCTACAAAAAAGCCTTATACAATTTATAAATATACCTGGTGCAAATGGATCCACTGAGGTCTGCCTAGCTATCCACAATAATAATCACATATTTCTATAGCAGATCTGATTTCAGAATAATACTGACCATTATGAGCTACAAAAAAAAAAAAAAAAATCTACTCTCCATTAAAATGTTTTTGAAAGTTCTCTTTCAAAAATGAAATAAAAAAAATAAAATAAAAGTCTTTACACACCACAGTGTACTGCAAGGGTCTCTACTTTTCCATTCAGGAAGAAAGCACATTTAATGTTTTGTTTGTTTGTTTGTTTGTTTGTTTCTCTCTCTTTCCCAAGAGGACTTTCAGAAGAAGAGCTGCATGGTTCAGCTCCATTTGTCCATAATTACAAGTTTTCAGGAATGTCCGGTGATATGAGAGCTCATAAGCATGCATCACTACATCTCCAGGAATTTTCTTAAGAAAAGGAGACTGAGGAGAAATATAGGAGTCTTCTTCCTTTAAGTAACTGGGCTTGCTCCACCATGCCTGGAAAAAGTTAGCACTTTCAGCACAATCTGAAAAATAAAACCATCAACTAAAGAGCTACCTAATTTAGGTACTGGAACTACTGGAGCTGCTGGGAACTCGAGACCAGGGGCATGCTTTCAGGATCACCAGGAAAGCCAGGGGAAGGTTCTGACTCTCAATGCATGGTGAACCTGCATGAACTGATGGCACAATATGCAACAGGGACTGATTTAAGGCATTTTTTTTTTCTCAAAGGACAATGAATACTAAGCAAAACACACCTATGTCTCTGTCAACCTAGAATTTTTTCCAGTAATTCTAATCAGAAATGGTACATACTCAGTTTGATGCAGTGATGCATATTTGCAAGCTTTCCTCACTTGTAGCTGGCTTCTGAAAAAGTTGAATCTAGAATTTGAGCGCTTCCTTCATTGAAAAAGCAAGTTTGTAAATAATCACAAATACTTCTGCTGCTGATGGCATTAATTACATCTATTCATGTAGTCATAAATACAGTGGCTGTCCTCAGTAACTTTGTAAGTAGTGATGTAGGAAAAGACAGAGATGTTATAATGAACAGCACCAACTAGTCAATAAAACTGTATTTGATTATCTGTGAATTCACTGTGGAATTTTCCTGTCCTTTTAAATGTTCTTTCTTTGCAGCCCAGAAAATAAATTAACCTGAGGCTTTTCTCACTTTAAAAGTTATCCACAACTCACCAAATCAAAGTTTGTCATATACATTTTTCAAAGGCAACAGAAATATATGGCTTTCTAGGTTTAAAATTGTTCTACACCTACTTCAGTGAAGGAACTTAATCACAGCTAATTCAACTCAATAGTACTTCAAGGAAGAAGATAAAAAGGTTTCACTTTATAAAAAGCAGAAATACACTCTATAAATGCAATTCAAGGGAATGTCTTGCACCAATATAATAAATACTAAATTTAATTAAAGATTTCACCTAAAAAATCTTTAGCTTGATTGTCTAATCTTGAGTCCTAAACTGAGACTTCAGCTCTGATTCTGGTAAGCATTTAATTAAGGTAATGTGCAGGTACTTTAGGTCAGGGTGTCCAAACTGCAGGAGGCACCGGTAGGGCCCTGGGTGGGCAGAGGGAAGATCCATCCGTTCCAGGGCTCAGATAAGGAAAGTTCAGGTGTCCCCACATTCCCCATATAGATGTACCAATGAAAGGAATGTGTGTCTCCCCAGGTACCTACCTTCATCTGTCAGAGCCCAAAGGACGCCCAAAAAGCTGCCTCTCTGGCTGTGTTTAATCTCCTGATTTCACTCAAGTTTCCATTTCCTTTTAGGAGCTTCGGGCTGCAACTGCAATACAGTAAAAACACTTAAGAGTTAGCACATCATACACTTACTCCCCCTCTTTTTCTTTTTCCTTTTTTTTTCCTTTTGTTCTGCATTAAAGGTGAAGAGAAAATCTTAGCTCAATCAGAGAAATTAACAGCAAGTAGGATATATTAAAATCTAAAATTATAGCCATTTTGTCTCAAGACAATAACATAAAAAGTGTTATTTATAGATCTCTCCAAGGAATTTTTATATCTGTAAATGAAGGAGTTACATATTGAGTGCATTTGGCCTCAGGCTTTGACTATTTTCTATGGTTAAATAACATTTGTCACAGAAATTAAACTGAGGCAACATGATGAAATTTCCACCTGTATTTATAGGAAAATAAATAGGCAAGGTTTTTGAACTAGCTCTTTTTTAGTGTTTATTTATCTTTCACTTCCAGTACATTTCATATCCATCTCCAGTTTTCTTAGTGGTATGGAAAACAAGGCCTAAAGCTATTCCTTTTTTTCCTTTAAAAAATGTAACTTGAATTTAGGTATTAATTTCCTATCAACTGAGACTGTTCCCCCTACTATCCTGGCTTGATATCTTCAGATTTTGCACACAAATTATGATGTTTTGCCAGGCTTGAAAATGCTGCAGGCGTTACTATGCCCACCACAGCAGAGGACAATTGCTTTTCCAGCCAGAGACAAACGCTCCTTCACAGAGCTTCCACCCCATGTCCCATCCCACACCTGTGCTGTCCTATCAGAGTGCTGGGGATACTGCTGAGAAACAAAATGAATCAGTGAAGATGGCTTTATAAAGCCTCTTTGACTCGTTGTGTTGCCTCTTCCTGTGATGACTATAATAAGAAAATATTGCATGGGAAAATAAATTAGTAGAATCCTTCCTGTCACACCAACACAAAATTGCCTTAAAACCTCTCCATAATCACAGACTAATGGGAATGACGCTAAAACGAGTTAAGACAGACTAACTGAGAACACTTCTGAGAAAACTTCTCATTTGAAAAAAAAAAAAAAAAGAGCTATCACTGAGGAAAAAAATACAGACTTACTGGGGATTTACATAGATAAAATCTAAATTGAATTAGTGTTTTTCCTGTTCCTCTGGGTTTTACGTTTTCAATTTCATTTTAAAATCCTACTATGGTTAGGAATGGATTGCTTTTACATCTTGAATTTACTTGATCTAATCCAGTGGACAACCTGGAAGCAGATCTCTCCCTAGTTCTTACACATACTTATCAACTTCTACCCAGACATTCATCTTTCACTTGGGATTAGGGATGGGATTAGGTTACTGATCTTTGCTCCTTTCAGTTGGTTTAGAGATTATTCTTTGCTTTAAAGTCCTCAAAATCTCAGTTTGTCTGCTCTACCACTGGGACCTTGACAGTTTGTAGGGGCAGCCAGACTGTATACACTGGCACCTCCTCATTCAGCTTTTGCATGGGTGCAGAAGAGGATCCAAAGAGCAAAAGAAACATTCCCATTTCCTACAGCTGTGGAGGAGCTCAGGGAGAAGGAACAAGCCCCCAGGCAGCCAGGGAGGGCTATTTCCTTGTGCAGCGTCCCCACACCTTGTATCTTCATCCTGGAATCCTAGCAGTGAGTCCTCCAAGGGAGCATCCCTGCTCAGGAGCAATGTCTGTAGCAGACAGTGGTGCACACAGCACTGCAGTAATAATCCCTGTCATACCTAACCCTGCAAGGATGCATCAGCCTTCAGTCATCAGCCTTCCAGTCTCCATGCACTGATGCTCAGCATCTGCATGCAGGCTTGTCCAACGGCTCTTCAAGGGTGGCGAGACTGGACCGTATGTGATGATTTTGTTTCAAAGAGAAACCTCTGAAGGAAAAGAAGTTTCTTGAGAAGATGATAAAATGATAAAGACATGCAGATGATTAAGCCCACACTGATTTACCAAAAAAAAAAAAAATCCAAACTAGAAAGGTTATAAATAAAAGGACTCAAGCATCTCTCTCACATATATTTGGAGGTGGATTAAGCATATTTTACCCCAACATGCCCATCATTACTGTGTGGGTCTGGACAGACCATAGGGAACTGTCCTGCTGGAAGGGTCCACGCCCCATGGAGGACACTCCCTCACAAAGCCAAGCCCGACAGCAAAGCCGCCCCCAGACCTACCCAGCTTGTCAGCAGTCAGTGATTGCTTGTTATACACCGTGGCAAAAGCAGTATTTTGTGCAGTAGGTCAGACTCGAAATTCTTTTGAAAACCTCTAAGTAGAAGGTGGTTAAAAATGATAAGCATTAATCACTCATTCATTTTCATTAGAATGAAGGAGTTATTTCTGCTTCTGCCTTCTAATTATTAATTAAAACGGACAGAAAGGAAGTGGGGGAAATCATTTAAGCATCTAAAAAGACATTAGCAAATGGACATAAAGCAAAACTGAACAAAAAAGTCTGAACAATTAGATAGCTGGATTACTTCAAATATTTCACCCCCAAAAAATAGAGTATGCCTTTTCTTCTTGATTGCAATTTTCTATCAAGAAAAAAAGTTATTAAAACTGTAATATCTCACATTCTTTGTGTCAAAATATTCTTTTATATTACTTGGACCTTTTCAGCTTTGGTGCTGTGGTCTGCTCAATTCTGTTCTATTTATTTCTCTGCGTGGACTATCAGTCTATGTAGTCGGATCACAATTAAATCAGAGCACTAGGAAGGTTTGCAATATACATAGTCTTGCTGTAATGCAGGACTTTATTGAATATTATGAGGTAAAAATAGCTTGAAACATAAAATGGTATCTACTGTCATAGGCAGAAAACATACAAAATGAACCCTTATTTTTAAAAACTTTCATGTCAGAGTTCTCAATTTCATAGCTTGTATTTCCTTTTGCTTACCAAAAATGCAGAAGAAAAAAAAAATCTTCTATTTCATACCTGTTCATTGTAGAAAATTAATTGATGTTATTGACATTTTTATCTGCAGCTATGTGCCTCAAAACAGCTGAGACCTGGAAAGAACTGCTCTATTTCCCTGTATATCATGGTTTCCTAATCCCTGGTTCGTTTTAACAGCTCTGTCAGAAGTTTGCTGTGAACTGATTGTTGAAAGAAAATATGAAAGTAAATTACAATCTGGACGGATAAGGGGAAAATAGAAAAAGAAGACAGGAAGAAATTATTTCATTAAGAAAATGTTTTCTTGTGTCCATTTATAAATTCATAATTGCCATATTCACAGCAGTTATGAGACAACTTCCTAAAAGTGACCTCTGTTTGCATTGACAATTAAACTGCTTCCTGATTTGCCATTCAAAGTCGGAAAGAACATATTAGCTGCTTCCTAAATTCCTAGCTCTTGTAAACGTACAGGAGCTTTTGCATAAGCCCAGAGCTGGCAGCCTGAGCTGTACTGTAACGTTGATGAAGATTCAGAGACTGCTGTCTCAGAATAACATGTCCATGTGTCAGTTTATGGGAAATTGCACAGTTAAACACACCAGAAACAAAGGTGACTCTAAGAAGTGCCATCAAAAGGCTTGACCAAACCCTGATACAGCTGCAGTTGGCAGCATCTGGACAGTGTTCTCCTGCAGGCTTGGCCATGTGGTCAGCACGCAGAGATCCAAGCACACCAACTGTTCTGCACACCCACACTGCGCTGCTCTTCGCACCAGCTGCTGTCTTCCAGCATTGAAGGCAGGCTCGAACTGGAACACGGAAACAGGGACCTATGTTTCGTACATGGTGTCTAGGGAAAGAGGCCTGAGCAGGGAGAGGGGGTCAGCTTCTCCCTCTGCACTGATACATGAACATATGGTGGCCCCTGAAGTCCTGGTCTGCCAGCTGCTCTGACCTGGTCACAGTGTGCTGTACCACCCACCAAGTAAACACCATGTAATACTTTTCCATGAAAACCCAGTGCACAAGGGGAAGAGATGTATCTCGTGCACCCAGGCATGAGAAAAGTTATGCACAAGAGGCCTTAAGCCACTGCCAAACGTACCCATCCTGGCTTTTGCTCAACTTCGCATGGTTGGTGATCGCCCAGCCCTCTAATTTGTCAAGATCTCTCTGCAAAGCCTCTCTACCATCTAGGGAGTCAACAGCTCTTCCCAATTTAGTGTCATCTGTGAACTTAGCACACCTTCAAGTACTATTTGCTCCCATACAGAAACCATTCCCTAGTTTGAATCATCTTTGCCTTCATTCTTTGCATCTTCTTTCTTTGAAGCTTGCATCAGCTCTGGTCCCACTATGTCAAACCAGATGCGTACTGTATTTGGGTAGGCGATATGCTTAACCCACACTAAAACAACACCCATCCTGCAAAAATGAGGCTTAAGCACCCTAAATAAAATAAATAAGAAAATAAATAAAGATAATAAAAAAGATAATATAAAAATAATAAATAATAAATAATAAATAAAATAAATAAATAAAATAAATTAGGCTTAAGCACCCTAAGTAAAAAGAGCTTTCCCTTGACACTGCTTACTGGTGCTTGGACATGGAGTCTCCACTTGGCTGTTGCATATTCCACATCTGAGATGTGGGCTGACAAATGGACATACTTGGCTCTCTTGGTGCCTGACATACAGAGTATGTTCCCTCTACACTTCCTGGCCTGTATAAATGGACTGAATGGTAAGAAGATGTCTAGAACTGTTTGTCTGAGTCTTTCTTGTGTCATTTTGCTCAGCTCATAACTCATGGGTAAGTTTCAGGACTGTCTACAATGGCCATCGCCACAATGAGTGGCAGAGGGTCAATGAGATGAACATTGAGGTTATTGGACTGCCTGGCTTGTCCAGGGGTTCTGCTTGGGCTCTTGGAAAGTTTGGGGTAACTTTATTGTTTTCTTCTGGTGTTTTTTCTTTCTGTGTGTGGTGTTTTTGTTTTGTTTTGTTTTGTTTTGTTTGTTTTTTGGGGGGTAGTTTGTTTTGTTGTTGCTTTTTCCCCATTTTATCTGTCAGATTGCCTACAGAGAACCATGAATTTCTTCCCAGTCACTCCGGCATTTGCCCTAAAGACCTGTTGCCCATCCAGAAGACCACAACAGCTGTCCCCATGCCATCCTGTGGACGTACCCTAGGAAGGTGCCTTCGCAACTTTGGTTACCACAGTTTGAACACAGTGGAGATATCCAGTGCAACTACACTTTTATTTTCTATTTTACTGTTTAGCACTGGGTGCCTGCAGTGTATCAGTTGTGGAGAATTCAGTGTGGTCACTTGTAAGAGTGGAGATTCATCACCGTGAGCCCCTCAGAAAGCACCCTTAAAGCATCTCACAGACTGCATGGAGGAAATATAAAAACATTCAGTAAAATAAGGGGATATGCATAAAAAACACAGCACGTGGGAGCTGTGAGAGTCAGCATGAGCTATAGGGGCTTCCTGATGGCAGAGTGCAAACACAGGGAGCCCAGCACCGGCTGCCCTTCCTACCACCACCAGCTGTGGTATGAAACCAGTAACCTCCATGCAAACTGGGCTGATGCAGTGCAGTCAGGTGAGGACAGCTGATGTAAAAGCTGGAGGAGAACGTGTAAAAATAAATAAATAAATAAATAAATTTTGGAAAGCGGAACGAGGGAGGTTGGGAGGTACAACTACTCCCTTGGCTCCCTGAGAGAAACCCTCCCCGCTAGTCGCCGCGGAGCTGTCACCGTGAGGGGACGGGGAGGGGACGAGGCCGGTCCCGGCTCCCCGGCGGCTTCGCCCCCTCCCCGTCCCCTCACGGCGCCATGTCCTCGGTGCTTCCTCGCCCCCTGCCGGGTGGCGGTGAGCGGTGTTGCTATGGCAGCGCCTGCAGCTCGCTCGGCCCTGGCGGTGGTGCTGCCGCCGGGCGAGGAGCGCGGCCTAGCGGGTGTCCAGGCTCTGCCTGTCCCGGGTTTGGTTGAAATTAACCCCGGAGGCTGTGCTGAGCGGGGGGAGAGCACCCCCCCACACACACAAATCCATAAAACCCCGGGGCCGAGAGCAGCACCCCCCAAAAAAATCCATACAACCCCCCCGAGCCTGGTCATCCCCTTGGCTTTCACCAAGATTGGGTCCGTCCCCTCAGGATTTGAACATCAAGAGGAATGCAGGCGCTTGGCAGATTTCTGTCATTGGCAGAAGGAAGAGGTGTACCTGGAAAAACTTTTTAGGTTTTGGATGTTTTTTTTATAACAAGGCTTTGCTTTCCTGAGAGCTGAGCCTGGTGATTGCTTCTGTGGGCCTGATTTTGTTACAGACCTGTCTGCGTGCCACCTGCCAAGGACAGTCTTTGAAAAAAAAAAAAAAAAGTGAAAACATCAGACCACATAAGCCTGGAGAAACGCTCAGGCAATGGAGAAAAACACATGGAAAATAAATGCAGTCAAGACAGTTTGTAGTGATCTTACCAGGCACCTCTCCCATTGAGTCTTGCAATAGAAATGCCTGGGTATGTCTCCACATGTGATCACTATACACATACATGCACAGACACACAGCTAAAATTTTAAATCTTGAAGCAAAGAAAATTTAATGGAAGGACTACTCCTTTCATTACATGAGTTATGTCTTTATGAAATGCTGCACACCATAGCGAGCTTTGCAGTGTTCCATGTGAGGATTTGTTAGAGCCTGTTGTAAAGTAAGAATTAAACTTTTGATTGATGACTAATCATACAACATAGGAAAATCAACTGCATCCATTGAAAGCCCAAGATGTCCTTCTTCCCTCAATTTTAATTCATTTTACAATGAGCTGCAAAACAAAGTACAGCCTGTCTTTATTGATTAGAACATGCAGTGGATCAATACCCAGCCTGCAAGTTGGTGTGCATGTTTCCAGTATCCCTTTTATAAATAACGTCTGGTCTCCATACAGTCATGCAAACACAAATCACATGGAGCAGCTCTCCTACACCGATGGATTATCCCTGCTGGTTGCCAGGCCAGTATTTCTGGAATGCTCCAGAAAGAGTACTGCAAAACAAAGCTAATGTCACCAGAAAAATTTCTGATTCACTGGTTCTAAATGTAAAATCATGTTTATTCTTCACTGTTAGGTGCATTACATATAAACCTAGTTGCAGTGGCTATATGTACAAGGATCCATATCAAAAGTAGAATTGGCGTACATGTAACATAGAAACATAGAATATCAGGAGTTGGAGGGGACCCACAAGGACCTTCGAGTCCAACTCCTGGCTCCACACAGGACCATCCCAAAATCAGACCACATGTCTGAGAGCATAGCCCAAACACTTCTTGAACTCCAGCAGACTCAGCGCCATGATCAGGTCCCTGGGGAGCCTGCTCAGGTGCCCAGCCACCCTCTCTGTGAAGAACCTTTTCCTAACACCCAGCCTGACCCTCCCTAATTAAAAATGGCTGAATGCAGTTTGCCAGCTGGAAGCTCATCTCCAGGAATGACAAAAAATATATCTATGGCAGCATTTCTGGTATGAAACTCCACTGTGGAGACTGAAAGAGACAACAGATACCACCACTATGTGCTTTATGAGATCTCAAGGGGAGGCAGGGTTTTACTTCCTTGGAGACCTGTTTCATGCTAGCCTGCCCTGTCAGGATGTCACTGTCAAAATTATTTCTAACTTTTTTCTGTCATTGCTAACAGCCAGGCCTCTCCTGCTGGGAAGGATTCAGGCATCTCAAGCCATCTGAGGTATCCATGGGTGTCCTGCCTGGCATCCACTCCAGCTCCAGAGCAGCCATTGTATACCATGAAACCTGTGTAGGACACTTTGGATGTGCAAGGACATTTCCAATGGCTCCAGTGCTTCTGCATAGGCAGATGAATCCCTTTCTAAAGGTTGCCATGTCCGCAGGACTTGATTTGTCCTGCTGAGCTCTAGGCATCCTCCAGAGTTCAGGTGAAAAGTGCAGGTTTCCTTTACTCCCTGTGCAATCAATAGGGACAGCATGACTTTCCTCGGGGTGATTCAAAATCTGGATCAACCAGTTAATGTGCGTGTCTTTCGCTGATAAGATGGGGAGCAGTGAGTAGCTGAACTCCCTAGTTAAAAGTCTCAGCATGTGAGATCATTTTTTTTTCCAGTGATGAGGCCAGCATAAAAATCTGGCTGCTTAGATAGCTGCCTAAGCATTGTACACAAATTCAGAAAGTAAACTGTAAGGATTTCAGGGCACCTGCAGATGGAAACCTCTGCATAAGCACAGGTTTGGTACCAGAGGAGCACTGCTTGGATGCAGATTCCTTATTTTACTGACTTATCGCTAACACAAAATAGAATCATAGAATGGTTTGGGTTGGAAGGGACCTTAAAGATCACCTAATTCCAACTCCCCTGCCATGGGCAGGGACGCCTCCCACTAGAGCAAAATAAGCTTGGTCTGTACAGAGTCATGAGCTACAAGTAATATTATTTGATCCTGATGTATCCAAGTTTATAAAACTTGGATAATTTTTACTAAGACTAGCTTTCAGATCTTTGCATGTGGAAAGTATTGGTTTATTTCTCTCCTCTGTGTCTTATCTGCAATGTTTTTCTAGTCATCTTATTTCCCACTAACCTAATTAAAGCTAAGTTTAAAAAAATGTTGCCTGTTTTTATTATACTGGGGGAGCAGATACTCAACAGAGAACTATCTCACTATTTCCTGTATCATCTTTCTGCTATAAAAGACTAAGACTAACTGTTAGGGCTAGCCTCATCAGACCACTGTTCTGAGCAAAAATGTCATGATTTTATTCTGTTTTAATCTTGGAAAAACTAGTGGTTTTTCTTCTATGATCTCCAGTTCATTACATGTAATGACTGTGTGTTTATCTCACTTCTTAGAGAATTCATTCTTTTTGCTTACAAGGAGAAGGACCCAAACTTCAAGACTTTCTTACCTACCGCAATCCCTGAATGCCAACTCTACACAGTTTTATTTTTATTTCTCTCAGACAAGGACCTTCTGTGACAGCTTTCACAAATGTCTTTCAGTCAAGCCACAGAATGTGGTGATTTGGCTGCTTTGGTCTCTTCCATTTGCATTTAATTATAAATTGCTCAGTGTGCACAGTTACCCTTGTAACTTTCCCTACTTTCATTGATTTCTGATCAAAAAGCCATTGGCTTTGTGGTCCTTGATTTTTCTCCCTCACCACATGTTCTTGTTGTGTCTGCAGTATCTTACTTATATTGTTACTTTGCAGTCTAGAATTTCACTTATTCCAAAGAAGTGTTTGGCAACATTGCTACCTACTTCTCCTTTTGGAAGTTGATTCTTCATTAGAGGTGTTCCCTCCACTGCAAGTCAAAAATGCCCATGACTCTAGTATGCACTGAGCACCAGACCCCCAGCACAGCTCAGAGATGTACCTGGCCTCACATCACATCTTAGACTTGGCCTGCAGTGAATGTTTCAGATGCTTCAGGAATCAATGTGAGATGAAAGCAGTTAAAGAGTGACTTCTCACTCATACCTACCCACTTTCTGGAAGTCTGGTATTTAGGAACCTCCTGAATTGGATAGTACATTTGGAGTTTGCATCATGTTTAGCAGTACCTAAAGAGTCATGATTATGTCTTGTCTCATCTTGAACACACTTGTATTTTTGGCATTCACAACATATGATGGCAATATCCTACATTTAATCACAGATTATAACAAAAGGATTTCCTGTTTGTATTGAGACAGCTGTTAATCAGATTAGACTGGGAGCCACTTAACAATGATCAAGGATTCATCATCCCTGTGCCATTAATGTTTAATCACAGATTTCCTTCTTATAATTTTGTTTTTCTAACCTAGAAAAAGTGTCTTTAGTTTACCTAATGTTTCAGTTGCTCTTGTCACTCTTGTTTGCACTTCCTTCTTACCCTACTGTGACCTTTCATAGCTGGAGTGGCCAGAACTGTATGCAGTGTTCAAGATGCAGGCACACCATTTAAATCTGCATTATTTCTTCATCACATAAACTCTTTGTTAGGATTCTTGCTGTTGATACGCTTGAGAAGTTATTATTTATTCTTTTTCCTTTTGCATGTTTCTCCTGAAAGTTGTTTTTAAGCATAAAGCTACAAATGATCGAGCCAAGCCACTAAAAGTTGTATTCTATTCAATTTTCATCCATGCAACACAACTTCAACTTTTATTTGTTACTGGAGTCTCCTCTTAAATTTCAAAACAATTCAAAGAGGATACCAGTGCCATGTACTTTATCTGCAACTAGAGCATGCTTTCAGCAATGGAAATAATCCTGCCAAGGAAAGAGGATGTTATTAAACACTTGTGTTTTCTGCCTATAGTCTATTTTGCAGCATCTAGCAAGTTCAAAGCAGATGTTATCCATCTTTCAAAATGTACTTGTCTGGGACTGTGTTGCATTTCTAAATATTATAAACTGCAGAGTCAACAGAAAATTAGCCTAATTTCTCAAAAATCATGTCAAAGTATTCCACGGCACATAGCCTTTTTTTTTTTTTCCCACAGTGCTAATATCTTGATTCAGACCAGCAAAATGCCAGCAGACAGCATGCATTCTTTCCTTCTTCATCACATCAATCTCATTTATATCACAGGAGCTGGAAACAATTTGTCAGGGCCATTAAAGAGGTGCAAAGCCTCTGCACAGTTGTTTACTAAATGTCTGCTGAAGCTGTATAAGTCTGAACTTTCTCCTTTGTGCACTGGAGTCTCTTCAAGTTTCAAAAGCATCTATAACCAGGGAAGGTTTGCAATGTTCTCTTTTCTCTTTTTTACGTATTCTAACACAGGTATATTTTTTATTCTCCTAATATCGTCTTTATAGTCTTACTCTTCAATATCTTTCATCTGTGGGAATTCTGTGATTATCCCTCTCACCCATTTATCAACTTTTCTGTGTGACATTTCAACTACCACCATGGGAATGTTCTATACTAGAACTTTTTATGCACATAAATCTCTCCTTAAGTTTGAACACTCACTCAGTTACTGAATCATGACTAGACGTGGACTGGTAATACTCATCATCAGAAGCCAATTATAATTTTTCTCTGTAGAATAGAAACAGATAATTGGTTTAAGATACAGTTTTACAAAACCTAAATCTGCCTACCACTGGGAGTGAAATCACCTAATGTAGTTAATCACTATATTTTTCAAAATCCAGCTGTGGATCCAATTATCAGCTCAGAAAATATTGTTTCCTACCATTTTTTAAGAGATTCGTTAAGTATTTTGTTAATGGCATAGCTGATCATGATAGCAACTATCTTCTGCCTAACAGATCCGTGGTTAGAGCAGCCACCAAATGGGACGTCTGATTTTAGGCAGTCTTCAGACAGAAATCAAGCAGAACTGTGTCCTTATCTACCAGACTAATTTCTTACTGGAAACAATCTCTACTCCTCATGCGGAAACCTGGCGTTACACTCATCAGGAACTCAAGTGTCAGCAACTTAGGAAAAAAGCACATAAAACTGAGAATTCAGGTGTGCCTATCTAAAATAAATTTCATTTATACTCCAAGTAACAAGCCTTCCCTCCTCCTGTGAGTCAAGGTCTTTCATACATGGTCTCCTTGTCCCTTGATTCTTATCATCAAGACTATTGAGTGCCTGTTTTCAAAAAAAGGTTGCCCTAGAGCTTATAGCCAAGGTAACCTGCTATATACAGTGATCTGTTTTAAACTCTGAACTTGAAACTGATGTGTACCCTTACTTCATGGCAAAATATTTTAGACACTGAAAACTGTAAGCTATTATGCAAACAAGGAGCATGTTCTTCCACTGTGATTATCATTTTTTATAAAATCCAAATGTGTCCTCCCAAAAGGGAAAGAATAAGAATACTGTTTTAATGACAGAACTAATATTCTTTTTCTCCTTTTTTTCTGTGTTGTCAAAGAAGGGAATAAAACATTGGGACTCTCTCCACAGGAGTTCAAAAGGTGGATCTCTGGTAAGTAGAAAACACTTTTTTGCTGTGGTGGTTGTTGAATGCCTCAGGAGATTGCCCAGAGGGGTTCTGGAATCTACAACTTGGGAATACTCAAAACACAGCAGGACATGGCTGGTCCTGGACAACCTGCTTTATGTGACCCTGCTTGCGCACATGATTTTGAGAGTTCCCTTCCAACCTCAGCAATTCTGTAATTCTGTGATCTCTCCCCATTGATTTGAAAAAAAAAAATGTTGGGGTGTGGGGGGGGAAGTGTCCTTGTTATATCTCAGGAATAGGCGGTTGAATGTCAGCTGTATCTGATCCAACACTGTGGACAGTGTTGGGAAAAAAAATAATAATAATTGCTGAATTGCTGCAATTCTAGTACTTACTTGAAGAGCCAAATTGGATAGGGTGAAGATTTTGTATGCTATAGGCTTATTTTTTTGCCATTGTCCCTTCAGTCATCTCTCAACTTTGGAAGTAGGGAAGAAATAAAATTATATGAAGAAGGTATAAGAAGTTTGAAGTATGAGGAGAACAACCCTATCCTGTTGCATTCCCAGGAAACTTATTCACTCTACTGTTATGACAGGAAAAGTTGACTTGTATTTCTCTATGCATTAGAGACTTGTTGCAGAAACTTGACTTTACAAAGGAAAATTTTATTGTTTGCTGTTGGTCTATAGTTCTTTAACCAGGATGATGTCACCACTTTAGTAACAAACAATTGCACTGCAGTGAGCTTGGGGAGGTTTTTTCATCAAAGACTTAGTATGTATATATGCAGAGCCAGATTTTTCTCCAGGAAAGGGAGCAATCAATTCTTAAAAAAGTAGAGGTCTTGCAGGGGAACTGTAGTAATGCACTCTGGCCCCAGTCTGTTCTGTTATATTAATTGCTATTGAATAAATAAATAAATAAATAAATAATCTTCAGAGAGCTTTAGAATCTAAATACCCCAAAATGCACACAGATATCTGTCCACAGTACAGGAAGTTGAGCAAGTATGGCAGAAGTCCAGCATGGATGGACATGGAGTTCCTGACTGAGCTTAAAAGACAAAGATGAAGGACCCAGAAGGTGGAAGCAGCAACAAGCTCTTTGAGAAGAACAAAAAGACATTGCCTGCACATGTCCAGTAGAGTTTGCAAAGCCAAAGCTCATCTGAAGCTAAAACTAGCAAGGGAGATGAAGGTCAACAAGACAAGGTTTTATGAATACACTGACAGCTAAAGAAAAGGCAAGGAGAATTTTGACCCATTGACCAGCAACATGAGAAAAGTTGAGGTACTCAATGCCTTTTTTGACTCAGTTTTCACTGAGCCTTGTCCTTTGGCTTCCCTAGTCCCTCAAGCCTACTAGCAGAGTCTGTGGGAGTGAAGCAGCACCCACAGCAGAAGAACAGAGAGTTAAGGATCACTTAACCCAGTTTAGACATATACAAGAAGTCAGAGTCAGTCCAGATAGGACAATAGGCAGCAAACACAAGTTAGAACATGGGAAATTCCAATCAGATGTTAGGAAAAAAAAATTCACCATGTGGGTGGTCAAATGCTTGAACATATCGCCTGGAGAGTTTGTTTCGTATTTGGAATAGAGGAGTCTATGAGCAACCTGATCTAATTAGATATGCTGTTAGCAGGGACTTGGACTAAGTGAGCTTCATAAATCATCTATGATTCTTCAATGAACTGTACCTCATTTTATAACCCCATATAATGAAAACGTCTGTCTCTGAGTTATTTACATGCATCATGGCAAAATGCAACTAGAACAGCTAGAACAGATCTATAGTGATGATACCCAGAGAACATACATTACAGCATCAAAATGTATGGAAAGCCATGCATGCACATACACAAATTTTCTTAAGGACATAAGCCATAAGCTTTTTTTTTTTTTTTTTCTCCTGTATTTATAAAGCCTGAATGGAGTCTAGTTCCTTATACTGACCCAGCAACATCATCTGACCACAACTACTGATACCTATTAAAGGTTTCTGTTAAAGGCAAAGGCAGATAAAAAATATCATCTTCTGGGGCTGATATTTCTGGATGACTTGTACAAAACAGGATCACTATTTTCTCAGAAGATCAAGACAAATCAGGACTGTCCCCATTTTGTTGGATCATCCACTAACTTTGGCTGGGGAGAATGAGAGCCCATTCTTATTAGGTTAGCTGTGGGCTTAATTTGTGCACTTTTACGTAAGTAGGAAAACTAACCAGCTCTACAGAGACCAATCACTGAACAGAGTTTCCATATGAAGCTGTGGTTACAGAATTGGGCATTTACATGATGAAGTGTATTTAATATATTACATATATATTAGATATAATATTCAATATATGTAAGCTATATTTGCAGCCTTCAGTAAAAGAATAGTGGGCTTGGACATTCAAAACAAGCAGCAGTGTCAAGGATCATGCTGCCAACATTTGCAGAACATCCAACGCAATAAATTTCAAGCAAGAGTTCTTGATTCTTGAGATGGTAGTTTAAATAAATGCATATTAATTGAGCATTATATTAGTGATCCCTAAATAACTGGAAAAACTTATGTAAATTGTTGAATGCAACCAACTAACATTTAGAATCAAGCTATGCATCAAAGTTTCCAACTTACAACTTGGAGTACTGTATGATGCACATAAACACACAATATTTTTTAGTGAAGCATAAATACAGTATATATAATCTTAGCATATTTTTTCTGTAAATATGCTCTGTAACAGAGACCGCTAATAAAACCAAAATGTTTATTCATGTTAATGAAACACGGCTGATTATAAAGTTTTAAATTAATACCAGAATGTACAGTTTAAAAAAGAGAGAGGAAAAAAAAAAAAAGAGGTAATCTAAGTAGTTTAGAGGATCTTTTACTGTCCAATTAAAGTCTTTCCAAGTGGAAAGTAAAATGCCTTTGGTTGTACTGTTTTGTTATTTCCAGATGTCTAATACGCTAAACCCTGTACTGCCACGTCAGTAGTACTCAGGCTATGGAAACCATGTTGTCATTTGTTTATATTACTGTAGCATCACAAACTGGGTCAAATCATTTGAGTTCACCAAACTGAGATTTACAAATTGAAGACATACTCTTGGAAAAAGAAAACAAAAGAAATGCTGTTTCATAACATCAGAGATTACTTGTCCTTTAAAGACAATTTTTCATAGTCTGGAGTATCATTCCTGGAATAGATATTAAATGTCATTTAACCGAGCTCCTTTTTATTTGGAGCACTCAATCAGTTTCTTTAAATACGCTACACCATACAGATTCCTTACTATTTAGTTAAAACAAGTCTGTTTGGGTAGTAGCTGGCTCATTACTAAGTCCTAAATATATGTTGACAAAAATCTTATGTATGGGGTTGGAAACCATCAGTTGTAAATACTGAATACAAGTGCCCAGAATCAGTTGAATGTCCTTGTAAATCCTCTGTGCTTAAGTAAAACAATTATTTGTTTTCACGGTTGTTTTATTCTAAGAGAGGAAATTGAATGAGTCTTTGAAGACAGTAGACATCTATCACATGCAAAATATTCTATTGTCATTGCTGCATTTCAGATTTGCACCAGACAATTTGCCAACTCATTTCTGGCATTCTGCTTTTCTAAGAATACACTGAATTCTAAAACAAAAAGAGGCTATACCGATACCAATATACTACATTTTAGCACACTCATATGTTGATGGACTATGAGATTCATATGCTCAAAAACTTTTTATGGAAACCTTATTTAGATCCATTCAGTTGCTGGACTCCATGAAAGGAACGAAAGTCATTACAAGCTATTAATTACTATCTAATTAATTGTTGTCATCAGGGAAGCAATAAGTGTGATCATGACTAGTTGATAATATGGGAAATACAAGAGGAGAAATTCATAACAATCTATTTTAATGTCTAGTTTTTAATCTGAAAAAGGACTAAAGCATTTTCCATCTTTCACTGCCTGAATTGTACCTGCATGATTTTAAAGAGTTAAAATTTAAGTAGCATTTGTAATTTGAATGTCATCCTGTTTAAAGATTATATTGCAACTCCTACAGCTCAACACAAGTCAAGCCTGGAGTGAAACTGAATCATTTTACCTACTGTGCTGGTTTTTGTGGGTATAGAGTTAATTTTCTTCATAGTAGATTTTATGGTGCTATGTTTTGGATTTGTGGCCAAAACAGTGTTAATAACACACTAATGTTTAAGCTATTGCTGAAGAGTGCTTACACAGCATTAAGGCCTTTCCTGTTTCTCACCCAGCCCCAACAGGGAGCAGGCTGTGGGTGGGCAAGATGTTGGGAGGGGTTGTCCCATACCATATGGCATCATAACAGCTGGGGGAGAGAAGGAGGAAGGGGAGATATTCAGAGTTATGGTGTTTGTCTTCCCAGCTGTTCAGTGTGATGAGCCCTGCTTTCCTGGAAATGGCTGAACATCTGCCTGCCAGTGGGAAGCAGTGAATGAATTTCCTGTTTTGCACTGCTTGCACATGCAGCTTTTACTTTATCTATTAAACTGTCTGTCTCATTTTTACTATTCTGATTCTCTTCCCCGTCCCATTGTGGGGGAGTGAACAAGTGGCTGTGTGGAGCTTAGCTGCTGAATGGGGTTAACCCACAACATCTACAAAGAGAAGGAACTCTAACCTACAGAGAACACACTGTCTGCCTTTGACCTTGCTAGTGAAACTGTATTTAGTGGTATTAGAGCATATTTATTGAGCTCAATGCAGACTCTACAAATTGTCTTGGAAATGTTTTTATCCTTCGAGGAACAGTGAATATTCTCTTGTTCCCCCAGTACAGATTTGGAGATTTTTATTTTTTTTTTTGTGCAGTTTTACAATTTAACATAGATTCATTTTTCAGTGTCTGTTTGTGAGAATGATCTTTCAAGCTTCAACTACCTTTTCAGGCCCATCTCCTCTGTGATTTATTACTACCAGCTAATCTAAGCAATGTAGACAAAGGAGAAACTAAACCTGGTAATTAAATATGATATTATCTGCCAGCACAGGTCTACTGGCTTAATTTACCACCTTCATTTTTAAGCAGAGCTTCTTACAAATTCAAAAGGAGTCTCAGGGTGTTCATAGACTTAGCACTATACCTAGCATCTAGATTTCCTGCTTAGACTCTTTCTTTCTTCTCACAGGCTTGGACCTAGTTGTCAGCACACAAGTCCTACTTTCAAAGTTTCAGGCTTTCATCAATACCATAAAATGTCTGTCAAATCTAGCCACTGCCATTCTCCACTAGGCTTGTTGTACTGCAGCGTGGAGACTCTTTCTGACATAATAGCCCTAATAGAGTAACAACATCCAGGCTTGCAGCCAGAGTTCATACTCTTTAAGCAGTGACATATTGCTCTAATGCTTGTTAATGTGGAAGCTGTTTCATTTTAATATCTGCCTTTATAGGTCTGCTGGGTCCACACTGCTGTTAGAAAGGGATTGTATTCCTGATAAACCTGGAGTGGGAGGGAGCAATAAAGAAGGTGTACATAATCTCTCACTACCTCTAACTCCAAAGACTACAGGAAGTATACTAGTTACTGCAAGGAGTTATTCAGTCTCTTACATCCTCTCTAATCCTCATCACACTCCCAGCAGAGCCTGACAACAAAATCCCCTGTGCTCAGAGAGTTCAGTCTCTCCGATGAGCATCAGCTACCCTCATTCCCACAATCCCTCTTTAGGGCCTGTGATACTTTTCCTCAAGCTACTTTCCACCAAGTTTCTGCTACGGGGCCCCATTACTATAAGGATAGTCCTCGTTTTCTCTCTAGCAGAGACTAACCTCCTTCTGCTCTTAGAAACATTTTACCTCCAATTGTTTAACACTAGTCTGGAACAAAAGAGAAAGACAAAACTCTTCTCTCCCTTGACTTTGTAATATTACATAAACCCTAGCAGAAGCTTCATTTCTTCCTATAACTGCATATAATTTTGGAAAGTTCTAAAACATAGTAGTTCAAACCTGAGAGTGGTCCCTCACAAAAGATAAGAAGTCAGGCAAAAATACCAGGAAGCCTGAGAAGATGAGCAAGGAGCTCCTGGCCAAGAAGGAAGCATAGAGAGAGTGGAATCAAGGATGGGTAGAACTGGAGAAACACAGAATCATTGTTCAAGTGTCCAGGGATGAAGTTAGGAAAGCTAAAGCTTGTTGAATTGAATCTGGCCAGGGATGTCAAGGACAACACAAAGAGCTTCCATAACTTCATCAGTGGCAAAAGGAAGACTAGGAAAAATGTGGTCACACTGCTGAATGAGATGGGAGACCTGGTTACACACGGAGAGACAGCTGAGGTATTGAAAGCCGCCTTTGCCTCAGTCTTTATCAGTAAGACTGGCCTTCAGGAATTTCAGGTCCCAGAAACCAGGTGGAAAAGACTTGAGCAAGGAAAATGTACACTTGGCGGACAAGTTTCCTCAAGTGGGAACACTTGAGGAAACTGTATATTCATAAGTCTGTGGGCCCTGATGAGATGCACCTACAAGGGCTGAGGGAGCTGGCAGATGTGATTATGAGGCCACTTTAATCTCATCTTTAATCATGGTGACAGGGAGAAATGCCCAAAGACTGGAGGAAAGCAAATGTCACTCTAATCTTCAAGAAGGTCAAGGAGGACCTGGGGAACTGGCTGGTCAGCTTCACCTTGATCTCTGGGAAGGTGGTGGAGCAGCTAATCATGGAAAACACTTCCAGGTGCATGAGAGAGAAGAAAATCATCAGGTGTAGTCAGCATGGATTCACCAAGGGGACGCTGTGCCTAACCACCCTGACAAGCTTCTATAAGGAAATGAATGACCAGCCTGGTAGCTGGGGTTAGAGCAGTGGATGTAGTTTACTCAGACTTCACTAAGGCTTTTGACACTGTCTCCCATACAATTGTCATAAACAAGCTGGATGGGCAGAGAGTGAAGTGGATAGAAAACTGGCTGAATGGCAGAGGCCAGAGGGTGACACAAAGTCTGGTCGAAGGCCAGTTACTAGCAGTGTTCTCCAAGGGTCAATACTGTGTCCGGTCCTGTTTAGCATCTTCACTAATGATCTGGATAATGGAGCAAAGCGTACCTACAGCAAGTCTGCAGATGACACAATACTTGGGGGAGTGGTGGATACACCAGAGGCCCACGCTGCCATCCAGAGTGATCTTAACAGGCTGGAGAAGTGGGCTGACAGGAACCTCTTGGATCTCAACAAGGAGAAGTGCAGAGTCCTGCACCTGGGAAGGAAATACCCCAGGCACCAGGACATGCTGGGGTGCACCTAGGTGGAAACCAGAAAAGCAGAAACGGACCTGGGGTCCTGGTGGGCACCAAGTTGAACATGAGCCAGCAATGTGCCTGTGCAGCAAAGAACCCTGACACTATCCTGGGCTGCATTAGGCAGAAGTATCACCAGCAGGTCCAGGGAGGTGATCCTTCCCCTCAACGCAGCACTGGTGAGGCCTGGAGTCCTGTGCCCAGTGCTAGCCTCCCCAGTACAAGGGGGGCATGGAGCTACTGGAAAGAGAGATTCTGTGATCCTGAACTGAAGATGATTTGTACTCACTATCCTAATGCTTATACATAGTATGAGACAGTAAAAATGAAGATTATAGTTTTTAACTGATTTAATTCCATGTGTTGCTACAGAGCTAACCTGCTAAAACTGAAGCAGAGATGAAAAACACTGTGCTCAGTTTCTACAGAATAGGTACTGAGTTCCTGAAACACTGCTGTACTGACAATATTCATATTTTTATTGATATTATCCCATTTTTATTGATAGGAATTCAAACACTTCACACTGCTTAATTTAAAATGTATTTACACTACTCCAATCTTTTGTTCATTATTACATTAACATTCACAAAGTAAATGGCAGTAAGAATGAAAAAGACAATATTGTGCCCATATATCCAAATATTAAAACTCCAAAGGTTATATGAAATATTAGACATTTTCTTTGAAAACAAGTGTCCGTTTTCAGTGAATTGTGAAAGAGACAAATCTTAACGGAAGAGTAAAAACCTGAATATGAAATACATTGACTGTGAAACTTAAGTACAAAATGGACTGTAGTTCTTGCACATCAGGATCTACCTTACTTGTATAAAAATCAGATCCTGACAGTATACAATGCTCAGGATTCACACAATACTCTCAAGGCCTGATTTTTATACAGGGAAGGTATTACAAGGTATACAAGTAAGAAACCTTACATACACTATGACATGAGCCAGTGTAATCTTGCTTGATAAGGAATATAGAAAGAAGAGCTGGTTATGGAAAATCAACCTAAATTGAAAAAAAAAAAAAAAAAGGTATTTTTCCAAAATATGATTACTGGAATGACGGGTATATGATGCTTTAAAGAAAACTTCCTGCATTTTCTTGGCAATTCAGATATGCAGAGAGCATAGAAGAAACACATTCAAAAGTCAGAATTATTCTCCTTATTATAATTTTTCCACTGACTGAAATTGCATAAGAAGCAGATAAACAAAAGCTGACAAACACTAAGCTTCATCATTTATTTCTGAAAATCCTTTTCTTAGGGCCTACTTACTCAAGTGGGAACAGTACAAATGCTGACATTTCCTAATAAAAATGAGTAACTGTATTATGTAAATATCTAATAATGTTTTAAGACTGAACTGTTTTACTGAAAATGAAAAGTGTTAATGTTGCAGTGATACTTTTTCCCACATAACTGCAAGAAGAAAGGCATTTCTATTTTCATAGGTTAATTGAAATATGGATTAAAGGTTCTCCGAATTTTCATTGAAACTGATTTAATTTTGACAGGTTTGTTGTTCACTGTCCATGTATCCCAGTGAATCCCAGTTGCAAGAAATCTACCTGTGTAACGATGAACACCGTTAAGATTTGCAAGGCCACACTGGTTGAACCACCATCCAGTGCTGTCACTGAAGTTACTGCAGCTCTTTACAGGCTGTTGTTTAATAGTGCACACTGGCCTACATCCATCATTATCAACATCAAATGTGCTGAAAGGCATTGAATTCTGATTATCTTCTTTTCTGTATCCTCTAAAGGCATCACCTAAGTGCAAGAGATAAAATAGAATGATGATAAAGGAGTTATTTATGAAGAAACACTAAAAACTTTTCCTCTAAAATTACCAGAAAAACAGATTTCCTCAAAAGCAGTTCAAGACAGCACTAATGAGTCTATAATGTGTTGAAGACACAGGAAAGGAAAAGTATAAAATACTCAGAAGTACGGAAGAAGTGATGGAATATCTTTACCTTCCTGTTGCTCTTAGTGATACACACTAAGTCTGAAGGTAAAGGCTTCTGTCCTCAAAGACAGTGGGTGAAAAAAAAAAAAAAAAAGAAACTAAAAGAGCTGTTAACTGAAGATTTTCCAGGAATGTGCCCAAAGTTCCAGAGTGAGTCATGAGATGAAACTGAATTGTTTAAACACAGACGTCAGTGATTACTGGTTCTATTGTCTTACTAAAAAATAATGTTTCGTACAGATACAGGTAGAATAAGGCACCAACGCTTTCAGAGAATAACTAATACTTTGATAATAAGTGAACATTCTTGCATATTAGTAAACATGAGGCAAAACAAAATTAGAAAAATCTTTAAATTAATTAAAGAAGGAAGTTCTTACCAGCATTTCCTGAATAATGCCCCAAATGGATTTTAAAAGAACATGCTTCATCCTCTATCCAAAATCCATCATACGCTGCATAAGCATGCTTGTCATTTTCTGATTCCAAATCCACATAAAGACTGAAACTAGTTGCTTTTTGGTTTACTATATGAAAAATCTTCCTCAATCCAAGCCAAAATTCCCCTGAAACAGAAATATAATGTATAGTCTATAAATTTCTAGAAACAAAAAGTGTAGCGTCTGCTAGTTTTCTTATTTTTGTTCCTGAATCAAATGTCTGATAGGCATATATTCCTTTGAAAGAGTAAAGAAAGTAGAGTGGTCTCCTCACTTCAGTGGAAAAATCCATGAAAAAATTCACGTGTGCATCATCTTTTTTCTCTGCAACAATATTAGAACTTTGTACACATGATGACTTTCAAATATTCATCTCCAACCTACTTCAGAAGAGTACAAAAACTAGAAGTGCTAAAGGTCCTCTTAACTAAATAGAACTCAGTAGTGCTCCTAGAGACAATACTGAGAAAAAAATGACAGTATGGTATGAAATGCAACAAAGCTCAAACCCTATTCTCGAGATTCGCTGCGCCTGTAAATCACGCTTTTTTCCATGAAAGGTTGCTCCATGTGACCTGAACTTCTTTGTATAGTTGAAAATATGTGTGTTTCATTGCAATCCCAGATAAACTCCTGAAAAAGCAGCTGTTTTTAGGCTAGCTGGATGAGAGATGGCACTAAACAAATTAATACCACAGCAGTGTTGGTATTAGCTACTGAAATATTTCCATTCTCTTTCTAACCATTCCTAATGGTATAATATTGCTGATTTTTCTTTCCTTCAGGAAAATATTTTGCAAGCATTATTAAAACCACATAAGGCTTTTTTAAATCTGAAAAAAGATGGGGAAAATACAACTTATACATATTTCAGGATGACAATATTGCAACATATTAAACACTTCTTGTGAGCAGAATACAATGGCTCAAGATTCCTGTAGGGTGATGTCATTATTGAGAAGATTAGAGAATAGATTTGACGGAGGGGAAAAATAAAACAAACAAACAAACAAAAAAAACTCTAAGTATAACTAGAAGTATAACTAGAATACTTCTTAAGAAACAAGAACTTTATTCTCCATACTCCTAAAAAAAATACACAAGTTAGTGGAAATGTAGCTTACATAAAGACAGCAAAAACACTGGGTCCAAAGCACTTAAGAGTATCTAAAATTAATACCAGATAGGTCACCAAATCCATCCAGATATTCAGACCATGTTCTCTGAAATGTAATGATTCCATCAGTTCTTTTCTGAACTACAGTCCATCCACCTCCTTGAAAATCCATGTCACACAAAACCTAACATAGACATAGATATTATTAAGTATTCTTGAAGAAGCTATGAAGAATAAAATAACATTTTAAACACAATAAAGGTAGACTATTCTGATTCTTGCTAAACAATGTACCTTTCAAATATTTTAACAAAAAAACTTGAACAAAATTAAGTAATTAACCTGCAGTATTTTCCTTTATGTTCTTGTTAGTCTGCTGCATTTGGAGACTTCCTCAACCAGTGCAAACTATTGTGTGCAAATGTCTGCTCACATCAGATGTAAAAAATGCACTTTGATATACACTAATATATATTAATAGCAGCGTGAAGTGGAAGCAACACATAACATCATGTATTACTCTTGCAAAAAATTACAGATAGAGGCAATAATAATGAATATACCTTTATTTCAAAAAAGCAAAATTGACACTACTTCATTTGTGTTCTCCCCTACCATCATACTTTCCTCCCAAGAAAGACTGTCTTTGTGATCCCTGGGAGATGCAGAGCCCTTAAAAGGTGAGGGAATGGAAAAAGTGATAGTGATAAGCCAGTATATAATCATTTATGCTGGAACAGTGGAAAACTGTACATAAAAAGGGGCCCCAATCCAGGAAAGTCTCAATGTGAACATTTAACAGCCTGCAACTGAGCAGTCCCACTGAATACACCGAATCAACTCTCAAATTTCTTGCTTTATGAGACATCGCTAAAATTTGTGCCCAATGGTATGTCAAATGGCAATGGTCCAGCTGCTCTCTGCTCTACTATGGAGTATCACGTTACATGGCACATTTTCTCCTCAGCCCATTTAACTTTAGACACATAATTGAGTTCCCTAAATAGGGCACCTAATTGTGCTTGTCTCTGCTCTAATCCCCCTTCTAGAGAGAAGTGGGCATTCAGAATGTGGCTCTGGGAAACCAAGATCTAAATCACCTTCTGCAGGTGGCAGATACTTCCCACAGTCTACAGAAAGGGCCCTTTAGACTCTTGGCTGCACTCAGGGATTTCAGTTAAGTGCCCAAATTAAGTGCAATGCATCCCAATCACTTTGGGTATTTTTCAAGTATGTCCCCAGTGCCAGTGCTTCATCAGGTCTAACAGGAATTAAACATTCCTGACATCCTAATATAGAGGGGTGCATATTGCACGTTTAGACAGAGCAACCACCTAAGGAGCAGTCTGAGTTTTACATGTTGCACCCCCATGGTGTGTACCACTCAGATACTTGGCATGAAACCAAAGACTTTTCCCTTGGCAGGAGCACATCAACATCATACTCAGACCTTCTGTGACTTAACATCTATGAAAGACAGGCAGGCAACAAAGCTGCAATGTGATCTAATTAATGCAGCTTGGGCAGTCTTGGATCCTCAAGTAAGTCAATGCCACTAGATGCTTTGAGCAATTCTTATAACCCAAATACTGAATGAATCATAGTAAAGGTCATGTGCATGAAAGTACAACTGGAAAATCATTGGCTTTACTCCCTGGAGAATCATGTGTTTATTTCAGTCACCCAAGGGAGGTGGAACTCGAATAAAAAGAAATATGTATGATTCCAAAATGAGTGTTTAGATACAGATACCTAAAATGCATTAAAAATAATCCTATTGACTCATCCATTGTCTCAAGAAGACGATTGCATGCTTGGCTACTCCTGTTACTATCAATCAGAAACAGAAGAGGAGCCCAGTTAGTCACAACGTCAAACCCCGGTCCAATATAAATCAGTGGGAGTGGTGATAATTCTCAGAAGGAGCAGATTTGGGTCTACATGAAAGATCATCAGCTGATTACTTAGATATGGCACGTAAACATACTGCAGCTAAGCAAGAATATGAAATAGGTACACAAAAAATAGTCATTGCTGTATTTCTTAATCCCTTATATGCTGGAAATAACGTGACAGCTTTCTTTCTTAAAGCCTTGTAACAGTTAATCCACTTTACAGCTTGTTTTACGTCCCATATCATGCAAGGTATCCAGGGCATGATTGTGCCAGGTACAATTTAAACTAAATGAGCAAGAAGTTGCTTCTACTGAATATTTTCCCTTTCCACCTTTAGTGTGCATAAGAAATATATTACAAACAACTGTGCAGTTTTGCTGACCCACCCTGGAAGTATCTTTGATTTAAATTTACTCATCAGGAAAGGAATCAGAAAGTGAGAATGATTCAGTTTTCCAGAGGAGAAACTGTTTTTAATTGCCTTGTGTTTGGATGCTCAGACAAAAGGCCATTTGAGACTAATTTTCTGAGATGACAAGGAACCTGCAGCTCACACCAAAACTGCATATTCTTAGGGCTCCCTGAATTCAGTTTTAAATTAGCTCAAGTTAAACATCTAAAATCTATGCTCACTTTTGAAAATGTGCCCTTTCAAACATGAAGTCATGAGATCACGAGAAATTTTTTAAATAATTTTCTTAATTTATCTATATATGCAAATTATTCTAGAGAAATTGTTTTTTTCAGATACATTTAAGGGGCAGCTAATTTTCTATTGCTGAAAAGGTCCTCATTTAAACAAATTGTTTCATACTGGCTTTGTTTTCTGTTTTTTATTTTCTTAATATGGTTGTCTACCTGTTTGTATTATTCTTATTTTGCTAGTCTTCAAATCTTCCAAAATACATGGCTATCAGCCTCTTAAGTGCATTACAATTTATTGTTTATATTTTAATGTCTTGATTTTTTTTGTTCATCCAGCATTTCTCTTGTACTCTTTTTATGCTTCAACACATGCAAAAAATGCATTAAACAGTTTTCCTTAAAATAACATTCTGTAGGGAACACACATCCTTTAGATATTTTTCTCTGAGAACTTTTTGGCACTATTTTTTCATTTCTGTGTAACATCTACCAGACAAGAAATGAGACACTCGTTTCATGAGTGCAGAGATTTCTTCTCATTATTTATTGTTACCTTGTGGTTTTAATCAAATTATTATGATTTTCCCGTTTGTTTCTTGTTCTCCTTAAGGAACCTTTCCACCCATATAACTGATTCTCTGTTCTTTAGACACTGGCAGTAACTTCAAATGTGGAAAAATGTTAAATATACTTTTGAAGTGAAAGGAGCTTTACCATTCCACATGAATTTGCCAAAAGCTATGACCAGACCAAGCAATCACTTTTCTCACATAGAGAGAAAAGTCATACCATCTCTCAGTAAAAGTAATCTGGGTGAGGCATAAATATTTCATCAACAGGATACCCCTCAATCCAGAAGAAAGCAAATGCATTTTTTGCCATGGTTCAGCAGAGGTGAGGCAGACAGCATTTTCTGCATACTTATAAACATGATTATTCTGCAAACACTTCTACCTGTCTTTGCCGTTATTTTACGTGGAATGAACTTGCTGATGAGCTACAGATATTCTCCTTGAGCTCACTACATTGTATAGGGAGAGCAACAGACTTTTCTATCAGGGGTCTACAGAACCAAATCCATTATGTCTTTTGAGATCCCAGGATACTTCTGAAGCTTTTTCATAACAATGCTGAGCTCTTTTTCATTGCATTTTGTAGATTTCCAACTGGCTAGAGATAAAGGGATTCATCCTTCCTTTGTTATATAGAAAGGAAGACTTTAAAGTTAGATATTAAATTTTGCTATTTATTAGCTGGCTAAAATTCCACTTTTTTTTTTTCTCTGAAAAGTAATGACCCCAGCATGTACTGCAAAATTGAAAGTTTGTAAGTGCTGTATCTGCCTTCCCACTATGCATAAGAAATTCCTAAGTAGAACAACCCAAAATAGAAATAAACTGACAAAAAAAAAAAAAGTATTCCTTATGGTTGCATGCATCTGGTCATAGGAAACATGACTTCATGCTGCACTTCATCCTTTCTTCTTCATCTTAAGAATTTATGTCCTACAATGTCTGGATAGGAAGACTATTAAGTTTAGATGCTCTCTACCTTGAGTCTGAGTAATACTGGTGCTCAGACAAAGGCTTAAGCACCTATTTCTCAAGCTGATGTACATCTACACCTATATTTAGATGCCCAGACAATATCACGGTCCAAGCTATAGATATCAGCATCACCTCTCAAGAGAAAGCAACACTATATAGTTGTCCAGCAAAGCAAAAAGTCCAATTTTAGGTCCAAATGGATCAGACTTTTGGCTCTTTACTTTCCATCTCTAACATAGAAGAGAACAGCATTTTTCAATGTCCAAAAGGGAGGCTTGAATTTTTCTTCAGTTTTCCTCTTCTGTATATTTTTCACTGTATTTGAAAACTGATGATGGGATATTATGAGAGATTAAATTTCTTTGTAGAAACTGAGAAAATTTTCCAAATTATAGTAAAGGCAGGCACATTTGGATGTTTTAATACACTTCTTATTCATATGTTGGGATACTGTCAAGGAAAACACTTTAAATCTATTAAATATATTCTAAGTGCATATTCTTAAGTAAATTGTGCCTAACGTGAGAGAGAAATCTATTACCTCAAAAGGATAATTTGATCCTTCTGGATGAATAATGTACAGACCAGTTGGAGTTTTTGAAACTGAACCGATGGTATCTTTAATATCAGTGCAATCCAACCCTAGAGAACAAAGTATTTGATGAAGCTTGTTAGGACAACATGTTAAAAAAAAATACAGCTTAAGCACAGAAATATTAATTTTGTTGGGAACTTATGAATGATCTCAAATATTGCCATGAAAAATTAAAATCATGTTTTGTCATGAATTTACCTTATAAATGAAATTTCTCTGAGCTCCATTAAGCTTGGAAAGAAGAACAAATTGCATTCTATTGAGAAAGTTCTATCTCATCTCAACTGATCTGATACAGAAAGTAAAGATTTTATATCTGGGTCTTATTTTACAGATTGTATTTGGGCAACACTTGTACAGAGTAAAAACACAAATTATCCAGGGAAGGATGTCTTCTTCCTGGAAATATTTGTATCTATATTTACAAAAGCTTTCACATCATAATGTTTATATAAAATGTTCTTTGCTTCTAAGTGTTAAGTCAGGTCTGTGTTAGACTCAAGAAAGCAGTTCCTAAGGTTAGGAGGAGTGCTTAGAGGTAACATTTCCTGTAGTTGGAATAGACACTATAAAGACGAACAGTGTACAAGTGACTTCCATTACATTTGAAAAAAGGGTATTGCAAATGCTGAGCACACTTTATTTCATTACAAAAGAAAGTACCGTTTAGCAACATCAGACCTGAACTGATGAACTAATGATCATGCTTGGTATTTTGCATAAAAATCAACAAGGTGCTAAACAGAATGTCCACAATTATCAGCTTGCAAATTATTTAAACCTGTCCTTACATAGATTCTTACATAGTTCACAAATTTTCCAGATTTTGTGTGTGCATACTAACACAGAATAAATACTGTACATGTTATAATTGCTTGTTTTTGCTTTAACTTGTTCTTTGTTAAGATACTCTTAAAGATAAAAAAGGAGGAGGTCAAGACTAAATGTGAAAAATACTTGCCATGAGATTGAACTGCTTTGTAAGGAAGTGGATCCAAATGCTTTCTTAAAACTTCTGCATTCAGAAGAAGAACTCTGTTCATGAGTTCATTCACCTGCAAGTTTAAATAAAATATCTTTAAATATGGTGCAGTGAGGAATTTTGCATTCATAGGATGTTCTTTTTGGTCCCTAGTAAATAAAATCTGAAGTTCTGATGTGTTAGTGATTTGTAACTTCATTATGTGAATTGATCCAACTTTTCACTTATTGCATCCAAAATCATTTTTAGGCACAACTCTGGTTAATTCAAGAAAAGTCCTTCAGTTAGATTAAGCCTTTTAACCTGTATTGAGTGCACAGTGTTTGTAAACTACTACCAGAGTTAATGATGATATAATGTCATGCATGCAAATACACTGAGACTGCATAAAGCAAGCAATATGCAGGAATGGGCTGTCACTTCCCCTAATGCCACTAGGTTATGTAGCAGGTAACCATATATATATATATATGGTTATATATATATAACCATATATATAACCACATATATAACCAATATATAATCAATATATAATCAATATATAACCAATATAAGGAGTGCTAATTACTCCTCATAGAAATGGAACTCACACCTTACCCAAAGTACAAGTGATGGTGATAGAGATTCTAATTCTACTGTTCTGATGATAAAATAATAATAAAAAAAAAATCCTCCATTAGACAATAAGTGTAGTGCTAAATAATAATAAAAAGCCTTACGATAAAGAAAAAAGTACCTGATTAGAAAGGTAATCCAAGGAAGACTGTTGATCATCCATCATGTTTCTCACCAGCTTTTTTGTGCTTCTTGCGTATTCAACAAGAGAGTTCTGTAAATTTCCTTTGAAAGAAATATGTTCACCCACTTCATTAGCACAAATTAGAAATATTCTTGACCAAATAATGACATGCTTATTTAAGATATCTAAATGAATATCGAAGGTGTTTACCCTTAGGTTACCTAAAAAGATGCTAAGTATCTCAGTCTCGCTCATTGCAGTGCAGACATCTTAAGAAAAGACGACTCTTCATAAGATTTGAAGAATTTCATCTTCAGCTACTCAAATAACCAGTTAGTGGATACAACACAAATATAAATGCAACTGATAAAGGATAGATATGTAAGGTTTCCTACAATTCTACATTTTGTTCATTCACTATTCTATTTACTCATGCTCCTGTTTATCTCCCTGATGCTAAAAATACAAAAAATGAACTTGTCAGGTAATTAATAATAAATTTTAAAAATCATATGAGAAAGACAAGAATTTTGACAAAATTTCCTGAGGCTGGATAGCATCAGTTGATATGTAGTTTGTCAAGGTGATGAATAGAGAATATGTCTTGTATAGGTATCTACAGATGGCAAGCTGAAGTACAATTTCTTCTCACTTAATTTCAGGCACCTAACTCTGATGTTTAAATGAGGGATAGGCACCCTAGTCTTCCTCTCTAAGGAAAAACTACAGATGTTCAGAGGACAACACAGACTTATATGGAATGAGTTGTTGTCTGGATTTGCCTGTTCCCACCAATAATTATAAAGACAAACTAGCATGATAAACTTTGTCATCCCAGCTGCACACAACACCCCAAATCTTCTGAACAATATTCAGCCTGGGCTGATGGGTCAAAGCCTGTCACATGTGCTCAAGAAGATTAAAAAATAAATTAGCGCAGCAAAGCATAGCATAGCAGAGGATTGTGTAGCATGGCATTGCATAGCTTGTTGTGGAGAGTATTCTTTATGAATACATACTGCACATGTACTGTTTTTCCCCTCGTAAAATTTTAGCTTGAACATCACATGGTACAAGGCATTGTTCTTTTTGTTTTGAAATATCTGCGGATTTATTTTTCTCTTCTGCCTTGAGTGGTTCGTCCACAGCTCCAACATTCCTTGTGCCCTGTTGTACCAAACAATGGAGGGGGAAACAAATTGATCATAAATGTATGTTAAATAGCTCAGTCTGCCAAAATGAAGCAGATTACTCCATGGATCTTCCTTTACAACCTGTCTTTTTTTTTTCTTTTTTCTTTTTCTTTTTTTTAAAGTTTTATCAAGCAATACTTGACAGAGCTGAGACCTAGGCCTATGAAGTATCTTCTGCTTAGCTATACCCCACGAAAGTGTCAGAGGTAAAGAATAACCTCTATCACTTTTTAAAATACCGCCAACATTTCTGCTGTGGCATCTCTACCTGTGAGCACTGTGAACTGGAGGCCACAACTCAAAAATGCTTGCGTTTAAGAAGACTACATTTCAGGAACCACCACACCCAACAGACATCTCAAATGCTAACAAAGTTAATTTCACTGGACAGGAGAGGGCTTTTGGATTTACCACTTATTACCAAAACACTTTCACTCTGCAATGACCCTAAATTAATGACTTAGACTCTGATCATGGAAATACTTCCACAAATTGTTAATCTATGCACACAAGTAGTCCCAAACAGATTTGCAGACAAACCCAACATTTAAAATATTTTAAATGCTCTTTCAGAGGAGAGAGTAAGGGGACTGTATTCACAGGGATAAAATATCTGAAATGGTAACAATCAAAGCATTGGCAAAAGTAGTTTCAAACTACTGCATTTATTTATGTCATTTTAAAATAGTATTTTCATACATAATATTTTTTCTTCCACGGTGCCAGGTAACATAATATAAGTGAACGTCTCTGATTCATCACTTAAAGAAAAGCTAAAAGTAATCTCTGAAATATATGTCATTGTAAAAAGGCTAAGAAACATATTCTCGTTTGTCTTTGTTTCTTAATTCCATAATCTCAGCAAGGCACAGTGGCATGCTCCTATACTGCACTTTCAGATGTAAATAGGACCCGTAGAAATGCAAAGATTTTAATGAAAAAGAAAATTTATTCAGACTTGACTGTATCTTCAGCATACTTGTTCTCCTTTCCTGCTTCAGGTTTCTCCTTTTGGTTTTGGCACTACACTGACCCCACTCTGAACAGTTTTTTTTTCCTATTTTTGTTTTTTAAAAGTGAAACTAAATAAATTAATTATCAATAAATATTAATAAATAAGTAAAGGAATTAAATTATAAACAAAGCTATTTTACAAAAAAAAGTTTCTGAATTATTTTAATTGCTTTTTGTGTTTAAAGATAAATAAATGCTAGAGATCTAAAAGAATATGTTTCTTTAATATAGAAATAAGCACAGAATAAAGGAAGAAAAATTCTATAACGGTTATAAATAGATCAATTGAAACTTACAAATAGTTCACTTGAAACCAAGTTTTGTTCCAGGGCTTTACCACAGCTACTCACCAGCTGTTCAGTTAAATACCGTTCAGAAAATATTTTAATTAATAATTGTGTTTTTAAAAAAGCCAACATGAAAGAGGCAATTAAATCTAACCTCAGCAATTCAAGTGAAAACTGTGATGCTGCCAAGACCAAGAGTTACTCTGCCTTTACAGTGATATAGATGAGATTAAAAATATGGCCTAACCACTGAGCTGTGATAAAAGACATTATGACAAAATTTTTCTCCTAATATACTGAATTTCTACAGCTTATTTTCTCTATCTGAAAATACCTGATTCTTCTGTATTTTCATACTTATCCTGAATACAGCAGTCTATATTTTAAAAAGCATTGGCCACTTTTCTGAGAAACTATTCAGTTATATTCACTATCTTATCTCAGCAAAGTAATTGAAAATCTTACCTTAGATGAACAAGGTTTGACATTAGTTATGACAGTCTCTCCCCAGCTGACCAAAAAAATACTAAGAGATATCAATGAAGTTACCCTAAAGCAGTTCATCTTTTACTTGAAGAAATGCAAATGTTTTGACGGGTTTCAAGTTTCTGTGGAAAGGATTGTACACTATGAAGTCCTGAGCTAACTATTCGGGAATGTGTAGAGCACAAAGAGCAGCCAACACATCACTCCTTTAATGCCTGCATTTAATAAAACGTATTTCAGTTGCACAGTAGGTTTTATATACTACACTATTTGTCTCCTGAGAGCAATTACCACTTATTACCTGTAGATGACACATCAAACATACATTGTCATTGTGGTAAAACTGTGACAGATTTTCTTATATGCTGTTTTTGAGCATTGGTATATGTGGTGCTGAGTAGCTGGGACTAATAGAAAAAAAAATCATCATTTTTCGTCTTTTTACAAAGGTTTTCATCATTAAAATAAAGATGTTTACACTGTTGTGGTGGCAGAGCACTACAATTGGCTGTGGAGACAATTTTAGAATATGTCCCAAAAGCAAATTCTATATAGAAAACTGAAAAATATTACTTTCAACTAATATTTTATATTACATTGAGAATTACTGGGAAGAAAATAGCAGTCGTTCAGTCTCACTGGTAGACCATCTTTGGGAACAGTGGTATTGAGAGTGGGACAATCATTCAAATAGAGAAATTTTTACCCCTGAAAAATGTCAAAGTACAAGAGAATGTCCTGAAAAAGAAGAAAATTAAATTTAGTCCAAAGAAACTTAATTAAAACTGTGTAGCAGACACTTACAGTTTTCACACACTCGAATACAAAATTTTGGTATCTTAAAAAATTAGATGTGATATTTTAACCAAAAAGGGAAATTGTCTTGAAAGTTCATGAAGGTCCAAGAGATTTTTAGCTATGCATGAACATTAGAGAATTTGCATTGTATGTGATCTGGCTGAACAAATGAAAGCTCAGCTTCTAGCAGACCACTGAATATATATTGTCTAAAGGACATTGAGAATACACTGTTCAACATCACCTTACGCTAGTACAGCCAATGTTCTAAATTTGTCTCAATGCTGTGGTTCATCTCTGTCCCTGTCTGAAGTTGGAATACACTGGAAATTACACTGGAAATAGCCTTTACCATAACAAGATCTGAAAGCAGTTGCAAGTGGTGGGTTAATCCAATGTTAAATCCAGATTTTAATATTTTTTAATTTTTTAATGTTTTGTTTCAAAATTAATAGCTAAAGGGCACTAAGCACCTGTAACTGGCCTCTTCCTGAGAGGAGAACATTCAGCTGCCTGTGAAAGCTTTAACAACTTAGTTTTTTCAGTATTTCACAAAATCAAACTTTAAATTTGTTCTGAAGTACCACAAAGCACATTATAGTTTTCCAAGATAAGAGTTACTATAATTTTACAAATGCATCAGTTGATGCTTGCCTGAAAAAAAAAAAAAAAAAAAGCTTTTTATGATCCACAGTACAGCCTACAGCCTTGTGTGAAGGTGAAAAGATTTCCATTGCTACCCATAAACGACATTAAGGGGGAATGAATATTTCCTATACACAGAAATGGGAAGAGGAGGCAAATTTCAGAAGGGAATAATTAAAATGATCAGAACCTTGGCTGAACTCCTCCCATGCAGTTACCTACACAGATAAACTGAAGCTTGGACAAAGGCTAAAGGGCACTAGCAGATTAATCCCCCCCTGGAACAAGAAGGAAAGAAAAATGTGTTTCTGCACCAGCATAGCTGTGCTCAGGCTTCAAATAAGATTTGTAATAAATTCAGTCTGTTCTGCACAGATTTAAAAGCTGATCTTGTCACTGGAATATCAGTCTCTAGCTCACATTAAAATTTATGAAACTTCTTTCAAACCAGCTGCCAGAGCAGGACCTTCCATTTTGTAACCACTTGAGATCAGGCTGCTTGCTGTCTCAGAATAATCATACAATTCTCTAATACATGGTCCTCAGCTAGTCATCTTCTCATCCGACAGTCTGAAAGATGTGAATTATTAATATAACATAATCCTAAATTTCAGAAAGTATCCAAGATGAAGCTGTGAGTTTTGCTGGTTAAGGTCAAAATTTGCAGTAAGTCTAAAGCAAGATGCTCAAATTCTGTACTTGTTTCACAGCTCTGATGCAGTCTTCTTTGGGTGACGCTGTTCTCAATACTGATCAAGTCTTCTAAGGCTTCCTAAGTGAAATGCTGCATTTTATCAGGATAACTGGGATATTCAAAGTGTGAGTTGAAAAAACATGTAAAAAGTACCATCTAGAGGCAGAAGAGTGACAACCAGTTTTCCACCTACAACGCAGAAAAGTTCAGACTGGGCAAAGAGGTGAATTTGGGGCTGTTTTTTTCTGAACTAGATGTGAAAGACTTCCATTTTAGGGCCTTTTCAACAGTGATATCTGGGATATTGTAAACATGAAGCATTTTTGGCAATCTGAGCATCAGTGGTCTTGACTGTAAAACGGTACGAGAAACACCTACTTCATAAGCTGCTACAAATATGTGCAAGGGTGTCTGTGGAGAAAAGTATTTTACAAATGCAGAGTAATATTTTTACCCTTCTGGTCAAAGACATAGAACAGCTGCACACTGAAAAAGAGAAGAATTGGTTTAAGCTCAAATACAACAGCCAAGAAACGTCTCGCCAGGAAATCACCAAGGCATTTAGCCTTTTGCTGACAACTCATCCAAGGCATGGCAACATCCCAAGACAACACACCCTGCTTTGCCTGAAAAATAAAATGAAGATTTTTCACTCTTAAGAAGTTTGTTTTTTTTTTTTAACTTTGCAGAAGTATAACCTGTTTAAAATAAAATTTATACATATTTTTACATATCTTTTTATTATTTTGCAAAGTACATATTTTTTTAAAATGTATACAAAATTACATATTTTACGTATTTTTTATTTTTTTTTAATTTACATATCTTTTTTATTTATTTTTCGTTGCGGTTTTTGCATTCTGTGCTCTGAAAAAGTGTTTATCCTGTTCTTGCCAGGTCATCTCCACCAACAGACTCCACGTACGTCCCTGGAGAGATCTGCAAACCCATCAACAGCAACGGGCTCAGGAAGGCGCTTCGTTTGCCCTGCAAAACGAAGGAGAAACGTGGTTGTTCGAGAGACCGGTTTAAAATAAATAAATAGATAAATCAGTTAGCATCCTGCTCTTTGTAGAGAGGCTGGGAAGCCCGGGGAGACCTCCTCCGGCAGCGGGTCCCTCAGGGGGCGGGCAGACACCCGGGGTAGCCAGGGCCCGCTGCCCAGTCGCCCCCAGGCACCTCCACAGCCCAGCCCGGCTCGGCTCTGCTCGGCCCGTCCCGGTTTAAGGCCACCCACGGCAGCACCGCCAAACCGCCGTCCCCTCAGCCGCTGCCCCGCCGCCCCGCCCCGTTGCGAAGGAAGCGGCGTCGCCGGTTGCTACGATGGCGGCGGGGCCGCCTGAGCGAGGCTAAAGTGCCTCAAAAAAAGCCGAAACCCGCTCCCGGTCCCCCCGGTAGGGCGGCGGTGGGTCCGGGTCGCCCCATGGAGCCCGGCGGGGAAGCGCTCGGCCGCCGCCTCCAGCGCTGGGCGGCGGGCGGGGGGGGCGCCATGGCGGATCCCGGCGCGTATCCTTCCTCCGCCGCGGGGCCGGGCGCTGAGGCGGCCGGGGGAGCCCTCAGGGAGCCCGCCCCGGGGGCGGCCTCACGGGCAGCAGCGGGGACCCCTGCTCGCTGCCGAGGTCGTCGGGCTGCCCGGACCCCCTGTGGGGTGGTGGGGTGGTGGGGTGGCGGGGTATGGGGCGGGGGGTATGGGGCGGTGGCATCCCTGTCAGCATTCCCCCCGTCAGGGGTTGCCTCTGAGGTGGCTTAGGGTAAAACTCCTCCGCCGTTGTTTTTAAACAACTCTAACAACAAGCTAAGAGGTCAGCTTTTCCATAATACTCTTCCTTGTTTTCCCTCTTCTCAGAGATACTGCCCTTGGGAATTATATTTTCCATCCTCACTGGGAAATCTGTGTTTTCTTCAGTTTTAAGTAATGGCGTAAGAAGTACTGACACAAGTTGCCAGCTCTGCCTGTACCATACTACTTAAATCGTTATTTCAGTGAGGCGTGACTCTGTGGAGAGCTGTTATTATCCAACAATATTAATTAATTTCACCGTGTAAACAACTAATCCTTTAGATACTAGTGGGAGAGGAGGGGTATTTTTGCTGTTTAAACATCTTCATTGTGATACAAGTATCCATATGGTACAAATTTAGATAAGAACATCAAAATGTATCTTCAAATTTTTTGACATTTTTCATCTGCAGGTATTATAAAAAGTGAATGCAAGCAATCAGTTAAAATCAGTGTAAGTAGTAAAATGCAATTATATTTTTTTCTGGATGAACATTAAGTGAGATATGACCATAATACATATTTATGGGACCAACTGTTGCATAGTTAGTCAAACAGCATATCAGCATTTTGTATCTTATGGATAAAGTTTGCCCTCTCCCAAAAAGACATGTAGAGTCCAACAGGCATCTGGTAAAAAGCTCTTGGATACAGGTCCCATTGTCCTTAACACAAGACTAGGGATGGAGCTTTAACATTTGATTTTGGATGGGATTTAGAAGAAGAACGTTGGGCGTTGAAAGAAGATCAAAAGCTATTTCGGAGTAAGGCACAGAAATATTTGATAGAGACAAACAGAAGAAGAAGGTAAGTAGCTAGGGCTCATTGGTGGGAGATCATAAAAAACTGAGAAGCTTGAGACAGGTCAATATATTTCTCCTGTGTGCATGTTCACTTTGCTAAATAGCCTCACTGCTTTGATCGAAAGGTATATAGTTTTTTTGTTTGTTTGTTTGTTTGTTTTTGTTTTCTCAATAGGACCAATAAATTATAAAGGATGAATATTCTGAGGTACTACTTTTTGGACAGACAGTATAGTCACCTCTTATTGTATAAAATAAAGGTAACTAGGTAACTAGCAGGTCCATCTTGTGGCTCTGATCTGCATTTATGATACACTTCCATTTTTTATTGGTTTCAGTGGATTTTGGAACTCAAATGAGTTTGGATATACGGTAAGAGAAGGCAGGCCATTGTCCCTGCTTTCTAAAGTGTATGCTCTTCTGAGTGCATGGAGCAACAGCTGGACAGCCTCCCCTATGGGATGTGGCTTTGTGATCCCACTGCCCAGTAAGTGCAACGCTAAGTCTCCCTAATTAAGCAGTATATTTTTCATCAAGTTATTATGTACTGATATTTTTAATAGAACTTTGAATATCCTGCATTTCCTCACATGTGAGAATGCAACATCGTGAAATATTCTTTGACAAATGGGTGAAGTAAATTGTACACTGAGATGTTTCAGTGCAGTGGTGTAGATAGTTTGGTAGGCACAGTGGGCTTTTCCCTAGCACTCAGGTCATACTCTCATATAAAAGGGACTGACTGTGTACTCTAGAGACGAATGGGTTCCTCCCTGAGACATTTCAGAGCCAGCCTCAGCCACAGACAGGCTTCACCTGCCTAGTCTACTCTCTGAAATACTCATCCCCCATAGTATCCATATCAGGTGATTTGCTATGCAACATTTATTTATTGATGTGGGTTGAGAAGTCATTAGAGGCATTAGATACTGCTTTTACTGCTGGTTTAGCTTCACAAAAGCCCAGCATAATGTGCTGTCTGCATATATTTTGAAATATAAAGAAAAATGGAAGAGGTAGTAGTATCACCTGGGAGTGATTAAAGACCGTGTGTGATCCACAGCCTTTGCAGATAATAAACTGAGCCTCAGCTGAAAGATCAAATATCTTGTTTAGTGTTCTGGAACCGTACTCCTGTAACACCATGCATCTCAGATGAACACTATTTATCATATGTTGGTCTTGAAATATTATACTCTGATGGAAAAGCAAGCACTAGACAGCCTGCATTATTTTTGATGGACTGGGGTGGCTAAACCAATGCTCATTGATACATAAATACATTTCCATATGAATTCATTGTGGCCTTAAGAAACAGTATAAATCCAAGTTACCCAGGTGAGCCAGTTAAAAATGTAGGTATGGTATTCATAGAAGGAAATTGTTTCCATTTGTGGTAATTGAAAACAAGTATCATAAGCAGTTTAGATGGAAATCTGTGGTGACAAGTCTTCTGCTAACTGCAAATGAGTTAGTTGTCTAATGTTAAAAAGGTAGTGAGGGCATACAGTATTCATAAACCGTGAAATACAATTCAAAACTAAGTGCCATTGCATATATGGTGGAAAGCAATTTAGAAGTCAAAAGTTCATTGAAACTGAATATTTTTTGCCAAAAGTTATGGAGGTAGGAAGTGATTTATCTTCTAGTGGATCAGCCATCAGGTTACGTCTCAAATCTGTGTATGAGCTAAGATCCCTTAGCTTTGTAACACATTGTAAAGGTGTTAGCTATGATGATGGTTTCTCAAGGGTAGCATGACTTCTTTAAGCTCCACATTCTCACCTGACAGCATCCTAAATTCTCCCTGACAGGGCTTGCAGGCATGTGTCAGAAGTTATTCTTGGCACTGTTGCTTTATAATTTATAATTTCAAAACTGGAATTTTCTCTTGAATTTTTTTTCTTTCAAATATACAGAGGAGACAGGAGTGCACTGTATAATATGACAATTTGTTTTCTACTTCTAACCTTCATGCAAAATGGCTGAGGTAGGAAGGGACCTCTGGGTCCATCTGGTCTAACCCCTGCTCAAGCAGAAACACCCAGAGCAGGCTGCCCAAGACCATGTCCAGACAGCTTTTCAAGATCTCCAAGGAGGAGACTCCAGGATACTGTCAGGGTTCTTTGCTGCACAGGCACATTGCTGGCTCATGTTCAGCTTGGTGCCCACCAGGACCCCCAGGTCCATTTCTGCTTTTCTGGTTTCCACCTAGGTGCACCCCAGCATGTCCTGGTGCCTGGGGTTGTTACTTCCCAGGTGCAGGACTCTGCACTTCTCCTTGTTGAATTCCATGAGGTTCCTGTCAGCCCACTTCTCCAGCCTGTCAAGATCCCCATGGATGGCAGCATCCACCACTCCCCTGAGTTTTGTGTCATCTGCAAACTTGCTGTGGGTACACTTTGCTCCATTATCCAGATCATTAGTGAAGATGCTAAAGAGGACTGGACTCAGCATTGACCCCCAGGGAACACTGCTAGGTGCCACTGGTCACCATCCACTGTCATTGGTTTTTCGGCCACTTTTCCATCCACCTCACGGCCTGCTCATCCAACCCATACACCAACAACTCATCTACAAAGATCTTATGGGAGACAGTGTCAAAGGCCCTGCTGAAGTCTAGGTAGCCTATCACCTGGTCTTTCCTCATCTACCAGGCAGTCATTTCACCATAGAAGCTTGTCAAGTCAGTCAACCATGGCCAAATTTAAGGTCAACCTTAAATTTACAAAGCCTCTCCTGAAAAGCAATAGCAGCGAATCTCCTCTTACAAACAGACCTAGGGAAGAAAGAGCAGAGCCTCTGATCTGTTCTTAATCTTGTTTTATTTAGGTTCTTTCTCCTTCTGTTGCATTGTGAAGAAAAACTTACATGTTTGGGTCTTCTCTGTGTGTGTGTGAGTTGGCTTGTTGTTTTTTTTTTTTTGGAAGAACCACCACCAGTCTGTCTTTAAACACGGTTCTACCAACGATGAGGCCAAGTCTGTTAGCCTCTAGTGCCCGACACTTTTGAAGCTAGCGAGATCTCCATATGCAGAGAGGTTGCAAATTGAAGTCTTTTGTTTTCAATCTCTTCTAAATGGACTTGTAATGAAATTTTCCCTGACAGATTGCATTGACCTGTTGTCAATACGTCTAAAATGCAGCAGCTTCAACATTAAAAATGATCCACTTCTGACAAGATGTGCTCCGTTAATTAATGTATTAGTAAAAGAAAAAATATCACTTGCATGGAAAAAAAGCAGGTGTAGCTTTGGAGAGTAGTCTCAAGAACTTAAGTCACAGATCTTTTTCAAGGTGAATACTTAAAAGAACCTGTGTTTACATCCTATCTGATGCCATCAGTTTCTTTGCATCCTTGTACAGACCAAACTCCTTCGTTTTGTATTAACGACAGTCCTTCAACATAATGAACAACCACAAAGATTATCTTCACACAAGTTGCCTGAGTCACTCCTTGATTGTCTCACTAATACATAATGTTGCAATTTCAAGATCAGTTTAAGAATTAAATGAGCTCTGGGGCAGCAGCTGACATATTTTGTTTAAATAACAGTATTTCAGCAATAAGAGCTACTGACTAAGCACATACTTTATATAAATGAATAGGATATCATATTTTGTGTTTATATGCAGGGAACTGTAGCCATCCTGCTGGTACTGCTCTGCAAAGTGCGTATCCCATTTCACTGTGAGGTTACTGGCTGCAGGTAGATGGTTGGGTCAGGAAGCAGAAAATCTTATGCAATTGTGTGCGTGCATTTTTAAATAAACCCTGCAGTCAGCTGTCTTGGGTCAGTGTTTTGAATTACCTTGAAATCTGAATAGCTAACCCATCTGTTGTAATTGGGGAAGGAAATATTTTCCCACTTTGTATCAGTTTTCAATCTACTCACTGCTGTTTTTTCAAAAAAGAAAATAATAATAATTTTCAATGTATGCACAAGCTTTGTGCTCCACCTACTGGCTGATTATCAGTGATTATTTAATAAAAACTCTTTAAGTTCAGTTTTTGATAGAGAACCACAAACATTTTAGTGCCAGAAATGGGAGGAAAATGTTAGCGCCTGGCAAGCAGAGGAGACCAAGCGTTAAGAATTTGGTATTGCTTTCTACATGAGAATGAAACTGCAAAAAGCAGCGGTCAGTGCAACCATGCCGACCTGTAATCCAGCGCTGCCGCTGCTGCGGAAGGGCCACAGGATTGTGCTGACTTTGCAAGGTCTCGGGCTGGGGGCTTGTCAAGCTTGCTCTGTCTGAACTTCTCGTGACCTGCCCGCAGCTTTATTTTGCGTGCTTTAGCTGGAACAGCAATTTTTCTAATTGACCAGGTGTCTGCGGCTAATTTATTTCGCGTTGTTTGTCTTTTTATGGTATGAGCGTGGTTTTATACAGATAGCAGTAACAAGCAGCTATCTGTGCAGAATGAAGTATTTACGACTAACCTGATGACACAGCGCAGAGAAACACAGGCCTGCTATGAGAGCAGAGGTCTCAGGATCTGGAGGCGCAGGTTGCGGCATAGAGGAGTGAAGGCTCGGGATGATAAGAGCTGGCACACAGGCTTGGCACTGGAGACCCCGCAGCTATAAACAACTCACCGCTAGTCAGTTAAAGAAATGCAGACCTGGAGCTGGCATAACTGGCTTTAGGGGTAACAGAGAAGAATGAAATAGCGTGTGATACGTGTAAAAGGTTCCCTGTGTGGACTGTTTGGATGGACTGTGGAGCTGCAGATCCATGAAGGAAGAGCAAAGGTGTAAAAGCATTGCAGCAAACATAAAAATGACTCCAAGTGGATCCTGAGGTGAGGAAGAAGGAAGTGTTAGCAAGAACATCATATTGCTCCTGCTGAAGGGACTCCAGATGCTGACAACTCACTGCAACAGCCCAGGAGCACCAGAACGAAACTACCAGCCTTGGGACCCAGAAGAAAAAGGGAAGAGTGAGCATAACGTCAGAAAATGGGAAGAAATTAAGAGTGAAACTCTTATTTAAGAGTTTCATCCATTAGTACTATTGCTGAGGCTTTCTCTGTATGGAAATATTCCAACTGTGTTAGTATTTTTCAATCACAATTATATCTGGGCTAACGGTGTCCAAATTAGTCCCTTAAGATTTGAATTATCCTAACAAAAAGTTCTTGGCTTTATATAAGGTAGGCTTCGTTTTTGCTGATAAATGAGATTTGGAGCGCAGCGAATTGGTGGGTAGCGTGGGCAGCTCTGCTGTGGACCCTTGGGGCGTTTTGGAGCACAGCACCCGTGAGCCCTAATGGTCAGTCCTTCTGAAGCCCGTGCAGCAGTTTGGGGCTGTCCCTTTTCATTCAACATACGATCATCACAGAAGATGAGGGAGTACAGTTAATGTGTATTCCTATGGCCCCGGCGAGTATTTCGTTTAAATAAAATAATTGATTTATGAACAACCTCCACGGAACCTTTTAATGATACAGGGTATTTCCTGTTTGCTCATGAATAACATTTGGACATTAAGTGGACATTAAGTGTACAAATACCCTTCCGCATCAACTTTAAATTATTGTGCACTGGTTTGCAAAGCAGGTATGACACAGGGTATTTGTATCCTAATGAAAATCACCAGCTCAGTATCAAAAGACTCATTTCATAGTGCTCCATATGCACTGTATATATTCCTTTTTTTTTTCATCCAAGGCAGTAATAAGCATTTAGTCCACCTATGACTGTAGCATCCATCACTGCACTGTGAAGGTAATTTAATAAAATTAACCAGGAAATAGTTTTACCATCTGGTTACACTGTTTTTAGCATGAAAATACCTTCCACATAATGTCTGTATATGCGAAGCTGCTAAATCTTCTAAGTTTCGTATTCCAAATTTGCTATAAACATTTTGGCAGCCGTTGCAAAAATTGCTGCACCAGTGGATTGTTTATAGTAGACAGAAAAACCAGGTTAAAAAAACACCAATCAGGAAATTCTTCTGCTAACTCCCCATCTTAAAGCCATACTCTTTTGCCAATATTACATCTGTGATATGAACCTAAGTTGGTGGCTTAGTCTGGTGGATGAACAAACATTTGTTTCAACTGGTTTTCTGTAAGATGTCATTGTGCGTTTGTTAAATGATTTCTTTTACATAATGCACCTGGGTCTCCCAATTTACATTCTGTAAGGTCAAGAAGTTAATGATGCAGTCTTCGCTGAGTATCTTTAAAGATACATTTCCTTCCAATTAAAACAAAATGCTATTTCTCCCTCATGTCTTACTCCAAACTGCATCAGCAATTGGACCTTCCCATTTCCAGCTATATGGAACAAGAGTATTTTTTTAATTCCAGCTGTAAGGAATGTGGAAGAGCGCAGCTATGTCATACTCCAAAATCCCTTTAAAAATAAATAGCGAAAGGCTCTGTCAGAATTTGCTCGTTCCTTTTTGGAGTTATACTCTGGAATTATTCCAGGTGCAAAGTTGTAGAATTTCCCACATGTCTGAATTTAACAGCTATAGTTCAACTAAAGGCCTTCTTGAGCAGCTTCTAGAAATATTAAGGAGATGGAGAAGAATGTTTTTAAAATACTTTCTGGGGTAAGCAAGTCTGTTTCCTCGATTGTGATTTTCCTACACTTTGTCAGCATAAAGATGTATAATATTGCATATTTCTCTATTTAACCCAAGTGAAACACAGAAATACTGAAAGCTGAAAATAAACTCTCATTCTATTTCTGAAACTTCTAGATTATATGAGCAATTAAAGTTATGTGGGTATATTTCTCTGAAGGGTTTTTCTGGTTTTGGATAACTGCTTATCCAGCTTCACCTCATGCCTCAAGTCAAATCATTCCTACTTGCTGAGAAGACGTTTTGCAAATGAAACCTGCAGTGTTGGGATCATGTTTTAATACTATTGTTTCTGAGCACCAGGCAGCACTTCTGTGCTGTGCAGGTGAGGGAGCACTGGCAGAGGTTGTGGAGTCTCCTCCTTGGAGATCTCCAAAAGCCACCTGGATGTGGTCCTGGGCAGCCTGCTCTTGGTGTCCCTGCTTGAGCAGGGCTTGGACCTCCAAACGTGCCTTCCAACCTTAACTATTCTGTAATTCAGTTTTTGTTTGCATAAGTCAGTCTGCTGTCTTATTCTTCATTTGGGCTATAGAGCTTTGTAATTCTTCATCTCTAGAACAGATCAGGTGATCCTGCTCAGCAGGGGGTTGGATGAGATAATCTTCAGAGGTCCCTTCCAACTTCAGCTATTCTGTGATTCTGTGATTACCCTGAATTACCTAGAAATTCCTCTGGATTTTTGAAAGTGTAACTTTATTAAGTGTTATTTGCGACATAAGGTTTGAATAGCTGCATGGAAGCCCTCTACAGTACATTTCCACTTCAAAAAATACATGTTTTGCCTTCACTTGCTGTTAATTCAATAATTGGTCCATAAAATTGGGAAATCTCAGACATTATATTCCGTGTGTTTTGACAACTGTACATATTTGTGTTTTCAAAATAGCGAAAGTTCTTTATGTATCTGCTACTCTTTGGCTTTCAAGTGTAATAAAGTGAATAAAGTGGATATGCCTATAAAAGTTGTATTTGGGAATTAGTTGGCTATTTTCCTATTTTTTTAACTACTGTGCACTTACAGCCTTTAGACTTCCAAAACCCAAACCTACTATTTCAAATTATTTTTCTGTTTGTTTTCACAGGTGAATAGGCAGCATTTTGAAGGGATACTAGGGAGTTTAAAGTTGAATATTTGAACTTTTTCCCTAGAAAGAAAAGGGAAAAATAAATCAAATAGCCTGAGTTACGGAGTAACTCTGTTGAGGAGCAGCTTTGCTTCCAGTTGTAGTGATTCCTGCATGGCAGACTTGTTAGAAGTTGAACGTGACAAGTTATGTATTTAAGTATCGCTTTGTCTGTGGAGGCACTGTGCCAATAAGTTTACCGATAGAAGGTATGTTTTACTCAAGGAAATAATTTAAGTTTGTCAGCAAAAGTTGATGCTTTTGTCAGCAGGAAGAAAAATTCCACATAGCTTCAAGAAACTTGTGCCTACAGAAGGAGAGGTTTGTGATATGTTTGGTTTTTTTTTCAATCAGAATGCGCATTGCTTTCCAGCTGGTCAAAGGACATATTTTAAATATATATGATATTAACAACAGATTCAGTCAGTCATAGTTTCACATCACTCTGTTATCCCATTTTGTGCTACTAAACTGATTGTCTTTCAGGAAGTTTCTCAACTATTGGAAGTTGTTACTAATTCTTATGTATTTCTAGGTTAAAGCTGTAGTTCTTATATGTTATTTCTGAAAACACCTCTTAAACTATTTCCCCAGCAGCTCCTGAAAGGCACGCACACACAGTATTTGCAGTTCACCTTCCTGTAGGTTTGCCCACTGTGACAGACTTAGGTGGTAATGTAAAGAATGTAGTGAAAGTGACACTGGTGAGAGGAGCTGTTAATTCATTAATTCTGTGAGAGTCCGCATGTTAATTCGTGTATAAGAAAGCATTAAGTCTCTGGCTGAAGCTAACAAAGTAACAGGATTATGGTGTGTCTCTTCTTAATCGCCCGCTGTCCCATTTAGGTTCAGTCTAACTATAATGATCCAAATGTGCTAAAATTTTTCACATTTAATTTGTGGACGAGCAAATTTCTGTTCCAAAAACACAAGATAAACAAGTTGCTGATGTTTCTGTAAATGTAATGAGAAAACATAGGTATCATCAACTTTTGCTTCCTAAATACAGAGCCTTTGAAGAAAGACGGAAGCAAAAAGAAGAAAAAGAACAAAGACTTAGAGAACAAGTTCTGCAACAGAGGAGAATTAAGCTTCAGGAAGCAACTGAGAGATTTCAGCGTGCTCATCTGCCTGCTTCTCAGCACAAACAAATAGGTTTGTAAATTAAAATTTAACCGTTATTCACAATACAAGTGGTTTTTTTATGCTAATAAAATGTAATTAAGGCAAAACAGAGCAATTAACTTCACTTAAATTAATTGAAATAATTAGTTTAAGCAAAACATAACTTACGGGAAGCACAGGTCTGATTCTTATGACAAAATTGGGTAGAAGGAATGAAATAACAACATTGTTTTTTTCTAAATACTGTATTGTGAAATATTTCTTTATATTCCAATCACAGCATGTAATTAGCTCCCAGAAATATTGTGTTTTCCTTTTTTTTCCCCCACTTTTGTCACTGCAGTGTCCTCTTTTCTTATAATACTGTGATTTCAAAGTTGTGTGTAAGATGTTACAAGGCCATTGAAAGTTACTGGGATAGTGTAATGATCCCCTCTGTGAAGCCCTGAATATGAAATATTCAAGAATATGCATTTTGTTTATCATTAAGTAAAGGCAGTCCTAGTGTATATTAATGTATTACATAACTTTTGCTGAATTAGTCAGCTTTTTAAGCAGTTCTTTCACTGCTGGGAAGTAATGATCACAGCAACACAGTTCCTGCTTTCTGAGTTGGAATCAGGGCAGATTGGCAGGAGTTCTTAACAGCTTCAGCCAAGTCTGACTTCCAGTCAACTTTCCAGTGTTGAAACTCTGAAGATGTGGTATATTACTTAGAAATTCTTCAACAGATTTACTCTTCCAACTGCAATTGCGCCAGCTGTGAGGTAATGTCTCTGACTTCAAGATCAAATGTCAGATTAAAATAACAAAATAGAACGGTACTGTTTTAGGGCTTCTTCACAGCCCTACTGACAGCCCAGACTATGTAGCAACGATAATGAATCATAACTTTTTTCTTGGTTTTCCTTAATAGCAATTCTGTCTCTGCCACTTTCTATCCTACGTTTGCTTATTTGTAAGAAGCAACACCTTGTGCCTGTCTGGACTCTTTTTTTCTCCACTGATTCAATTCCTAAGTCACAATTTGGCCTCTATAAAACACCTGCAAGTCATAACTTTGGCTTAGTGCATGGACATAATAATCACGATGTGAAAACAAAGTTGGTGCTGGATTTTTTAACCACCCACTTTTTCAACAGTGCAGTCGAAAAACAAATAGAAAAACTGTTGACTAAATGTATTGCAATAAACACTTAAATAGACTGGGTTTTGTTTCAGAGGAACTCGAGATGTTCCAGCATGCCTAACAATGCTAAACCACTTGTTTTTTTTTTGTTTTTTTTTTTTGTTTTTTTTGTAACAGTCTGGATTTAGGCTCTCCAAACTTAAGAATCTTAACCAAAACATGTATGGTAAAATATTCCAATTTAAAAATATTTTTTTCCGTTGTGTTTTTTACACCGACAGCTCTAGTCCAGACAAAAGCAGCTTTTCAGCTAGAAGAAGCTCTTGAACAAATTAAAGGATCCGTTTTAACATCAGGATTGTACTTGCCCAGCAGAAACAAAACCACCTTCAGGTAAACATTTTTGTTTATTCTGGTGATCAAAAGAAATAAATTACTTGGTATATTCAATAAACAGCAGATGATTACTCTCTCAGAAATTGCAGGCCATCTTTCTGTGGCAAAGAAAGCACTTCTGTGAAATGTTCCAATGAAAATATTATGAAACAATCTTAAGTTGTTTGCGTCCAGTAGGTACAACGGCAGAGGAGATGATACAAACCTTTTCCCTTCAGGGGAATTCTGGGAATAGTCAGGGTGAACCTGGTCCCCGTTCAGTTGTGCCTGACTCAGACTGCCATGGTTACCAAGCCAGCTGCTGCTCTATGAAGTATAAAGTGCTCTGTCAAGATACTTTCTTATTCTCATCCAGATTTTTCCCTTTTGATAGTCAAGGATAGTGTAGCTTGCGTATTCATCCCATGATCTTATCTTCTTTCCAGCTGTTATTCCTTTCAATTTCTCATCCTTTATACGTATCTTGAGCATCTTGATAACAATTTCCTCTGTAATTTATTTGTATATCGCATACAAGTTGAATTCCATACTTTTCACTCTACCCAAGCACTTTCTCTAAAATGCATTGCCTTATCACAGAACATTTCTACATGTATAGTTTATCTGCTGTATTTGATACTCTTTCCTGACTATCACCTTTCCAACCACACATTTCTTCAACCATTCAGTTCAGTGTTTTATTTTTCTGGTTGCTGCTGTTGGTATTACTATCATTATAATTATTTTGAATGTGCTATAAATCGTGCAGATGTTCAGAACAGAGGTAATGTTTGTGTCCAGTGGACTGCAGCCATTAAAGAAGAACAACAACAAAAGCTACCTGCCAAATACAAGTTGAAATTATGGTAAAAACATGTAGATGTTTCTGAATGCTACAGAAACACCTGATCCTTTGTCTCATTTCACTCGTAGGCTTGGTTTAGGACAGCAGCTCTGTGTCTTTCCCCTACTATTATCATTTGTTTCTTTATTTCCCAACCTTCTACAAACTTCTTGTGCTTCAAGGGCTCACAGTTCTCCCTCAGAACATCTTCAAACCACTCACTCTTTGCTTAATTTCTTACAGGATTACATTGCTGTCACTATATTATAAAGTATCATTTTAAAATTCACTATCTTGTAAGAACTGTAGTGGATTCTTTCCTTGATTTTCATTTCTGTAACTTGATTAACTTGATTTCGTATAGAAATTAAATTTATTTGTTTGTATGGAACAGGCTGCACAGAGAAGTTGTGGATGCTCCAACCCTGGAGGTGTTCAAGGCCAGGCTGGATGGAGCTTTGAGCAACCTGGTCTGGTGGGAGGTGTCCCTGCCCATGGCAGGGGGTTGGAATTAAATGATCTTTAAGGTCCCTTCCAACCCAAACCATTCTATGATATTTCTTTACAGTCTCTCATCCCCTAGTAACCAAATTCAAGAGAGAGCTAGAGAATCTCAAACATAATTTTACTTCTCCAATTTTGAAAATGGAAACTATGCAAGGAAGAAATTATTCAAAGTGACCCCAGCATGAAAAACACTTTAAAGTTATGTCCACATTGACCTATTTGGATTAGCAGGTCACAAGCCAGTCAGTACTGGTAAGACAGCACTTGAATATATTGGAACCTGCCACAGAATGTGCTGCCTCTTCTCCAGCTGGTAACTGGGAGACTTGGGTAGTAGCCATATGAGGTGGGTAAAGGAGGATGTGGACAATATGGATACAGAAATAACAGAAAAAGAATTAGGTTATTGCCATAAAGGTTTCTTTATAGGGGCAAGGTGTGCAAATTATTATGAAATAAAGCTTTGCTTATTCTAATGCTAGCAGAATTTATCTTTTTCCTTGTGACAGAAAATACAGTAAGTGTTTTTGACTGCATCTCACACAACACCTTACCCACTGTAAGCACTGCGACTTAAACTGAGCAAATGCTATGCAGCACAGATTATTTTAGTCTGCTGCAGAAGATGTTAGCACTGGGCAGATCCTGTTAGTTTTTGACTGGGAGCCATAGTTCTCTCCCTGTGTGGGTCACAAAAGTAGCATTTCTGTGTATTCAGACTTGGTTCCAAAAATTGTGCAACATTCTCTTAGAGGTCAAATAGATTTCTTCCAAAACTGTAAAGCAAAGCAAGTTTTGATACAGGAAAGCTTTCTGAGAAAGTAACCATTCACCAGTTGTGAGATGTAAACCTTTAAATATGTCTGACAGTCCCCAAAATTTTGGGACAGCAAAAAACTTACTCAGACGAGGCAGTAGATCCCTTTCTATATTTCTGTCTCTTCTTACACTTCTGTAAGCATTTAAACCAATATATGTATATATATATCATCATTATAATTTACCCTCCCTCAGCAACAGAATGCATAGAATTCATCAAAAGTCCTCTTCCAAAGATAAAAATGAATACTGTATTTAACATTCAAGACAAATATGGCTGCAAAACCAACTGTATGTAGGTGAATTTTATAAAGTTCTAGAATTCTTGATGTCTATGTTGAAATAGTTGTAGAAAAATAAATACATTATGCAATGACGTAATATTACTTTCTCTTGGAGAAAGGCAAAAAATTCTGGAACACCTAATAAGTGAGAGATTGTATTCTCTGCTGTAGTAGAGCTACTTGCTTCAAATAAGCTTTAATTAAATGGTGAAGCAAAGATTTTGGACAACTAGCTGGCTTACAGGCATTGGAATGTGTGCACATGAGATGCAGAAGTTGTGTGGTATTCCTTTGTTCATGATATATTTCCATTTTTGTGTTTAAAAACAGTTCACAGAATGACAGAATCTTATCATATCCCAAGAATATCCCAAGTTGGAAGGGACCCACCATCATGGAGTCCAACTCCTGGCTCCACACAGGACTACCAAAAAATTAAACTGTATGTCTGATAGCGTTGTCCAAACACTTCTTGAACTCCAGCAGGCTCAATGCCATGACCACTTGCCTGGGAGTTGTATTTGATTATGTTGTATTTGATTATTCAGTTTGGGGAGAGAAACTAAACAATATGACAAATCAAAAATATTCCCTGAAAAAAGGTGGAATGTACAAATTTTCATAAATGTAAATGATCTAAACATTCAAATAGATATCAAGAAACTTTACAAAAAAAAAAAAAGAAAAAAAGATTTTTGTCCACGTGCGTATCAGTCTGGTCCACAACAACAAAGTCTTTAAAAGATGATAGGTACAAGTTTTTGGTTGACAAGGATATCCCCCGTTCAAAAGAATACAGAATGCAGTTTTCAGAGTTCTAAAAATAAATTTGAGAAGTTGTTCTCCCTTTATGCTCTCAGCCGTCTCATCAGAAAAAAGAAATTCCTTTTCAGACTTTGCCAAACATTTATCTCTGACTGGGTCAGTGCAATTAAGACAACCTTTTGGGAGTGTTATGTAAAATCTTCTCACAAATATCAAAATAATGATATTCTTGATGACATTAAAGTTTCTATTTTCCATTGTCCTAGAATTATAAATATTATAATAAATACAGAAAAGGTCTCACTAAACTATTTATCCCTTTGACATAGATGAGCTAAAAAGAAAATAGATTAATTTCAATAGAGAGTATAATTTTAGATACAAAACGAGTATGGAAAAGATAAAGGCTCCATAGAAGGAACTTTTAAGTTCAAGAAATGGAGTGAAATGAAGGATAGAGATTATTGAGTTTCTGTACATGTATTAGACATATGGTAACCATCTCCAGAAAGAAGCAATGCACGTTTTGTCCTAAAGGTCTGTGTAAGTATGGCGTGACTCTACAGTGTTCATCTTTGCTCAGTAGGAATGTTAAGGTAGATAGCTTTTTGTGGCATGAAATAGTTAAATAATTCTGTCTTCTTGTAAGTTCCTGGACTGCGTATTGCCCATATCTAAAATGAACCATCACATTCACTGATAATGGAGAAGGGGAAATTGTGAGTGGTGGATCAATTTCCAATTTAAGAGAGAGAGAAAGAGATGGAATTATGATTTTCATGCTTATTTGCATACAGACTAAAAGTTCACTTTTGCCACAAATGTAGCTAAAGACTTTCACACACTTTAGCAACATTTAATGGGTCATGTTGATGCTGCTTAGGAGCTATGCATGGGAAATGCATCCTGGGAGTGTTGGAAAACATTTGCACATTGAATGGACAACATGGTTTGGTTTCTTACTCAAAATCCAGGGTTTTCTGAGACAAAATATCATTTCATATCTTGGACCTGTTCATCCTGGTAAAATAAAGGCTGGATCTCTCCTTTATGGTAAAGGTATATTTGTTTTACAAATAACTTGACTGAAACCTTATACTGATAGTCTGCTTCCAAGTTCTTTTCTCCTTTTATCACCATTTGTAATCATTGTGGAGTAGAGTGAATATTCGATCCTAAAATAGCAATACATGAGTTTGGCTTTCTAATCATTCAAAGCGCAGATCCGGTTGATCGATTTCTGTATATGCCCCTTTGGGTATGCCAGACTAAGGGTATTTATGGCCCTTGAACCAGGTTGGAGCCAACAGACAGGATCAATGTCCATCACTAGAGAATTCTACCTAAGCAGTCAAGCAACCAAGTCAAGCAGTCAAGCACAGCTGGCAGCCTGGTACAAGTTATACTTCCAAACGGCTAGAGCTTGGTTGGCCTGTGAGTTGGTGGGTTTGGGGTCTTGGTGTTTTTTGGTTTTTTTTGGTTGGTTGGTTGTTGTTTTTTTGCCTTTTTAATACCTTTCTTATTGGTTAAAGCTACTTATTTCTTGTTTTTGTCATCCTTGGTATCTACCTATTTCTCGCTTCTTGTTTGTCACATGTTGGTTCCTATTCCTAGTGATCTTACCCAGCCTAGTTCCAGGTCTCTTTCTTCCTGAACATATCTTGTTACAGACTCCCTACCTTCCCAGTCTCTGATTGCTCATTTTTCTTGTCATTTGGCTTCCCATGCTTCCTGGCCTCTTTAATTCCTGGGTGTCTGCCAGCCCCATGGCTCTGGATAATTCCTAACCTGTGGAAACCTGTGTTTTCCTCAATCTTCATTTGGGGTCACCTTGACCACAGTGCACAGCTACAATAGCAACTCTGAAGATTTTTTTTCAGGTAGAAAATATAAATTCTTTAATGTCCCACAATACTGACATTACAGGTCATCACTGGAAGCAACATCTAGAAACAACAAGGCCTTCGCACTGTCTGAAGTAAGGGAATATCTGACAGAAGCAGTATATAGTCATCCTCTATATAAGGCAGCCTTATGGAAAAAAATAAAGGTCATTTTCCTTCTTAAAAAAAAAAAAAATCCACGTTCCTGTCCTGTAAATGACCAAACTGTTGGCTGACATTTTCTGGAATAATCCAGCCTGAGGCAGTCACCCAACAACCCAATCAGAAAACTCTGACAATTTATAAATAACAGAAGAGAAGGTTTAAAATGGAAAGTGTTGGAGAGTTTTAATGCTAGGCAGTACGAATAGCACCACCTGTAGTTACATAGAGTTTAGCTTTCCTTCGCATGCCAGGCATTTATTGGTGATGTATACTTTTGGAAAGGAACATGTTTGAAAGTGTATCTTTGACGCACAGAAGTAAGCCAAAATAATAAGTTATTTGCTTGCATCAAGAGCCACAGATGACACTTCATCCACATCAGCATCTAGAAACGGTTATTCCCATCAGGAGCAGATTTCGGCAATGGTTGGCTGCAATAACACAATGCAGGAGAGCAGTACAACAAGCATGGATAGTAACCAACTTCTATTCCAGAAAAATCTGAAAGAAATGCAGCAACTCCTAGAAAAACAGCATCTCAGCAACTTAGAGGTACGATATTTTCATGTGATTCATTAAATGATGCTTTTAAAATGTAACTCTTGAAAATGATATTCTTGAATATGATAAAAATGAAAGACTGTTAAACACACCTTACCAATTAGACAACACCAAGACACACTGCACTATGCCTTGCTAATAGATTATTTATAGTTAGACAATGCATATTTTCAATAAGAAATCAGAAATCTTTAAAAATGCTTGTAAGGATATTTTCACAGAAACCTCAGACATAGTTATATTGTCTTTCTTTCTCTGAACCTAAGATTTGTGTGCCAGAATTCTTGGCTCTGGAGTAGCTAGGCATTAGTCTATCACAGGAGTCTTGTGCTAGCTCCAAACTTAAACTGGCAGCTTCCAACAATGCACTTAAGTTTCTGCTTTGCTGATTACTACAGCTCAGCACAAAATGTTATAGCAATTTAATTATGGTGGGTTAAATGTTGAGTCTGCTTTTGTTTTCCCTAATGTATGGTGATTTCCTGGGCATTGACTTCAAATCTCTTGAGATTCTATGTCCTTTTTTGTCATCTTTGGAATAGACGCAAGTGTTATGGTAACAAGCCCAGAGTACTCCTTAACTCCATGCCTAAATTAACTTTTGGACCCCAAATCAGTTTCAAAAGGCACCTTAGAAACACAGTGAAAATCGTGAAGAACTGAGATCCAAAGTGATTTCCTTAAACTGCACCTTTAAGTCTGATTTTAGGTCAGTCAGTGTTTGATTTTGGAAATGTCTTTAATATCAATTTTTTGCAAACAAAAGGACATGATTTTGGTCTCACTCATATTTCTATAATACTAACTACGGGACTCATGATGTCTGAAATGACCTTGACACAATGAAGCATCCTTGCTTTTACTCTGGTAATGGTTACAGGTTTGGGGTCATTGATGGACAAGGATTTGTCCAAGAACTTTTCCTTTAAAAAAAAAAAAAAAAAAAAAGCAGGACTTTTCCTTTTAATACATCCTTATGGATAACTTTTGAAGGCCTGTGTGCTGTTCAGATATATTTGGAGTTCTCTGATATAAATGTTTCCAGGCATGTTCATCTCAGTCTTTGTACCCACTTTGTTCTGGTGGGGATTCATGAGAATCTTGAGAAGCTGATGACTAGTAGAGAAAATCTCACTCAACTGGAGTAAATTTCAAAAAGGTTGAGGAGACAGAAGGAACATTTTGTACTGGCAAGGTTGTTGATTAATGTTCATTCTTATATATGATAATCAGCTTTAAATGCTGCATATAATACAGGAATTTACAAATTAATGTGTTTACAAATTAATGTTTTTTGAAAATGCTTTGGTCCTATTAAGATTCTCCCAGAATATATTTTTCTGCTACCACTAGGGGTTGCTCATCTTCTTCCCTCTGAGAAATAGTTTAAAATTATAGCTATTTATACTTGAAGCATTTGACTTTCTTTCTTGAAATTTCATGCTTCGGACTCTGATTAGAAAAATAATCAAAAAAGCTATTGTCATTGTTCTAAAGCCTGAGTTTGGAAGCTTAATTCTTGGATTGAACTGGTGTATATGTGTGCTGTGACTTTCTGTGATGTGAAGCAGTATTTATAATACTCTTACTAATGTTACTGACATGAATAGTCTTGAGTAGTCTTGTTGCTGTCTGTTGTCCAAAGTCATTTCAGCAGCACTTGCCTTTCTGAAACGTCAAAGTATTTCTCTGTGCACATGCTTTGCAATCTAACCATCCATTGAGGTCCTTTAACCTCTCTTTGTTTCTGTTTTTACAGGCCTAGCAGGATTATAAAGATTCCTAAAATTCTTTTCTTTCCTACAGGGCAATAAAGTTCTATGTAGACCTTACCCATAGATTTGGTGTGTTCCCTTCTCTCCAACCTTAAAGATTTGTATAGTTTCAGCAGTAAACCAAGGTTTTTAGTGACCCTTTTACCATTCTCCAAAATTATTGTGCTTCAAATATTGAGAGCAATAGATTTTATTTTGTGCAACAGTTGCATCTGAGTCAGTACATCAAATTATTATTTGTTGTACACCCATAAATAAACTCCACTTCGAAGAAATTAATGTTGTTAACTTCATTCTCAATCAGAGGGATTTGTTTTTTTTTGCACAGTTCTTTCCTGCTTGTATTGCAGGCATAAATAAAATCTTTAAGGTGGAGCTGGTAGCAATGTCTTTAGCTAAAGCTGCATGCAGCTTTTGACCAAAAGACATTACCCGCGATTGCATATCATTTTGCCAAATGTTATGTGTTGAAATTTTCTATTTTTGGCACCTGCCTGGAGCTGAATAATGAAAATTCCCACTAAAATGGCTCAACTATGTCAAGGAATAATATTATTCATATAACTTTTGTCTTTTTCTTTCCATCACATCGTCAACTCGGTGCCCATATGAAACTGTTTTGGTCAGTACAATACTTTTATGCTCTTCCAGAAAAACACATTAGGGTTGAATTAAATTGTTTGATTGACTTCACATTTTATCTCTATTGTTTCATTTTTTTTTAAACAAAATACTTGGAAGTAAGAGCGAATTCACAGACAAAATAGCTATAGATTACAACATGGAGATTGTATTTTCCTCTTCCCTCCTCTACATGACCATGATTAGATTATTCAAATGGTATATGTGAAATCCAAATTTAAATCCTTTTTCTGATTGATTTGAAACAGGAATTTTACTTTTGCTGTCCTTTTGTTTTAAAGCATATTGTGCATCCCTCAAATTACTCATTATTGTTAGTTCTGTGGTTCTCCTTGCCATAAAATACTTCATTATTTATTGAAGCAGGGACACAGGTATCATTTCTTAGAAACTGCAACCCAAGGCTGAGAGGTCAGAGGGTTTTTCTTGTATTATCTCTAATACAATAATACTTCATATCCTGTTATAGGGTGTTTGATTAAATATGCTATGTATAGGGCTAAGTAGGTGTCTGGGAAATACTGAAGAATATTTCTTAAGTGATGTTACACTGAGTGAAAGCAGCAGATGCTGCAAACACATAGCTATGGACGTTGCCTTACTTGCGTGAATGAGCGGCCAGTATGACTGTTAGCTGTTTGTTTTACTGGGCTTCTGAGTTTGGACTGTGGGTATGAAATGGAAATGTGTCAGGTATCTTGCAGAAAACCTGAGTTCGTTTTCAAGTGCGTTTGTATTATGACTGGAATGAGTTAAACAAAGGTTCCTTTAGCAGAGTGTATTGTATTATTCTAACTCTTCAGAGGCATAGATGAGACCAGCATGGAAAAAAGGAGTGCCAGTCTATGGAATCTCTCCCAGGAGTGAAGAAATTTTAGAATGGTCAGGGCTAGTTATTGGGAAAACAGATTTCTAAGGGGAGGGGTAAAATAAAATGGGATTTGAATTGAATTCAGATTTGATTTTGAGAAGACCATGCAAAGACTGGAAATAGGTTTCTGTGGTCACCTTAAACCAAAAAATTCTGGTCATCTTTGACTTTTAACTGTGAATGTTAACATCTCTTATATTGATCACTTGAATTTTATGACAAACTCAAGTGATTTCCTTACTGGTTTTCCTTTTAGCAAGATCAGGGAGCCTCAGCTTTTGTTGGCTTACAACCAGCATTGCAACATACCACTATCATCCACATTATTTCACTAATCCAAAGCAACTTCACAGTTGCTATAAGGGTTACTAATCACATTGAAATTTATCTCCAGACTAACTTATTTTGCTTATTTTAATAGTCAGACTTTTTTTGGTTATGTATGCCTCAGAATAGTCTTTTTTAAAGTAAATTAGCATTTTATTCCAAGACTGTGCTGTAGAAAATGACATTACAAAGTTCGTATCTGACAATCTGGATGTTCATTTATTTGAAGAGCACTTTGCCTCCATTCAAAGCCCTGCTTTAACAGAAGATCATATAGAATTGAAGCTGAAACAGCATTTTCAGTACAAAAGATTTTGTTTCACAGGTAGATGAATATGTTAGTAAGACTTAGCTTGTGAAAACATAACAATTGTTACACATACAACATTGGTCACAAAGCACAGAAAAAGAGAAATTGAGAACTGTCATCTATTATATACCTGTTCCCCCTTTACAAGCATATACTTTTTCATAAGAACTGCCATACATATTACCATGATTCTATTTTTGTTTTTATATTCATATATATACATCCATATATATAATATGCATATATGAAATATATATACAGCTATGCACTAGATTATTTCTCCATTTCTTCAGAGCTGTTTTTAAAGTGACTTGTTTTATTGGAACACAATAAAATGTTCATAAATGCAGCTAAAGGGAAGGAAAAGAGGGAAAAACAACAGTATCTGATCTCTTATTTACTGTGGTTATGGTAATAATAAAATGTTTGCTTGCAGGAAGGGAATGGAAAATAAAAAAGTTTGTGCACACTGATCTGCCAGGATTTTATATTATGATAACTTGGTCTTGTCAGAAAGAGTATATACCAATGTCTCAAGGGGAAGTTGGGAAATCTATTGCTTTCTCACCAAGATTAAAGTATCTCTGTCTGGAGTAATTCTGCCCTTTGAAGATGTCAGAGATGTATTTTGTTTTGTTTTGTTTTGTTTTAAGAGATAAACCTCTTTTTGTGAAGTGGAAAGCAAAATAAAATTTAACTATTTTTCTTCACGTATTCCTCTTCTATCCTAGTAGGCTCATGGTGGCTGGGGAACAGAAACATAGTCACCTCTTTCAATTTTATACAGTATTAATTCTTATCAATCCTCAGCAGCACTTCTGTAGATCTTTGCAGCTTGAGCTTTGCTGTGCAGTTAATGCCTGATACTGGCACATCTCCGTGAGGAAGTGTGGCTCACCAACTGAGAAAGCAAGCGTTAATCCAGACACTCAGAATTCGGACAGGAACAGGCAGAGAACAACTGGGACCCAGGAAACTCACAGATCTTGTAACAGCCAACTTAATTATGCTTTCAAATAGTGGAAGGAAAAGCATATGAATATCAGCTTTACATCCAGTAGGTTTTTAGGGGAAGGTAGATAAATGTTTTTATAAACAATAATTAAAAAAAAAAAAAAAAGCAGGTAGGAAATAGGAAACATCTAAGAACTAGAAAAAACAAGAGTGTTGGTAGGAAGTTTTTCTCCGGTCATCCCACATCTCTATAGTTTCTTTGGTGGGTTCGGTGGAATATTCTGGATCTGTTGTCTAACAGATGAACCAAAATCCTGCCTCAGTGGCATTTGCTTTCTTGGCCCAAATCATCTGAGAAATCAGCATTGTGTAGTGCCGTGAATTGTATGTGTTTTCCAAGCATGCATAGACAACAGTTTGCTAGTTTTCTAATGGACATTCCCATTCCAAAGGTGGTGAACTCAAAACCAGTAAAGGTGTTTAGGTACCTCACTGGCTTTGAAAGGTAGCTTTGTGTCTTTATGAACATTTGTGTCTTTTACTTCACAACGAAAGTGAGAGAGAGCATTATTTCCATATAACACACAAAGAACTCCTGTAAATAAACCAAAAATCAAAATCAAAATTCTCAAAATTAGCAAATAGTGTGAGAAGAGAGGAGCCTGGGTTTTCAGAACAGGTAGCATTTTTACAGTATTCATCTTCAGAAGAGTGTTCTCACTCATTTCTTGGAACTGTGAACAGTCAGCACTTCTGCAGAAAATGTCAAATACGTATGTGGCAGCTCTTTGGTGTAATGGAGTTCTGACAGAGTCTGTTGGCAGAAAATTCACGTGTCAGTTTCTCTTAATATTATACTTATTGCAATGTTATTCTTTCATTTGCCTCATGAAAGGTTTCTTAGGCTTATGTTTTCTCTTTGTTTGAGTGCTTTGCTGAAATGAAATTGCTTAAAACAGCTGTTCTAAGTCTTAAGACATATAAGAGACCTCTTTAACTCCTCAGAAGTATTCCCTCTCCCAAAGTACCAAGTATGTGGACAGGCTGGGTTTAGACTTCCTGTATTAGGGACATAAGAAAATGAAGGCAACAGGCAATACAATAAATTGTATTTATGTAACAGAAAAGATACACAAATCTAGAAAATAAAGGCATAGTACACTGTGAACATTTTTGCTGCCTTATCATCCTATAATGTTCTCAAAGTTTAAAACAAATGATTGTGATTTCCAGGTTTATTTCCCTACCACTATTGACCACTAAAGGAATGAATAATTGCTGAATGCTTTTTGAGGTCTGTATGCATAGTACTCTTTATGTGTTTTTAGAAGAAAATGTGACATTTACTTCGATTACAAAGTACACTAGAAAAACAAAATAAAACATGTAAATATTTAATGAGAATGATAAGCAGCCTTCATGTGTGAAATGATTAAATTGCATGCTACAACAAAATAAATGTATGTGAGCTAAATTTGCATGAACTAAGTAAAAGTGATTATGCATTTAAATGAGGATGCCTTCTTCATTTTTAGTTTCAAACTTATTTCTGGAGGTTGCCTCAACTGACATCTTTTGTCCCCATGAGGTTTTGTTGTACAAGGACAGTAACATTACATACATGGGATTAAATCTGTTTTCAACCTCTGAACCAAAAATATTTGAATTGTTTTGATTTTAATTTTTAAAAGTTGCAGCTTTTCTTGCATTCTACAAAGCAGTTTTAAGCTAACCTGCTATAGAAAGAGGTGTGTGTTTTTTTATATCAACCGTTACATTTTTTTCCCTATATTTAACCTAGTCATTTTAGAAGTGCATGTTTAGGCATACAGGTGCAGTCTCCAGTTCAGACAAGAAGTAAGCCAGACACCTCTGCTTTATTTTTACTGATGGTTTGCTTTGATTTGTTTTGCTTTTCCCATTTGAAAATTTCAGAGTTAGTTCTTCAATTTGGCCTGGTACAGAAACCTATGAGCATATGCCTTTTCCTTGTTTGGTTAAGTTCAAGCAAAGGTTAACAATACAATTTAGCCAAACATAAAGGTTAATAAATAACTAACAATGCATTATTTATTCTTTTCTATTAGAAAGACACCAGTTTGTATAGCTTTAATTTTAAAAAGTTCCCTAAAGGGATCTTTCTCTACACTTGGTTCTTTGTTCTTGTATTTAGTTTCTTTATCTCAGATCATAACTATAATAGAAGACTGGACCAACCTCTTAACATTCAGGGCAAGATAAGGTTTAATTCAATCATAAAAAGTCTTTCAGGACCCACTCAGATTTTTATTTTGCAATTTAAAATATTTGTACAGCTATAAACTATGCAATATTATGGTTTTTTTTTGTTAGAATAAACAGTTTTACTACAAAAATATGTTCTTATTCACTAATTTTATGCACATTCTCTTCACATCTATTCTAATTTCCGGAGGGACATATAATAACTCACCTAGGTGAACAGATTTTGCCACTTGGAACCTTTCTCTTTTAAAGCCACTAATCAAAAAAGTGGGATTGCTTCATGCCTAAGGCAGTTTCCCCTAGTTTTTCATCACAATTTTCTCCAATGCATAGTGTAAAATAATGTAGCAGCTCAGTTATATGGAAGTGGATTTAACAGCACAGAGAGAGAAGAATACAGGAATGTGAAAGTAGATAATAGGCATGTTTTCCTTGACATTTATGTGCATTTTCAAATCTTGTACTTAAGAAAATACGTATTTTCAACCATGTCAGGCATCTCAGTGTCTAGATGGAGAAGTATTAGTGAAGAAAATGCCTGCATAGCACATAAAGTCACCCCACTGGCGATTTGAATGGTGCCTATTGCTCTTATTCATTGCTGCATTATGCTGAGGAGGTTGGGGGAGGACATGGAATCCCTTATACCCTTACACTTGATCAGTCTGGATAGAGCAAATGATATTTTCCTCTTTCTGAAAGATGAGGAGAGGGAGTTAAGGAGTGTGAATATGACAGCTGTTGCGTATGCCATGACATTTAAATCCTCCTTACTTGTGGCGCTTTGTATGAAAAAAAAAAAACAAACAATCAAAGATGTTCAGTCTAGTATTACGGAATAATTCAAGTTTGGAGAAGATTTAATATCAAATCTGCATTTTCATGGATTCTCTTTTGTTTTTTAAGCTCTGTTGCGTGTTAGAGTACAATAATCATCATGTGTCATAGGGTAATCCAGAAACAATAGTGTTGCTTAGATTCCCCTAGTCTTGGTCCTTTGTTTTTGATATTGTAGAATTGTTATAAGTTTTACAGTTAGACTTGTTGACGTGTGCAGTTCTTTCCTCTGAATTTGATCCCAAAAGCAGATCATTTTCTTTTGCAATTAAACACAGGTAAAATTTGATGTGATGGAAACATTAGTAGTGCTGTGACCCTCAGTCATAAAAACATTGGGCCCAATATTGATTGTATTTTAGCCTAACCTCTAGTTAAAATGAAAAACTAGTATCAATGAAGAAAAAAAAAAAAACTGATAAACTTAACAGTCTGGTTTTATGTCTGTATTTCAGAATTTTCATCAAGAAGTTGAGAAAACAGACGATTCAGAGAGTTTATCAAGTCTTGACAGTCTTGAGGCTGGGGAACAAAATGGAAATTGCACACCACCAAGTGAATCACCTTTGACTACGCAGTGTGACTGTGCCCAGTACAATCCTGGAAAATCACAGACCAGGAGCAATGATTTGATTTATACAACTGAAAATACTTCTAAAAACATACACCTAAATAATTGTCAGAGAAATTTAGATTCCCAAAACAGCCACAACAACTTACCTGTTCGTGATCTTTTAGCTAAACATAACGTTCTAATTCTTGCTGAACATGTAAACAGTTCAGGAGAGGAATCATCTGTTTCTCACAGATCTGAAAAAAAAGCTGCAGAGTTCTTTACTTCTGGTAATCAAGAAAGCTCTGTAAATAAAGCATTTACTTTTCTGCAAAATATAAAAGAAGAAAGAAGAAATCCATCTTCTGGAACGGCCAGCACATTGACCACTGGTCATCCTGTTTTCAGTCCTAGCAAAGCCTGGGCCAGCCCTGATTCTATTCCAGGAGAAAGAATTCAGGATCTGATGCAAGAACAGAGCTTTAAAATGACCCCACAAAACAGAAGTAAATCTGTGCAAACCTTCAGTGAACCTATTGCAACATCTGGAATCTTATTTCCTAATCAGAGGTGTTCCACTGGTGTTCCCAGCACAGCTGATACGTTGCCAAAGGACAAAAACATTAGTAAAGATTTTTTTAAAAATACTTTGGGAAAAGTGATTGAAACAAAAGAAGAAAACATTAGATGTGTTGATGACGTTGACCAAGGATCATCTTTATTTCAGGATGCCTCAGTTCTGTGCAATGTTAAGCAACAAAATAACAAGGAGGAAGAGAAGGCGAATGTGGTTGAAACTATGTCACTGGTGTCTGATACAGAGTTGAGTTTTGGCATTCCTGCACAGCACAAAACCCTGAAAAACAATATTTATGACAGAAAAAGAGCAAAACTATTCAGAAGTATCTTAAAGAAGGAATCTAAATATGAACCCAGTCATTTCAAAGCTGTGGTTATGAACCATGGGATCAGTTTTGGAGCTCGACCTGTGTCGTCTATCAGAGACAGTTTGGAACTGGCAAAAATGAAAAAGAAAAGTGCAGAAAATGAAAAAAACAATAGGAAACTAAGATGGTATGATCAGATTAACAAGATAATAATGGAAAATGATGAGAAACGCTATGAAAAAAATACCAGTGAAATATCTTCTGCACAGCTGCAATGTCTTCAAACTGCAAGTGATGCTCCTTGGACTAATTTAAATATGGTTGTTCACTCTTCAAACACCACATTCACAAGAAATCACCAGGAAAATTCTCATATATCAAAACCAAATGTTAATTCTGGAACATCAAATGAAGAGTGCATGTCTCTGAATACGTTTATGTCTACTGGATCCTCTTTTGCTAAAAAAGCTTGGGTGGTATCAAAAGATGAAGAAGGCAAACGCCCAGTATGTAATAACAAATCTAAAATTTACAAAAGTAATCAACACAAAAATAAGCCAAAAATAACCAGAAGACCAAGACCCGTAAGAGCCCAGTCGGGTTTTATGCTGAAGAACAGAAGAGGCACTCTGGTCCAACCACAGTCGGCCACTGAAGCCAACACAATTCCAGCAGCTCGAGGCAGGGTGCTGGTACCTTACCCACCATCTGCACCTACAACGGGAAACACAAGAGACAAAACCATGGTCAGCCTGGGGTTTCAGCCACAGCCTTCCTCCAGTCTTCAAGCTGCCACTACAAATGGTAATTATTTCAATGAAAGGCATGTTTTGTTAGCAGATCAAACTTTAACTAGGAGAACTAGAGCACACAGAGAGAGCATTACCTGTAATTCTGACTTGGCCACACCTTGCTGCAGCATGTCCAGATACGAACCTTTGGCAAAAAAAAATACTTGTTCTGTAAATAGTGGTCAGACAAGTGCCTGTCAAGATCGTTCAGTGACCTGCACTGAAAGATCTGTTAATGCAGAAAATGGATTACATCTTGATCATATCCCAACAGCTGAAAAAACAAGTGCATGGAAAGGACTGCGTGCTGCCCTAGCTCCAAAGGACTCTGCTGCTGGTTTAGAGTCATGTGTCTGGGCTTTTGGGGTGGGGGACGTTCATAAGAATATACTTTTAAATTACATCACAAGTTTGTTTTTAGTTAAAACCTTCAGCCTTTCATCAATTCACACAATACTTGGTTTTAACAAGTTTTCAGCATTTGTAATTATCATTTCTATTCTAGTGATGCCCAGAGGCCTCTCAAATGTGGATCCCCATTTTTATAAGCTCTCTACAATATTAAATGAAAAGGAAGTGCTTTTCCTAAGATTATATACCTGACTAATGAGCAGATGTGACAGGTGGTCTAAATAATGATATAAGAGGAAGTAGGTTTATATGAGCAATTTTTACAAGGTAACTGGGAGTCATAGCTTGTTATCCAAGTCACTGCCACCTGGAAGTGAAAGAAATGTAGATCTACCATGTTTTTAAAATGCTGACACTGTAAATGCCTAAAATTATTAAGTCTTAGTCTCATTAATACAATTAATACTAAAATAAATAAATAAATAAATAAACAATGAAAAACTTCTACTGGACAAATTTGCTGCTCTTCAAAATGTCTGATTTATAAAGAACTTTAAGATACAAATTTTTAAATTTTATGAAATTTCAGGGATTTTTCAGAAATTTCTTGCAATTTATTAGAAAATAACCTTAAGAGCAATATGATGCAAAAGGTGATTGGTAAGGTAAGAGAAAAGATGTGTAAGAAGTTTTGGGAGAATAAACTTTAATCTCTTGGGGTTTACCTTTCAAAATGTTTCATACTTTTTGATTTAGCTTGTTTCTCCTCTGCAACTCAGCTACATGCTGTACCTTCAGGCAGTGATGGCATCCTTCTGCTGGTGGTTTCTCTATTATATGCTGCTTTGCTTTCTCTTGAGGGCTGCAGCTGGAAGCAGAGCTCCTGAAATCAACCCCTGCTGCAGGTACATGCAGCACTCCAACCTGCTGACTGAGCTGTGATCAGCCACGCAGCTCACAGAGATTTTCTAGCAAAATAAGGCATTCCCGTAACGTAAAAAAATAAATAAATAAATAAATAAAAAAATCTCTTTTTACCTACAGTAAATACATAGTTTTAACTATGGGAGCAGAGCTGGATGAATATTCTTGGCCTGAAGGAGGTGGAAGAAATGAGAAATTTTATCTGCTTGTCCATTCCAGTTCAAAGGCAAACAGATGAGCTTAAGATATGTGTGATTTAAGTTAGCCTGTTTGATTTTACATTGGAAATGAATGAAGTCTGCCATTACCATGTGTGGCCTCCAGCAGAGGTACTTGCCTGTTGATACCCTTATTTGCATATCAGATCAGTGAACAAGCCCCAGTGTCACAGAGCTGCAGCTCTTTTAGAGGAAGAGCTGAGCAACCTCATTTTAAAATTGGGGTGGGCGGCCCTCTCTCAGTATCTGCTTACATTTTGTGTTTTCAAAGTCTTCTTTATTTTAAATACTCTAGATAAGTCTTAATGGCTGGCTAGTATTTGTTCTATTGCCTGCAAATGCATATAGATCACCATGGTCTTTGTCCTGAAGGGCTTGCTAGAGAGACTGAATACTGCGTTGTTCTTGAGTAAATTATCTGCTGTGGCACTATCACAGGGCTCATTAAGGTCTGTGGGAAAATGTGATCTGCAATGTATGACAAATATGTGCTACAGAAAGTGAGAATGAGCCGAATAAACAAAATTGTCATAAATGAGGACCGTCCTTTAACTGGGGTTCCAGGCTTCCTTTAACTCAGGTTCCAGGCTTGAAATGGTGTATTTTCTGGCTGACACAAGCTATCCTCTGATTGCTGGATATTAGAATTATTTTAACTTCTTTGGTGTTCAGCCAGTAAAATGCTTTAAAAATGTGTTTAACATTCAGCCTGAGACAAATTGTGCCTTGTGGGCACAGTAAGGGACGCGGTTTAGTGATGGGATTCAGTAGGTCAGGTTGATGGTTGGACTTGATGATCTTGAAGGTCTTTTCCAGCCTAAATGATTCTGTGATTGTGTGATAAACATGGGACTAATGCACATGCTTAGAGTAAAACAGACATATCTCAGTATCTCATGCCCTTAAATATACTATTGCTTGTTATATTTTGTATTAAATTTCCCAAAGGAGTCTTTCCTAGTCATAGATCTAATCTTGCAAACTGATTCAATTAAATGTTGATGTATCAGTAGAGTAACTTTGGAATTTATTTTTCAGGGAAAGTTTATGTGATTACTAATGCAACACGGGGTTTCTTCTTTGGTTCTTTTCAAATTTCAATGTAACACAGTCACATTTCTCTTTCTTTTCAGGTGCTATTCAGCATCATGTGTCACATTACAATAATTCACATATAACTAAATGGCAACCTTTTAAAGCTCCTGTATCCTGTATTACTGCTGGTGAGAACAGCCAGAAGACTATTATCAAACCTTCTTCTAGGATGAATGAATTGTTTTCTTTCTCTGCAAACAGTAAGAATGCTGCTTTGTTGAATATCACTGTAATAACAAGTAAAGAACAAAAATTCTGTTAAAATCACTAAAAGACTCCTTGGCCTAGTCATGAACTTCTACTTATAAAGCTGTACATTAAATTTACAATTACATAAATAAATAGGTAATTTATATTCCCAAGAAGAAATCAAGTAACTCTATTTACAAATGAGAATATAATGTCACCTTGGATATGTAGATCCTGACTTGCAGGTGAAAATAGTGATTTGCATCTTCAGCTTGTATGCGTGGAAATTTAAATTAGAGCTTAATTTTCATTTTGAAACCTGATGGTTTGATTATGAAAATGTACTGTTACACCAGACAAAACTGAGATAAATTTGAAGTACAATGTCTAAGTTAGGCCTCTCTATCTGAGGGAAAATACTATATAGCGCATATAATCCACATCTGGATTTTATAGTCTTATCCTAAGATTAAACTAAATACGCCTTAGAAGCACCTGTTTCACTGTTCACTGTAGGAAAATAAATCTAGAGAGATCTGATGCAAACATCCATAAGATAGACATTTAAACTTCGACAGAGAAATTTATTCACCATTAATAGTTTTCCTTCTTTATCATGTTTTTACATGTGTTTATTTTATTTTTGTATGCATCTCATTTAAGGTGTTGTTCCTGTTACACAACAAAAACAGATTTTTGATAACTGTGAACATACACACAGAACTTTTTCAGAACAGAGAAGGCAAATTGTGGCATCTAAAAAGACATCTACTCATCATACACAGGTAAATATTTGATACTATTAAAAAAAAAAAAAGCTTATTTTTCCTCAAAATTGAAAGAATTTCAGGTATATCAAAGATTTGTTCGATGTCACAATTTTGAATTAATGTGCTAAGTCAGCTTGCTGTCACTACTAATGAAAATAATACGATCAACTTCAATACATCTACTGAATTAGTATGCACTAATATTTTTGCACTTGAAACATTTAGTAATATGAAATAATAAATAAAAATGTTCAGAAAGTAATACAGTTACCTTAAATTACACTTAAAATAGTTTTAAAATATTTTGATAGAATTCGTTACATGCTGTCCAGCTGAGTCCTATTCAATCTGCATTTGATCCAGCACAAAGTATGAATAACACCTACAAGTCTGAAGAAGGTATAGTAACACATCTCACTTCGAATCTTTGTTATACATAAAGTAGTGACCTAATGTAGGCACTGTGTAACATCACTTGTGTCTTTTAGCATCAGTGATTCTAGTTTGTTGTCTAGACCTATTTTTTTTTTCACAGAAATGTAAAATACAGCACTATATGTTATGACATTGATGGTTTTATAAATGCATAAGAACAAATAGTCAAGTTCAATTCTGTTCCTGATTGTATTTAGCTGTATGATAGCTGTATGTATCATACATAACAGTATGATATGGACAGGTATTGGTTTATTATATATTTGCAAGACTAGTAGAACTTGCTCTGGAACAAGTCATCCCCATTGTAAAACACATTAGTGATCTTAATTATATCATTTTCTGACATATCATGCTTCTTGACTGCCATCTTTTTGATCTTTTAATGTGGATTTTGTGTTTCACAAAAGCAAGCAGTATATTTAAATGTCATGAGCTCTTCTCGCTTGAGTTTACCCCTATAATCTCATCAGTTTCAGAAAGCACTGCTCAGTTTCTTATGGCAGAAAAACTAGCAAGTACACCAGCTGCAGAAGATGAAATCCTGGCAGCTATGGAAGGTGTGCAACCAGCAAGACAACCCTTTCTGCTTAACAGGGCTCCGTGTCTAGGCATGAGTGCACTTTCAGTAGAAGAAGAGAAGATTTTCCAGTCTCTTGATCGTCTCAATCAAAGGCTACAAAGTAAGTTTGATAATAAATGGGATCCTACATCAAGTGGTTAAGTAACTTTATATTTTGTTGTCTTGGATTAGTTTGGATTAAAAACATTAATCTCATGATAGAAATCTCTTTTCCTCTTATTTTCTTGTTATTATTCTTTACTAACTGTAGCAAACAGTAGATCAAAATCATTAAACCTTCTTATAGTCAACAGAATTAATTTAAAATAATGGTGACTTTGCCTTTGTCAAAAAAAAATCAAAATATGATTGGAGGACACCTTCAGAAACTAGTTCAGCCCTTCAGAAACAGCTCAACAGTAGCTGTTGTTTGTAATAGATGTTTCTCAAAATTGTTCTTTAAACTAGCACAAGCCTCACTTAAGAATCTCTTCTGATGCTTATCCATCCAGGTTTTTTTTCAATTATTTTTTGCAAATAATTACTCTTTATTATACACTTTGTATTTTTGCATACCTAACTTTTTATAATGAAAGGTTTTCATTTTCTTTATTCTAGTCTCTTGGAATGCTCTTCTTCTCCATGAACTCTTAAGGATCACAAATGCAGTTCTGAGATTGCTGCAGCCAAATCTAAATGTTTATGTGAATATCACTTGCCCAAATACTTTTAAAATGTCAGACTTACCTGAGCTTTCTACACCCCATTCTTTTTCTATGCCAGGTCAATTTCTTACCAGCTTTATGCCAGTGTTTCTTAATATGAGCTATCTGATCACAGTTGACATTTTGTTGAAGCATGTTGAGAAAAAGTCCATTCATGGTATTTTTCTCTCCAGTGGATAAATGCTTTCATTGGTCATTCTATTAGAACTAACATACATGTAGAATTAACTTACTATTTAGACTCTTGCTATTCTATCTTGTGGTTAGTACTTGCTTTGACCTACATGATGGAATTGCCATGCCTGGAGCTGTTTAAGAGATGTGTGGATGTGGTGCTTAGGGGCATGTTTTAGTGATGGACTTGGTAGTGTTAGGCTGATGGTTGGACATGATCTTAAGGGTCTTTTCCAACCAAAATGATTCTATGATTCTTTGATACCATGATCATGCAGGTCTTTTATAAAAATTCTCAGTAGTTTTACAGTTTCTGCATTTTGTGTGTTCCGTCCTTTCCAAGACAACATTCTCAGACATTTGGTTTAATTTTTAGGTAGTCTCCTGTGGAGCCATGAGTTGGACTTGATGATCCTTGTGACCTTATGTCCCTTCCAGCTTGGGATATTCTATCATCCCATGATACAGTATTGGAAATCAATGGGGGACCTTGTGACTTAGTCTATGTGGTCTCTTAATGGCTTTCCATACATTGGAATAACTTGTGCTTGTCATTTTTGCTTTTTATGGAACTTCCAACTCTGCTGTTTTTTCCTTTCTGCTTGGATTTGTTTCATTTGAAATTTTACTTGCCAATTATTCAAGTTTACAGGAGTCTGTTTTCTTGAAGTCCGTTGATTTTATTTTACTGTTCTACTTAACTTTCCTAGTGGACTGCATTACTTCATGGTCAGTTTACCAAAGTTTACCCCAATAGTTTGTGTTGCCTGGAATCATACCAGACCAGGGCTTATTTTATGGTGTTAAACTCCAACACACTATCCATATGTTTCCACATCAAATGATGGATTGCTTGACTTTGAGGAAAAAGGTTTCAGTTTCTTGTAAATTGCAACAGCAAGATAAAAGAACTTTGCAACCTCTTAGAAACTTTCTGCAACTATAGCTTAAAATTTCTGCTCCCATCTAGCTGTGGTTCAGAATTTCCTGACACTGTACCTCATTCCTCTTGCTTCAAGGCAAATGGAAGTGAAGAATTCCTTCTTTTGTAGGACAGGAGTTTTGGTATGATGTGCTCAGGTCAATAAAGTATACATTAGGAAAAGAGAAATGCAAGAAAATACACAAGAAATTGCTGTATAAATAACAGAGAAATTGAAAAAAAAAAAAAGCAAATTCAGCAAAGGAATTGGAAGCAATAAAGCTGAAGTTTGCACAGTGTGAAAAATAAAACTGAGGAAACTAAGAAAAGAACATAAGGAATATTAAAGTATAGAAGTCAATGGATTACAAATGAAGTGACTGTGCAAATTAAAACAATACATATATATATGTATTCTAAATTTACCTTGCTTAATTAGTTTGGAAATAAAATTGGTCATGGGAAGCTCTGAAATTTTACAGTTAGGCATATGACATGGAAGTACATGGAAGTATGCACCTCTAAGTTAGTAAGTAAAGTGTTATAAGTAAAGTACTTACATGACACATAAGTACATGGCATTTTAAACCATTTTTATTCACCTTTTTCAGCTTTGTTTTCACATGTTACCAAGTTAAGTGCCTGAAACTGTGTAACTTTGTAGGTTTGGGGTTTTTGTTGTTTGCTTTTTTTTTTGTAGTTATTTGTTGTTGTTGTTATTGTTGTTTTTGTTTGTTTGTTTGTTTAATTAATAACAGTTAGTCACTAACCAATCTAAGTCTGGAAGTTTTGTTGCCAGCTTTAGCACCTGACACACTTTTCTATAGATTTAGATTTCTTTATAGACACAGTAGATTTTTTTTTCCAAATATCTAGCTGAATTTTTTTAAAATACAGATGTGTCACATACTTCAACAGATATCAGTAGAGGAAAAAAGAACAGTTCTATTAAACTACATTTCAACAATCTTCATGAAGTTTTGTGCTGAATATTTGATTGTGAATCATATTTCTATTCCAGTATTTGGTTTAAATAATATTTATCATATACTTTGATTCTATTTTTAGATGTTCAAGAAGCCATTACCAGAAACCCATCTGCCTCAGGTGTTTTACACATAATCACTCCTTTAGTAAGTATATTAAATAAGTTCAGCTTTATTCCTGTTCAGCTATATTTCCTACAAACTGACCTACTTTCCTACAAAGTGGCTCATTTTATAGCAAAAATATAGTTGAAAATATTTACATCAATCTGTTTAACTGGCTTGCCAGACTTTCAGCATTCTATTTATGTAAAAAGTAATACATAATGAACTTTGTATTACTATAATCAGGCTTTGAGAGTTTATACCCGACTGCCTTATCCTCTGGCTTCAGTTCCCCTTTGAAATCTGAAGACACCTGCAAAGTCCAAGAAGTTTCAAGAACTTTTAAGGAATAATAATGTAGCAGGGTCCATTTGAACTATATATAACTCATAATTAATTTGTATTTCATAATAATTTTGAGAGGAGAGGGAGAATGATGTGCAGTAGTGCATAAAATAATTGGTAATACAATGAATTCTTACTTGGACCTGCAGATGTAAGTGATAGGTATTACCTTTCTTCAGGAAGTGTTTATGTTTTGGTTCATGTATTCTAGTTCTTGTCAATTTGAAACAAAATAATCATGATACCTGACATATAAAGAACTGAATAGGGAAATAAGTGCACAATGTGCAAAATTTACATTTCAAATGATCAATTTGTATTTCAGAAGTAAGTATTTATATTCCTGTAATATCAGCCTCCTCCTTTAATGTATATTTGTTAGGAAACTTATATTTGTATATTTTGAAGCTAATGTATATTAATGTGTATTTACTTAGGAAAAAAATATAGCCAGATGACTGTATACTTCATATACTTTCTGTGCTTACCTTCGCATACTTCATATACTTGACTGGATAAACTCTAGATTTTATAAGCTCTCTAACAAAAATTTTAGAGAAAATACTTTTTATTCGGAAGGCTTTTGCCGCTTACTGAGTTTGAAACTAGAAGAAAAAAAAAAAAGAACATTTTTGAGGCCCCTAAATTCAACATGGTTGCCTAGTTTTGAAGTGGGACTGTGTAAAGCACCATGTTATCTCTGTTCTTGTGGGCCTTAATATGTGTGACTTGGAACCTCAGCTTCATTTCCTCTGCCTCCTATCTTAAGAATTTAATTCCTAATGGACAACAACTTTAAAAATATGTTATTTTTCAGCAATTAAAGTAGCAATAAAGTTACCTTTATTGGGTTTAACTGTCTTGTACTATAGCATTTTTGAGCCTAGGGGTTTCTCTGGGGATTTCTTCATAGCTCATCCTACTTTAAAAAACAATAGCTGCTCTCCCCACCAATGCACGTTTCTGTCAGCCAGTAGTCAGTCTTTTTGGCCAGCTGATCATGAATGAACAAACATTTCTTCCACTAATTCTTCATCTACAGCATTTTTATTGCATGAATAAAATAAAAACACTAGTCTCTGTAAGTTCTCTGATGGCCATTTAAGAGCTTTCTTTCCATACTGTTATATACTTAATCATTTAAACAGGAGTGTGGACCTGTAGATACAGTTACAGATCTCAGGCACTGGCTTGGAAATTTTCTCAACGATGAGTGCGCAACTGTTGTGCAAGCTCCCAGCTGCAGAAAAAGAGTGGATAACTGAGGTTAAATTCTTAACATATATACATATAATGGAAAAGAGATCACATTGATATTGTCAAATGATGCTTCTTGAATGTTATACATAATTACATTTCTGGTTTTGCACATATACATCTCATTATTCTCCATTTTATTATAGAGTATTCGGCAATCTATATCCTCCGCTTTGGTGAATACTACAGTAACCTCACAGCAGTACCAGAATGCATCAGCTAGCAATCAGTTGCAAGTGCACAGGAAATACTGATATTCTCTTAAAAAAGCTGCTCCAGTATATTGCAGCATTATGTACTTTTTATGTGTGTATTATTTGACACTATAAAATTAGCCACAAAATAAAGATGAAAGCAGTAACTCGAGTAATGAATGTCAATTGACTGTTAAGCATTTTTAGGATAATTAAGTCTATTTTATTATGCACTTTATTGTAAAACACTGTATATTAAAACAATGAAAATACCTCACATTTTTAGCATTTATATCGGTAGTGTAAATTTCCTTTACCTGTAATTACAGTGAAAAGAAAAAAAAATCACTACTTAGATTATGTGTAAACCATTCTCCAAAATTCCTGTGGTTTTTTAAAGATTTGCTAATAGATTCTATTACATTTGTAAATGACACATTGTAAAAGTGATATGATTATCAGTAAATAATGCATGGAGTTTCACCTTTTTCCTTTATATCAGTGACTGTATTGCAAATTATTGCAGACTGTCTGTTGCCCTTATTCAGTAGTTACATCTGATGGTGCCGAAACTGACTGTGCTTCCAGCATCATACTTCTGCTTCTCCTTCATACTTCTACTGCTCCTGCACTTCTTCCTGAATTTATTGGAGGTTCCTGTTCTCCAGCTTTACTCAACGTTTTTCAACGTTTGCACTTAAAGAGCAGTTCTTCCTCAGCTCCTCATGTGAAGGAACCCAGGCTGAAATTGGCAGGAAATTAGAAAGAAAAATTCCTGGGGAAGGACAAGTACAACAAAGGGTATGTAGATGCACTTTCACTGAAGCACAATGGGGACACCTTTATACGTCAATGGCAGCTTTGGGCTAAAATAATTATTCTAGAATCACAACACCATAAGTACTCAGCTAGCTCAACAGCAAAATGTGATTTTGTTTTTTCCTCATGAGCTTTACCTTGGTAATCCACATTACACAGTCTCCACATAAGGAGAATTAGAAGCAACCAAAGTGGGGACAACAGGCCTGGAGAGGAGGACTCCATTCCTGTTTTTAAGATACACAGATGGAGCCAAATAACAATATATTCTGCGTAAGGGTATATATATCCCAAGAACATGACTGAGTGTCTTTCTGCAGAGCGTGGTGCACTTGCAGTTGCCTTTGTAAGTGGTTATTTTGAAGGGCAATTTGGTTTTGACAGTCTTGGACTGACAGATTATGCATTGGTCCTTCAATTTTAAGTTCACCTGTTGCATGACTGTTAACATGTCAACAGATTTGTTTTGGTGATGTTTGGTGATAAACCTGTCTGCATTGTTATACCAGTTCTAGAGCAAAGGCCTTTTGTTAGTTAACTAGAATGACACCTAAATCTGTGAGATTTGATAATTTTTAAGGAGCAGTAACTTTTTAACCTCCTCTCTTTTTCTCTTCCTCTGCTGTTTCAGTGCAAAGTAATATTGCAAAAAGCTGTAGAAGCCATACACAATGCACAGAACCAGTCAACAAATCTAAGCTGGTAACCATCTTCAAGAAACAATAAAAGCAATTTACTAAATCTCTGAATTTATAATTCCCTATTAGATGTCTGATTTTCCTTTCATTATCTATTCAGTAAAAATTGTGGGGTTGGGACTTAAGCACTCGTATTTCCATCAGAGTGCTGCCTAAATGCTACACAGTGTTATTGCTAGCCTTCATTAGAGCGTATGGGAGCTTAGAAGAGTTGTATTTCAGGAGTGGGCCGAGTGCTCTACCAGTGCAACCACAGAAACATGCACTCAGAAGGACATAGCACTTCTCTGGATAGAACGCATCTTCACAAAAGAAGCAATCAAAAGATATTTCACAAAAGAATTTTTTAACTTTATTTCCCATCATACCGAGACCACCACACCAGTACCTTTAATTAGTGCTGCCATGCTTAGGAGGGAACCAACCTGTCAGACAGAGACAAAAGGAAAACAAGTGCCCAACACAGAAATGGACAGTTTATCAGGGTATTAGGGCTACCTGCTGATGGGTGATATCAGCCACAATTAAGACTAGCTACACATGTGGCAAATAGCAGCAGAATTTTTACAAAGGAAGTTTAGGGATTGTTTTTCTCAAAACAACATTTTGAAGAATGGAAGGGTGCTACCTTTCTCCTCTAGCTAGGCACTGCAACATCTTTGGGGGAAAAAAATCTGATAGACTTGAAAGGGCTGACTTCAGTCTGGAGCCTGTTAAGATAAATTGTACTTAAACACCAAAACTGCAGAAACCCAGAGTCCCCTTCTGATTGCTGTTGCCATCTACCCTGTCCTTGCTGCCAGAAGGGGGAAGCTGCAGCTGCAGCCCACAAGCCTAAAGGATTGCAATGTGTGTCAGCACTTACAGGGTCTTTGGTGCTCAAATACATGTTAAATACCCAACAGAAGACATCCCTGTATCTTCAGGGCAAATGAACAAAGGCCTTCTGAGTTTGACTTCAGAATTGGTTTGCACTGAAAAAACTCAGCCCTCACATCTCTGTTTGTATGCAGTATGCTGCAACATTCCAGTATGGCGAGGATTTAATATTTAAATAGTGAGGGAAAGTTTCTCCACAGAGATTAAGAGAGGGAAAGCAAATAATCCAAATACCAGAGGCCATGGATCAAAAACAACCCTTGCTAGTCAGCAAGCCAGAATGTCAACTTAACCAGGTTTCTTCTCCCATTAATCGGTTTAGGTGGCAAAAGCAAAGCCAGAGAGTCAGCTTCCTCTCGTAATTACACAGTGAGATTTTTCAAAACCAGGTGCCTGCATTTAAGTTTCTAGGAAAATATTTTCAAGTAGGATACTTGATTTAGGATTACAGGCTTCAACTCAAAGACAATAGCTTTGTTTCTTAGGTTACTTTGACTCCTTTGACAATATTAAAGTATAGTTTTTGTTTTGGTGTCTCAACAGTGTGATTCTCAGAAGTAAGGAATGTGCATTAGGGCAGCGAGCCCAGGGGCAGCTGCTGGATTTTGAGCACTTCGGAAGAGCAAACGAGCCTTTTTGTTCCCATTACTTGATGGTTATTCTTCAGGCTGATATTTACAGATCTTTCTATTCATCACATAGAAATAAATAATGATGATGATGACGGTAAATAATAATAAAGCAAATAACTTTATTTTTCAAGTTAACTGCACAAAAATCAACAAGATTGGTTTAGACACAAACATTAAAATTTGGGTACCTTAGACTTCCTCCTAAAACTCTTCAGTCTGCCTGCCAATTTTGTTGATTTTTAAATAAATTAGTCCATATTATTTCTAAAATCAAATTCTAGTATGTAAACATATGGAAACCAGGTTAAAATTATGGTTTCCAACACAAGCCTAAACGGTCTCCCTCAAAAATAACCTTGTATCCTCAGTACATGTTCTTTGCCATTTGGTGAAGCATGCTTTAAGCAAAAAGCTGAAGTCCAACAGGTCACATGAAGTCATACAGGGAAGCTGGATCTCAAAAATTAATTCTTCATTGCTAAAATTAAACTTTCACATTTCACAGAAAGCAAATGTGTTTTTCCTCTTGGAAAGAATTTTTGCTGCTTTACTCTCCCTCTTATTCCAGTTTGCTCCTTGAGGCTCAACACTGGGTGAATTGGCCCATCCACGAATCGTGGATTTGTAAGGGATATTTACCTGTGGTGTAACATTGTACTAACACAACTGCTTACTAATATAATAATATTTCACTAATACTATTCACAATATTTTACTACTACTACTAAATACTATACTACTAATCCTACTAATACTACTACCCAGGCAAACCCAACTGTGATGACCACTGTGGAGATCAGAGGCCTGCAAGCAAGCCGTAAGGCTCCAGGGTGAAATGAAGACAATTTCAGCATGAGATGGCAGCTCCCCAACTCCTCTGTGGCTGTTTGGGTGTGTAATGATCGACCCGGCCCAGATTTACTCATTAAGAGAAAGTTACAGCAGTGTTATAGGCACAGCACGGTCTTCAACCTGTCAGCTAATACAAAGCAGCAGCCAGGGAGAATATCCCAAACAGGTCCCAAACAGCAGCAGAGCAGAGCTGGATGAGGGTGTCATTGGCAGCCTCCCACCAGGAGAAGGACGGGGTTAGGAGAAAGAAGCTGAGGTTAACACACTCTTGATGCCCACCAGGGGTCTGCAGGGCACAAAAGCACTCCAGGCAAAGTCCCCTTCTCCTCCACATCCTATGCAGCAGCCTCCAAAGCCAGGAAGAGGATTCTCTTCCTTTCCATTTGGGAGTGCTACGCAGGCTAACAGCCACCGCCCACTCCAGCACTTGCAGCTAGGTGTTAGGGAGGCAGGAGGCAATGGACCTGAGGACCTTATTGGGGTGGGAAAGGGCTGTGGCTGCTGGTGGCGCCATGGAGGCAGCAGCTGTGGATGTGATGGGTGGGTAAAGCTGCAGGGACATGGCATGTCCTCGGTGCTGGTGGGGACAGGCAAGGAGATGGGGCCTGGCTGGGTTGCAGCTGGGGCTGCCACAGCAGCCAGGGCTTTTTGGACAAGACTCTCCATCCCCTGCTGGCATTTTCAGCCATCCAGGGGCAGCAGGGTCCTTGCTGGCTGGTGAGGCCTTGGTGGTGGCAATAACTGTAGGGGTGATGGGAGGCAAGAAGGGGCTGGGAGGAGCCAGAGACCTTCCTCCTCTGTGGTGGTTTTGCTCGGATGGGCGGAGGGAGGGGGGAGGAGGTGGCCTTGGTAAACTGATCCGGCGTGGGCTTCCCACAGGCAGCAGCTCTTCAAGAACTGCTCCAGATATGGGTCCGTACCACGGGGTCCATCCCTCGGGAGTGAACTGCTCCAACCTGGATCCCCCACAGGCAGCAGCTCCTGCCAGGTCACCTGCTCCTGCGTGGTCTCCTCCGGGCTGGAGGTCTGGCCCGGAATCTGCTCCGGCAGGGGTCTTCCACAGGCCGCAGTCTCCATCGGTGCAGGTCCACCTGCTCCGCCGTGGTCTCCTCCACAGGCTGCAGCGTGGAACCCTGCTCCACCGTGGTACTCCATGGGCTGCAGGGGGACAGCCTGCTTCACCATGGTCCTCACCACAGGCCGCAGGGGACTTCTGCTCCGGCGCCTGGAGTACCTCTCCCCCTCCTTCTTCACTGACCTTGGTGCCTGCAAGGCTGTTCCTCACTCCTCTCACTCTCCCAGCTGCTGTGTGGCGCAAAGTTTTTTTTTTCCTGTCTTAAATCTGCTCTCACAGAGGCACAAACAACATCACTTATTGGCTCAGCTCTGGTCAGCAGTGGGGCCCTTACCAAACATGGGGCAGCTTCTAGATCCTTCTCACAGAAGCCACCCCTGTGGCCCCCTGCTACCAAAACCTTGCCACGTAAACCCACAGCACTCCTCCAGCCACTGTTCCAGCTAATTTGCTTTCCTGAGGAAAAAGTATTTTCTGCAGCTTCCAGATTCAGAGGGTAATGGACCTGCAGCATTGTGAAGGGACTGGCCAGCTGTACTCCGTGTTTCAAACATTTTAAATGCTATGTTTGCTGTCAAAAGGAACACACATAAACCTCTACTCTAATGATATCTGAGGAGCAGCCAGCATTTGTGTAAAATGGCAGAGGTAAACATCGCCTTTCTACATAGCTGCACACTGTTAGGATTGAGGGTAACTCGAAACATTTGAGACTAAAAAGCACTCTTGAGAGTTGCATTTACTGGTCTTAGTAAATGTACATGTAAATGTACAGTATTTAGTACACCGGTCTTTGAGTTGTATGGCAGAAGCCATGGTAAAGCTCCTGCTGTGGCAGAGAATGGGACTGATGCTGTCAAGTTTTGTGGACAAAGCCGGAATGACAATGCACATTAGAAAAGAAATCAGCGAACGATGGACAGACTGAATATGGGGAGCAACACCAAAAACATGTGGCTGTTGGTGTGTGGGAATGATCAGACTCACTTGTCATCAAGCACAATGAAACACTTAAATCTGCTCAATCACAGAGAGGAGGTTCCATATTCTTTAATCATCCTTATCATAATATTCATAATAGATGGCTCATAATGATTCCTGCTCTAACACCACTGCTTTTATAAGAGAGAATTCACCCAGGGTGAATTTGATCCCATATAACTAGAGATGACTCCACAATGTTTTTGGAATTGTATTTCAAATTGTAGCCACAGGATTCCTTCAATATTGAATATAAATCCCAGGCCAGCAACAATGGTGGCACTAATCCAGGTGACAGAAGTGACTGTGGGTGACACAAATCTACATATAATCTATTATTGTATATATTAATTTTGTGTTTGAGAAGGAAGGAATTGTTCAGCATTTGTATTTAATTTGTATCCAATAGTTCATGCTCTTTCAGAGTGACAGGGAGAGAAACAATAAAGAAAAGAGGAAAAAGAAAAGAGAAAAAAAAAAGAAAAGAAAAAAAAGAAAAGAAAGAAAAGAAAAGAAGAAAAGAAAATAAAAGAAAATAAAAGAGATGAAAAGAAAATAAAAGAGATGAAAATAAAAGAGATGAAAAGAAAAGAGATGAAAAGAAAAGAGATGAAAAGAGATGAAAAGAGATGAAAAGAGATGAAAAGAGATGAAAAGAGATGAAAAGAGATGAAAAGAGATGAAAAGAGATGAAAAGAGATGAAAAGAGATGAAAAGAAAAGAAAGGAAAGGGAAAAGGAAAGGGAAAAGGAAAGGGAAAAGGAAAGGGAAAAGGAAAGGGAAAAGGAAAGGGAAAAGGAAAGGGAAAAGGAAAGGGAAAAGGAAAGGGAAAAGGAAAGGGAAAAGGAAAGGGAAAAGGAAAGGGAAAAGGAAAGGGAAAAGGAAAGGGAAAAGGAAAGGGAAAAGGAAAGGGAAAAGGAAAGGGAAAAGGAAAGGGAAAAGGAAAGGGAAAAGGAAAGGGAAAAGGAAAGGGAAAAGGAAAGGGAAAAGGAAAGGGAAAAGGAAAGGGAAAAGGAAAGGGAAAAGGAAAGGGAAAAGGAAAGGGAAAAGGAAAGGGAAAAGGAAAGGGAAAAGGAAAGGGAAAAGGAAAGGGAAAAGGAAAGGAAAGGAAAGGAAAGGAAAGGAAAGGAAAGGAAAGGAAAGGAAAGGAAAGGAAAGGAAAGGAAAGGAAAGGAAAGGAAAGGAAAGGAAAGGAAAGGAAAGGAAAGGAAAGGAAAGGAAAGGAAAGGAAAGGAAAGGAAAGGAAAGGAAAGGAAAGGAAAGGAAAGGAAAGGAAAGGAAAGGAAAGGAAAGGAAAGGAAAGGAAAGGAAAGGAAAGGAAAGGAAAGGAAAGGAAAGGAAAGGAAAGGAAAGGAAAGGAAAGAAAAGAAAAGAAAAGAAAAGAAAAGAAAAGAAAAGAAAAGAAAAGAAAAGAAAAGAAAAGAAAAGAAAAGAAAAGAAAAGAAAAGAAAAGAAAAGAAAAGAAAAGAAAAGAAAAGAAAAGAAAAGAAAAGAAAAGAAAAGAAAAGAAAGAAAAGAAAAGGAAAAGGAAAAGGAAAGACACTTCCCTGTACCCTTTTTTCAACTTTCAGCAACATCTGTTCATATTTAGGTTTTCCTACGGGTGCTGGGATGAGACACTGAAAGATGCTGAATCTCTTTAACATTATGCCCTTGCACTGTCAGGTAAAAATGCCAATAAAATGGACCGTTGTCTGTTATTTGATTGTCATTGAAGAACTGTGCCATTAAATAAAGTCAAGTAAATGAAAATACTTATTTCTAAAGAAGGAGATGATCCTGAAATATTTCATATTCGGCAAAGAGTTTTGGTCAAAGAAAAAGATCAGAAATGTTATCATTTTTCTGTTCATATTTAAAAGTCTATTTTCTCACTTCAAGGTGAGGTGTTGAGACTAAATATAGCTTAATCAGATGAGCTGCAAGCTATATGAAATGTTTAGTTTCAGGTCTATTTAAATACTTTATTCATGTCTCGCCAATGGAAATTATTCTCCCTTCTGATTTCTCAGTTTGGTCCCCTAATTAAAAGCAAAAATTATTTGCACTATCTGCTCAAGAGGTCTGAACTCTGTTCTCAGCTGTAGGCAAAGGGCTTGCACTGGAGAACGTGGCCGTCAGAGATCATATGGTCAGTTTGCTGGAGTTATTTTATCTTGGTTATTCATGTTGTACCATGGATCTCGGTGTTTCCTGGTCAGCCCATGCCCACAGTGTCCCTTTGGAGACCAGAGCTGTTGAGAAGGGTTTCAGCTGGCAGGTATATGGAGGCAAGGATGAGTACTTGCACAGAGCTTTCAGGATATTGCTTTTAACAGCAGAGCCAGGGAGGCTGACCGCAGGTTGCTCTGGGTGAAACTCTTTCCATTTCCTTCCAGAAATGAAAAGTGACTTGATTGACCAGAAAGCTTTAGGTTAAGCATATAACAGCTTGCATTCAGCGGAGCTGAAGAGTGATCTTGGGATTTCCTAGACAGCTCCTAAGCCAGTAACAAACATTAGTAAGTCCTCCTTCTTTTTCTCTGGTTGTTAGAAAGCTGGATGAAAATGTGCAAGCGATTATGTCCTTCAGACCTCTCAAAATTGCTGCACCATCCGCAGCTTGCAATTGAGTCCCTTTCTGGTGGTCTGAGCTCTACAGAAGGGATCTGCTTTCTGAAGCGAATTGTGCTGTAAGGTCTTGTGGAACGGCAGAGGCTTTGCACACACGATATGCCTTTGCAAGCACAACTGAACCTTCCAGTGGAATGATCTTATACATATGTGGGTTCCTTTTCTGGAGGGATGGACATATATAGGGCATACATAAATAAATTCTTTATCCTTAGTAGTTAGCACTGCTTGCGAGAGTGCTGGAGATAATAACTTTTTTCCCTACTCTTTTTAGATTTCAGGATGTGGCGTATGATAACGCATGCTTCTGTGCGGTTGCTACAAAAATACCCTGCTGGCCGGGAGGGGGGATCTGTCTTCATTTGAGGGGGTTTTGTAGACCAAATATGGCCCAAGCCTGTTTGATAGTTCTCTCGTAAATGAAACGATGACAATCCTCTTGTGACTAGGAAACATTCCAGAGCCAGGGTGTAGGGTTACACAATGGTACAGTGTCTTGCCCCTGATTTATAATTTGAGAAGCAGATTGCGTTCAGACAGAATGCAAGTTGAACAATGAGGTTTCTAGTCCTGATCTCATTAACTGAGATTTATACCAAGAGGCTATTGTATCTTGTTCTTGTGGTTTGCCATGCCAGCAAACATTCATAAAGTTATTTAAAAAAGAAAGCTTCTGTCACACACATGGGTCAGAAAGTTCTCAGGAAAATATCTAGTCAAATATAAAGTGGTCTCAATCTGCACTTACTATGGCTTATGTTTCTGGCCTTAATAAGACTCAACATGATTACTGGATCAAATGCCACAGTCAAGCCCATTAGATTTAAAGATTTGTGGAGACAAGGCCTAAAATACTTTTTCACATATGTATGTTGGTTCACAGCTGAGTCACTCTAAGGTGGCTTATTAGCTGCAAATCGTATGTAATCGCTGCAAGAATTTTCTCCCCGTGCTGAAGAATCATTGGTGGGTGGAGTAACAACACCCTGAAAACCGCTTTCCTTCCCGCAGCCCCCAGGGCTGCTGTGCTACATGAAGGGTCTCGAAGACACCGGCCCGGGGCCTGTTCTGTGCTGACAGGCACAAAAGAGGATACCCAGCATGTTAATTAATGCATCAATATTGCTGCCGGGCAGTAAGAAGGAAGCAGAGGTCCTGTTTCAGCCTCGCTGTGATAGAAAACGGAGCGGCCCAGCCCGGCCCAGCCCAGCCGCGTGTGCTGAGGGCGCAGGCCTGCGGGCCTGCTCGGCCCCTCGGCGGGACGCCCTCACAAAGCGCCACACAGAGCGCCATGAACTCCAGCACGGCTCTGAGGGGATTAAAGGCCGGTATATCTGAGGGCAGGCGGCGTCAGGCTTCAAAGTGCCACCCAGCTGTCACCACCGCTTTCCACACCGCCTTGAAACAGGGGCAGGTTATCATTAGCAAGGCGCGTGACTTCGCAGCTCCGCCTGCGCTCCCTGCCGCGCTGTCGCGGGTATAAATAACCACGCAGCGCCATCAGCTCATGGCCTGGACAGACACCGAGCGCTGTGGGAGCACTCCTGTAAACTACATTTCCTCAGACACCTGATGCCCACGTTGGATGAGACACCGCCCAAATACAAACTCTGTGGCCAATTTCCACGTATTAAATAGCTGAGAGCAGGAGAGGAGCCAGGGCAGAAAAAAAAATTAGGCAAACCTTCAGATGGTAGGCAGCTCCACAGCACGGAAAACTGCTGTTAAATAGTGCACACTGCAGCAGAGAGCGGGGATCTGCCCCACCACGTGTAGTGTAACACCGCAGGGGCAGGGGAAGGTGGGTGTTGTGAATGCAGACACCTGCACCCATGGCATGTGCAATTTGTACGGTGAAAACAGGACACGTTTCTTCCCCGTAAAGGTGCAACAGATGAGTCTTTACATGCCGAATTAACAGCGGAGATCATCCTCACATCCTGCTGCAGCTGGATCGCCCTTTTGGTCTCCTCTGCCTGAACTCTGACTACGGATCGGATGAAATAATGCAGCATCTTCTCAATAAAATCCTGCCCTCAGACTTATAAAGAGGAGCCGCAAAGTATTTTTAGTCTTATTTTTTTAATAGATTTTGAAATTGGCTCAGGTTATCTCAGCTTCATATCATGTCCCTTAGCTCTCTGGTGAGCCCAGGGAAGTAGGAACATCTTGCTCATTTTTTGTGTGCTATTCGTTGTTTTGCAAGCTTTTTCCAGAAGAGCAGACTGTACTGCAATCGCAGCTTTTCTATCTTGCTAACGACTTGTCGCTGAATGCCAGACAGCCCAAATATGGACTAATCAGGATAGTAATGCGTGACATTTTCTAGGCAATATGTGAATGATAAGCTTTTACTAACTCAAGACTGTCTTCAGCTTAATCTGTACATTTTTTTTCTTTGGCTGAATGTTTGGTGTTAAGTGACAGAAAAATGTGAACTCTTCCTTCTTTTCTTTCTTTTATTTTTATTTTTTTTTCTCCCAAATGTATTAATTACTCTTTATCTCTTTACTTCCCATAAATCATATTTCCCATCAAGGAAGTTCTCCGTTATAAGTTTCCTATCCAAGTGCAGCTGACTTCCAGTATTTTATGCCTCCATTTGTACAAAAAGCTGGAAGAGACAATACAGAGTTTCCTCCAGCTACTAAATACTAAAGTTCTGTCACAGTTCAGTGATCTAACAAGGCAATCCTTAAAGCAATGAATAATTTGTTAAACCTTTGCAATCCAAACCCCAAAGTTTTCAACTGCAGCTCTGTGTTTCCCTTCTTGGAAAGCCTTGCCTCTGAAAACTGCACTTTTTGTGTTTCTGGGGACCTAGGTCTAGAGTGAGAAAAGCATGGGGATGCTATGCAAAAGCTTCTGGCTGCAGATTTGGAATCAAGCCTTGGACCTAGAACTGATGCCCAAACAGTCTGTTAAACCAAGGCATTTCTGTGCTTGGGCGGGAGCCAAACTTTGGGCATAGGTTTGGCACTGTACCATTGTCCTGACCTTACTTATCCTCTTAGACGTGTGCATGTCACTCTGAATGTTCCCACAGGTTAATATCCCTCGGAGAACTACGTGATTAGCCCAGGCTTCTAGTCACTCTATAGACACAAACAGTCACAGTGGTTGTGCTGTCTCCTCACAGATACTAGCTGAGTGAATTAGGACATGGAAGAGGAATATAAAAGACTTCTCCAACCTTGTTGAGGTTAAATGCTACTGTATACAGCTGCCTCCAGAGTATTCATTTGCCATGGTACAACTGCAGGGATCAGGTTTCTCTCAGTGCTGTTGAACCCCTGTTAGGTCCCTTAATCGCCAGCTCTGGTAATTCGTGTTGGGCCACTTAAGGACCTGCAGCCCTCATCTGTCCGTCCTCCCCATCCCAGGAGATTTGCATCCCGCTGGCAGGGCATGCAGCCGTCTGTGCTCGGCTCCACGTCACAGCCCAGAACAGGGCACCTTGGGGCCCTGACTCACAAGGCTTCTCATGGATAGCACTGGAAAGAAAAACAGTATCTTAGCAGTGCTGTCTGCCAAGCTATCCCCAAGTGATGTTAGACAGTGGACATTAAAAAATGAGGTAACTAGATAAAAAAAAACATATGCCTGCAAAAGGGAGCTGCCCTGTCTGCTCACAATACCCACCCGCCTCCCCTCTTTCCAGCGACCCAGGAGATGTCCCATCCTCTTTCTGGCCTCCGGTGCATGACAGCAAAGGAGAGGAGGTAGCACTGTAATGGACATAGCAACAACTTCCAGCAGGAAATCTGCACCTGGCACTGCACGTCAAAACTGTGGCTGCACAGACATATAGATGGTGTCCACATGGGTGAATATCTTCAGGATTTCTGACTGTGGTTAAAAGAAGCTTGTGTTATTTTCAGTGTAGGCCTATTCCTTCCGAGAGTGTCTCATTTCCATTCATCCAATACAAAAAGAAACATTGCAACCAGTTTGAAGTTGTTCCACTTCTCCCAGTCATGAGGCACCAGAGACCCCATAAGGAAGAACCCCCCCCCAATACTTTCAGTCCAGCACCAGAACAGCATGAGGAAATGCCGGTATCAGCTCTCTGCAGAGGGGCTTCGTGGGTATATTGTCTCAGGTCCTACGTGGGCTCAGTTATTCCAACAAGAACAGTAAATACTAAGATGCTTTCTTTCATCTCTGCTTGCAAGTGACAGTTTTTGGCTTGTAGCATTTATACAAACAGGCTGCTCCAACAAAGGACATTTCTGATTCCTTATTCTTCATGTCAAAGATTCTTAAAAGAAAACTATGCACAGAACCATGTCCCCTTGCTTTTAGAAAAGAGGAAGGAGATTACTGGGAGGCATTAAATCCAAATAGGCATTTGTTAAGTATGATTATATTCTAGAACAAATCATGTATAATAGATTAGATGCCATTTGGGGAGTAAGATAGTGCTAGTAACTCAGAATGCTGTTAACTCAGAATGTGTTCATCACAGATTCCCAAAATGTTGGGAATCTAAGTACACCACAGGGAGGGGGACCATTATAAAAACCATTTTGCAACATTATTGTAACATATATATATGTAATGAGTATTAGAGCATATATACTATACTGTATACATACAATTATATTATTATATGTTGCTAATAATGCTATTACATACTTATTTTTTTTATTG